>NC_142244.1:58874270-59499270 GCF_052056855.1 Sturnus vulgaris
AAACAATCATTATATGGCTCCTTCCCAGTCACGAGTATTCACAAAGTGAGTAAAGATCCCTTCCAACTTTCAGACATACATCCAGGGTAGCCTGTTCACAGAAAACCAAGTATTTTCTTGTTGACATTATTTTTTATGCATATTTGGCACGTTTACAGCATGACATAAAATAAATGTCCAACCAATACCCTAACTCAATTGTAGCTTAAAGAAGGAAACATTTAGTACACACACAAGAAGCAGAGAGGATGAAATGAAGAACATACAAACATACAAAGATACAAACACCTGTCTGAAGTGAGAAGTGAGATGCAACTGGACTTCGAAGCTGTTCAATTTCAACTCAGTTGCAATGGAAGATCAGAGCTACCTCACCAAAACTGTTGTCAAATACATCACACTTTAACATTGCTAAGAGCATCTCTGATTAGCAATAAATGTATCTCATGTCTACACAGAAAGTGTGTGTGTTTGTATCTGCCCTCGACAGTGGAGACAAAATACCAGACAAAATTAAAGTCTTGCAAAACAGTGGCATTTTTCGTCCTCATAATTAGACAATTCAGTTTTGTTATGATTAGGTCACAAGTTCTGCTTTAAAAATCTTCTCAGTATTAACATAATGAAGAAGGTAAAGGAAGTTGTACTATGTCTACTTAATATGTTTTGTTAATGCAGACTACAGCTTCTCAGCCTCCTCTCCAACATGCAAGAGTTGACAAACATCACTGAAAAATGTCAACAGATTGGGGTTGGTTAGTTGGGGTTTTTTGTTGTTAGTGGGTTTTTTGCTGTCATTGTTGAAGTGGGTGGTGGTAGGGTGCTGTTTTTTTACATGTACATCAGTGAGACTGAAAACAAAAGGTCTTTTAAATCAATGAAGTATGCAAGAAGACTATCCCCATCACACTGAGCACATTCTAATAGATATTTTGTGTGTTATATCCTTGATTGTTCAAATTTATACAGGCATTAACAGTCTATAATTCTACAGCAGAAATGAAAATAAAATTAGCTTGTCCCTGCCAGCCAGCTGAACCTGCTTTACAATACTTTTTAAACCCTTCAACATGCATATGAAGTCATTAAATAAATATAATTTCCACTTTTTTTGAGATGGAGGAGTATGATGTAAGCAACTGCAATTGTTTTCTAAATGGACTGTACGTCTCAATAATACACACAAAAATTTGAGCCATCAAAATAATGCCCGTAATTAAACTAACTTGAGTCACAAATTCTCCTTTTCTGATCAAGGGTTTCATCTTTATGATTCTCAAAAATATTTGAAAATTTGCATAAATGCCATAGATTTGAAAGGCTGCTGTTGCTTCTATTTCTTTTGATCGTGAGGCTGCTGACAGGTTTTCCGCTTCTGCTAACAGTCCAGAAAAGGCTGAAGTACAAAGAGAACAAAGAAGCATTAGGTTAGATCCCAAAACCTTCTGGAGACTGAAATATGTGGTTAAGTGACAGCCTGAACAGAAATAATTGGAAAGTACTGTGAACATAGACAGGTACACGTCAAAACTCCTCATTAGGCTGCAGTAAGATGGCAGAAGAGTGAGGGTGTTTATTTCCTAAATAACAGTTTGATGAGGAACTTCAGAATTCAAACACTTATCTAATAGAATTGGAAACAGTATTCCAAGGCATCAAGATTCTGAGCACACTGTATTTTACTGAGAATAATTAAGTGCAATTAAAGAAGTAACTGCTTTAATGAAAGGTTTTTATTAGGGTTTCTTCCCTTCACATTTCTTTAATGGCTGGATATACCTGATACTTAAAAATACATATACACAAAATACAGAATAAGAACCTCTGAATAGTCTGAATATTCATTTTCATACAATTGGACATTGTATGTTATATGGTAAGTGTGATTCATGTACAACATGTACATGTACAGAAAAGGTCCTTTCATATATGAGAAGCTGTATAAAGGAAAAAACCCCAACAATTCAAAACGATGGGAGAATTTTCAAGGAATGTGGGAATAAAGGAGCTGTTATTGGGTATATAGGCAGAGTTATATGTATTATTGAACAAGAACAAAAAAATAATTCAGTGTCACAAACTGAACTTCTGAAGGGGAGAGGGCTCAGGAAACAGAAGAAAAACAAAATATTAAAAGCCAGCAATGTTCTGTGAAGCGTGAAACAGTGAGACAATCCACGCATGAATGCTGCTCAGAAGCAAAGCTCTGGTATGTGTTCTGTCAATGGAATTTTCTGAACACTTTTTACTTTCAGTAAGATGGAAAGAGCATGAAAGAATAAATTTAAAGATGCGAAAATAGACATTACGGCTATCCCACTTATGAAGGGGGAGTTGTGAAGATATATTCAAAATTTAAATAAAATGAATCATCTCATCCAACTTTACAGAAATATCTCATACTTTATTTGTGTCTACAGTGTAAAATCTTCTCCTCCACCCATCAGTCCTTTACAGTCTGAGATGGAATTGTCTGCCAAGGTCTATGTTTTCACAAGTCATATTAGTAGCACATTTTTCCAAAACCCAGTTCAATAAGAAACTCTTATCATTATCTCTAACAAAACTGTAATTTTATTTATATCAAGATCCAGCAAACCTAAACTATGTGCTGGCAGAAAAATTAAGCATCAGACAACTAAAGTACTTAGGGAAATAATGTATAATCAGAAAAGTTTGCAGTTTAATGTTTAACAAAAGTGTCTTCCCATTTCTTCAACCAAGAAAGAAATTGTTAAATTACAGTGTTATCTTATGCTAGGGTGTCTGGCAGTGGAAAGCTCAGAAAACAATTTTAACCAAATATACCCTATGTATCAGGCCCATTAATTGCCCCTAGATAGTTTCTAGCCATATGCACATAAGAAGAATTCATTTTGTCCAATAAGACCCATTAAAACATATGTAAAATCTTCTGCTTGTCACCCGCCAAAAAACCACAGCTATGATAGCTGATGACAAAGATAAGATAAAACGACTGGAAGCACAAATAGCATTGTAGCATAGCAACTGTTGATGTACATATGGTGATGTTTATGGAACAGAATGCAGTTCATATTTAATGCAGAAATAATACCAAAACCAGCCTAGACAGCAAGACCTAGACAGCAAGAGACAAGTGTGCTTTGGATCCCTCTGCAGACATGACGGAAGCCATGCTTCCCACCAGCTTTGCTACACTCGTGCTCAGGAACGCCACCACAGGCCTCAGTGATCTGCCCCACGATGAAGACAATGCAAGGTCCACATCTGTAACAGCCTTGCAAAGGAACTAGGGAGGTACTTTGCAACTACCACCTTCAGAGGACTCAGTATTATTCACTGAGCTATTTCAAAATACAGAAAAAGAAAAGAAAATAAATGGGAGAAATCCCAGAGCTAATCCAAACAGAAGACGCAGCACGTGTGAAAGCCAGCACAGCCAGATTTTTAACAGTATCTGGGATGGGAGCCACTATACCAAGCCTCCTATTAGCTCATATACACACTGCAGAAGAGCAAGAAACTGCAACTCATTACATTTTGGACACAATAAATTGCACCTTAGAAGAATCTACTGCTGTCCATTAACAAATATGGGACCACCAGAGATGCAGGTATTTACAATGCAAGAACAAAAGGATTTCTTCCAACACTACAAATAGGAGAAACAAGTTCAGTTAAGACAAAGCAAAACAAAACCCACAGAAAATCCATTCAGTAGACTAGAAATTACATCATGCAGAAAATATTAAATTACTTGTCAAATTTGATCTTTTTAGCTTGCTCTAAATGACCTGATGAGTCAGATGAAGTGCTGAATTATCCAGAATATATAAACTGCCTACAGCATCTTCCAAGATCACAGCATATTTCAGAAAAGCCATCAAAAAGACAGTCACTACAACATAAGGATCCCAGGGTTAAAGGACTACACAGAGAACAGACCTTAGGGCATTCAGTGTGCTCAAAAAAAGGGTGGAGGGGGGTACAAATCTCAAACCCGCAACCAAAAAAACCTCCACCCTGTACAAAACAAACTCAACTGCTTTATGCCATTTGGTCTGGTTGATTTAAGTCAGTCCTCAATAAGGGTATTGACTGAGAGAAATTGTGCTTGAATCACTTTTTTAATCCTAATTCCTCAACTGCACCCTTCTAGATGACATCTGCAGTTCCATACCAGCTTAATCTTTGGCCCATGGTTCAAACTGACATACTGCTTGTGTTACATGGTGCAGTTTAAAAAAAGAAAAGGAACAAGATGCTTTTCAGAAAAGAATATGCTAATTATAATATGAAGACTGTCTGTGAACCTAGAAATGAATGAATTTCAATTTCCTATTACTGCCTTACTGTGGATTGACTGATGTGCAAAGATATGTAAGTTTTTATTGAGCGTTTTTCCGTGGTCAATATAGTAGGTTTTTCCATGGGGATTTTCTGGCATCCAATACAGTAGCAGACTTTCTTTCAGTTGGGACATCTGTACAGCCCATTCTCCAGGAGTGGACTGTTTTCCCTGTTTTCCCACTAGCCATAATTCACTTTGAAATTTGTCGAAAATGGACATGGAGCTCAAAACATGCCCACACATTTAAGCACATGATTGTAACCTCAGAAACATGGTGCCTATAAGGAATCTGACTGGAATTTGGAATATTTGTGCCACATTCATTTTTAAAAGCAAAAAATAGTCAAGCAAGAAAGCACAATAAAGTATATTTTTGATTGTACTGTCACTGTACCAACTTAAATGCAACAGCAAAATTAAATCAGTTTCAGGAAAACTAAAACTCATTGACTGCATGTTATGCTTGCTAATCTCAAACAAAACCAATTTTGACTGGATCTATTCTTATTCAGTGCTTCATCCCAATCATATCTCATGTAACTAACTACTCTTTGCTCCCAGTTAATATAATAATTTCTATTCAGTAAATCATGGCCCTCAAATAACTTTTTTTAGTTGCTAGGAAATGCAAAATTTTTAACTGATTAAATAAAAAAAATGAACAGAGGAAAAATCAGCATTCTTATAAAATTATATTCACAGCAGAGACCAATTCACGGAGAAAAAACTAAATACTAGTTCATACAAAAACACATGGGAACACAAAAACATATTTTTTTTCAGTCAAAACCTTAAAGGAGAATGTACACAATGTACTGCACTCTGTATTGCATTCCACGTTCCCTCTGCTCTCTCCAGCAGACTCAGAGCTGAAATGTACATGGTAACCCTGGAGAACTTAAATCAGTTGCTTGATCACACCAAGTAAACAGACAGACAAAAAAATTACAACAGTGTTATCTATGCCAGAAAACAACAAAACGGCCAAAATCTGACTTATGAGTCTTCTGTCTTTTACAGCACGGAATTTGTTGAAAGCAGACATACTGGAGTCATAACAACTTTAATCCTAACTTACCTACTGAAGTTTCTGTGAACACTGTTAAGGTCTGTCCTCCCACACTTTGCAGAAGAAATGGATGTTCCCTTGGTGCACTGACTGAAGCAGGCTTTCCTCCAATATCACTGATGCTTGCAAGCTCTTCATTCAAAGTAAATGACACCTAACAGTCACAATTGCCACAGTGTTACTAAACAGACTCAATTACACTGTTTCACAAGTTATGGGAAAACAAAAAGAGATAAAGCACAAGTAGTATAGCACATTTCTATTTCAAAAATAAAGAGTAATATAAGAGCCCTTCCATACTAATCTGTTGTTGAAATATAGAATTCAAAGCTTTCATGTACTTAATAAAATTTACTCAGTTTTCAAAAAAGTTATAAATTACTTCCTCGTGAAGTCAGAGAACAATTTGATTTTACTTATTAAAATATATGGCATAATAGGTTTTCAGCCACTGCTCAGTATGAGTGCTGAAAAATGTTTCACACAGCCAGGTGAGCTCCAGGAAAAGTGCTGAAGGACTACAACAAGTGTTACTAGCCTGGGACTGCTGAATTGCAGTCCAATTGCAGTCTGAATACAGTCCAGAAGAGGTTTAAGCACAGCTTCTTTGCCATGTTCACATTGTATTCCCAATGCAGAAGCTAAGGAAGGGGGAACTGGATAACCAGAATCCCTAGACACAGGCCACAGCCAGGAACTTGAAGAGGGTTACTTCACACCAGCACCGCATGCTTTTTCTGTGCATCCTCCTTAACCTTCTGTACTGACACATCTCAAAATGTTTGAAGAGAAGGTAAACAAAGTGAGGGAACATAGAGACCTGACCCAAGTCCCACAGGCATCTATGGGCAGAGCTACTAACAGAATTCTCTCCTCCTGATTCTGTGGTACAAAGCTTCGCTAGAGGTATAACAAAAAATATGTGACATTAGAAACCAGCACATTCTAAACAGTTTTTAGAATTCAAAATATAAATTTTAGCAATTACTTACTTCCGTTCTTCCTTGATTTCTGAAAAAGAAAATATTTGATATTTAATAAATATATAAATATTAAAAATATATAACAACATTTCCATAACCTAATTCCTCAAGTTTAGGTTTCCTGATAAAAAAGCAAATTCAAATTCTAGTTTTGTTATCCATCTTCACTCCTGAGCTGTTCAATTTTTTGTTATGCTGATGCCCAAGAATAAATGGGAAAAGTCAGCATGTGAGAACAGAAGCAACAAAATAACACATGTAAATAAAAGCAAATTCCACAGTTAGGTTTCCTTAAACCTAGGAAATTAAATCTCATGTAATGGGACAGAGTGACTCCCCAGTATAATTTTGTACAATTTATATTCCTAATCACTACACAAGCAAATACTGTTCATGGATCAGAGAAATATGCACATTGTTGACAAGAAACAGGATTATGTCTTAGAACAGGTGCAATATATTCTTATTTTACGCAGGTAACTTCTAAGATGCAACCAGTAAATGTAAAGGCTTACTTGACAATCCTTAGTTTTCCCACTTCACCTCTTCCTGAAGCTTTACTCCACTGTTGTGACAAGTATTTGGGGACCTAAGAAAAGATAAGAGATTAAAGGAAAGCAGATTTTAAAATTCTATACAAATTGTGTATGAGTAAATACTTTAAATGCTTTTATCCTGACTACTTCAGAATAAAGTATGAGATAAATATAGCAGACAACAGAGAGCCATAGATGGTTTTGGTTGGCAGGGGCCTTAATGGACATCTAGTCCCAACCCCCTGCAATGAGCAAGGACATCTGCAACTAGATCAGTTTGCTCAGAGCTCCATCCACCCTCACTTTGAATGCTTCCAGGGATGCCACATCTACAACTTGTCTGGGCAACCTGTGACAGTGCCTCATCACTCTCATGGTAAAACATTTCTTCCTTACATCTAGTCTAAATCCACCTTCCTTTCACTTAGAACCATTACTCTTTGTCCAACTGCTATAGGCCCTTACTAAAAAGTCTGTCCCCACCTTTCTCGTCAGCCCTCTTGAGGCACTGGAAGGCACCTGTAAGGTCTCCCTGGAGCCTTTTCCCCTCCAGGCTGAGCAGACCCAGCCCTCTCAATCTGTGCTCACAGAAGAGGTGCTCCAGCTCTCTGGCCGTCTTTGTGGCCTCCTTTGCACCTGCTGCAGCAAGTCCACATCCTTCTTATGCTGGGGGCCCCAGAGCAGAGGGACAGAATCCCCTCTCTTGACATAGTGCCCATGCTGCTTTTGTTGCAGCCCTGGACAGAATTGCCTTTCTGGGCTGCAAGTGCAGACATTGCTGGGTCATGTCCAGCCTTTCGTCCACCATCACCCCCAAGTTTTGCCCTCAGAGCTGCTCTCAGTCCTTTCCTCCCTCACCTTGCATTGATACCAGGGGTTGCCCCAACCCCAGAGCAGGACCTTGTGCTTGGCCTTGTTGAACTTTATGAAGCTCATGCAAGCCCCCTTCTCGAGCTGTTATATACATATACATGCACACATGCATACATATATATACATATGTACATATATATTCTGTTAGAGAGAGCAAAGAGAACAATGTAGCACAAAAATAACACCAACACAGAGTCTCAAATGAGAAAAAAATCTTAGTAACTTCAATCTCAAGTACTACTATCCAATCACATGCAAATAAAGGCAGGAAAAGATCAGCACTATATTCTTAAACTAAGGAGTCTCGATATTTTATCAAGTAAAATTATACTTTTAAATATTCTCTAGAAATTATCATCTCTCTGGGAAAAAAATCAACCAACCAATCACAGTGATGAGAAGTTAGGCAATTTCTGCTGTGAAGGGAAGGTTTAGAGTCTGGGAACCTCAGACACGTTAAGCAGCAGACCACAGCCTACTGACACTCCCCCAACAGCAGAACCACCCTAGGCAAATCTGCCTCCCATCACTCATTCCCAACTCTTCACTGCATTGGGCAGTCTGTGCAGCTGGTCAGTATACGGAAAGAGCAGACTGATCTAGCTAGGAGGAGTGGGTGACTTCTATGTTCTAGCTGTGCTGATTTTGCGTTTAGCAGGTGGAACAGCCAAAGCAGTTCCCCAACCCGTTTTCCAGAACAGCTGCACAAAGTAGTGATTAATCCAGGGACAGGAACAAGACCTGCATAAACTGAGGATTAAAAGCTGCTGCAGTGCTGTTACCTCACCTACACACTAATTGCTTCAGTTGCAAAGGCTGTGGTATCTGCAGCACAGGGTGACCTGGGCTCAAAATGGACTATAAAGGCCTCTGGCAAGCAGCACACTCCTCAGAACTTTACAGCCATGTTCTTTATTGGCACGGCAAAGTTTGTCCTGGCTCACACAGTCCACAGCTACTGAAAACATATGTGCCCATGTGAGGCACAGCCACTGAGAAAGAGAAATGCACTAAGGTATGCCTGGGGCATTTTCTGTTTCAAGCAGCCAAGAAGCACTTTGAAGCCTAATTTTTGTCTTGCATAGAGAGAGCAGAACTAAGCCAAGCTGGGGAGGAAAAGAGCCTGTTCCAATAAGTTGCAACCTCCTAACTTCCTAAAGCTCGAATTAAATTAACACTAACTTTACATTTATCAATTCTTCAAGAACTCCAGAAGATCTCTTGGAACTGGTGCTTAGTTAGCACTTACCTTTAGACTCACAGCATCCCATGAGGTACATGTGGAATAACTACAAAATCCAGATGCCTCCAACTGCTCAGACCATCTAAAGGGCAGGCCAGGTTCCCATAAAGTTCAGACAATTTTGGTCCAAAATACCACAAAAGCACAACAGAAAGCCAAGAATTGGCACAATCTATTGATATATATTTTTTCACTTTTCAAAGTGGTAACTTTCTACGTGCCAGATCAGATACAGTTTTCTTTCTAAAGTCAAGATAAATGCTAAGACATGCTCCAGCTGACTCAACAGAACTATTATTACGTGCTTGCACCTAATCTCTATTTATACTGCCAGCTAATAAAGTAGATGCACATTCAGTATGAGTGGACAAGGAGTGAAGGGCTCTCCTGGTGTTAAAATCACTGACTTGCTATATAATAAATTCAGACTGGGAATTTAGTCAGATTAAGAGGTTGCAGATCAATCATAATCTTTTCAGCTGCATGGGAAAGTCTCAAAGAGTGCATTTAATCATCCTTCTGCTGGCCTACCTGCAGTCAAGGGCTATGCAGAGAAAGACAAAGGGTTATGAAGGGCTGTGATCAAAGGATTATTTCCAAATACCCATAGGTACTTCATATAAAACCAGGTGCTACTCACAAACCCACATGCTACTGATGTAAACAATCAGGAAAGACTAAGGTCTTAAATGCTATAGACATCCCATTCTGCACCTTTCTTTTAACATAATAATTATGGCAAACAGTCAGGTTTCAAAGTCTTAACAATCTTTGAAAGAACACACAGAAAACAAGAGCAACCTGTTTTTAGAGGGCAGAATTTTCACAGATCCCACAGGAGGATTTTGAAAAATACACACCCACAGAATGAGTGACCTGTGGACAGAGTGCCTGCCCAGCTGAAAGGCTACTGAATGTAGCCTTTCAGGACAAGTGGCTTTTATTCTGGCATTCGTAGGTAAGAACACTCTTCTCTCCAAAAACAACAAAAAAATACAGTTTAGTCACTGGAACAAATCTTATGTACTAAGGAGCACCACTTGAAGACCACTTCCCACTGCTGTTCTCCTCTTGCTACTCACGTCACACAGCCACCTAGGCTGCAGTACACGAGGCATGCTGCAGGCACTGTAGGACACAGAGACCCTGCTCCACTCATCTTTCAGCCTGGCATAGCTTCCTACCCCCCTTTAGAAGGGAACACACAAGCAGCCCCTATCTGTAACAAACTACTTCCATTTTCCTGCAACAAATTAAATTAGTTCTTTCTCTATATAGCAATCTATGAGCAATGCATACAACAAAAACTAAGGCTGATGTCAGATTCTGTTTTAATTTTTCTTTGAACGTACAAAAAATAAAGATATCAAGTTTCTAGCTACAGAACAACGCAGCAGATTAAATAAAAAAATCTGACCAATACATTCAGGGAACAAGAAGTTAACATTCTAATGGCTAACACTAAATAGGCTTCACTTTACCACAAGTACATAACCAAATATTCTTATTATTTCTCTACCTTAGCTTTCACTGAAAACACAGAAACAAAAATCCAGTTGCTTTCTGGATTTGTACTAAAGCAACTCACTCTCTTTATGGTGCCTCTTCTTACTGCTCATGCTTCTAAAATACTCATCACTACATTTTTTTATTGCCTTTTAAGTAGCCTCTCTGGAATACTTCCTGTGCTAGCACAATGCATGCTAAAGGAAATCAAATAAGCCAGGTTTTTTATTCCATCAGAACTGAATGCTCTCTCTCTCAAAGGAAGGATAAATTCAGCCTCGTTTGCCTAGCTAGTGAAGATAAAAAGTACAGGTACTATGCACTGTTGTGCCTCCGAGTTGGAAGTCCTACTAACAGACGTGGTTGCTCCCAAGTTCAAATCCAAAGGAAATCAAATCCTGCATCCCCCATGTTATGGTCTATCAGTGTCAGCATCTTCTCAATATTTTTTTACTATCATTACTATACAAGAAGACAGACATAGGTTCAGAACATATGCATGAAGGACTACATCAGCACGTACTTGGAAGAGAAATACTCCAGCTTTCCTTTCAGTCCTGTTTTCTCATTAAACAGAGTGGCACCAACAGTAAGCACACATGTGCCTGAAAATTCCTTGCTTTAGGAAACATCAAACTGTATCAGACTAAAGGACAAAATAGTTCAGTGTCCTGTCTCCAAATGCAGCCAACGGCAGTTACTTCAGGACGAACGTACAAAGAAAATTTATTTCCTCAGCATGCTCTTCTAAAGAAGACACGAGTTTTAGCAGACATGGGGTTTGGCAGTACATTACTTTTTAATCTCTCAATTCAATTTTCTCACCTGGATTTGACTGTGTTTGAGCTTCTGCAAAGTTCTGATATTCAGAACATCTAATTGCAAGAAGTTCCAAAATTTAACTACACATTGTGCAAATCAGTAAGTACCTCCTTTGTCTGCGCTGAGCTCCATCGATTAATTAATCTGACGCCCTTCTAATTCTTGTGTTTGAACTGGCTCTTTCCTGTTCACCTTTACCTATTCACTTCTTCTTATCCACCCATGACCTTACTCATTGTTTCAGATCTCTACAAGATTTCCGAATTAATCCTTCTGCCAGCCTAAAAGTTAACAACATATTTAGGAGTTCCATGGTTTAGAAGCCATCATTCCTTGTTGCCAAGACCAGACCTGGTGCTCTCCTCTGCACTGTTCCCAGGTCCAGTGTACACTTTCCACAGCAGGGAGAATGAGACCACGGCTACAGAGCACCCTGCATAGAGGCAACATGATGGTACAATAATATTTTCTCTTTTGTTTTCTGTGTCTTTTGTAATCATGTCCAATATTGACTCAGCTCATTTGACATGTTCTTATAGAGTTATCCCCATGTACAGAAAATAACACTCCTCCTGAATGACAACAACAAGCAGAAACCCAACTGCTGAGTACATATAATTAGGACAGTTTTTCTCTGTGCAGGCCAGATTAGATCTTTCAACTCTTAATTTCATCTGACATGTTATCATCCTGTCACTCAGCATGTCATGATCTATTTCTGCAGCCTTCTGCTGCCAACATTCATTGATAGTGCCCCGGAAAAGCTACTACAATTAGAGCACTTGCAGAGTGTTCATTGTGGCTTCATGACACAACACACTCAGGTGTCCGTACAGAAGAGGAGGCCAGATGCAACAACCTGCCCACCAAAAATTCTGCACAGCAAAGCAAGTCTGAAACCCTCAACCACTTTTAAGGGCCACAGTAGGAAGTTCTGGTAGTTGTAGTATGATGGTATTAGATCCCTCCTCACTACCCAGGACTAGTATTTGGGTACAATCCTTTCTTTCAAGTTGATGGTCTGAACCTATTCCTAAAGGAGGAAGGGGAGGAAGGAAGGGTTTCTCCCAAGACAGAATAAACATAGGTCTGGAAAAAGAGGAGCAAGCCCAGAGAGGACTCGAAGCAGGCAAGGCACATGCTCCTCCATCAGCTTCAAGTTCCTCTGTCTTGAAATCTGAAATCAATGCTTGGTATTGGCAGCAAAATATCTTGACCACAAGACACTCACTCCAGGCAACAGAGCAGTGCCAGCCTGTTAGTGGTGGCATCAGACTGGAGTCTGGCCCTGCACCAAAAAGGTTTGATTTTACACCCTTGCTACCTTTTTACAGCCCCTCCACTACAGCTGTATTCCACTAGCACCAAAGGGAGCTGTAATGACAGGACATTGGCATTCACTTTCCTCGCTGGATGTGGACAGGCTTTTAATCAGGGTGTGAATCTGGGTGCACTCAAAACTTTTTACAACTCTCTAAGTCTTGGGGAAATAAAAGTTATATTGCCACGTTTGTTGCTTGTCACAAACCACTAGCAAGGACAATGAAGAGATGAAGAGATATTTTACTATGAGGGTCGTGAGACATTGGCACAGGTTGCCCAGAGAAGCTGTGGATGCCCAATCCCTGGAAATGTTCAAAGCCAGGCCGGATAAGGCCTTGAGCAACATGGTATAATGGGAGATGTCCCTGCCCACCGCAACGGGGGTTGGGACTGATGATCTTTAAGGTTCATTCCAACCCCACAACATTCTGGTTCTGTGACAGCTCCCCCGAAGCCCAACTTTCCCTGCAATGTCTCCTTTACTCAGCAAGCGTCAGGGCCCAACCCGATGCTGTCCCCGAGAAGGGGAACAAGCACAGTGGGTGTCCCAGGCCACAGGGCGAGCCTGACGCGGGCAACCCCGGACTCAGAGCGCCCACCCCGGGCACGTGGGGCGAGGACGCAAGGAGGGGTCCGGCTGCCACAGGCCGCGCTGGGCCGGGCCCGGGGCCGCGGCGGCGGCTCCTCACCTTCACCAGCCACATGCCCGTGTTCTGCTTGGCGCCGGTGAGGTCCAGCTCGCCCTTGTCGCTCATGGCGGGGCAGCGGCTGAGCCGGGCCGGGCGGCGGACGAGACGAGTAAGCGGCGAGCACGGAAGCGGAGCGCACCCGGCAGACAGCGGCCGGTGAGGGACAAATCTCCTCCGCTCGCACTGCAGGCGGGGCGGGCCCTCGCTGCGTCGGGCCGCGGGTTCGGGTCCCCGCCCCGGCGGGGCCGTGGGGAGGGGCAGGAATGGGTGGTGGCCGCAGAAAGTTCCACTATCACAGAATATCCAGGGTGCGAAGGCACCCATAGGGGTCATCGCGTCCGACTCCCGGCCCTGTACAGGATATCCCCAAGTGTCACACCCTGTGCCGGGGAGCACTGTCCAAATGCTTCTTCATCTCTGCTGGGCTGGTGCTGTGACCACTTCCCTGGGGAGCTGTTCCAGTGCCCAGCCACCCTCTGGGTGACGAACCTTTTTCTGATATTCAACCTAAGCCTCCCCTGACACAGCTTCAGGCCATTCCCTGGGGTCCTGTCACTGTCACCCGAGAGCAGAGATCAGTGCCTGCCCCTCCTTTCCCCTCACAAGGAAGCTGTAACTGCACTGAGGGCTCCCTCGCTCTTCTCCAGGCTGAACAGACCAAGGGACCTCAGCTGCTCCTCGCACGGCTTCTCCTCAAGGCCCTTCACCATCCTCATGGCCCTCTTTAGGATGCTGTCTAACAGCTTAATGTCTTTTTTATATTGTGGCACCCAAAACTGCACACAGGACTCAAGCACCAGCGCAGAGCAGGAAGTTACTCCCTCCTTTTACCAAAAGAGTTATCCCAGCATGATGAAAAAAGACAGCAGCAGGCAAATGATCTAAGGGAGCTGGAGGAACAGCCTGGAGAGAGGAGGCACTACCATGACGGTGCCCTTCTGTGTGGGAGGGAAATGGTGGCTAGAGGAGCAGCTCCTGTGACAGGGATCAGAACATCATGGTGTGCCCAAAGGCCACGAAAGTGAGGAAAACACAGCTGGTGAATTGTTTACTGGGAATAAAAAGTAAAGAATTAAGCTTAGCTTCCCAGAAAGGGAACTCACAAGGAAATGTCGGAACAGGCTCTCTGAAGATAGGAGAGCATCTCAGACACTGAAAATGTCAGGAGACAGAAAGCACCTGCCCATGCTACTTTGAGATGAGGGTATTTGGCTTAGAAAAACCCAAGTTTTTATTTTATTACTTTCTCTATCTCTGGGGAAGTTTTCCCCCTTTGCAGTTTAACCTTGTTATCTACCTTCTGTCCACTGTGAGCACAGGAAAGACATGGACATGCTGGAGACACTGGCACAGGTTTCCCAGAGAAGTTGTGGATGCCCCATTCCTGGCAGTGTTCAAGGCCAGGTTGACCAGGGCTCTGAGCAACCTAGGATAGTGGAAGGTGTCCCTCTCCACTGCAGGGGGTTTGAACTAGATGATCTTTAAGGTCCTTTCCAATCCAAACCAGTCTATGATTCTATGGCATGGAAAGCATTTTATTATTTTCCTCTCTTCTTTACTTTATCCTTTTACTGAGATGTAGCCCTTTGATTTGCCTCCTCTCATACTAAATAACTTCAGTTTGTTCAGTTCTGTCTCATAGGTATATTTTCCAGACCTCTGGTTATGTCCATTGCTCCCTGAATTCCCCCCAGAACAAGTTTACATCCTCTTTGAAGTCAGCTTGTTCAACAGTGAAGGTTATACTCCATCTGAGTCTGTACCAGCAGCAAGCAGAGGGTTTTTTCTGTTACAATATGCAAGAAATTGCTCATCCGGCTCACAAAAATTATCTCAATATTACATCTCAGATATGATAGTCTGCCTTTCTAATTATAGGCAAGCATTTAGGTAACCAAGGAGGACAATGTTTTTATATGTATCTGAAGCAATAACAGCTAGCACTGAACTATTAGGATGATTAGGATTAGTTACATTTAAAATTAATTACATTTAAAAATTGCTTTTGTTTTTACAGTGGGACTGTGTTTGCAGAACTCAGCTGGGAGGGTTGATAGATCTTATATTGTTAGTCAACTTCCACTGAGAATTCCACTGAAAAAGTTTTCTTTAAGACAACCTTGCATAGACACACTAGAGGCTCCTCAAATGCTAATAAAAGTGGAAGCGGATGCATGTCAGCAGTTGTAAGACCAGCCCCATTTTCTGGGACTGTGTCACCACCAAACAGTGTAGGTTTAAGACCCTTTGGTTTTGTTCACCTGGAAAAAGAGTGGATCTACACAGACAAAGACCATCTGCTTTGGATCCTGCTCACAGGATCATAGAACAGTTTGGGTTGTAAGGAACCTTAAAGACCATCTAGTTCCAAACCCCCTGCCCTTGGCAGGGACATTTTCAACTAGACCAGGTTGCTCAGGGTTCCATCCAACATGGCCTTGAACACTTCCAGGCATAAGGCATCCACAATTTCTGGGACAATTTGTTCCAATGTTTCACTACCCTCATGTAGAAACATTTCTTTCTGATGTCCAGTCTAAACCTACCCTCTTTAAAACCATTGCACCTTGTCCTTTCACTACAGGCCCTGAATAAAAAGTGTCTCTCTTTCTTGTAAGCCTTTTTAGTGTACTGCAGGCTGCAAAAAGGTCTCCCTGAGCCTTCTGTTCCTCCAGGCTGAACATGCCCAAATCTCTCAGCCTGTCTTCATAGGAGAGGTGCTCCAGCCCTCTAACCATTTTCGTTTCTTTCCTCTGGACCTTATCCAGCAGGTCTGTGTCTGCCTTGTACTGGGAACCCCAGGGCTGGATGCAGTACTCCAGGAGGGATCTCCAATGTTCCCGCGGGATAAACACTGAATTAACAACAAAGTTGTCCCTCTGCCACTGCTCCCAGCTCAGCCTGTGTACTCAGATCACATGCACCACCACTTTCAAAAAGAAAAAAGCAGTGGAATGGATGTCTCTAACAGGGGTGACATTTGCAGCAAAGCGGTGTCGCGGGGGTTCGGATGAGCCTGTGCTCCACCGCATGGAAGGAGAGGAGCTCCACTTGCAAAGAGCCCAGCTGCAGGTGACAGGAGCATGGCTGACCACCTCAGGACTCCTTAGAGAGGGAATCCATGAGGAGTCATCACGCATATTCCGAGCGTAAATGACAATAGCAAAAGCCTCTGTAAAAGCTGACAATTGGGATGGCTCAGCTGGCAGCCCAGAGGGGAAGGCGGCCAGGCAGAGATCTCTCCTAGCTCCCTCCAGGCAGCCTTTCCATAGCTGTTTCCATGGAAACTGAATTTAAAGGGACAACAAGCAGGAAAAAGAGTGCATTTTCATTAATTCCTCATTTAAAATCTCAACCTTGTGTTTCCCAGGAACACATTTAGTGCCATGGAGGAGGATCCAGGGGCCAGCTGCTGAGCTACAGAGCTGTGTGTTAGTCACCCATTTTCTTATTGCTTGCATGGAAACAGATGTGTCTGAGAAGAGAGATGGCCAAATTCAGACTTTCATGGCCTTTCTCTCTTTATTTTCCCCTTGTCCAGCTAGGTGAGACGTAGAGTTGGCAGTGTCATCAGCAGCCACACGAAATTTCTCTTCATCCTTTTTAGGAACGGGCTAATTCGTGCAGCCTGGTGGTGCTGAGTGAAAACCAACACAGCAGAAGATGCAAAAAGCCTGATGCTGCCCTGTTGGAGCTGATGGGAGTTTTGCATTTAGGAACCCATGTGCTTTTCTCCAACCCAGCAAGAACTAGAGAAGATGTGCTTCTGGGAGCTGTTGGCCCCACAAGATATCTGTGATGGACACTACCAGAGAGGTTTCCACATGGTGAAGGAGCTGAGTGCTGCCCACATCGGGACAGTCCCTGAGTTCAGCTCTGTACACCAGAGCTGTGCTGGGCCTCCATGGGGTCAAAATATTTGGGTCTGGAGCCAAAACAGATCCACTGCGAGGCACAGAGGGAATCTCCTGCAGAAGCTTGTTTTGATTTGGGAGCATTGAGCCGGGAAGACTACTCCACCAAGAGCTGATGCTCTAACTTGACTCATTCCTGCCTGCCAACCTCCTCATCAACAAATTAAGGTGGGCAGGAAACTTGCATGTTAGAAGAGGAAAACTAATGGAAGGAGATTGTTACAACATTACTTGTCCTACTCTGTAACGATTACAATGCAGGATCAGCAGAGCTCTGCCGGCCAGCAAGGATCTCTCCTGCATTCTGAATACCTGAATTTTCAGCTAGCAAAGACCTCATGGCCTTAGAAGGATGCAAGAATTAAATGTCAAAACTACCATTATTGCTTGAACTGCTTGAGTAAGAGGAAGGCAAACTTTTGCCATCTTCAACTGTAATGCATCATTCTCTTGTTTGTGATGCAGTTGGTCTGGGTGAGCTGAAAAAATGAGAAGAAATAATCTGCAAAGATGAAAGGAACACCTGGGTAGGTCATGATCGTTTATTTTGGAATAATAGAAAAGAAATTCTCTGTAACTTATTCCCAAAACAGGGCATGGCCCATCAAGGTGCATATTTATTTCCTGAGGCAGCAAAGAATTCTCAATGTGTCTTTTTAAGACAAAAATATATGTCGGAGCTTTTGTGTTTTTAAACTGCTTTTGAGCCACATGTTAATAACAGACTTGTTTACTCCAAGCTGTTCTGTGGCAGAGTTGGAAAACATCAAGCACAGGGCTGAGCTCCTATTTCAGTACAATCCTAGGCATTGTGAAATCTTCAACATGGGACTTCTGCTGCAAAACACAACACATAAAGGCAGTTCTGAACAAAGGACAACCTTAATTAATCAATTAATAATTTTTAATTCTTTCAATATATTTACAGCCACACAATTTTTTCTATGCTATGTATTGGAGAACCTTAATTTTCACAGTAATGGTGCTGCACCTCTGCTTGTAGTTTCAACCCATACCACGTCTTTCATCATAATAAGAGTGTGCAGTAAATTTGACTGTAGGCAGCTTGGACTCTTGCTTGTTAGGATTTTCACCATACTGAGGAAGGAGTGGGAGAAGAGAGAGAATTGAAAGATGCAACTACAAATCTTTTTTTTTCAAAGGAAGAAAACACTTGTCAGAGAATTTCAGATACTTGGTTTGAACCTAATTTAAAATTATTTCTTTTAAAATGACCATAAAATTGGCATTATCTCTTTAACTCAAGGTACTTTTTGTGCCTCTCAGGCATAAAAAAAGTATTATCTAGCCTTTTTCACCAGTGTTTCTCAAGAAGGAGCTTTAAGCATGCACATTTTCAACCTAGTAATAGTACAAAGATATTGTGACGTCTCAGCAACTTGTTGCTTTTTAAAGTGCTTTTCATTGTAGGTATAGAGAATATGTTACACACAACTGAGTTTTACCTTTTCTCCTGCACTGCTCGATGTTTTTTCTGATCTTTTTCTCTGGTGATGTACTACCTCAGCACAAAAGGTCAGCACGATCTACAGTCACTCATCTCCTGGACTTTCCACTAATGAGTTGGTGAAGAGCAAGGCATTTTCTGTTCAGCTACCAAAAATTTTTGTTTTCAATGGATTTATTTCCCTTGTGTTATAATTTAATAAACTTGATTCTATGCCGCTGATATTCCCCTTATTTTGTAGGTATAGACAATGCACAGTCACCAAGGTATGTTATTGATGCATAAATTATCTCCTAATGAAGTACTGTTTTGCAGAGGGAGCTTCCCAATGAGACTAGGAGAAGGGTGTGTGACCAAACTGAGCAAAAACAACATTATTGACCAGAAGAACAAATCTACAATGCTCCTAAAGAGAAACAGGACACTTCTGTTGGGAAGCCTGCCAGCCTGAAAGCATAGGCAGGTGTATATAATTTTGAGATAGTGTGTACATATAAATGCAACAAAGGCATCTAGTTTGTGGGTGTCACTGCTTCAGAAGTGATCACACTGGGACCCTTCAGTGCTACATGTGTCAGTGCTGTCAGTAAAGGAAACAAACCACATGCATTTACATTCAGCCTCGTGTCCCACCCTTGCACATCGTTGCAGCTCAGCCACAGCAGTGCCTCACAACAAACTCTCACTGAGATAACTGGAGAGATCAAAAGTGTCTGCTTCATGACTGCTGTGTGCTGCCTGCGGATTCCCTCCAAAGTTTTTACGCCTAATGGCCTTTGCTGATAACTCACTCTTTTCCCTATGTGCTGCTTGTTGGTACTTCTCTAAAACAGTGCTAATTATCTAATAAATATGGTTATGGTTTGTCTCCTTTCAGTATAAGTTAACAATGCTATTACAAACCAGTGCAAAATATATTCTCTTTGCCACAAGGAACAGCTTTCGCACCAAATTGAAATAAATAAACTGGAATGAGTAGAAAGTGTTACAGACCTGCAATTGGATCACGTTTTACTGGATTTCTATTGATGGGTGAGGTTAAATAAGGTATGAAATTTTGCCTTCTAGTTAATTGTTATGGCTTAAACATAAAAAAAAGAACAGAAATTACGTTTCAGTCACTGGGAGGAAAATAAACAGAAAAGGAACCAAGGAAAACAGAAAATAAAACTGGTGAGGTTAAGAAGATCCAATGAGAACACAGGGGCCAAATGGTCGTGAAAGGGACAGAGACCACCCTGATGGCCTCGTGTTGTTTTATTTTGTCTTCTGGCAAAAGACACATGGGGCTAGGGGGAATACATACAATGATTCGAGGATTATTTATTATCAGAGGCCATTTATTGACAGGCTGCTTCTTGTTGAAAACTGCAGACTTACCACTGAGAACACTTTCTTCTGGAGACTGAGCATTTGGCAGCAGCAGCCTTCAAATCGGCACTTGCAGCTTGGGGGATATGTCCACCTCCCTCCTGAAGCTCAACCCCTGTTTCACAAGCACTTGTCATTTCTGAAGTCCCCACATGATCAGGACAACTCTTCATTTCATATACTCTTGAGGATGAGTCACTGAAGCTTTTTCTAACAGAGCTGAATGCTAGCCTCTTTGTTAAATTACCTGAACTTTCTTTGTTCAAATGGAGAACTGGGATGAAAGAGAAGGTATCTTTCTAACAATGCTAGGAATAATGAAGTCTGATTTCCGCTGGAATCTCATTTGAATGACTTTGAGTCCTTGTTTTGGCTGACATAGGCTTTTCCCTCATTACTAATCTTAGGTATTAATATTATGTTAACAGTTATATAATACTTTTCAACATGTAAAGGGCTGAAACTGAAAAAGGGAAATACATAAGGATTTTCTCACCATGTGGAGAGATGAGTAGCAGACTTAAGATTAAATTTCTTTGTTTTGCTTTCCTTGACCTTTTGTTCTGATCTCAGTGACATATCAACCATGCTTCTGCTGAAGACAACCCAGATATAAGAAGTCACTTGTGCCTGCCAGCTCATCATGGGCATTCAAGGCATACAGAATCCTGTGCAGAAAGGAACCCACTGCTCTATTAGAAAGGAGAACACCACAAAATCGTTGAGATAACTGCTCAATAAAACTCAGCTTTTGAAAATCAAGGCAGGTCATGCGAAGTGTCCTTGTACCTTGATGACTTGTAAGTTTGGCATGACATCTGTTTTGAGCACTTGTGGTGAAGTAATTTTCCCTCTTGTAAAACAGTGTTGGTTGAACCACAATTATGGTTTTGATGAGGGACTTTGAACTGGCCTGCTGGAGTAGCAGGCGATTCCACACAAAAAGAAGCAAATGTACAAAGAATGGGTAGAAATTTCCTTTGGGTACAATATGTACTTAGCTGGCATGCCTGTGCAGAACAAAAGGCCTGGATATTAAACCATCCGTTGCCACTGCTGAGCGACAGTGCAAATTACTTCTGACAGCCATTAAGAGGTGCTTTAGTCAAGCACCCAGAACAGTACAGCTCTTTGCTAGAAAATTTGCTGATATTTTGAAAACATTGTGATACTTCACTAGTCTCAGAAATCCTTGACAACTTGTCAGAGATAAGAGTCTAAGTCTCTGCACTAGTAATTACTCCTCTAACCTGCTAGAGAAAGTGCCAGATATTCACCTTCCTCTTAGGAAATGTGAAGTCTCTGACAGATAATAGCATCTTTTTAATGTATTTAGAGCAATTGTCCATTCTGATCCTCTCCAATAATGTAGTTTCTGCTTTTGAGAGTGCCGGGAGAGTGTTGGCTGGTAGCAGATTTCCATTTTCCCACTGTTGCTAGTCTGTACTTGTAAACAATGACTCAAAATAAAAACGTGAGTGTTGTTTGAACAGCCAGTATCTGCTATGAAGAAAGTGGCTCAACAAGTAGGGACAGATCCCACAGCCTCTGCTCAAGTGATTCATCTCCCTGCACACAAGTGGTGCTGTCAAGTTCAAGAAGCCTGTCTGTGCAGGGCTCGAGGGTCAGACTCATCAGACTCCTATCATCCATGGCATGGGGACAAGGATGTGGATGGCTTTTGCATTGCTGATCCCCTGCATATTTCTGCAACGGGTTTGTGAATCTACTCTCAGTGGGCAAGAGTGTGTGAGGGAAAAAAGCAAAAAAGGTGAAAATCAACAGAAAATTACAAGGCATCTTCCCCCACTTTGAAACAGAGTCCATCAAAGTTTATATGCCATTGCAAAAAGTACTGCATTGAATATAAAAATGGTTCCTTGAAAGAATCATTAAAATTGCAAAGTCAAGTAGCCAAACATTAAAGGCCAAAGTTTAGGCTGCTCACACCCCATTATTTCTGTACTTCTATGTTTCTGTATTATAATAGAGCCTCGAATGTCATGAGTACATAGCATTTAGCTTGTTTTTCTATGGAAAGGAAACCCTTGGGGTCACGTTGTCTCTGTAGATGTCTGCTTGACAGTGGCTCCATCCCTAACTTTTGAAACAATCCATCAGTTTTAACCAAAGCCTAAAGGTACTATACTGCCAAAAATCTATGGAAATTAGAGGTCCAATTGAGAAAAAAAGATGCTGCTAGAGATGCAGTGAGAGAGAGCATGAGCAGTGTAAACCCAACCCTTAAGAGCTAATGGAGCAACCTGAGGGAGGAGAATGCTTAAAATACTACATATATGAGAAAGGCCTCAGCTGGTCTCATGCTGTGTTAAAACCTTGGCCACAGTCAAAGTTTACCTCCTCTGTTCTCCAAATGGGATAAGTATGTAATGTGGTGATTCTCCTTCAAAACCCTGCAGGCTGGGTTCCTCCTGGTCCCAGAGCTACTCACTCTTCTGCACAGCTCAGTCCCACACTGTCAGCACATGGGGGCATTGCTGCAGCATTGGTTGGGGATTCCCTCTGTGGAGATTCCCTCACCCTCTGCCCTGCTTGCTGCCTTCCATGAGCAGTGCTCCTTCTCCAAGCCACCTCTGAAGATCTGTTAGGATGCCTGGCTCCAAGGAGAAGAGATTCAAGTCCTCTCCCACTGTGGAAATGTACAATAGAGTTATTGTACAGCTGCCCTGGGAGGTATTGGGAGGACGCACTGTCCCTCTCGTGCAGTAAGTTGACGGTGAATGTACAAAGCCCTGGGGGAGAGCAGTGCGGGTGGCTGTCTGGAGAGAGCCTGGCCATGGTCAGGAGCAAACACAAACAAAGTGATGGATAAGCAGACAGGGGAGATGGCAACCTGGAGTGGCTAAGCCTGAGCCTGTCCTCCTTCCTTATTCTACAGATGGGAAACTGAGGCTCAGTGAAAGGGCAGTTCAGATGCAGCTTCCCTTATGGAGAGGAGGCTCCTGAAGGAGCGCAGGGATGTTCCTTGCAGGCAGGGGCTGAAGGAGTGAAGGGGAGTCGGAGTTCACAGGAGTTTGTAGCTATGGTTGCTACGCAAAAGTGAGCACCTATTTTAAATTAGTGCTCAAACCCCAGAGTGTCCTGTGAAACAGAACTTAAGGTCTTCTGTGAAGCATGTCATAGTGTTACATCTCTGTTTTTTAGAAAGCAGATCCAGTCACATGCTGCCCCTCCTACTTGCAGTCTATGAAGCCTTTTGGCATGCCAGTATTGTAAGAGCCAAAGGTTTCAAGGTAAAGATTTTTGTGTAGGTGTAATAGCTTTTCTGAAGCCAGCTAGTATATCTGAAGCAAGCAGATGAGTTTAGGGGCATGTATGCTCCTCAGGAAAGATGAGGTGAATTTCAAACCTAACTGCATCTTGGGAACAATTGTTCTGGGTTTAATTAGACCTGTGTCTGAGCTAGACATCTGACAGCACCTGTGGAATATAAAGACTATATTGGTGGTTATATCCTGAGGAGAAAAGAGGTGCAGGTAATTTGTAGAATAATAGTTGCATGATGTAGAGCACTGGGAGATCGAGAATTAGGAAAGGTGCAGAGAGGAGGATGGTAATGTGTTCTAAAACATTAGTATTCAGGGAAGTAATGAGATACAGTTCCCAGAGTTACCTCACAAAGATATTGTAGGATTTTCTTTGAGAATCAGGGCTGGAAGATCAAAAATGGGACAACTACACCGTAAGAAATGTTGCCTGTTGGAAGCACTTCATCCCAGCTGACTCTTTTGCAGAGTTGAAGACTGTATCTTTTGACAGGCTGAGAAAGAAGCTTTCTTTTGCCTTTGCAAAGTTGTGCCTGGTGCATTTCAAATTCCCAAGCATTTGGCAGATTTTTACTGTCTCATATTAGCTGCTAAACCAAAAATTCCTCCTGATGAAGAGTTTTGATTATGACTTTGTAGCCAAGACTACTCAACTGCTAATTGAGGGGGTACAGCAGTCAAAATAGGATGATGCCTCTGCTGCTTGTATTGTCTCACTATTGCTATTTGGATGTTTTTCTGTGTGCTTAAACCCAGATGAAAGGTTACAAGTCCACTGGTCTATTTCCCAGGAGGTAAAAATTTGTTGGGCTGCGCCCATCTCTGAGTGCTAGAGGAAATCACCTCTGACTGGTGGGTGACCAGGCAGCTCCTTCCACACTCAATTTTCCAGGACCCCAAAGAGCAGGATTTAACAAATAAGTATGGGACAGAAATTTCACTGGTTGCCTCAACTGATGGTTGTGATACATCATTTCATCCCAGAAGCTGACAAGGCAAAGTGGATCTGTCCACATCCTTCAAGAGAGCAGGCCACGAGATTCCTACTGGTCAGCTCAGACACACAGATGGAGAAGTCTGATCCTCTGGGGTGGACAGGTTCCTGCTCACAGATCCACTCATCCTGGCATTGCTGCAGCCCCTGCATGGGGAAGCAGACCTTAGCCAGCCTCCTTGCCTGGGGTACAGCATTGCCAGAGCAGGCCTTGGAGAGCTGCTTCTTAGGCACCAACACATTTCTTTTCAGCATTTATGACCTGAGAGGGTCGAAGGCTTGTAGTTGGGGGTATATTTGGTAAAAGATTAAAAAAAAATACTCCTTATGCTAGCAAGGGTCCCATATTTGCCTCTCCCAAATTTAAGTCCATATTCCAAACCAGAGCTTTTTAGCATACAGTGCTAGGAACTCTCTAATATTGGCAGTGCTGCAGTTTGTTCTCTGAAATATTCTAAAAAAGTCACATGGATGTGACATTTTGTGAGACAGGGTCTTGTGGGTGAATCAGAGCTGACACCTGGAGAAGATAATGCCAGCTTCCAGAAAAGCTGCAAATGCCTGGAAAGGAGAGCCTCCTGCTGCTAAGTTTTTCAGATAATGTTTGCATTTAGTATCATTGCAGGTTTCCTTCTGGCCATGCACTCGTCTTGTTAGAATATCAATACTGAACAGAAACCTCCTCAGGATTATTCCCCCATAACCCTTAGCACTGTGGTGCTGGTCTTGTGCTAGATTCTGCCCTAACAGCTCAGCCTGATGCTTGTGTTCCTCTCCTCACTAGGTCTCTGTTCTGAAAAGCTGTTGGAGAGAAGATGTTGGAGCAGGGGCAGCAGCAGGGCCACAACTTGGAGTGTGTCCTGGAAGGGCTCTGTGGAAGACTGGCATTTTTGGTGTGGGCTCCCTGCCAGTGCACAGCATGATAATGACAGGAAGAACTGCACAAAGTCTTCAGTGACGCCCTTAAGTTTCTCTGCTCGTGGAAGCTCCCTTTGTGAACAATAATGTGTACATCAAAGGATTAAAGTATCACACTCAGTACGTGACTGTGGGCACATCCTCTCACTCCTCTTTTCCTCTCTCGTTCTGGTTTCAAAAAGGCAATTAAAACCCAGTGACTTTTGTCACAGGTGGTGCAGAGGTCAGTATCACCTGACCCGTGTGCTTCCATACAAGAGGTGCCACTTGGTTTGCTGACAGCAGCCCAGCTCCCTCGTGGTTGCCACAGAGATGAAGTCTGAGAAGCCTTCACTTCTTTATTTCCCTAGAAGGTCCCAGGATGGCTTTGAGGCAACAGCCAAGCCTAGCTGGTGCTGATGCAAGCTGGAGAACTCATGGATCCTCTCAGATGAGCATGCAGGGAAGGTCAGATCCATGTGGTGTGGGCACCAAAGAGCTGTGCATTGATGAGGTTCCTGGGATCTTGAGTCATAACTCCTGTTGGAAAGCCACCTATGATAATTTTGAATTAGCTGACTTGCATCTAGCAGCAAGTCAGGAAGGTTCATCTACAGTGGATGAATTCCTTGTTCCTGCCTGCCTCAGCAGGCTGATGTGGAAGGTGAGAAATCTCTAGCAAAGCAGCTGGAGTAACACATGGCATTTTGTGTGTGCTTTATTATATATATTTATATTTATTTATTATTATTATTATAAACCCATTATTTGTGTTCTGCTCACATGATGGTAAGGGCCGAGCCTTACCTGGGTGGCAAAAGATGGAAGTTACCTTGGAAACAACAGGAACAACTTTGTGGCTTCTAGACAGCTTCCTCCTGGCTACAGGCTTTGTACACACCAGCAGCCAGCTGGTCTCCTTTTCCTGGAGTTGCTGTTTTTCCACTGTGCCTTTTCTCCCTCCATGGGAGCTGACCACATTGATTTACCATCTCCTGGTGCTGTGGGGCATTGGATAGGGAATGGTGCTGCACTGGGAAGCAGCAGTAAGAGCTTGGCTTGCTTGCTTTCACACAGCTCAGATGTCCCCCTGTTAGGGGACAACCCTTCATTGCCCTGATAGGAGAGGTACAAAGCAGCTGAACAGAAAAAAAGGAATCCCAGGCAGTAGAAAGGGTCACCCCAATGGTGTGTGAGGCCCTGCAGACATGATCCTCTTGTGGATCATGGAGAAACACCTTGAGGTATTTACAATAAGATGATCAGTATAGGCTCTTTGAGGGATGTGGGGGGAAAAACATTTTTGAGACTGTCTACAACTTGTTTTGAGATGTTTTCTAGGGGCTGTGGGAAAATACAAGACTTAGTTTAGGATGTTGGGGATGGATTAAAAGTGGGGAAAGGAAGGAATTGAGGTAGATTGGAAAGGAGTAAGCGTGGGAAAAAAGGAGTATTAAAAGGGCAGGTCAGCGTGCTTGCCTGAGCCCTGCCTGTACTTGATCACTCCAATCTGTTCTGTATTCTCATTAAAACCTATTTTTATCTGGTTTAAACCAGAGTGTTCTTTCTGGTCTGAGTGGGTGTGTGTAAGCACAGCCAACGTGATGTTGGACTGGTTGGTGAGCAGCAGAAGAGGGCTGAGTGGTGCAGCTGCACCAGGGCTGTGAGCTGGGGGCTTGCATCCAGGTACCAGCAAGGCTCTCTGAGAGAGACAGTCAGGTAAGGACAGAGAGAAGATGTAATTTGCCCCAAGTCGTCAAACTCCTGTCCAGATGTCACATGTGCAAGGACAAGTGGCTACAGCCCTATGAAGTGAAGCAAGTGGCTGCAATGTTAAGCAGCTGAGAACCTGGGTCAGCCACTTCTTTTTTCCCCCTTCCTCTAAATCTGTTTATGAGAATTGTTTTTGCATATTTATGTTTGGAATAATTATTTGGAAGAAGTCACAGCTGCATCTGCTCCTGCTGAAGTGACAGTTTGTGCTGCTGTCTCCTAGAGACCTTAAATTCCCATTCTGAAAGAAAGACCTTGTTTTTTAAAACTAAGGCTTGATTTCCATGCTGATTCGAAATGGGTGTAATTTCAAAGATCAATGGGACTTACTACTGGTTTAAGGAACAATGTAAGAAAACAGATGAACTGAACCAGTGACTGTTGCAGTGATAGCCTCTTTGGGAAGACTCAGAAGTGGCTGCTATGAAAAAATCAGCTCTGGGAATGCCTCAACCTGTTTGAAAAGAACAGAAATGCCACATTTGTGTGAGATACTGTTGTGGATCACTGCTTCCCATACATCTGCCAGAGCTGGAATCATCAGAAAGATGCATTTCAGAGGTGCACAACAATTGGGAGCCACAACTGTGTTCCTCAACCATCTTTATGAGCACATGAGAAAAATCTGAAGAGGTTGTCTGAAAGACACTGCATAACTTGTTGGTTTTTTCCCCCCAGCATATAAACCACTGCATGCAATTCATAAGGACAAGAAAACACATGCACGTGTTTTATTTGAGAATTAGGTAATTATGCAATTAGAAACTATATCCACTGTATGCAAGGTGGGTGGCAAGAACTGAGGATGCATGCACACAACGTTTTCAGATCCTGATTTTTAATGCTATATGACTCTTAAATCAACATGTGATTTGTAATTGACTGGACAGAAATAATAACAAATTTACATTTTAGAAACAAAACAAGTCCCCAAGCTCAATTAACCCTGGATTTCTGGAACCTTCTGGAGCATTTTAAATCCTCTTTTATGAGGAAAACCCCCTTTCCTATTGGACATAAGTGTGTCAATGTTTCATCTCAATGTTTCTAGAAGAAAGATATTTCTACAATGCCATTTTGGTGCTATCAATATGATGCCATCAAAGCCCTAAATAAAATACATTTCTATTGCTGTTGATTATTTGGGAAATCAGTTCATCCCAAGAAAGCCAATATGCACAGGGCATCCACCAATATCCATTCTGCAACAACAGAAGCAAAAAAAAATAACTCCACAACTAGGTGTTTACATTGGAAGAGCATGGACAGAGATTTTACCCAGGTATTACTGTATCATATTCTAACAAAATTTTCCATCTCAGACAGAATGGTAGCTCAATATATTTGCCCTGAAGACACATACAAAGCAATCAGTAAGTTTTCTTGAAATGTTTTTATTGCTTTTATTTGTTCCTTGGTAACAGCAAACTTAACAATTGGCTTTTGATTCTTTTCCCTTTCCTTTTTGTTATTAACATATAATATTCCTTAAAATTCCTTTTAAACACCCAGTTTATTATATGCCTACCACAAAAGCCTTCTTTTTATTGACTATACTGTGAATTACACACCTATTTAACATTTCAGAAGGAGGGAGACCTCACTCTTCAGCAGGAATGTTCAACATCAGTATAAATAAAGGACGTTTACGCCAGCACAAATCAAAGGCAAGCACACTAAAATCTAGGCTGGTAGACTTTTCACATCTAGGAAAACCTCCCTAACATTTCTTTTTTACAAAACAGGATTTCCTCATGTGTCTGGAGCCAGTATGCTGTGACGTGGGCTGGCACTGCAGAACAGCAACAGCATACATTAAATCTGTGTTGGGAGCTGGTTACCAGAAACACTGCATAGTAATTATGGTGAAGATTCTCTGTGAAATAGATTCTGGTTTTTCAAATGAGATTCTGAAAAAAACACCTCCTAACATTTCAGCAGAAATACTTTACAACTTGTCCAAACTGTAGATGTCTCATCTTTTCCCATAAAAGTTTACAGAGCTTGTAATTTACTGAGTTACTGCTTGTTCTAACGACTATTTGAGGGAATGGCTTGGCATGGAGTAAGAGATGACTATGTGTATTAATTCAGTTCAAAGGTTCATACAATTTATACAAGGTAATGAAAAGCTTAACTTGAACTCTCAACAGCTCCACTTTCCTCCACCTCAAGTTCATAACACTGATATCATCAAGTCTTTAAGAAGCTGCTGCAGAGAGAGGGGGGGGATAAAAGAAGAGTCACCAGCTCACACCAAGGCGTCATTAATTGGAACCGTGTGTCCCACAGACACATGAGTAATGCAGGATGGCAAAGGGGCTGCTGCACACCCCTTATGAGAGCTCTCCTCTCGAGCAACACTGCAGAGCCTCTTCTCAAACACGGCCTTGGACAGGGCAGGAGACTGTGATGGAGCCAGGCAGGGCAGAGAGCAAACAGCAGGGAGCCAACTGGATCTGACCATCTGTGAATCTGATGACAGGTCCTCAGTTTGGAGGAGGAGGGGCCGAGGAGCCAAAGAGCAAAAATCAAAACAGAGCACAGAACTACAACAACAAATATTTTATACAAGCCGCCCTCATTCTTTCTCCAGACTTTGAATGAGCAAGGACTGCATGATGTGCTCATCAAGTAATTTTTTCTTAGCTGTGAAGATTTAGCTAGTCATGCCATGCTCACCCTGTCATCACTTTAATTGCCTAAAAAAAAATCCCAGACACTTCTAATACTGCTTTTCCAATAAAGAAATCAACATTTGCTCAGAAAGTAGAATCTTAACGAGGCCTTGCTTGCTGAGTTAAAAAAGCATGAGGTAAGAGAAGTCTGTATTAGGGGAAGAAAAATAAATAGCCCTTATTTAAACCCTCCTCTCACCTCAAAACAGAAGGTTCAGAAACTGAAAAAAACCAAACACAATACAAAATCAGTCTCTTTCTCCTGAAGGTAGAAGATTGTTCAGCTGGCAAAATAAATTGTCTATTAAACAAAAAAAAAACAACAAAAAAACAAAAAAACAAACAAACAAACAAAAAAAAAAGGTGGTATCTAAATACATTCCACGTAAGCACTCATTTGCAGCATTGGAAACTCTCCAGGGCTTCTCAGCACATGAAGCCCGTGTCTCCAGCTCACACACAAATGCAATAAAATAAGACCAAGTTTTTAACTATTCATTTCTAGAGCTTGTTAGGTCACTGCTCCATTAAATATGAAATAATCCAGATACCATCTCGCAGGGTAGCCTTTTTCCAAATTACAGGATTTTTTTTCAGATTACAGCAAACCCCACAGTATTTATACTTCCAAAACAAATTACCAGCCTCTCATATATAAAATTGTTTTCATATATAGCTGCTTTCAGTAACTGCTTAAGAAGGATCCTAAACATTTGAGACAAAGGGTGAAAGCACAGGTCTAATTTAAAATAATTAGTAAAGAATAATTTAGGTTGGAAAAGACTCCTAAATCATTAAGTCTAACCTTTGACTGATGACCATGTTGTAGACCAAAGCAGCAAGTGCCATATCCAGCTGTTTCTTGAACACCTTCAGGGATGCTGACTCCACCACCTCCCTGGGCAGCCCATTGCAAGGTTTAACAACCCTTTCTGCTGCTAACCCACAGAAGAGGTAGAGAATTCCAAACATGAATGTAGACTTTTGAAAATGTCAGATTCATTTCCTTCCTTACAGAAGAGCTGTTCTGGTTGGCAAATTAATGGACAAAATAAGCCTTATTTTGATTTTCACATTGTATGTGCTTAAAAAAAGATGGATTTCTGATGACAATCCTTACAAATTGAAACTCAAATTAGATTTTCTCTCCTCATATACTACCATTTTACAACTAACTCTGAAAACCTTGAGGTTTTACTACTCCTGCTACCCCTGGCTCTTCCTGCTATAGTACAGAAACTATGCTGCATATATATAAACCTGTATTTATGTACAGACACAGAATCACAGAAATAAAAGCACTGGGCAAATGTAAAAGCTGCCATTTGAGTTTATACTCCCCATTAAGAACTCCAGTCAAGCAATGTTCTGCACACAAATGTAAAGAGGATTCTTCCATGGCCTTCAGGTCAGGCTCAGAAAGAGTATCTTAAGCATGGCAGGAGAAAAGGGAAAACTGCCAACTCCATTGCAAGATTAAATCTAGAGTTCCTCAAAAACCCACCTATTTTAATTATTTTTATACTAACAAGAAAAAATATAGGTATCAAAATTTTAGGATAGCAAATTTATTTTTATTTATACCAGGACTTTCCTTTACTAGCTTAGTTATAGTACAGATGATCCTCCCTAAGACAGTATTTACGGACAAGGAAAAATAATTAAACATCAGGATATTTATTTTGCATACAAATATTTACAGAAAAATACTTACAAAAATTAAGTATTCAAATTTTAATTGACTTCACTTCAAAAAAGCTTAATGCTTTCATCTTATAAAAACATGTTGCCTTTACTGTGCTCAAATTTGCTATTCAGATCTCTGGATTTTCTTATGAGAGCTTTCTTCTGTGCTTCATCAAAGCGATTGACTTTGAGATCCTGCTCTCGGTCAAATGGCCTTCTTTCCTGAGGTTTGCTCTTTTCTTCAGATGCTTTGCTCTTCAGCTTCTTCTGGTGGATGTCCATGAGAGACTCTGACCTCTTTGACTCCTGGAAAAAATGAGGAGGAAGAGGAAGTAAAGTATTAAAGAATAACAACAACATACAGAAAATCCAAATGGAAATATTAAAGTCAGGAAGGCTAAAAATTCCAGAAGAAGATAGCTTAGTAACTGGATATAAAATGATAAATTTAGCATACATGGAGTAGAAAGTGTGAGCAATTTTGTCTAGAATAAAATACTAATAATTCACTGATGTAGATGGCCATAACATTGTAGATAGCCATGATATTGTTGAATCTCAGCAGACAATGCAGATAAATGATGAACTTAATGCAAAAGAAATATAAAAGTTGTTCTGACATTACTGGCAGAATGAAGACACCATGTCAAAAGAAATATCTCAAAGTACAGGCCAAGTTTCCTATACACATTCCCTAAGCACCTGGATTTGGTCACTGCTAGGGGCAGGAACAAGCTAGACATCCTTTTAATCTTTCATGCACAAAAGTGGGTTTTTAAATGTGTGCTCCCAATTTTCAATCATCTGCTGAAAGCCCACAGGACAAAGTCACAGGCTTGAGCTGGAGCATGTGTTTTGCCAACTCAAGGGCTTTAGCTGCACTTCTTAGAGAGCATGATCCAGCTCAAACACAACATAAAACTTCTGCTGATTTCACAAAGGAGCAGGATTAGCTCTCACAAGACCATGAGGCCCCTCATTTACTCAGATACAGTGCATTTGTGTATCTAAACCAACTCTCTCATCAAAAAGTGCAAAAGTTGAGCAGCTCTGTTTTCTCATGATTTTCCTTCACTTCCTGAGCAAACACTCACTACATCACATGCAAATAACAGCTTATGCATGTGTTAAGAAAAGATTCTCATGGAAAATATACAATACTTATTCATGATGTAACTGTGTTAGTGTTGACAAAATTGCACCAGAGAATGTATGTTACATCAGCATGGAAAGAAGAAACTACTTTAAGAATGAAATATGTTCTAGTGAAGTATCCTTGGTAAATGTCAGTGGAGAAAGAAATAGGAAAGAATAGAGGAAAAAACATTAAAAGAAAAATACCCAAAACAACCACCTGAAAATCAGAAAAGAACTGATTTAACAAAAAAGAAAAAACAAACAAAACAACAACCCAAGAAACATTGTTCTTGAACTTTGAGACAACTCCATGAATATTAGAAACAGCAAAGGCCTGTGTATGCTTTATTCCACCAATGGCACCGAGCAAAACCCATAGTTTTACATGAGAATTATTCTATTATATTCATAGTGACAGTAGAAACAGATGCTAAAGAAGAACCTTAAGACAGAATGCTAATAGCTCTGGATTTGCAAGTCTCTAAGTCAAGAGAAATATATGATTTAACGAACTAGAAATAAATTATCAGAAGTGCCAGATAAACCTGTAAAATAGGTCAAAGATGTGATTCTCAAGTTAATTGTCCTCTCAAAAGACAAAACTGCCTTCTATAGGAGTTCAGGCCATACATCAGGGAAGAACTGGAAGTAAGAGCTGTAAGGCAGGCAGTGGTCTACACACTCTAAGGGACAGGGCTGACATACAGAAAAGTGAGAGGGAATTTGACATGGAGTTCAGATTTCTAGTAATCAACATCTCTCTGTTAACATTATCTGCTCCTGTAGAGATTGAAAAAAACTACATGTAATGAAGTTATTGTAATGAGTACTGAATGTAATTAATGACAGAGGGTAATTAATGCAGTGACCTGCTTAGCCCATCAAGCCTCTTTTAGGTTAGTGCATTACGTTGGCCTAAAAGTTAAACCAGCACTATTGTTTTATTCTTGGGATGTCAGTAATTGGGTGAAGCAAGCTAATATTTGAATTAAGGTCCCAGCAACCATGTCCTGACATGAGGATGATTGAAGGAAAACACCATCTAAAACTGAGGCAATATACACAAACCCAAATTCTGTCACTTTGGAGAGGTCCCAATCCTGCTCTTGTTGACATTAATGCCAAGTGTTCTAATGTCTTAAAACAGCAGTAGGTTTGGGCACTAAAAGGGAAAACTGTAGTGGCATCACCATGGAAACCAGCAGCACTAGAAATGAGAACCAGAAGGAGAGTGAAGAACTAAAGGATATAGAAGAAGTATTTTGTGATTACACTTACGTTGTACGAAGTCACCTGCTCAATAAGCCTCTTGTCCCTCCCAGATAATACCATTTCTTCATTATCCTTACTGCTTGACTTTTTTGCCTCTTCTCTTTCCTGATGAGTAGAAGAAAACCACATGTTACAGTAATCAGAATGTCTGAAGTAAAAAGCAAGCAAATCTATATCTACTTTAATTAAATCTGGAGGGTAAAGTCCATGATAGAGGCCACCAAATATTTTCTGCTCAGCTTGATAGACGAAATTGGACATGCTAATTGGAAAGTCAATGAGCTGATACAGAGTATCTGACTCCTGCAAAAGGGGGCAGAAATAAATGCATATCAATGATATTTAATGTTGTTACTTCATTGCCTTTATCTTTAAGCCTGAATTAGTAAATTTCGATAACAAAGAAAAATCTGGGAAAGAAAATTTCAGTGAACAACCCCCAGTATCTTTACTTTGTTTTCACAGAACATCAGTAACACCTACTGCCTGCAGGTGTATATGAATGAATAAATAAATGCTCACCTTGGCTTTTCTCTCTCTGTCAGCTGGAGTATCTGTCCAAATAGATCTATCACCTGATTTGTCATCAGCTCGTCTCTTGAATGTTCTTGGGCCAAATCCAAAGCTTTTCAACTCAGGTGGAAGCTCTGTCATCCACGATTCCCTGGTAACTTGTTTGGGTTCATCCTTTGCAAAAGTAGCAGGGGTGGAGGGAAGAGTGAAAAAAGCATAATCAAAAATTACTGCCTGAATCTCTTGGGTTCCAGCAGAAATCATAGACTTTTTTTCTTTGTGTTAATACATGCATTAATGTAGCATGCCAAGCAGAACTGCAGCCAGGTTTACACAGAAACAGGCAAAGAGAAAGACAAATACATTCCAGCAACAAAATACAAGAAATTAAGAAATCCAACTTACGCTGTCTGCTGAAGTAAGCTTTTCCTTCATTCTCTGAGCTCTGCGTTCAAACTCTTCAGCCACATCAGACTCCACTGGTCCTTTTGCAGGCATTGGGCCTATAAAATTGTCTTCATCCTCGCTACTATCTGTCAGCTTCCAAAAAGAAAACATTTATTTCAAACAGTGTTAAGAGCATCAAGAATCACTTGAGCTTTATAGAATTGGAAAGACTTTGTCTAGAAGAGCATATAAACCTAACACAACACATTTCCCAGACAAAAACCTGGATTAGAACTCCAGATTAGACCTGTTCTAGCACTTGAACACGGATACTTCATCTCCATTTTGCCAAAAGCAGCATCTCTTGTCTGAGGCAAGACTGCTGGTAAAGGCAGTGGCAGCACACAAAGCCCTGCTACTTCTTATTGTTCTGCATGCATCCATGCAGCCTCTGTGGCCCTGGGTAAATCTGGAACACACAAGCATACAACTTCCATATTTTGGGCTTTACCATCACTAGCAACATTTGGATGCGTTTCCCTAATAAGGATCACAATTTCACAATGCAAAAACTGTCTTGATCTCAGATCTGTAAGGATGCCAGACAGATTGAAGTGCAAGGTAGGGTACCAGTGGCACACATAGTACTATGCCCGTGTGTGTACAGCATCTCCAACTAATTCCTTGGCTCTGTCATTTACTTCTTCGATTCCTCATGGATCCCTTCAGGAAGAACTTCTTCACTGCAAGGATTATCAAGCATTGGAACAGGCTGCCAAGGAGGTGGTGGAGTCACCATTCCTGGAAGTGTTCAGAAAATGACTGGATGTGGCCCTTAGTGCCATGGTCTAGTTGACAAGGTGGAGATGGGTCAAAGGTTGGACTCAACGATCCAGGAAGTCTTTTCCAACTTAATGATTCCATGATTCTGACATAACATTCTAAGCAATCTTTTGGAGGAGGGCTAAAAAATAAGTTTGTTAGGGACTAGATGTCAATAAAAATCTTCCTAGTTGCCAGGGGTTGTACAGAAAGCTCACTGGTGCCTTCCTCCAAATTCAAACACTACAGATGTGGATGTAAGAAAAACTAGGCAGAAAATGGTGATGCCACACCACTGTGGGAGCAAAGCTAAGGTTCCCAATATCCACAAAAGTGCCATGATTTTGCTACAGTCTGACTGTGCGTGATAAGGCAATGGGAGTAGGATGACAAGGCTGTGTAGCCAGGAAGCACAAAGCATTACTTGAGAATACACAAGGTGGTGAGTCATTACATTCACTAAAGCAAAGTGAAGAGTCAGCATGCTTCTAAAGACGTACTTGAATACAAAATAATTAAATATTTTTTTTAAAAGACAACAAGAAATTACTCATATTCAAAAATAAGAAAAATAGTATTATTAGGAGGAGGTAATAAAAAGATAATTATTAGGAAAAGAAAAAAGGTAAGTTCTTTAATACCAGTAAAAAAGCTGATGCTAGAAGATGTATTTATGAGAAAATAGACTTCTTTGTTTGCAAAATACAAAAACAGACTGGTTTTGACATCTTTGCCTCAAGAGATTTGTAACTATGATAAATTGCTTAATCATTATTTGGAGTTATAAGACGATGAGTACCTCCGAAATGTCAGATAATCATTCTGCACGATGAATTACAACACTACTCAATGCAGGAGGCTGGAGAATTACATGCTTTGCAACTACTAACCAAAAAAAGTGAAGTTTCAGAGCAGCCTTTGCATCATTCCTTCCTAGCGTGTCTAGCATCTTCCATAGTGTCTGGGAGTTAAATGTAAAAATGTAAGTATTTTAAAAATCAATAGAATAACTGTCATTCTCCCAAGAAATTAACATATTCAGTTTATCATAGCATGAGAGAGATTCACTTCCCTAAGTACTGGTATCCAGCACTATTTTTGGTGTCTTAGGTCTCCTGCCTGGTTAAGATGTGCTGCTCAAGAAGGGCACAACCCTCTCTAAAAGTGTTACTCTCTTATTCTCTACCTGCCAGGCCCTCCCATAGGCAATCTGGATCCCTCAGAATGGTACTGGAAGCCCACGTTTAGGGAGCTCAATCTTGCCCACAGCTGTATTTTATCACACGTCTTGTTCCCGAATGTTCTTTAGTAGCACATGCATTATTTTGCAAGCAGGGATGGCAGACTACAGAACTTCTACCTAGTTTTTACCTAACATAACCAGAAAAGCCAAAAAGCATGAACCAAAAAGGTGTGTCAGTGTCCTGCACCACCTCACTCCCACTTACAGGTATCATCCTGCAATTGCAAAGAACAGTTTAGTGACACTGCAATACCATTCTTGATTGTATTCTTTTGGATAAACTTATTTAAAGGTTGTAGTCACTAGTAAACATCTTTAAGGAGGGGAAGATGTGTTTTCTGCCTGCAGTTTGGCATGCCAAGATTGCTTGTGTTCAGTGAGTGCACCATCTATTTAACAGCAAAAACACAGCAAACCAGACCAGTCTTTTCGGTTTCTCTTTTTTTAAAGGCTTATTTATGCTCCAGTATTTGACTCCAGCAAAAATATGCCAGATGCTTTCTGGTCCAAAATTAAACTGTCATCCTGAGAAGTAGGTCTGGTAGTCTCTTTCAGGCTGCAACTTTTTTAACCATTTCAGATAGCTTGTACTAAAACAAAAGGCTTGTCTTTTCACAAACCTGGGGACGGGATTCTGATGAAACAGACGGTCCTATGAAACATCTGCTACTCCTGGTGTCCTCTGAAGGTTTCTTAAAGCCAGGTGGTAATGCAGGACCTATAATGGGCCTTGACAGTGGGAAAAAAAAAAGGGGGAAAAAAACCCTTGATTTTTCAGTTGAGGGGAAAAATATAACAGATCAATATAAAAATACAAATCAAACATTGATGAGAAGACGACTTTCCTTCCTCCCTGTGCCAACTGTGACCCTGTGCACAAATACTGTAGAAATAACAGAATAAGAGTGTCTCCATTTTCCAGGAAGACCTGTGCAAACAGTTTTGATGTAAAAAAACCCAGGAAAGTTGCAGCATATAGTCAAGGAAATCCACTATTTTCTTCCCTAGGTTCCTTCACCAGATTTAGGAGCAATGAAAGGTGACAAGACAAATACACTCTCCTCCTTTGCAATTAACAAACCAAATTTTGTTCTTCTTGTCTCACACCTCCTTTCATTGTCCTTTAATAAGCAGAAACAGTGAACTGCTCTGATTTTATTTCACCTTGGAGTGGGAAAGAGAGAAGCAAAGTTTTGTGAGTCCGGGTAACTTCACTGATTTATTTTTAAATAGCAGCTCTGCAAGCAATGTTGACTCAGTTGTCTCCACAAACACAGAAAGGTGAGAATCGTTTCTCAGTGGTGAAAAGAATACTACAAACTGTGCTCAAAGAAACTGTCCTTGCTGTATTGAAAGTCTTTTGAATGCGGGTTCCTCTTAATAATCCAGCATAATATTCTTTAAAGCTAATAAAAATTAATTAAAAACCCAAACAGCTGTCATCTGAAGACATAACCAAGTGACAGTATCCTCCCAACGTAACAGCAGACTTTGTTTATCAAGACCTTCAGTTCTGAGCTTTAGGTTATCAAAAGTAACAACACCTGAATTGAATTTGCTTATTATGGCCTTTACTCAATCCCAGGTCATCTAATCAGTACAGCTCTGCTGTACTGATATTATTGTCAGGGTTTAAAGAGGGGAAATAAAAGACACAAATTCTCACTGAAGAACCAACCAGAGATATACAGACATGAGCAACAAATATGAACTCAGACCAGTACAAGGGCACTGGTGTGATTTTAAACCCAGGCAAGAAATCTGGGATAATTCTGAAGTTCCACCCCCACCTAGCTGCTGCAGTTTTATCTTCCTTCCTTCCTGACTACTTTCTTGTTAAGACCTTGTTTTAAATTCCTAACGTAATTTAAAGAGATTGAGTTTAGACTTACACAGATATAGCAAAAAAAATCTTTTCTTTTAGTATACAAGTACCTTTATTCTGCATGGAGAGACAGATAAACCAAACTATAAAAAAAGGTCTCTACTGAAATATATACGAACATGTCTGTTGTGGGCTGTATCTATGCAGCCTGTGAAAAAGAACGAATTTGAAATGCTCTGCCTCGATTCTGTCACAGCTCAAAGGCTCTTTAGGGAACATAAAAGTCGTTCTCATATTCATTCTTCCCATGCTTTCCACTTCTTATGCTTTTTCTTTTCCCCCACATGAACATCTCTTTGGTCTTTCCTCAGCAGTACACAGGTAACATGATCCTTGACAGTTTCCTGGATGTCCAAAGAGTCTCTGAACAGGTGAATTAAACCTAAATACTAATAATATTAATACTAATAAAATACTAATAATATTAATACTAATAAAACGTAAATACTAGTAATATTTTAACTCTTATAATATATTCACTCTAATAATATATTAACTACTAATAAGTAACTGGTAAACACATTTTACTGCTGTAGGCAGTTTCAGTACTTATACATGTCAAAAATATCCCCCAAACTTACGGACTAAGCGTTAATTTAAGGAATATTGGATTTCATATATGGCAAAGACTGTTCTCCAGTTGTTGGGCTTGGAAGTCCTTGCTAATGCATATTTTGAGGTGAGTATTTCAGCATTCTTCTGATGTGTAACGTAAATTTTTTTAAGATCACCTTTGCTCTTTACATCGTTGCTTGATGTGTGAACACTTCAGAAGTATTTATGAATGCTGCACTTCTGTCTAATATTGATAAACAGTAATATAATATAACTGAAGGAAATCTTTTCACATACATATTTTACACTGGAATCATTCAAACCATTTTCAACAAGCTGCAGACTGCCACATGAGCTGCCCCTAATCGTGACCATGTTGCTCTGACATGTCTGGAAAAGATTTAAGAGAATAAAAGCTTTTCTAAAAGAACGACTATGTCACACAGAACTGATAAACAGCCTGTCCATACACTGAAACAAACGACCTGCATTTGTTTCAATTATTCATGGCTCACTTGGCAGCTGGCAATCTGCTCAAGGCTAAGGGCAATGCAGCAGGCAGACAGCAGCATTGTGTCTGAGCCCTGCACAGCTTACCCGCCTCCCAGACTCCCAGGTGTGTGTGGGTGGAAGACAGACAAGGCTCTTCCCACACATCACACCGTTCCCACCTATTCAGGCAATCAGGCTGGGTGCAAAACAGCTCTCCTCAATCTGCTTTCTCAGAGCGTGCTAGGAGAAATTGTATGGTGAGGTAGGAAAAAACAATACACAGAGTGCCAAGTGCCTTCTACTGCTTTAATCTATCATCACAGACACAGAGCAGACTCTTGCCTCAATGCCACAGAATCACACAATATTCGGAGTTGGAAGGGAACCACAAGGATCATCAAGTCCAACTCTTGAATGAATGGCCCCTTCCTCTTCCATTTTACCATGAGTATTCATGTCAAAAATCAAGAAAGCAAGGCTACCTCTGCTGATATTAGAAGCTACAAGCATTTATTTTTTTTTAATAGACAATACATTATTTTTAATGACCTGCTAAATTTTATAGTTAAAATAATACTTTGTGCATACAGAACACAAGAAAAAGGAAAACAAAATAAGTTACTTGTGGGACCATCAAAGCACCAAACAATTCCACAACTACAGGAGTTTTTTGATTACAGCACAGTGTAACCAAATGTACACAAGAAAGATACTTCCAAATAACCTTAGTTATATACATTTTTACTTAGTTACATAAACTTTATGCTGCCAAGCATCATAAAAATTCATGCAAACTGAAAAAAAAAAGATTAACTTTGAAATTTCTTTTGGGATGATGTATTACACACACAATTCAACAGTAAACTGAGTCATTTTCCTGGAACTGAAAACACATACCTGACAGAGAAGTATTATTTAATCTACCAGCTCCCTATTGCTCTGAGGAAGATAAAAGTGATCAAGGCACTCTTGTACTTCTCATCAGGAAGTATCCCCTTGGAAGCACCAATTCCACTCTAGACTATAATTTCAAACTATAGAAGGAAGAACACAGATTGATGTAAGGACTAAAAGGCTGTGAGACACGGTTGAGTCCTGTATAGACAATCCATAATAATATTTTTTTGGGGGGAAGTATTTTACAACTGTAAACAATCAAATGGAAAGCTTCCTGATAGAAACCATAAATAAAGCTTATTTGTGTAGACCTGACAGCCTCTTTTCTAAAAACCTACAGTGCTCAGAGTAATTCTGTACCTGGAGACATGTAAACAATAATCCTTGATGCATTAGCAAATGATGTATCTTGCACCACACACAAGGTAATTGCCCCAGTCCCTCACAGACCAGAATGAACTACGGGTCCTTGTATCTGTAATTTGTTTTTTTCTCCACTGATCTGAGACCTATCAAAAGAAATGGAGGAAATTTGACATGCAAAATACTTCTCAGAAAATTTACATTAGTTCTCTTACTCTCCTTCCAACCTGGTCTAGGAGGGCTGTGTGCTCTGTTTCAAGGGAATGCTGTTTCTTGTCCTCAGAAAATGGAGGAAGCATTAGCTCTAATCATCTCAGTCTCAAGTGCACAACTGAAATGTTCTGTAATAGTGACACAAAATATTTAATCTAAAATAATTGTGTTTTAAGGAAAAGAATCTGAATATAATTCCATTTTAATTACCTCTCTGGAGAATCATCCTGTTTTTTAAATCCAGGAGGAAGAGCTGGCCCAAAAAAGCCATCATCATCATCATCGTCTTCATGAATTCTTTTTGGCTTTCTGCAAATACAGATTTCACTTAATTATTACCTTGACATGCATAGCAATTATCTGCATTTTAAAAAGGAAAAAAACCACATAAAATTATTTCATAGGGTCTTCTGTACTAAAAATCCTGCTGTTACCAAGGAAACAGTGCAAAAGGATGCAAAATGATTTGAAGCAATTAAAAAATGGGGACTAGAAGATTTACTTAAAAAACATTCTGACATTTAAAAAAAGAAAAGAAAAATTTAAAAAACCCACTAAGAATGCTTTTGCTGTAGAAAGAAGTTTAGTATAATATTGAAATACCATTTTCTAGTCACAAAGTAATCTAAAATTCAGTACACTTCTTTCTCCATTTTTATACACTGTCTGCATTTTGAGTAGTAATTTTCCTGCTCAATTCTAATTAGGTGAAAAACTATTGGCTAAGAAAACAAGAAAAAAAATGAATAATAATTACTCTAGCACTCACTAAGATGGCATAATGGCCTTCAAGTCTCTTATACAAGGCTTAGAGCAAACACACACAAATTCTTATTACAGCAATTGTGAGTAATCAACCCAAGAAATGAGGGTATCTGCAGACTCCTGTTACTTGCTAAACAATTCAGTTTTTTTTTCATTAGCGTTGACTTTATGAATGCATAAATTCACGTCCATGAACAGGTCCTACGGCCTCTCAAAGACAGCTAGTACACCAAAACCAGGGCAAAATTCAAGTACTGAATACTTATGTACATGGTAAGTGGTGTGTGTCTTTAGCATAAACATGGAAATTTGCAGAACTAAATTAAAACATATAAATGCAGAGATCTGATTTGCCCAAATAACTTAATTCCACCATAGAGTGTCAAACAGGTCAGCTGAACATTCTTGGCCATGAAGAACATGGAGAACACATAATCAAAAGTTTTTTACACGAGTACAGAGTTTACCTTTTTTATACAACATTGTCCCTTTCTCATAAGTTAGACAGACACATTACATTTGCAATTAAATTTGTAAATACAAAAATAAACCAAAAATATACTCACTTGGCTGCTGGATCTCCTTCTGTCTCCTCTTCAGAATCTCTGTTTGTGTCTCTGGGTAGAGGAAGAGATTCTGAGTCGTCATCACTCTCTGGAGTTTCTGAGCTACAACTGCTTTTATAGTCTGGAGGCAGTGCTGGTCCTGCAACTGAACATCCAGAGTTATTTGGGATCATAAAATCACAGAATGGTTTGGGTTAGAAGGGATCTTAAAGATTACCTAGTTCCAATCTCTCTGCCATGGGCAGAGAACCTTCTACTAGACCAGGTTTAATAAGGATCCCTACTAAACCTTTCAAATGAGTATGATCTATCGTGGCATTTCCAAAACACATATTTACTTGGAATTAAGTTTACTCAATCACTGCTCTCCCTAGCATTTAGAGAAGATATCTAAACAAACTTATAGAAGTTACTTCCTTCAGCACCCTATTTCCATTTCCAACAACCTGCCTTGAACTGTTCTGACTTAGGACATTACTAATTCTTTACTACACGAGCATCCTCTGGAACAGGACTAGAAAGCCCTGTTTTATATAATAACTAATGTAAAATGGATGTGGCATAAACTAGTATATTTAAAAGAAACACTTTAATAAAGCATCTGAAGCTTACTAGTGAAGAAACACATCATCTGTACATATCCAGAGTGGGAGAACATAAATTATTAAATGTGAGCATTTGTGACCATAAAGTATTAAATTAATTGCCAGCCTGATTTAGGAATGGTTTAATGATTAAGGTTATTCCCAGTTCAGCTAAATGTGAACAACAGGGACAGATTTAAGTACTCTGCTGAAAAGGGTATGATTTAGGCATTCAGAGAATGAATTCAAAGAATTATTGCTGTCAGAAGGCCAGGGCAGCGGATGGAGCTCTCATGCTCCAGTAAAACCCTCATCCTCTGGGGTAATATCTCAGCAAAAGTAAAATTCAGACACTAACACTGCTATCAGGCCTGAACTGTTTCTGGCACTGTGTCCACCAGCAGACACTGATCTTTAGAGATTTATTTGGATACAGTACCATGTGCAATGGGTCCAGAAGCAGCTCAGCCATTGATCCTATCATCAAACGCCCTCCAAACAAGACCCGTAACACAGATACCCTCACAGGCTGATCAACAAGGAGTCAGCTAGAGCAAGAAAAAAAACAGCAATGTCCCAAGGTAAGAGGCTTTCCCAAACCAGGGCAAGGCACCCATTTACACACACTACAAACAGCTCACATTCCCATGTAATGGATATTTGATTCTACTGATGATTTAGCAGCCTGACACACAGACTCATTCCTCCTCTTAATATCTCAAGCACTGAGTACAAGACTTGCAGAACAGCGAGGTGTTTTGGTGAGGAAGAGACATTGTTCCCTTTATGAACAGTCAAGGGTCAGATGAAAAGATAAATGGTACCAGGAAATTAGATCTCCTACTGAAGATCTACAACTTTTTGATAGTACAATATTATGGTTCCATTGTTAGCTGACAAAGGCTAGGCAGAAATCAAGTCCTTTGAGTGAGCTTCACAAAGCTTTTAATCATCGTTAGCACAAGACACAAGGACAGTCCACTAGTTACAAAGCATTCAGGCAGATCTGCCTTCATTGTTTCCTGTTTTAATGGAAAAGGCTTTAACTGGGACATACAAATCCATTTCGGCATTAGGAAGGAAAAAACCCAACCAACAAACCACTTCTCTCAGAAAAACACAAACACAACACCCTAGCCTGTAAAGGTAAAATAAGTTCAAGATTAAAGGAAACAAACAGATGAATGATAAGTAGGAATAAAAACTGCTATCAAGAAGTCTCCTCTTTCACTACGAAAAGCACTACTTGAATTAAAACACTCAAAACCCAGATAAAGACAACTGCTTTCTCCAGCCACCTGGTACCCTGACATCATGCCAACAGACATTATTTGCTCTAAATGCAAAAGAAAAGGCTTGGAGTGGAAGGAACAAACTCAGATACAATTTGATGAGTCTGATACTAGAGAGGAAGAGAGAAATTAGGCGTAGTTTTGTGAGCTGCACAACTCATAAGACCAAACCTATTTAAAGGAGACTGGCTTCACTGGCATGTTCAACACCAGGACTAACACATATACTTTCATCCCAATTCCTCTCCGTTATGTTGGCAAAACTGTTTGTATAGGCTATGCAATAAGTTGGATCAGAGAACTTAAAAGGCATTAAAAAAACACTGCAAACCACAGCACTCTCCTGAAAGAACTGTTTGTTTGTGGAACTGCAGCCTAAGCAGGAAAACCAAAAATTAAACAGAGACTGACTAATGAAGGGAAAATGGCATTTAAAGCTTGAGGAAGAAAAAGTCATTGGATATGGTGAAAAGAAATTAGAGGAAAGAGACTTGGGATTAAAAATTAATATGATCATGGTACTGACTAACAATCAGCACAGGCAAAGATACAGCTAGGGATCAGATGGTTTGAGGAGCCACAAGAAAGAGCAGAAAGATAGGAATGGAAATTGCTAAACGTAAATTCTGGGAGCAAAGAAAGAAAAGGATGAGGAAGGAGGTCAAGATCTAATCAGAAATCTGTGAAATTCCCCAAAAGCCACAGAAAAGTGGAAAAATACAGACAAAAGGAGCAACGGAGGAGTCAGGAAACTAAACTTAACGAGGTGAGAAGGATAAATAAATGTAGCAATGGCAGAGCAACAGAAAAGTGACAAAGTAACAAAGCTCAGAACAATTCAGAGCAGGACAATGGGATAAAAAAGAATGAGAAGAAAATGTGGGGGATAGTGAGGAGAGAAGCAGTGAGACTGAAGTGAATGTTTCACAGCTACTAGAAGTGATCATCCTACTAATGAGTTTGATCTTGTGACTATCTGCCTGAAAATTAAGTCAATTCAATTCAGAAACCAAATTAAAAGCTACTTTTTTGTTTTGCTAGGGTTATTTCTGCGGTATTTGGGGATTCTAAGCAATCTACCACACCATCAGACACTTACTGGGAAGCTCTCAAGGACAGACAAGGCCTTTCAGCTCCAGCACAGCGGCAGATCAACCCAGACATACCAACACACCCCTATTGTAACAAATTTGGCCTCAATGTTGAAACAAACAAAACTCCCTTCTGCACCTCTGGTTATTTTTAGCTATTCCCCAGCACTTCTCTCCTGCTGGTACAAGGACAGCCAAGAGGCAGGAACAAATGGGCCAAAGAAGTATGATTCCTCCAGCAGGAGCACAGTTACTCCAGCTTCAAAGCACAGTTATGAAGTGAAGAATCAGGAAATGTGTGTGTCTCACGGGTTGGACAAGCTGAAGAAGGTAAAGGATTTACCAGGAATGGGCTTTTGGGTCTGTCCAGCTACCATTTGCTTCCATCCTGTTCCCAATTAAGGGTCACAGAAATATTATTAGCATTAATTCTCTGACACCAGAGGTAGTCCATGGGGAATGTGGTTTTTCCCACGGTAACAACACCAGTGGGTATTGTGGGAGAAAGTGTCTGGATGCTTGAATCCAGAAGGGTGGTAGGAGTGGGGCTCAAGGGGGCTGAGATATTTGCTACTGACTGTTATGCACATCAGCCTGCACAAGGGTATAAAATGCTGCTGGCAACTGAGCCAACTAGCCTCCCAAAGTTGGATTGACTCCAGAAGGAATGTACTAGCAATAAATCTAATCACAATTATATTTAATCACCCTCCTATTTCTTGTGTCTGTCTGAGAGCCTTCTCTTGTGCTTGAGAGTTTTCTCTGCCACAGGCTGCTTAAAGTCCTACTTTACTGGAGCTGGGAGACAGAAACTATGAAAGTAGACTCAAAAAACAAGTGCTCTTCAAGAAAAGCAATGAGCAGCTCAAATATCAGTGAGACTACCACAACAGGAAAAAATTGGAAAAGCTGTTCAGCTTTAAAAGGTGAAGCATCTCTTAAAATAGTTAGAAAACACAGGGGAAATTGTTACAGAACAAATTCTAGGCCCATTTGACTCAAGACCCAGCAAGTGTTGCAGCACAGAAGGTGCTGGTGACAGCCCCACCATGTGATTTTTGTCACTCCAGGTGCAGGGCTCCAGATGGAGCTGTACTTCTGTACAGCAAAGTATGTTATGCCAAAGTCCTTGCTCTCCTTTTTTCCTCTGCACTGCAGTAGTCTGCCTCATGGGGTGAGCAGGGACTCTTCGCTGCTGTAAGTCAAAGTCAGGAAAAGTTTGTGAAAATTACAAAAAACAAACAACCTGCCAGTAGCTAGAGTTTGGGGTTATTGTTTGTTTGTTTTCAAAGGCAAATAAATTCTTTCACCCACTTCACACAGAAACCTCCAAGCAGATCTTGGATCAGTTGCCAGTGCAACTGTAATAGCATGGAACTGATTTACACTGGGACAAAGAGGGGACAAACTCAGCTGAGTAACTTAGACTAGACACTGCCAAAACACCTGATATCACAAACGCACAGACTAGGGATAAGTTTAACTTGTTTTGTTCATACACGATACAGATACTTGCAGCATGCATCAGTGTGTTGATGGAAAGTGAATAAATAAGTCACTAACACAGATATGGCCAGAAAAGGCAGCACCGGCTCGTGTAGTCAGGGCTTCCTCACAAAGCCGAGATATGGACCCAGAGCTTGATGTTACCATGGTGTCAGCTAATGCAGCAGCTTTGTATCTCTTGCTATTGCTCCCTCTTCTGGATTAAAAAATTAGAGAGCAGACAAGCACAAACCTTTCCCATCAGAGCTGTTTTCTTTGGAGTAACTGAACTGTCAGTGCCACACTGCTAGAAACTGAATATATGCACTAGTGCCTTGAACCTGGATTAAAGGCAAGGAGTGCAAACGCTCAAAGTGCTGCTTCCAGAGATATTACTGACAGAGAACATGCAAGAATTTTAGTGGGGGAACTGAGCTCCACTGCAAGAGAGCTAGCCTGGCAGTCACCTGGTCTCGGGGGATCCCACTTCTGATGTGACAGCTCTCAACATGAGAGACCCTGGCAGGCGAGGCATCACAGCCCCACTGACCGGCAGGCTGCTCCACATTCTGAGCTACACTGCCTGGAAAACCACAGCCGATGAAGTGGTTTGGCTTGGCCAAGGAAAGCACGCTGCACAGGCCCAGCCTCTCCTTTTTTACCCACTAATCTCACACTTGGAGCTGCTGAAGAGCACGGGCATCAAAGCGCACACGACACTTGAGCGAAACAAAAATAAGTGACTCAAAGCAGTATTTTTCTAAAAAGAATTTTAGAGTTATGAAACTGCAGCATTCCATCGCATGTAGCGTTTTGTTTTATTTTCCGGGAAAAGTCACTGTAATAACCCTCTCGGGAAGTTTAGCTGCAGCCAGGTGCCGCACTGGCGGTGCACACCCCGCGCTGTGACACACCGGGCTGCGGAGCCCCACTCTCCCATCCACGGAGACAGACCTTCCATCCCGCGCTGTGGAACACGGGCCGCAGATCCCCGCTATCCCACCCTGTGCTCTCACCCTGGCTGAAGTCCTCGCCCGGCTCGGCCTCGGCGCGGCGCGGGAAGCCGGGCGGCAGCGCGGGGCCGATGAGCTGGCGGGCCATGGCGAGGCGGGCTCCGGGGGCAGCCCGGCCGCTATCCCCGTCCCGCTCCGCTTCCCTGCTCCCGCCCCTGCGGCGCTCCCGGATGACGCCGCGCCCGCCGGGAAGGAAGGAGGGAGGGTTCCCCTTCCTCAGACCGGACGTGACGCCTTCAGCGGCCGCCGCCGGAGGGCCCCACGTGGTGGTGCGAGCGCAGCGCGGAGCGGGGTCCGTACCCGAGCGGCCTCTCCGGGCCCGACATGAACCCCTTCGCCTGGTACCCGCCGCCTCCGCCAGGGCTGCCCCCACCGGGCATCCCGCCGCCCTTCTTTTGCCCGCCGCCCTCCTGGGACGCGAGCTTCTGGGCTGCCCCCGTGCCCTTCCCCCCGCCCGGCCGCTACCCTCCGCCCGACAGCACCTACGCGTCCGCCGAGTCCTACTCGCAGCCCAAGAACTACTCCCAGCCCGCCGAGTCCTACTCGCAACCCGCCGACAGCTACCAGCCCGCTGAGAGCTACTCGGATCCCGCCCAGAGCATCCCTCCCGCCGAGAGCTACTCCCAGCCTGCCGAGAGCTATCCCCAGCCTGCCCAGAACTACTCGCAGCCCGAGGGCTACCCCCAGCCCGCCGAGGGCTACCCGCCGGCTCAGAGCTACCCGCAGCCCGAGAGCTTCCTTCCCCCTCAGAGCTACACGCCGCCGGCCGCCTGGTTCCCGCCGGCCTACGGAGCGCGCCCGCAGGGCCCGCACGCTGGTGAGGGCCAGGGGCGGGGGAGAAGCCTCTCTTGGGCCCGTGGGCTCCTTCCCGTGCCACGCAGGCACGGGCCCCGGGGCTGTCCCGAACCCTTGGGGTTGCAGGACTCTCCTCCAAGCATGTTGGTCACGCAGCCCGCTCTTTTCTCTGCCCTAGATCCTTCTCTGTTGCCTACCGAGGTGGGAAGGGGGAGGTGTTTTACCAGCTGTATCTGTGAATGGCTCATCTTTTTTTTTTTCCTCTGTTCTGAAGGTGGAAATGGTAATTTCTCCCAGAAATGGCAGGGCAAGCAAGCGCCTGCGTTTAGTAAACATTGCCCAGAAGAAAATAACAAGCCAAAGGTATGGAGTGGGGTCCCCAGTGCAAGAGAGATGTGTACGTGTTGGAGTGGGTCCAGGGAAAGGCCACGAAAATTATCGGGGCGGGAGAGCACCTCTCCTGGGAGGGCTGAGAGAGCTGGGGTTGTTCAGCCTGGAGAAGGCTTCAGGTAGACCCGTGCAGCATCCTTTCAACACTTCGAGGGAACTTAGGAGAAAGATGGGGACAGACTTTATAGTATGGCCTGTAGTGATAGAACAAGGAGTGATGGTTTTAGATTGAAGCAGAGTAGATTTATATTGTACATAAGGAAGACTTTTTTTACTATGAAGGGGATGAGATACTGGCACAGATAGCCCAGAGAAGCTGTGACTGGCCCATCCCTGGAAGTGTTGAAGGCCAGATTGAATGGGGCTTTGAGCAGCCTGATCTAGTCATAGATTGTCCCTACCTGTGGTGGGGGGGGTTGGAACCAGATGATCTTGGAAGGTCCCTTCCCACCCAAACCATTCTGTGATGGTGTTCAGTGTTACATGACTTGGCCCAAGGCACTATCCAATTCTCCTGTCTAACATGCTTGCTCTTAGAAGAGAGCAAACATGTGACAGTCCATAACTCTTGAAAGATACATGTCAACCAAATCCTTACACAGGTTTTTGTCACTTCACATCTCAGTTGAGTGATGCTCAACTACCTAAATTGCATTAGTGCTCTGTCACATGGTCAAGGTCAGCTAGCCAGATGACACTGATGTTTGTAGGGGGAGAAGGAAGGGTCTGTGCTGCCCTCTGAGCTTGTACATGTCACAGGAGCCATGGTCTGTCTTGGGAGGGAAGAGACATAGGGCTTTAGCCTAAATCTCACAGCTCTCGGGAAGTGCGTGCCAGCAGACGGGTGTATTTGCAGAAGCAATAATTGTTTGAAAGGTGGTAGTGTGAAGAGCTGAGTGCAGGGCACTTTGTTTAGAAGATGAGTAAATTGAACTTAACTTCCGTATTATGTTAGCTTATCTCTGAAGCTTTTGAAACACATAATTGCTTTACTAACAAAAATACTAATAGTGTTTCATGACTAACTAAATACAGGAATATCTTGTAACTGCAATCATGAGATTATTTCTTCTTTTTTTTTTCTTTTTTTCAGACCAAAAAGAAAAAAGAGCCTGTTTTCTCTCATTACTGTGATACCTGTGACCGTGGCTATAAAAACCAGGAGAAGTATGATGAACACATTTCACAGCATAAACAGGTTAATGAGTTTGGCTTCTTTTATTCACACTTGAATTTTTTCCTTTTTGCCTGACAAGCACTTAGTTATAGTCACTCTTTGAACAGAGGACATAGCAAAGAGATTCCAGAGCTATGTCAAATATTAGTGAGGGATTTTTTTCCTGAATGCCCTATGTAGGGGAGGCTTTAGTTGTATTTTTGGTTTTATTACTGAAGCCTGTTAAACTGTTTTTCTTGCAAGGTATTGCTAAGTCATAGGAATTATTCATTGACATCACTATAGCACGTACTATTTTTGTGTGGAAACATTTAAAAAATTTCCTTTATTGAAAATTATCAAAATTTGCAAGTATCAAAATTTGAAATTGAAGAGTCTTGCAAATTTTTATCTTAGGTAAAATTCACTTTCTCTTTGGGTATCAGATATAGTGCCTACACTGGTTGGTCTAAAACCAGATGAAATTTAAAAGTACATTATCCCTGCTTGCTGTTTGTACAATCACCTTTGGTAGCAAACTGGGTAGCTTATGCAGTCTGAGCAACAAACTGTACAGGCAACTGGCACTGAGTTTATTTGAAGTGTGCTCAGAAGCTTGTATAATTGTGTAAATTGGTATGTTTTAAATTTACCCTCTTCTCTTGCAGTGCTCAGAAGAAGGTTGCAATTTCAGTGCCCATGAGAAGATCGTTCAGATACACTGGAAGAATGTAGGTAACCCCCTGGGCCCAAAATAAGAGTCTGTGATGTCTTTACAATAGCCCCTTTTCTCATTCTTCAGTGGTTTCCTTTCATTCACCTGGAAAGAAAATGTATCAAGACAATATTGTGGATGAAAATACGTTAAATACTATGGAGTTTTCTTAATGGATTCATTTTATCATCTCTGTGTGCTGTCTCACCAGTTTTGGAGATGAAAAGAGTGTGATACCACAATACCTGACATAATGATGTTGTCTTTTTTTAACTAGTGGGTTTTTTCCTTCCTCTTTTAAACACCTGTGAAATACTTTTTCCTTAGGCACATGCACCTGGTGCTAAAAGAATAAAATTAGATAGTCCAGAAGAGATTGCTAGATGGAGAGAAGAAAGAAAAAGGTAAGACTTGTGGCCTATGGATATGTTTTACTGTATTTTTCCTGTTGGGAGCGTTAGATGGCATTAGCTGAAGGTCAGGAGCAGCACTTGACTTGTTTCTGCTCTTCCATTGATGCTGCAAAACTCCTGCAGCAGTAATTTCTGTCAGGTCACTGAGCCAGGAGAATGTGAGCTGCAGAGACTATAATAATTTAGAAGATTGTAATAGCAGGCAAAGTATCAGCTGAGAAAGGGAACAGCTTTCCCAGGTGCTTGATGTGGTACCCCAGGTTAGGTGAACATCTCATTCTTTTTAGCCTGATCACATTTTAGGTCAGAGGTGTTTGTGTGGTGGTTTTTAATAGCTTAAAAAACCTGGAACTATTTTACTGACTATAATTGTAATACTATGTGCAGATTTCCCTAGTTTAAGTTGTCCCAGTAGACCACACCAGGGAGTTTTCTTAATTTCTTAAGAGCTTTCTGTGTTGCTTTTCCGTGATGCTCTTCTAGTGAAAGAGAACAGAAACCATGAATGATACGTTCTCAGGCAGTCTAACTTACATTGTATGCAGGGTGCAAGGTAAAATTCTCCAATAAGAAGTATTTTTCACTGTTTCTTATCCTGTAATGTAACAGGGTGTAAGTTTTTTATGTTGACGGGGTTGAAGTATTTATCTCCCAAATTTATTTTTTTCCTTCAGAATTCAATGGATTAAAATTTAGACTTTCCTAGCAGGAGAAAGATGCTGCAGGCTTTCCTCACATCTATTCATAATTTAGAATATAGTCTTGCAAGTGATTAAATCATGAGTTTTGTTTCCATGAGCAAGAAGAAGTCCTATATGCAGAATGGGGAATGATATAAATTTAATTTTGAGATCAGTGATGATACGTTAGGGCAGTCACATGGGGTTTTTTTTTGTGAAAATAAACCCAGTGGTCTGATGGAATCTTACTGATGTATCCACCTTGCATCCATGTCAAAAGGCAATGTTTGTGTTCTTGCTTTGGACTTCACTTCCTTTAATATGTTTTTGCACTGTTTTTGTTGAAAAAGAAAAATGGATGGAATTCATTGTAGAATTTTTTAATTGCCTCCCATCCATTTTTTCCTGTATGGAGAAGGAAAATTTCTCCCCATATAATTTCATTCTTGGAGGTTTTAATTTTTATTTTGACATGGTTTCAGCTTTTTCTGCAAATTTCAGAAAGGCAAAGGGAAGTCTTACCACTATGTCAGCACATCACAGCAGTCAACTGTTGCACCTGCTGTTCATTTTTTACAAATTAAAATAATCCATAGGTTCTTAAAAAAAAAAAGCTTTTTTGATACAGAAACAAGAGATGATTTTCTCCCATTTTTTAAATACCATCGTTAACTAGACAAAAATTGGTTGTGATCTGTGCAAATGTAAGTTTGTTGTTAGATTAGGCAAGTTTTGGTGCTAGGTTAGTTTTCCTTCCAAGGTTTCCTTTTATTCAAGAGGTGCTTGAGGGCTTGGTTTTTATTTGTTTTCAGTCTACATATTGCTGTTGTGTTTTTTTGGTGACTTGATTTTCTAAAATTAGGTAGCTCCAAGGAAGATGACCCATACTCGTATGCAGTCTCTGAGAGGCTTTGCTATTCATTTTCAACTTTTCATATATTTCTCTGTTTTGGGAAGTGTTCAGGAGAGTTCCTGTCTAGCAGCTGATGCTGAGGTTTAAGGGTTGAAGTGATGTTTAAGGTGTATATGTCAGGATGTGCTCTACTAGAATATTAGGGTAGTGGGAATTGAATGTAGTATTATGGATAAGATATTGTTTGTGTGGGGAGTGGGTGCTGCAAATCACAGCAGACTTTAACTACACTTAGTTGTAAGGGTGATGATCTGCCTGAGATGGTTTTGCTGAGCTTTTGAAGGATCTCATGTTGGTTTTACAGATGAATATAATTTGGTTGTGATACAGCATTGCTGAAAGCTCGCTGCAGCACAGTAAAATCAAAGGAAATAAAGTCTCATGGTCACGGCCACCAAGCAGAAAAGGCAAAATGGGATTAGGACTGTCTGAGCCAAGGCCACTAGATGGAGTAGTGCCTCATCTTGGTGCTTCAGGCCTTCTGTGGGCATCCTATTTAGCCGTGATGGACGGGTGTAGAATGACTACCTGGGTGGCTTTTGTTACTCTTTGTACAGCAAGGAAGCTCTATGAGCATCCTTCTTTTTTTAATTACAAAAAAAAAAAGTAGAGGGGGTGGGAAGCAGGCAGGGAGAGAAAGCCAGCTGGAACTTTTGTGCAGCATTAATTGGGTCACCAGCAAAGCATCAGTTTAGTACTGAAGTTCTGTTGTTGACTCACAGTACACATTGCATTGTACAGAAAAAAGGGACACCAGAGGGAGTCTGAGCTATTAAGCAGTTTTGGTTTATGGTGACAGGAAAAAACCTTTTTCTTTCTAGAAGCTCCAGTCAAAGCTGAGAATGAATCTTTTTAGGTCATTAATAGTTTGTTTCTAATTAGGTTGCAGTGATTTAATATATGTGTTTCCATGCTGCATCCTGTCTTGCTTGTTCCTTCAGCCGTTATAAATAATTACTTGCAGAGTTGAGATTTTTCTTCTTAATTAGCTGCTGTGTTGCTCAATTGTGTATCCTGCTTAAAATCTTCAAGAAAGAGCTTGTGTTTAAAGTACAGCCTCACTCTCAGAGAGGAAAGAGGAGGAGGAGAGCTGATAAAGAGTATCTCTGGATGAAGCATGCTGGGTCGGAATGCTGTTTTCCTGTTGAACCTGCTGAGCCAAGAAATCTAATTAAGCAAAGAGCAATAGAGATGAAGTTCCGTGGGATCTCAGGGTTTCCCTGTGTTTTGCAGACAGATGGTTGTGAAGTCTGACATCAACTTTCCTTGTTTTGATTTGTCCTGTCCCTTCCAAGTGTTGAGAAATGTGCTGTCTTCAGCATATTTTTTCTTTAACATGATCTTAAAGAGAATTATCTGCAATGCATTTCCTTAATGTGTCAGAATGAGGTATTGCTGTCTTCCCTACTCCACAAGTGAGATCTGGGTCCTGCCAGCCCATCTGTTTCTCACCAACATTTCTTGAGCAATGGTTATTAGTAAGAATGTGGCAGGGCCACTCTAGTGTTAAAGTGAATCGTTAAACTTACTTTTGCTTAGCTCCTAATATAACACTGGGGAATTTTCTTGAGCTTGTGTGTTACTTGTAAATTCTCCCCTTTCTGCCCTGCTTTCTTTAATCTCTTGGCATTGGTTTGTTCAGATAGGAATTGTCTGTTGTATTTCCTTGCAATGTATCTCACAGACTGAGCATGTGCTTAGTGCTTGAAGTCTAGTACTGTTAACCACATCACTTTTAATTAATTGGTGGTTTTTTAGTTGCATAATGATAATCCTAGAGTAGTTTGGAATCCTCCCTGGTGTTGCGTTCATAGTAGTGAAGTGTGTAATATGGAAGATAATTTTTTATAACTTGGTGAAAGTAGAGAAGACAAAGCAAAGTAGAAGGGATGTGTCAGTAGATCAAGGTAAACATAGATACAATGAAGTTTACTCTGATCTGCTGGGATAGATTAGCAATAAAACTGCCTCATCTAACATATGGTTAAATCAGATGTGGGAAAGTTAAGCCAATATTTTAGCAGCTCTCTTGGGTCATTTTTGTTCCCTTTGGGCCGTCCATGTCTCCTTTGCTGTTGGCTGTGCATATGCAATTAAGACCAGCTCAAGAAATTATTGAGGCATTTTGCTCACAGTGCTGTTCCTATAAAAATTATGAACTTGTATAGCTCTTGACTCAGGAATTCATTGTGTAAACTGCTATAGAAACAGGTCTTTTTTCTGTTAGATGTTGGCAAAGCTCTGTTTCTTCACTGCTCACTAAGAGCTGCTTTACTTCAATATTTATGAGAGCAAGATAAAGTATACTGGCCTATAAAAAAAATGCATGGCTCTGGCTTGTGTGCTCATTTATTGGAAAAAAATCTATTTGGTAAGACACACGTGTTGTTGATTAAGCTCAGTGTCACAGCTCCCTGTCTCTTGAGGCTTTACGGTGTCCTTTACCTGCATGTCTCACTTTGTTGGGATATATTTAATATACTCCTCTTAGCCTGAAAAGCTATTTCCTGGTATTAGCAATTTATTTTGAAAAACTTTGGGTTGTAGAAGTGTGTACAGTTGGGAACTGCAGCTGCTATGAAAGAGGGCTGCCTTCTCAGGCTGTACTGGCTTTATGAAATCTGCTGTGCCAGACCATCACATCCTGGTTTAACTCCCTTTTACAATAAATTGCTTAGGTTTGTAAAGCCCTGTGAGGACTGATGAAGCTGTTTGTATTCAAGCTCTGTCAAGTTGTTTGCAAGGCCTAAGTGCTGGGGTACTTCTACTTCCAGTTGTGTTTGTAGGTAACATTTTAGGAACATCATTTTCTTAGGAGAGGAGGAGGGCTTGGCAGGGTGCAAACCCAAGTCAGCTCTTGAGATTTAAGCATATGGGCTTTTATGTGGAGAGACTCAGTCAGTAAAGGCATGAGGTAAAGGCAATGAGTAAAATGCCATTTAACATTTGAGAAGAGGTGGAGAAAATAAACACAGCCACTACAGATGCCTTCAGATGTGCTTCTGCAGGCATACTGGGACTTGTGACTTGAGCTCTCGCCAGCTGTCAGTTACTGCCTGTGTCAGCTGGAACTCTGGTTTAGGAGAAATCTGTCAGTCTTGGCAGTAAATGGAACTGGAAGCGTTGGTGCAGTCCATTACGGTGGCTCGTGGAGGGAGTGGTAACTCACAGGAATGAAAGTGGGAGGCATTCATGTCTCAAATCGTATTGTGAGAGCATGTCTGAATATGTCTTTAATCAGCATAAGTGCCGGAGCATTTGAAGACTCCTTTGCTCTAGTATTTAGGGTCTTCCTTTATATTTAAAACACACCCCACACCCCCCGCAATCTCTACAATAAGCTTGGGGATTTTTTGAGCATAACTACTTGTTTGATAGCTTGCTATCCTCCTGGGAGCCTTTGTGTTTGAAGGAAAGCACCTTCTCCTAAAACTGTGGAGCGCAGGGGTCTTTGTCAGTGCGAAGCTTTTGTGATTAAAGAGTTCACTGCACATTTGCAGTGTGCTGGGAGTGTTGTAACATGGATGAACGAATCTAACTAACAGGGAAGAGTGGAGGTAAAACATCACATCCCTGTGCTCTCTGGAGCTGTATGGCAGATTTCTGGGAGAAATCCAAAGAAAATAGATGTTGACAGCTCATGTTCAAATCCTCTTAAAGGAGACAAGTTCTGTAGTGTGTTTAGGTTTGTCTTGTAGAAAATGCTTCTCTTTTTCCCTTGGTATATGGTTGAAGCTGTCTTGAATCAATGTGACACTTGGCATTCATGCTGTAATAAGGGGGAAATGCATATGATAAGATTAAATATTTAAAGAAAGATACATGTCTTTTTTGATAGCTATTTTTAGTGAGAAGCTGTTCTACGTTTCTCTTTACTCCGTTTTAATAGACATCAAATATTTATAATTTGTGTTTCTATGCAGAAGCTGGGGAAGCGTGTGCATGTGTTTCTCATTTACCACCTTTATCTCAAAGCACTGGCATTTAGCTAACTAATGTTTGCAGAGCAAGTAGTGTAGCTGTTTTTGGGCTTTGATGGTAAAAAGCCTGCTGCCCAGGCTCTGCGTGTTAGAACCAGCGAGGCATTTGTCTGGAGGGAAGGATGGATGTTAAGGCAGCTGGGGAATGGAAGAGACAGGGTGGTTTGGGAGATGGTTGTAACAGTAGATTTCTTTTCATTTGCATGATTTGGCAATTTTTCTTGAACCTAGAATTAAAATGGGGCAGTAATTCTGGTGAACTTGAGGTCAGTGTGCAGGCACAATGCTGAATATTGCTTGAGAAGGAACTTGTATGCTTTTCCCTGTCACATTAAAGGAATCTTGTGCACCCAGAAGCTGTTCACATGACTTTTTTTTTTAAAGTTTACAAGAGCTCAGCAGTTAGCTTGCTAAAGGCATGTCATTCAAATAATCCAGCTGAAGCTCCATAGGAATAAAATAGGAGGACTAAATCATACTGTTATATGTTGGAGCAAGGAGAGGGTCCATGACTATAACCAAACTGTTTGTCTGTACCTTGCTTGATGGTTTGGTAAATCTAAGAATGCTAATGTGATAGATTTTTTTGTTGGTTTGTTTTTTGTTTTGTTGGGTTTTTTGGTTTTTTTTTGTTTTTTTTGTTTTGTTTTGTTTTTGGGGTTTTTTTTGTTTGTTCTTGTTCGTTGTGTCTGGATATGTAAGCATAAATGCACTCAGGTTTCTTTTTCTCACTAATGCCTTTTTAAGAAAGAAACAGTGTTAAACTTCCTTGAAATTTTAAAAAAATCTGTAATGTTTATAGAGGAAGCTGGCTTAATAAAGGGATAATTGAGAAACTACAGTGAATCCTTTAAGAGCCAGTGAAACTATTTTTTTTCTTCTAGAAATTTTCCTACGTTGGCAAACATTGAAAAGAAGAAGGAAATCCAGACGCAGAAGGAGGAAAGGGGAGAAGTGCTGACTACCCAGCAGTTTGGGTAAGTGTTTTGAACCAAACTTGTTGCTTTCCTCCCACTGAGTTCAAAAGTATGCTCTTTTACTGTTGTCTCCCAGCACTTACTGTTCCTACTGTATACAGAATCTGGCTGTCCTTTAAGGGAAGACAGGCCATTTGACAAACTGCTGATGTAATATTCTTTTGTTTACTTCATATTGCTCCAAAGTCCATTTCAGTTAAATGAAACAGTAACTACATTAAAAATATGGTATTCTGACTTGTTTGAGAAACCCACTTTCTGGTGACCATTCGTTAGATCAGCATAACCTTGGTCTCTGAAAAAGTAGTAACAGGGACAGAAGTCATGCAACATAATGATTCCACATGGATTAAGCCTTTATTGCCTGAAAATGGCCAACAGAGATTTTATTCTTACTCTCTCTCCTTTCTGATGATGAATCAATAGTCCAGTGAAGACGGGGAAAAAAATAAAGGTGATGGAGGGTAGGAGAAAGATTTAACTTTATTTTTATATAGTTTTCATTATAACTTAAGTAGTGCTGCTTCTATCTGCTACCATTGCACTGAGCTAGTACTTACACATCTTGGATTTTTATCTCTTCTCTGCCTTATAAATTATTTTCCAGCATGGTTTTGTTCTTCTCTCTCAGTTTCATTGTTAGGTGGAACCTGCTAACTTCATTGGCTCTGCTTTAGGACCTGTGGGAAGATTGTTTTTTTTAAAAATGTTATAATGAGCCACACTCCTAAAATACCACTTGTTTAAACTAGAATGACTGAGCTGGAAGACAGGAGCAGACTCAGTCCTAAGGGACTCTTGTTAAATGCCATTTTCTGCTACATGGAAGTGAAGCTGGGGTTTGCCTAGCTTTTTGTATAGGGGATGACAGCAAACAAAACAAAACTTGCACTGTGGTAAAATGGTTGAGCTAGTGCAGAATAAGAAATTAGTGTAATTTATTAAATGTGGACAGTGCAAATTACCTAGTTGCAGCATGTGCTTCAGAAGACCCAGGACTTACCTGCCCCCATCCAACCAGTTGCCTTTCATGACTGAAATGAAAAGTTTATAGAAGACTGAAGTAAAGGTTCCTTCAAAGGATATAAAGTTGCAGGAGTGCTTTGTTCCCCAGGAACCAAACCTGGGCATTGAAACTAAAGCTGCAAACATATATGATATTATGTTTGGAGATTGTTAGGAGCAAAGGTGGATTTTTTTTGTCACATTAATAAACTGTTTGATGTCTACAGGTTTTATTTGCTAACTTTTGTGGCCACGAGTCAGATGCATCAAGTAATTTTAAATGTCCATCAGCAATTCCATGCTGTTACATTTGTTAGTAGCTTTATATCTGGAAAACTGTCTGGAAAAAGAAAGCCCTCAAAATTGCAGGTTGTTTACTTCTGCATAGCAACTTTTTATTCTCGTTGATTCTACAAATCTCTTCTTTTTCTCCTCTCCCTCCCCTGAGCTAGTAGCACTCTAGAAGTGAGTGAAGTGTCCATAAGCTGTCATTTCTGCTTTGTATATCAGCAGTAAGGATTCTGGAATTGGTGCTTATCTGGCAAATTTACTGATGTGTGAGGAAAAAATAGGATACAGCTTGTTCCTTGCAAGCTGTACTATTAAAGCAAATAGCTCAGTGAGATTTAGAAAGGATTAGATGCTTAACACTTCCACAGTGCTTTCCATTTGTGGTTCTCTGAAATGCTTTGCAAGTTGTAAGTCTCAGTATCCCTGCGTGTGAGATCAGAGATGCAGAAGGACCACTTTGGAAGCTTGTCTGGTGTCTCAGGATATCTAAGTAATAGTGCACAGCTCTCCATGACCTCTAAATGGAGAGTGAAGAGCAGGATGTCATCCACGAGGGAATGGCGGAAGGCAGATGCCAGGCTGATGTTTGCAGGGACATGTTTTTGACCTTGAGGTTGCTTTCGGGGTGTTTGAGGACCCAGAGAATTTAGAAAGTTGTTTTTAACCTTTTTAACCAGTTTCCACTTGTTGGAGTTGAATCATAGGAGATAGTATTAGCCTTCTTTTGTGGGTTAGGGACTGATGTACAGGAAGGCAGTGGTTTGCCACTTGTGCCACAAGAGCAGTGTGGTGGGTGATGCCATCAGGGATGAGCAATCAGTATTAGACACTGTAGTGAAATGACTGAAGAATGAAATTAAATAGGTTTTGTTGTGATATAAAGTCATTTTGAGTGCTATGACAGGCCTTGTTCTCTTCTCAAGAAGGACTTGGTAAGGCCAGAAAAACATGGAAGAGAGGAATGCTAGTAATGGGAGCATTTCTGAAAAAGCGAAGTAGTAGGTGGCTTGAAAAGGCTGTATGATTGAGGCCTAGAAAAATGGCATAGGTAGAAGAGGTGAATAAAATGAATATACACTGTTTCTTGTAACTCAAGAAGGATGGGGTACTAAATGGTTTGTTTAGACCTCAGAATGAAGACAAACAAAAAAGAAGTCCTTTATCAAAAATATTAACTCCTTGCTGCAAGATTTGAAGGATGCCACACATGAGCACAGCATCCCACATGATGAGGCATGTGGTTGCCTAGGGATAATAGGACCTCAGCTATGCTGTAGGTGAGGCTGAGGCAGGGAGGACTGATCAGAACCCACAATGGGGCTCATTCAGGACAGGAGATCTTGTGTAGTTTTTGCTCTTGTAATGCAGTGATGGTTAGTTACAGTCTTGTTTTGCTGAATTCAGTTTATGTTGCTTGGAAATAAATATTTTCAGGAAGCTTTGGTTGTCCCTTTTGTATTTGCTTTTCTCTCTTGCTCGCATTTATTCTTGTATCTATAGAATTCGACTAGATTTTGTTAAGCTTTCCAGGTATCTTCCTATTAACATGTGTTTATAGGATAACCTGGAAGATAATGGAACCATGAAAGATAAGTGGAACCAGCATACTGTGCTCTTCCTGTATTTCAGGACTTGCTGTTTTGTTTCAGGTTTTAAAAAATTTACTATCCTGATGGACATTACTTTTATTCCTTTTCCTTGGAATGAAAAAGATGAATAGCATGTTAGTTGGAGAAAGGAGTGGGTAGTTATTGCAGCTGATGGTGTCAGATGGCTGAATGGATTTGGTGCAAGATATTTCTCAGAGCTGTAACTAGAAAAAAGAGACTTGAGCAGTGAAAGAATGTTTACAGTAGATGCTTTCCTTTTAACTTCATGTTGCTACTGTTTTGAATGACTTTAATGCTTAAGTGAAGAGGGTATTTGTTGACTTTGTTATTTGAAATGAAAATGTCCGCACGCTGTATCAGGGAACTTTCGTAGCCCATCTGCCCTTGGCCTTGTTGAAAACTGAAAACTAAAAGTAATGAACTTCAAACTGTTCATTCAGTTTCCAGCTTTGTCCCATTGCCCTGCCTGAGATGAGGTGTGACTGATTTTATGGCCTGTCACCTCGTGTTAGCTGAGCTGGTGTAAGTCCTGGCATCGTTCTGTGTTGCTGAACCTTAAACAAGGGCCTGAGCCATTTGGTTACATCAGTTGTTTTTATTCTCATAGCTTATCATCTGTATGAGCTTTCTGTTTCTATTCTCCAGCAAAATGAAGGGGATGTGGAAACCTCCAGAAAATGGAGAGGCTCTTGGGCATCAACGAAGACACAGAAAAAGACAATGGCGCCCATTCTGGAAGAAATTTAGGAAAAATGGCAGCAATTTTCATGAACCTATAACTCAAAATGAAACCAATGGACCAGAAAACAGCACATGTGAAAAGGAGCATGATAAGCAAAATGCTTTGGGAGACCAAGCATATGAGAAAGACGTGGACCCTCTTGGTCTTCTGGCAAATGGTGATGTTGGTAAGATGAATGAACTTGGAGAAGTATTATTTTAAATAGTTGTTTTAAGTTTAGATGCTGAGACTTTGTGCTTCCTAGTCACCCTTTTGAAAGTCTGCATTACGTCTGTGTGCAGAGTTACATGTTCTGATGAAAATATTGTACAGTAGTCTAAAGGCCATGCAGCGCCAACTTAGGTTGCTAAATTAACATGTGAGATAAAATATTTAAAAAACCGGAAGAACAATGAAGTACTTTAACAGCCACATTATTTTCAAAGACTGTTAAATATCCCTTTGTGGTTTTGAAAACAACAGTATTTAGAAAGTGAAAACAAATGGATTTCCTTGTATGAGTTAAGTGAATTAGTTAAAATGTCAGTATTTTACTTTTAATTCGGTTCTTTGCTATATTATTACTCTTGATATTCTCCATATGTGTGCGTTCTCTGAAGTATTGCTGCTTAAGTTTTTTTGGGTTTGGTTTTTTGTTTGTTTTTTTTTTTTTTGTGAGCATGTCTTGTTTCCTCATGCTGGCAGCAATATAAATTCTTTAGATCTAACTATTTATAATATATTCAGCAGTGATGCAGTACTCCTAGAATATGGCATGTAAGCTGACTTATACTCTAGCTATTTTTAGCAGCAAGGGTAGAATGCATTCCCTGGAAAGATGTCTGATGCTGAGTTTTTCCTCTCGAAAACATAATCTTCAATTAGTGAGAACAAGAACTCAGCATCCCTATGCAATTTGTTTATTCCATTAATCTTTGTATGTTGGGAAACTTAAGTATTATCTGTATTTCCCTGCAGCATCTGTATTTTACTTAATGATAAAAGGTTAATTATGCCAAAGTGCAGCTAGTGACTTCTGTTACAGTAGGTAGAAAAGGAATGTGGTACTTGCTTATTACACATTATTAAAGCTAGTTGCAACTTTTTATACAATTGAGAAATATAGCCAGAACAAATAATAATTAACACAATACAACTAGGTAGAATTTAAAAATTACAGCCCAAATCCATGATTTTACTGTATAGGCACATCTTTTTGATTCTCCTTTTTTTTAAATTCCCCCTGATTGGCTTCTAAAGCCTTCTCTTCCATATCAGAACTAAATCCAGCAAGACTTCAAAACATATTATGAAATCCTCTCTCTCTCTTTACCTACACTTGATAACAAAACCTATAATTATACTTGGTATGCAAAGAAGGAAGCAGAAGGCTCAGGCTTGTGTTCAGGACACTTTTTGTTTCAGCAGCTTTGCTGGCAGGATTATGAAGCAATGAAGGCACCAGTTTGCCACCAGTGATCTGTAGAGGGTACACAAGTGTGGAGGGCTTTCTGTCAGTCCACAGCACTGAGCAATGGTGCCCGACATCAGGTGTGTGTGGTGCTGAAACAGGCATTTAGCAGCAAGGCTGGCTATTGCCAGGATTGTTGGGAAAAATCCCTCTTGCCTTTTCTTTCCCTGCAGAATCTGACAAGGATGAGGCAGCTGAGGAAGACGGGAGACTGGGAATGACAGTTGTCCCCAGGCAGGTGACCTCTGCCCTTAGCGCGCTGTCGGTCAACTATGGCAGTGCATCTGACAGCGAGCCCGAAGGTGTGTAGAAACAACCTCTGCTCTGCTCCTCTCCCCTTCTACCCTGTGTCACACTGCAGTGATGGGGCTGCAAGCAGGACTGTGGCTTTTTTTGCTGTTCTTTTCTCAGCAGCATGTCCTGGGTTGAGAGAGGAGGCATAAAATGTCTTTGATTAGGTTGTGTTTCATCAAATTTCCCAAACCTTTTCTCCCCTCGTTGGGGGAAAATAAGGAACCAGTTTTCAGTCTTGATTCTAATCACGTTCAAATAGTGCCAGGAAAAAGCTGTTATTGTGAACTAATTTCCACATCCTTAAGGGCTTTTTCCATAGGAGGCTGCTGGGTGTTGCAGTGGGACTTGAACTCTCTGTTACTTGGATTTTATGTTTTTCTGAGTGTCTGCATCAGTGTGTGGTGAGGAATTGCTGCAAATATTTTCTCTGCCTTACTTGCCCTGGGTGGCCTACCCAAAGTTAGCATCTAGCAGACAGTGAATTGAACTTGGGCATCCTCTGCCCTAACTGTATGATTTTCTCAGCAGCCAAATTTGCAGCAAGCTATAATGTGAAGCAGTGTACTTCTTAAGTGATAAGAAGGCAGAGATTTGAAAATCTCAATCAGATCTTATTCCTTTTATTTTTCTTTTTGTGCTGTAGAATTGAAATACCTTGTTTTCCTTTCTGTGAATGTTTAGAGATTATTCTTTGTATTTAAAAAGAGACCCCTCCCTTCCTCCAAGTAAACCCTGAACATCTTCACACCATGTTGTTTGAGCAAGAATAGTACTAACGAACTGCCATTGCATGGGGATATGAGCATGTTGAAGAGGCTTTTAAGTTTGAGATGAAAGTGTGTTCTTTTTCTTTAAGAATTCCCTGTCAAGACTGCAACAAAAGCTGAGAAAAACCAGGCTGTGCTCAGAAATACGCCTCAAACTACTCCTGCTCCTCAGAGTCAGAAACCAAATCCAAACCGCCCAGAATGTGCAGGCACGACGTTAAGGAGCTCGAATTCAAATGCACATCCCCCCAGAAGGCCTGATAAGCGGGGCAGGAAAACATTACCTCGCCTTCCCAAGCGCCGTCCAACTCTGCTGGAAATGGTAAGAGGCTAAAATAATGCCTCCTGTGCAAGAGTAGAACTGTTTGTGTGTGTTTCTCCTCTTCCCTGAGCGAAGTTAGAGCAGTCTGTTAGCACAGGACCTGGCTTAAGAACAGTAAAGTGAGCGTTTCACTTGGAGAAGGTGAAGATGCTTTAATAGACAAATGGAAATACCCTGGCATGCATTCAGGTAATGACTGACTTTCATAAGCAAGAGATGACAACTGAATCATGTGTCTGAAATGAGCTGCACAAGGAACAAACCCTTTGTTCCTCTGTCTTCCCGGTGGCAGTATGCAGTAGGTTTTGTTTGTGTGTAATCCCAGCAGCCATGATCTGATCTTTTTGCTCCCAGCTTTGCTATTCAGCCACCTTCCTCTGCTGGAGGACCACACAGTTCTTTTTACACATGCAAATAGATCTTGTTGAGAAGTGGGTTGGTGACTTAAACTACAGAGTGGTGTTGAGCTGCAACCTGCTTGCAGAAAAGTTTCTTCTGTAGGCATATTTAGATCAGTCTGAGGAAGGGACAGCACCTTGAAGAGCAGCAGGTTGGTGTCTCAGAAAGGTAGAAGGAGGTTTGTAAGGGTGAGTCCAAGGTTTTCCCAGTAGCAGTGCAAAGCAGCCCATTTGGCTTCCTTTAGAAAGCTCCGACAAAACCTGGGAGCTTTTATTAGATTTGTTACTCAAAAGCAGTATTACCCTTGTGATTCTATAAATAGCATAAAGCTTCTCCATCAAGGGAAAACTTGCAGTGTGCAAAACACAGGAGAAAGCAGGGTGCCACTGACATCAGAGCTTTGAAATAGCACAGGATGTTTCAGCAAGAGATACCTGATAAGGTACATCTCAAACTGCAGATGTGGGAGAAATCCCTCAGCAGTCTTTTTAGCACATACTACCATTTCTGCCAAGAATTTAAGTTTCTAGTGACTGAAAAGGGAGTGTTTGTCCTTTGTGTAGCTCCCTAAGCATGCTCTTTATCACTTGCTCTTCAAAGTTGTTGGTGATCAAAGCAGTGACGACTCTGGAAGAAAGTCAGATGAAGTCCCACATGCTGAGAGAAGCTGGCAGTACATAGGAAACCTGGGTTGAAGCTTGCCAGTGTAGTCCATTTTAAAATTGGATTTCAGTGAGTTGTTTTCACCTTTTCAAATTGCTAAGAGTTGTTTTTAAAGAATGTGTGCTGTGGCCGTGAATCACAGAGGAGGGCTTGAGTTTACAGGTAGATTTCCACTGTCATTAGAAATGGTCAGTGTGTGAAAACCTTGAGAGGGAGCAAGGTTGAAATTTTACAAAATGGATCCAGAAAGTGGATTAGAATGCTAAAAAAAGGTATCAATGAAATGATGCTCTTTAAAAAAAGACAGGGAGGAAGGAGAATAGCTGCAGGTATCTCTCAGCAGTCGTTCAGCAGTGAGCTCAGGCACTACTAAAACATGTTTATTGTAGACATGCAAACACTAATGTGCATTTAGTCATTCTCTATGCTGACAAAATCAAAAGCTTGTGTACTGTCACTTCACTGATACCCATCCCTGCATTAAAAAATTAAATAGATATAGTTCCTGATAGGGTGACTGCTGCAGTGCAACTGGGCTGTAATTTGGCTATTTGAGAATTCACCAGTTTCTCCCAGTCAAACAAAGAGAACATCACTGTGCTGTCTCTTGTCTGCCCTGAAGTACATCTGTTCAGATGGAAGGTTCTTGAAGGTTCATTTTAGATGTCAGCTGCTTGTAACACCTCTTAGCAACTGATCTAAGTAGAAATATTCAGACTTAAAAGTGGATGGTTAAACTACCGTTGAAACTTGTAACAAGAAAAAAAGCTTATCAGTGACATTGCAAGCCAGACTTAGCCAAATCTCCTGCAGTGTGTAATACAGCTCTCCTGCAAATGATCAGGTAGTTACAGATTTAGCCACTTGGCCCAGATTTTGTGTTTGTTCATCCTGCTAGTTCTGCTGACACTCGCAATGAAAAAGGTTCATTCAGCTCTCTGGCTGATACCTTTCTTTTTCCTACTACCAAAGTGAACTTCAGTGAGATTAAAGTGGATGAGGAAGGCCTCTAGCACTTTGATTAAGCTACTAGAATTAGGTTGGTGTATGTATTATAGCCCAAACCAGTTAGGGCTGTTTATACCCATGGTGTGGTACCTGATGAAAGATGTCCTTTCCTTGTATTTATCTTTTACTCATAAGGGGTTTAAATTAAAAATGCATGAGATATTAAATTGCAGATACAGTATAACTCAGAAAGTGTGAAAAATTATAATGGACCTGCTACCCTGAGGTACTGGAATGCATGGCCTGGTATTACAGTCCATGATATGAGAACATCATTGTCTCTGGTATGGCAGTCTCCAGCCCCATGTGTCCAGGACCTGTGTGACAGAGCCAACTGTTTAACTCGAAAGATGCTGGAAATTACTGAGTAGATCAGTATATCTTGCTATGCTAGTATCAGCTACAGAGCAATAGAGGGAAATGTGCATCATCTTCTCTTTTTTTTAATTTCCAGTTACTGGCCCAGGACATCCGACACGAAAGGAATGTGATCTTGCAGTGTGTTCGATACCTCATCAGAAATAACATGTTTGGACTTCATCTTAAAACAGAACCACAGGCTGAAGCAGAAACTGAACAGTCCTCTACCCCTACAGCAGAGCCTTCTATGGACAAACCCGATGAATCTAATTGTTCTTGTAGCTCTGACCTTCAGTTAGAAGGAGGACAAGAAGATGCATTATTAATAGCCCAGGGTGAGAAAGAACCTGTGGATCAGACTTCACAGATGGCTCAGTTGGCAGATGAGGACACATGGGAAACCCCATCAATTCAGTGTGAAGGAGCACCATAGAGGATGTCTGTTATGGACAGTAAAGCAAAGGCTCACATTTTCTACCCAACTGATGCTTTTTGAAAGACATCAGTGTAACAAAAAAATCATTAAAGTGCATACTGAGAGCTGTTAAAACCACTTTGCTGATCTGTTCTGCCCTAGGTGGCCATTTCCTTGGAAAACATGTTGAGTAATTCCATTTACACGTGGCACAAAGGCAGCAGTGGAACAGAGTATGACCTTACCTGCAGTAGGTGCAGATCCCTGCTCTAGAGCTTCAGAGCTCTGAGCGTCTTACCTTCTTGTGAAACATGTGGGAGTCCATCCCCAGAGTCAAGTAGGATAGATCTTCCTTATGTGGAGTCATGGTCCAGTGTGCGTGTGGAGTATCTTGAGCGTCCAGAAGTATTTAAATCTAGTTTCAAAATGGCAATTCAGAGCACACATTTTTTTACTTCAGCTGTTATAAGGTATATCCAATATAAATATAGTATGTCCACTGTAAAATATGGAAGATATAACTGACCTGGTTCAAAAAGTACTGCTTGTACCAGGAGCCTCTTCCACCCTGAATTAAGTTGTTAACTGAGCAGAGAAATGGAAACGAGGGTGCAAGTTTTATTTATTTAACAAATAAATAAATAAATATACAATAACTGCTTGCATCAGTGCTGGGTTGCTTATTGACCTCAGGTACCCAATTTTGAGCTTTAACTGCTGTTACAGTTATTGCCTGACAAATTAACTCCTGATCCAAACCCTCAGTATCATTATCAAAGTTTAGAAAGCCTACCAAGAGTTACTAGTTACCTTTTGCATATACTTTGGGAATTTATTAGTTGGCCTTCTGGAAGAATGCCTTGGTATCCTACAGCACCTAGCAGTTGTTTTTTTTTCATAGGTTTATGTGTACATCCATAGTTTTGTGAGCACTAAAAAAGAAGCATCTGCCAAGGTTTAGAAACAAATCTAGTCTTTCGGTTATATTGTGCATTTGTTTGCCAGAATGCTTCTTGTCAAGGGCAGGTGTTAGTTTGTCACATTGACACTGAAAACATGCCACAAAAATAATCTATTCTCAAAACCTCCGCTTCAGGATCTGCTCTTTGTCTTGTAGTCATGGTTAAATGTTGCAGTTAACTCTCAGGGACTGACTTTATTTTCTTTTTCTTTGGTAGAAAGTCTGGCCTTCCATTCCACCATCTGAAGTAGGGAGACTCACATGGGGGTTTTTTGCTTGCCTAATAGCTGTATTTTCTTTTCTTTAGTTCCTCAGCTTTTGCCACACATCTCATTTGTGGAGTATAGGAAGCAAGAAGTAGTTGAATATTCTGTCCTGCTGCTCTGCTATTTATAACTACAACTGCATATTGTGTTTGTAATGCACTGTCTAAATTTATGGAATTATATAAATACGAGCACCCTTGTAAAAGTTGTGTGTCTCAAGGATATATGTGCAGAATAGAAGCAGTGATCATAAACATTTATACTTCCAAGGCAGATGATTCATTCTTCCCATGATGATCTCACGAGCCATCTCAATCTCACTGACTTGCCTCTGGCTCTTACAGTTTTACTGCAATGAAAATACCGATGAAGAGCACTCAGCCAAGGAGATCTGGCACTCCAGCAGAACCTGGTTTCAGAGTGGAGTGGTACCAGTGCTGTTGAAAGCATAAGTAACAGCTGCAGGAAAAGAAATGGATGTCTTAAATTTGTTATTAAATTGCACTTTAAACAACCCTGTGTCCTGTCAAGGTGATGGTAGAGCTTTCTTTGACTACTCTTTGACCTTGTGTTTAAAAAGACAGAACCTTTACCATTAATTCTTTATACTGTTGTCATTATGACTTAAGAATATTAAACTTTCACACAAAACCAAAAACTTTGTCAGAAAAAAAATTATTTTTAAAAGTCTGTTTTATATAGATAGAAAGAAGTAGGTTTCTTTATAGGGAGAGCTGTACATGACATAAACCAGAAGTTTTAACCTAGGATTTGTTGCATACATGCAGAACTGCTATTTTGCTCATAACAAGCCATTTCTGCTAACTCATATAGCAGCCATTTGGAGCCAGACACTGCAGTGATGTCAAACCCTGAATAGCAGTCTTGGTCAATGGTAGGAGGTCTCTGTCCCTCTCGCCTACTTTTCTTATTCTTCCAGACCAAGTTCAGACTTCACATACCCCTTTCTGCTCATCAAGGATGTGCTTTCTTAGTACTTTGGATTCAGCCTTTGTATAGGAAAGGTGCCATAATGACCTCTGGTACTGTCAAATGTGCCTGCAGGCTTTTCTGGTTCCTGCAGTTTATCTGCTCTGGGTTAGCAGAGGTGGGTTTGTTCACTGGAATAAAATACCTCTCTGTGTCTGTAAGAAGAGCCTGTTGTTTCTGGCATGCTGCTGGAGCCTGTGCCTTTAGTAAGCTTTGTGTAGCTTTTTTTTCTCATTGTCTTGATTTGGGGTGGTAATTTTTTTAAATTTTCTTTTTTTTGCAGTGTTATTAAGAAAAAAGAATCCTACTGCTCAGTCTTTGTGACTCATTTTAGATAAAAATATTCCAGCGACAACCTTCACACTTCTGAAATTTTATTTTTTATCTTTCTTCTTTTATAACTTAGCTGCTGAAAATGTAGTTGTAGGCGTCTAGTTTAAATTCAGTTCCCTTGGGCTTTGCTGGTTTTTTGTTTGTTTTAAACTCATCTCACCTACTGAGCTAGAAGAGTTGAGAGAGGGAAGAAAAAAATCAAGACTACTTATTTGTGGAGGTGCAGCTTAGGCAATTCAGGTTTGTCTGTGAACAAAATCATTTGTGCTACAGCGCAGCTGCTCCTGGGAGGTAAGGGAAACAAGTAGTATGCATTTCTAATCTGTGTGACCCCTTGGTCAGTGAGGGCTTTTGCAACTGATTTTACACGTGGATGTTGCAGTCCTTGCACGGAAAGCACAGGAGAGGGGGTGGTTTGATTAGCCCTGCACCAAAGGGAGATGCTGTCCCTGCTGCCAACACTCTGGTCCTCTGTGTCACAACTGGGTGTCCCTCGTGTTTCCCCTTGTTCCTGTGACTGCTAATCCAAGTCATGTGGTGCAGTCATTATTCAGAATGACAGTCCTGCAGTCCTAGCAGATCTTATATGTTTGAAAAATGTTGAGGAATAAATACAGGCTCTTTGGGCTGGTTGTTCTGCCAAAGGCAGAAGTCTGCGCTGGAATGCTGCATTCCCCAAGCTGTCTATCCAGCATACTGCATCGTTCTGACTATCTGTGAAAGCACAAGACAATTGGAGAAAGTTTATGAGGGCAACTGGACAACTGAAAAGAAAACAGTGCCAGTTCAGGAGGATCTCAGGCCCTACAGGCTCATCAGCTTCAGCTCGATCTCACAGAATGTGAACAGACGAGCCTAGCAACTATGTCCAGACGTAGTAAAAGACAGTAATAGAACCACAGAATGGTTTGGGTTGGAAGGGGCCTTAAAGATTATCTGGTTCCAACCCCCTGCCATGGGCAGGGACACCTTCTACTAGACCAGGTTTCTCAAAGCACCATCCAAACTGGCCTTGAGCATTTCCAAGGATGAAGCATCCACAGCTCTTCTGTGTAAATGATTCTATTTCACACCACCCTCACAGTAAAGAATTTCTAATATCTAATATACAAGAATATATACACGCATTTGGGTTTAGTTAGTAGTGTTTTATGGAGGAGGAATGCTTTCTCAATTGGCTAGTCTTTTAAAGAGAAATTGCTTGCTTGATTGGCTGAGGAAAGGGCAGTGGATATTGCTCATTGTAGATTTGGCAAGGCTTTAGATGCTGTGTTCTATAAAATCTTTATTGGTGAAGGATGGGCTGGGTAGGTGGGTGATGAGGTAGATTGAGCACTTGCTGAAGTGCCAGGCTCAAAGGGTTGTGATCAGTCAGCAGCAGATTGAAAGAAGTGATCCTTTCTCTCTGTTCAGCACTGGTGATGTCCATCTGGAGTGCAAGGTCCAGTGCTGGGCTGCCCAGTGTAGGAGAGACATGGGCACACTGCAAATCCAGTGCAGGGCCACAAAGGTGATGGAGCATCTTCCTTATGGGGAGAAGCTGAGAGTGACTGGAGAAAAGAAGGTTCAGGGGGCTTTTATCCATGTGGATAGACACCTGATGGGGGAAGCAAAGGTGTAGCCAGGATTTCCTCAGTAGTGCCTATGGACAAGACTTGAGAAAAGCACCCCTAATGGAAATGCAGGTAATTTCTTTTAAATATCAGAACAAACATTTTTGCTGTGAGAGAGGTGAAACATTGACACAGATTTCCCAGAGATGTTGTGGCATGTCCATCCTTGGGCATTCAAAACCTGACAGAATACAGCCCTGAGCAGGCTGCTGTGAATGAGAGCTGGGAGGGATGATCTCCAGAGGTGCTCACCTGCCTCAGCTGCACCGGCATTCTGCAGGCTGAAGTGGAGGTGCTGCTCAGATTTGCCTGTTGGTGCAAAACACTTGCTGTGGAGGCACTGTCCCTAATGAAATGACAGAGCAGACAGACCCCACGGGCTGCCCTGCCTGCACAAGGCTGATGTACTGTGTCTAGTATTGAAGAGAAGGTCCAAACTCAGCGCTCACGACAGCGGACACGACTCCATGGCCTACATTTGTCCCTAGTGTTTGCCCTTGCACAACCTTGAACTTCAGCTCTGCGCATCAATTTCCAGAGAGGAAGGCTAAATCCAACACTTTAACTCTCCTTGCAGTGCAATTTGAGATGGATGAATGAAAAATGCTGTGTAAGTGTTGGGTTTTGCTGTTACTTGGTGAGGTGAAAGAGAGTCGTGTTGGTCTGGGTATTCACTGGCACAGTCTGGGAGTGCTCAATACCTGAAAGAAACTCCCACTCTCCCTACTTTTCATTACTCTTCTGGCTTATGTTGTGTGACTCTCCTCCTAAATTGTCCTCTGATTTCTAAATATACTCTTCAGGGGGTGGCTCTTGTTTGGCAAGACAGCTTTCTTGGCAGGGCATAATTTTTCCATCTTTTTTTGTATACATAAAGGAAGCTGTATAGACTGTGTATGAGCATGGGCTCTTGCATGAAAGCAATACCAGCTCAATAAAATAAAACTTGTGCTGAGGAGTATCTGACACAAAGAAACCCCTAAGCGGTCATAGAAGCAGTTGTTTTGGGTGAGGGGAAATCCAGTGTGGATTTCATTTTCTTTCAGGTTGGCTAAAGTCTTAATGAAAACACTGATATGTTGGGGAAACACTTGTTGGGGAAAAAGAAACAAGAAATTGGAACAAGTGCAATGAGTAGTGAAGGAAAAGAACAAATTTGTTTTCTATTTGTCACAGCAAACCACATACTTAGTTGTTAAACCTGCTTCCCCCGCTCTAGTCTCACCATCTTTCTTTCTGAACATGTGCTGATGTGTTTGAATGGTGGAAGTATATCATTGGCTTTAGGGAAGCTGAAGGAAAACTGCACCAATATTTGTCTATATTGATCCATGCTCTCTTGACTAGTGAATATCTGTTCAGAGCTGGGGGCCTTTTGAACTCGGTTTCCTCGGCAAATGGGATGAAATAACTACATTTCCCACTGGATTGACTTATGGATGAATCTGGGCAAAAAGGACATTTTTTCAGATCCAGAAACGGCCTGAAACATGCCAAAGTACACCTGTTTGTAATGATTTCAGAAGAGATTACTTTCTTATGTTTGTCCGGAGTATAACATTTGTGGAACATTGGTTTTAGTTTTGCGAAACCTTTCATTTCACTTGGGACAAAAGTATTTCGTTTCTGTTAAAACAGAAATGAGGAAACCAGAGCAGATCCTCCTCAGCATGGAAGAAGGTGACTCCCCACTCCCGGGCTCCCAAGACAAGGCTGCTTGGAGCTGCCCCCTTGGAGCACGCAGGTCTGGCTGGTCCCATCTCCAGCCTCTCCGTGGCTCCACTTGGCCCAGAATATTTGTCCCCTGATGGAGAGAGAACCAGGCTGCTTTGTTGAGGGGCTGCATCTCTCACCTAGGAGGCTAGACCTCTGCAAGCTGGAATTTAAAAAAAACAAAGCCAGAGGATGCTGGAGAGAGGCAAGGTGGTGCTTGGAGTATTTCTGGTCAGGGACACATGGAGGCTTCATGTCATTGGGATGGCCTCTCCCAAGCAAGCACTTTTGTTAATTTTCTTGTTAATCAAAGGTGTCTGCCTGCTTTCTTCACCTCCTCCTCCTCCTGCTCCTCCTCTGCCAGGGACGGAGAATGTAGTCCATGCTCTCTCTCATTTTCTGGAGCTACTAAGTAAACCCAACCTGAATGGGAAAATAGCAGTGGGATTACTTAAAACCACATTCCTCAGCAAGTTTGCAGTTTGTAAAACTCTTAATTCTGCTGTGCTTAAATCTAAACCCTCTTTATTTTCTTTTGGTCCCTTAGCAAAGAAATTTTGACTTTCAAGGGCAAGATGTCAGTATTGTACCAGGCAACATTGGAGGGAAGCTGATTGCATCATATAGCAGCAAAATGTTATTGCAGATTTCCAAAAGTAGAGCTCTTCTCACCCTTCTAAAATTAATTCTGAATTTTGGTGCCTGTCTGGTATTTTGTTTTTAGGTGGTACTGTTGATAGATATTTTCTCACAAGAGAGAATGAAATCTGGCCTTGCACCATGGAGAGAAAATAACAATAAGGGAAAAAGAGTCTTCCTATATTGCCCTTTGGTTTCATGGCCAGGAGCACAATTTCCATCTCATTTTCAGATGGCCTTTTCAGAGAACCTGGTGTCTGTGAGCCTGTGACTTCCATCCACACATAGGAGCTCAGAGCTGATGTCTGAGCTTCTGTGACACCCCCTGAGAAAACACCAAGATGACCAGAACCAACATCTGGTGCTCTCCAAGAACAAGGGTGAGTGGAGGGAGCAGCATTTCGCTTCCTGTATGTATTTATATTTTAAAGTGGTTATAAATAGTGTTTGGGAATTGTATTTGAACATAGATATTGGTAAAATAATGTAAATTTGCAATATTGTGGGATTAATATCCTCATATTGGTGGTTCCAGGGCCATGCCAGGCAGGAACTCCCACCCCCTTTGCCTGTGGGACTATCCCTCACTTTCCATCATGGAAAATATTGGGGGAACCCTGGCATAAGCAACTTGCTGGAGCTTCTGCTATGCAGTCGGATGTGACATAAAAACATCAGTAATGTGAAAGGTGAGTCTCCTCTTTGGGAAACAACTGATTCATTGTCATCATTAAAGTTGGAGGCAATGTGGAGCACAGGCTGTTCTTGGTGGAGGATTACAAGATTCTGTTGGGATTTAGGAATGGAAATACATGCAGAATTTCCTTTAAAAAGCCCTGTGCTTGAGTAGCTGTTTTGTTACTACACTAAAAACTAAAAACCTTGGGCTAGTGGGCTCCTTTCTGAGTTTTTGGGGTGTTTTGGCTCACCCTGCATCAGGTCAATGACATGTCAATGGCAGTGTGACGTGCCACATCAAGTGCTAAAAATGCAGCTCTGTATTGGAGTTTCTTGATGAGGGTGCTGCAATGGTGTTCTTAATTGAAGTACCACAGCATGCACAGATAAAAAAAGTGGGAGCAAGTCACCTGTGGAGGAAAATGCAGGTTACTGGTACCTGCCTCCTGCCCCTCTGGTTCAAGGGGCTGGGAGCATTGGCTGCATGCAGGCAGCTCAATGTTTTGGTGGGAGTGCAGATGACAGTGCTCCATGCCATTAAGCAAAGCAAGACAAGACATCAGCCCGCTGACCCATCTGTGTCTCAAGGCCAAGTCAACATCCCTCTGACCCACTTTGAATTTACCACTTAATTCATCTTCTCCAGTGCTATAAATAATTCAGCCCGAGGCAGTTCAATGGTGATAAATAGGACAATAAACCTGGTGCTGCAGTGAAGGCTACAAAGAGAGCAGCACTTTTAATTGACTGTTGCAGGGTGACTGGGGAAAGCAGAGAAAATTCCCCCAAAGCACTGCACACAAACGTCACCGAGCACAAGTTCTTTGATGGCTTTGAAGTTTCCTGGAGTAATTCAGCCCTTGTCAAAGCATTGCATCTCACATAATGTTGGGGATTTGAACCAGGAGATTACTTGTGATTCCAAAGTCTACACACAAACTAATTTAAACTCGTGGGACCGCTGTGAAGGTCCTGTTTTATTTCTGGCAGAGTCTCTCCTCAGTCTCCTTCCTTCATTCTGCCCCCACGAGAGCCTGATAAAAGCCGAAGGGTGTAGGTGGGGACAGATCTTGCTGCCAGGCCCTGTGCTTAGACCACTGCACAACACTTTCTCAGTTAAAAGATGCCTTCTTTCCACTGTAAGCCAGGTGTCCTTACAGCCTCAGTGAGAGCCAAAAGGAGGAGTGCCATCAGTGGTTTCACAGGGTTAGACCAGGAGGCTGTCCTCATGCCATCAGCTCTTCACAGCTGCCTGTCTTGCTCGTCACTGACTGCCACCAACACTCCTGGTCTCAAGGGAAATGAACTCTTCTGTCCTTTGGGCTACCAAGCCAGCCATGAAAGCAGGAAAGAGCCTCCACAGGCTGGAAAGGGTAGCACATCCCTAGGATGCTGTGTGAACTTGCACATGTCTGAGTGTGGAAAATAACCAGGCACGCAGGAAGCTGGGTCCTCTTGGCAGCAAAGCAGAGGCACAGCATCCTCCCTGTGCTTCTGGGGAGATCTGGCTAAAGCTTCCTGTCTCACTAGAGCTGCAGTTGCACTGTCTGAAGAACATCCCATGTGTTGGGATTTTCTGCTCCCTGATGAATTAGACACAGAGCTTTAGAGTCACCGTTTTTTTTTGATGTGGGTCTATATTTAGTTTAATTTTAATGGTCTGCTAGACTTCTCTGTAGTTAGCTAATAAGATCTGGTTCAATAGGTTACTGTGCTATATCTGTGTCTGGTTTGACTTGCAGCTATGAGAAAAACCGGGACTAGGGAGTCTTGGAGCCTGTATTTGTACACTGCTTTTTCTGCACTGCTCCCAGAGCAGACGTGTCTCTGCTTTTTTCCCTGATCCCATCCAAGTACGGAGTCCCAGGGTGACTCATGGGAAAGGCCTGTTTAATTTTATAAGCCTGGGATTTCTGCTTAGGGTCACGGGTGGTGGAGATGTAACTGGAGAGGAGCTGAGATCCAGCAGAAACACTCCTTGGCTGTTAACAGCTCCAGGGAGCAATGACAGAAAAGGCTTCTCCAGCCTGTGTCTCGTGCTCGCCTGGGAGCTGGGATTGCTGACTAGTCTGAAATTCGGTCACCTTCAGCAGCATCTTGGCCATCACTAAGAGAAGCATGATGTGGAAGAGGAGGGGAGGGAAGATAAGGAGATGGCAGAGTCTTCAGAGCCAGCCCAGCTCTGATAGATGGCTTTGGGAATGTGTTGCCCTATTAAGGTCAAGTGAATGAGAAAGCAATGATTTATAAATACTCATTACATCTTGGGAGAAAAGACCCGAGAGACAGTTGTGTGACCAGCCACCAGTTTCTGAACTCAAGAAGATGCTGTTTACACCAGCAGCATCTAAATATGCATCTGAATCCATAACTCCAGCAGTAAGGATCAAAAGGGTTAATTGTAATAAAACCCTAGCTTGGCACTGTACGTTTCCACTGAGAGTCACTGAAGGAGAGATTTTCACTCTGGCTTATGTAGTTGAGTTCATTTCACTTGGAGGTCTCTTTAAATTCAAGCCAGCATCCTCTCGAGACAGTGTGGATGCTTCTTTGTAGCTTTTTCAAATTTGTGTTTAAAATGCTGTACCTGAAGCCATTTTGATCAACTGATATTTGCTGCATTCCAAAAAAGAGTAAGGTTGCATCCCACCTGATCTTGGTAAAGTGAGACAGTTTTGCTTTTTTCTCCGTGGTTTTATGCTGCACCTCCTTCATCATTGCTTCAGCTACATGTAGCAGTACATCAGAGGAGGAGCATAAATTCAGCAGGTGAGCAGGGACAAAGGGTCATGGAAGCCGACCTTGGCAGATGAGCTGGTGTGTGGAGCCTGGTCAGTTCCTGGGTGGGTAATACATCACCACTGCTGCAGAGAGAGGCCACCCTCTATTGCAGCTGAAATGGAAACCCCTGCAGTAACAGGGTCTCTCCCAGTGATGGTGGTGGGGGAAGGTGGATGATGTGGGAGGGTTAGTTGTAGGTATTTGTAAGTGCATGGGTGGGGGAGGCAGTGCCTCTGATTTTTTTCACTCAGGTGAAGCTAATCCTTAAAATCATCCCTGATCTCAGCTGGAGACACTATATTCAGTATTGTGCTTCAAATAATTTGCTGCCCTCAATGGATGAGGTTTGGTCTCCAGAAGTAGGATCTGTTTCTCTTTGGGACAGGAAACCCCAGTGTAGGAAGCCAACACCCTGAAAGAAACCTGGTCCATTAGCCTGCTCCTTTCTCCATGACAAAGCAAGTGTCACACTTTGTGTTTTCTGCAGGAGGTATGCTCAACTCGGACACACCTTCAGGGGACAGTGTGTGCCCCTTTGAGTACCTTGACCTTGAATTCCTAAGAGCTACTTTGGCTCTCAAAACAAGAGTTCCTTCTTTTGCCTGTGAGTGTAATGACCTTAGAGCTCTTGCATTTAAATGTCCTCAGAGATTAAGCTAGTGAGTGCTCTGTCAGCACCACTGTAGGCAAGAAGATCTGATGGGATGGTGTTGATGTAATTTGTAATCAATCACATAATTTGCAAGTGGCTGTGTAGTGTTTACGTTGGTTATGGCACTGAGACATTGCCTGAAAAATCTATCCTTGGGTCTCTTTCTGGGTGCCTCCACAGCAGTGTGTCAGGCAAGCTCATATCACCTTCCACAGATGTTTAAGGCTAAAACTGGGTGCTGGGTCTGGCTTGCAGATAGCAGGATCCCAAAAGCTAAGGAAATTGTCGTGAAGGCCTTGATCAATGCTGGTGGGAGTTTTTGTCTCAAGGTACTGGAGACTGGAGAACAGAGCAAATGCTATCAGGCAGCCAGGTTTGGAGGGGAAGGGATTCAGGGCAGCAAAAGACACTCCTGGCTCAGAATGCACTGAGCCTGCAAATGAGTCCTTTAGCTCCTGCAGGGCCACAGCAAGGTGCACTCTGCACCAACACCTTTCTCTAGGGGGCCCTGAGAGCAGAAGTGGTTCAAGCTATTGCCCCTGAGTGTTAAACTAGAAAACTACTCCATGCAACCCAAATCAAAGATATCTTTATAAGTGGGGAGGATTCTTGGGAGGACCCTAAGAGGGCTGTGGCTTCCTCCTCCTTTTCCTCTGCCTACACTTTCCAGTGCAGCAAGCACTCATGCAAGAGCTGCCACGTGCCACCTTCTTCCTTCCTTCCCCCATCAGCACTGCAGTTGTGTCCAGCATTGTACCTTCCCATAATAGCAGCTATAACCAGCCCTGCAAATCAGCTCTGTAATTACGGGGCCCAGTGTGGAGTAACAGGATGAATGTATTGGTCAGCAGTAACACGGAGGGAAACATGCAGATACACCAAGGGGCCCCCGTAGGTGCTGTAAACAGTTTGTACCAAAATCCAGACTGTCCTAACAATTTGTCTTAGTGGTGATTTGTACTTTTGCTGTCTCCAAATGTAGGAGACCATCATCTCCCTCTGTCCCAATCTCCTCTGTAAAACTTCTCAAAGTGCAATTGCAACAACTGCACAATGAGCCATGTTTTTTTGCAAAAAAGACTGGAAAATAAAACAGCAGGCAAGGCTTCAGTGTCCCTCTCTGTCCTTTATGACAGATATTTGCAAAAGTGTCCTGATAAAGGCCTGGGTCTGCTGCAGATTACTGGAGTTGTGCCTGAGATCCCAAAGTTTGTGCTTTTAGACTTTTAGTCATCAATAAACAGAGCTATTACATGCTCCCTGTGGATATGCTCCCTCTTCTGCAGTGAAATTGTTTGTTGCCATGGATATTGCTTTGTCTTGAGAGACACATAACCAAAATGAATTTAAACAGATGTTTGTGGGTCAATATTTCCATAGGAGCAAATGCACAGCTTGAGACTTCCTGGTATCATTTTACTTGTCTTTAATGCAAGGAGAATTAAGCACCCAGAGGTTCAGCTGGAGAGGTAATGGGTACCCCTTAATTGTAAGGAAAGACAAATAAATTTTGTAAAATATTTTACCCAAACCCAGAAAGGTAAAGGAAGTTCTCTGATCTCAGCAGCCAGAAAGATCAGGTAGAAGTTTCTCTATTGTTTCTTGACAATTTGAAACTACTTTTTCTTGCCAGTCCTAATCTATTTTCTTTTTTCAGAAGTGCCTTTCAGTCTGGGGTTTCCAAGATGTGTCATATTGCAGCTCATAAATGGACTTGTGTTCTTAGTGAACAATAGTTGTTACTGTTTAATGCAGAGATTTGATAAAATTTGCTAATGACTGCTGCAGAAAATGGGCAGATCAAGAGAAGAGAAGTTTTCGGTTTCTACCCAGGAGCAAAACTCCCACTCCCTGACTTATGAATTTCATTAGGTGGAACTAATTAAAGGGATGTTTCTTATTACCAAGATGAGAAGCAGTCCAAGAGGAGTCCAGGGAGGTTTGTACTCCACAGCACAACTGCTCCGCTTTTAAATCCTGCGAAAGCATTGCGTCCTATTTAATTTGACATTCCTTGTGTTTGTTTCTCTTCGTGACTCATAGCACAACACTGGCAGCAGGCCTAGGAAGTAGGTTTTAGGATCTGGCGTGGAGACACTGGTGAATTGTATTCCAAGTGTTGTGCTTACATTGCACCACCAGCCATGAGAGCATCCAGCAAACTGTGTTCTTACTGCCCAGCAAGCTGGTGGCTGCAAAAATCAGATTCACAGCTGCAGTGGCGGGTCAAGGCAGGCTTGACTTAGCATTTAATTTGCCACATCTATTAGCCTAGCTTGTTTAATGTGAAACAATTTTAGTCTGTGAATAAAAAAGCTCTGCAAAAATGCAGATCTTCTAGCTGTTGCACTCTCTCTTTATGCAGGAGGTTTATCCCTTCCAGCCTCTCACCTGTCCCCTGACAGCACTACAATCATCAGACCTGCACAAAAATAGGATGATCAAGTAGTTGTTGATAGAAACTGCATGAGAGTTCTGATTTCACACACTGATGGGAAGCAAACACATTGATTTTCACACTGATGGGGACTTGATGGTGTGTGTGTTGTGGGTGGGGGGAGACTATGGCAGGTGGCAGCAGCACTGCCTCAGCTCTTCAGCTCTCATTCTCTCTGGTATAGCCCCAGAACTCAGATCTTTGCTCCCTCTGGCTTTAGCTAATTAAAAAGCAAGGGCATCATCCTGCTCTTGTGGACTCTGAAAGTCCTAGGAATATGCCTTGAGAAAGACTGAGTAGCTTATCTAGCATTGCTCTACATTTGGTCTTCTGCAGAATAAAAATGTCACAGCAAGGCTAATAATGTGCTTGGGAGGGTGTTTTAGCTTTGCACGGACATTTCTCTACCAATAAAGCCAGCAAAACACCAAATACAGCTGGATGGTAGGCTATGTCAAACCACGCTTCTTTAACACAGTCACTCTCTGTGGGAGGACCAGAGTCAGGATTTAGGTTGTCTGTCTTTCTTTGCAGAGTTCTTCTGAAAGAAGACAGATGACTTCTTGCAGCTTGGTGACAGGATATGAGTAAGATTTGGGGAATGCACCATGAGAAACGATCATTTGCAAGCAGAAGAAATGAAAGCATCATTGAAAGATATTTGCCTGTGATGCCTTTCACAGTCGTGGTAGTGGCTTCTTGTGTGACTGAAAATGCTGTGTGCATGCTTGTATGTGTTCTGCTGGCCATACAGCTAAGACCTCAGCTGAATTAAATTTAGTTTAGTTTTGTAAATTTATGGGGCATTTACAAAGCAGCAGGTCAAGGACAAGATGCAACATTCATGCTGCCTTATGAAGAGCTGAACAGAGACATTAATTTTGAGTGATTCTGGATTGATCTTTTTAAATATTAACCAGAATTCAGCTAAGCAATGGAGCAAAACAAAAACTACTCCCTACTGCCTTACTTGGGACTTGCTTTCTTAAGAAAATAGTTTCTCAAAAGCTGTCTGGCCTTCAGAATGACCATCCTACGATCAAAAGGAGCAGTACAAATCCATCTCTTCTTCTACTGTGCAGCATCCAGGGCCGTGAAGAAACATGATTGTACTTGGGAATCCAAGTCAACAGATGCACATTTTCTCAGGTATTCCTGGAAAAGCCTGTTTGCATTTTATTTTGCTCTTAGGCACTCAGGAAAAAAATTCAGAGAACACTTAATTCTCCCTGAAATGACATCCATCTTTCTTTCTTTCTTTCTTTCTTTCTTTCTTTCTTTCTTTCTTTCTTTCTTTCTTTCTTTCTTTCTTTCTTTCTTTCTTTCTTTCTTTCTTTCTTTCTTTCTTTCTTTCTTTCTTTCTTTCTTTCTTTCTTTCTTTCTTTCTTTCTTTCTTTCTTTCTTTCTTTCTTTCTTTCTTTCTTTCTTTCTTTCTTTCTTTCTTTCTTTCTTTCTTTCTTTCTTTCTTTCTTTCTTTCTTTCTTTCTTTCTTTCTTTCTTTCTTTCTTTCTTTCTTTCTTTCTTTCTTTCTTTCTTTCTTTCTTTCTTTCTTTTCCTTTTTTTTTTTCAAGCTGTAGGTGTAGAGCAGAGTGTTATTTGCTCTTGTGAACACACTCAAGGCTTCTGTCCTCTTCCACAGTTACAGAGCTCCTTTATCTAGAGTTACACGGTGAAACCTCTCTGGGGCTGCACACGTACTGGAATACAAGAACAGAAGTTAAATTAATCAAGCCATTAATGCACTATTTAGGTTTTGGGGTTTTTATGGTTATTGTTGCATCTTGGAAACAAAGAAGAAAGGCAGCCCCATACCATCAGCCAGCTGGAGGTAGGCCAGCACCTGGATGCACACACACACTCTCACACCATCTCCTTTTTAAATTCTTGCACAAGTTTTTTTTCAAGGCTCCCCAGACAGCTGCCTGTGTTCCCTTTTGGAGGGAGGAAATGGAAAACAGGAGCGGTGGCCGCGGCCGTCGGAAGCGGTTGCAGAGCAGCCGCAGTGGCTCTGCCCAGGTGATGCAAGAAAACAAGAGCCAGGAGTGGCTTCGTCTGGTGTCAGAGTGACAGATCCTTCTGATCCAGGGGAGAGAGGATGGAAAACAAGGCATTATTGGCGACTTTCTCTGAGTTTGTGTTTTTATATATACTACATGTTTAATGCTAAGTGTGGTGAAAGGGCAAGAACTTGTAACTCTTTGGGTTGTAGGGCAGATTGAGCCCTGTAGATGTTGTTACTTTGATTTTCATGCAGTCCATATCAGTTTAGTGCTGGTTAAACATTGTTTTGTCCATGAAAACTGATCTCTGTCTCCAGCCTGGGCTGTTAGCTCTTCAGTGCACACTCTTTCTCTGTAATAAATGTCCTTCTCCAAGGCTGTAGTTTTCTGTGAGGAGAAGCATTAGATAGAGGTCTGATTTATCAATTATCGTGATAAAAATGATGTGGCTTCTCATGGTAAATTGATATTATTTTTAGAATGACATTTTGCTACTCACTGAAATAATAAACACATTACAACAGTGACTTCAATTTTTTTTAACCTTGTGCACATGAAATCAATGAGTTATCCAACTGAGAGGAATTACTTATCTTCTTTCTTAGTCTTCCCTCCTCAAGCACTGCTTCTCCCACAGGGAAGGTGGTGTGTCAGCAGGATGCACATTAAAAATGTAAGTGCACTTTCTTCTTGAAATTTTGCAACATGCCAGAAATATCCAAATGGAATAACCTGACTGTGGGGTTAACAACTGCAACCTGTCAAAACATCAACCTAAATCCAGAATTGGTCACTTGACTATGAGAAACATATCCTGATAATAACTTCTGCTTCCCTGCTGAATAGTGTGTTTTAGAAGCGTGTCTGTGAGACCACCTAATGCCCTATGCATCATTTCCCCCACCTCAGCACTGGATGGCTACATGGGAGGAACAATAATTAGAATTTCCTGAGCTAGAAGACCCATCCGTCTGCAATCTTGCTGCTCCATCTTAAATAATGCACACGTCCTTATGTGCATGTAATTTCTGCATGAGAACAGGATCTATAATAGCCAAGCAGTAAGCTCATAAGAAGCTCTTCCTCACCTGAAGGTATAATCCTTTATTTGTAACATCCCAGCTAGTTGCCACTGGAAAGGATTATGGCTCCAAGTGAGAAATGGACAGAACCTGTGGAACCTAAGAGGTTAAGAGGTGGAATTTTTCCCACACATTAAAATGTCTCTAAGATACATTTACTTAAGAACAAAAGAGGCATTTGGGTGTGCTTTGCTTGCAGAAATGCTCCTGAGTAAGTTTGCTCCTAGTATGTCTTGCTAATGTCTGCCTGTGTTTTACTTTATTGCTGAAGAGAAATGGATAAACTATTCAAATTGTAATATAGGGAAAAATCTTCAACAAAAAGTACCCATACTTTAATCCTGTGGAAGGAACAATGATGAATGTTATCTGACATGATTTTACCAGTATAACAAAATGGGGGTATTTCTACTAAAATCAAACCAGACAAAACAGCAAAGGCTCGAGATCTGACCTGAATTCAGTGTTGCCTGTCCCCTGCTGAGCCCTGCTGAGAGGCCCAGGCTGGCCTGAGGAGGGGGACAGGGGTGCCCAGTGGCAGTGGGGCCATGTGTCTCCCCATCCAGCCCTTCTGTGAGGTGCAAACCTGCAGACCCAGCCCCGCAGGACTGTGCTGGCAATTCCTGAGTGTCCCAGGGAGCTTTCAGTTTTTCCAGAAAGTGTAGCCTGCTCCAGTGACCTGGCCTCACTCACATCTCAGATTATAAGTACAGGCTTGTTTGTACTGATGGCCTGACTCTGTCCTCACAGTTTGTGCCTGAAGGGTTGGGGTAGAAATAGGATAGGGGAAGATTGCTTGCTAGGACAGGCACCAAAAATAAAAGGTGTCCGAGCAACAAGTGGAATCACATGGATGAACAAGTGGAATCACAGTGCAGCCTGTGGTTGGCACTTTTATGTGATCTTTTCCTCTTCAGAGCATTTGTGGGAGGCTGTTAATATGCAGCCTGTGCAGGTGTAACTGTGGAAGTGAGGGGTCCCTGTGCTTGGGTCCTGTGGTGTGCACTGGGTGCTGGTGTTCTCATGGAGCATGGCTTTGCTGCTGGGCTCTGCCTTCCAGCAGCTTAGAGGAGGGAAAAGAGAAGCTTGATGCTTTGAGGTTGCTGCTGCTTGTGTGGCACAAGTGAAGACACTATATAATGGCAGGAGACATTTGTCCTACTTTGAAATTGCAATACAGGTCTATTCTGTCTCTCTTCATCCTTGCTTGCATGTGGCTTCATCATGGCTTGCACAGAAATCCCGGTGTGCCCATGGCAATGAGTGGCTGTGACATGGCCTGTTCTAAAAAGTGCAGTGAAACATCATCACAAGGCCTGAATTGCCCCAAAATACTCAAGACTGGACAAGCTTCTGCCCAGAGCTCCTCCCATGTGGCTGCACAAAGGGCACACAAAAATTTGCCTGTGTCTCTCTTACTAGGAACACTACTCGTTGCTGGGAGCAAAACTGCCAGGTTAGGAGTGAAATGTAACCTCTGCTTCTTTCCATGGTGTGGTTTCACTTACAGCACTGGCACCTGGATGGCCTGGGCATACCAGGAATGTGCTGCATCATGAATGCCATGGGGCAGGTCATAAAGCAAATCAGGCCCTTTCCCTCCAATTGTCAAAGCCCAGATTCTGCCTGGAGCTGGTTCATTGGTAAAATTAATTTTACCAATCCAAGCTGACTCCAGAATATCCTCACTTCTTAGTTCCTGGTTATGGAGTCCAGAGAGAAGCAAATCAAGCTGGAAGGGTGACCCAAGCCTCTGCCTGCTAACTCTGAGCCTGGAAGATGATACTACCAAATGGTGGCTATTTACAGGAGGCTGTGATATTGTGCAACACCTGTAAAGTCCCCTGAAGCTTGGGAGTGAGGGCAGGGAGGTTTTGCTCCATGAGTATCTCAGCTCAGCAGAACAGGCCAGGCAGTAAAATAATGCTAAATGAAAAATTACAGGGTGAATTTGGCCTCATAATCACATACAGATAATTTGGTGCTTGAACAGAGTCAGCTGAATATAAACAAGTCTACAATGTGCCTCATTAATTGGAGCTATTTTTCTAGCAAGCCCCATGGAAATATGAAGTGGCTTCACTCTGCAATTTGCAATAGAGTTTGCTATTAAAGGCGTTCAGTTTAATTGTGGCAATGCGTCTCGTTTTGGAAGCTTTCACAGCCACCATGTAAAAATAGCAGAAGATGGCAGAAGCCAATTCCCTGGCACAGATGTCCTGCTCCATTTGCTGCACGCTCTTAGAGCAGACAGGTGTGCTGGGTGAACCCGAGCTGTGAAGCACAATAAAGCTGATGGCAGTGAGAGGCATTTTGGGACAAGTGGCTTTCCTCTGCCAGTGGCACCACATAGGGTGTCACAGGTATTGATTGTCCAAACAGCCTGAGCTTCATCCAGCTTTGGCTTTCTATCCATAATCACAGTGACAGACCCATACATCTTCACACAGATATAGTACCTAATGTTGATCACATCTCACTGTTTTATGCTCTGATCCCATGACCTGCCAAGGATGAGATCATGCTGCACTGCCATATATCAAATGCTCACATCAGCTTCTTGTTGACTTTGGCCATATGTTGTCAGAGCAATGAAACAAGAACATTTCTGACCTTGACATGCCAGGGCTTAAGATACCAACGTAAAACATTTTTCCCTAATTGGGGTTATAAAGCCTTCTCTCTAAATGTGTGGTTTATTTTAATCTGTGTGCTTTAGGTTGAACAGAAACCTGTTAGTAAGTGAAGGCCAAAGCTGATTAGGAGCCAGGTGAGCATGCCAAGCCCAGAGCTCTTTGTTTCAATGACAGAATACAGCCACTGCATTCACAGCCATAAAAGTCTGTTTCCTGACATAACAAAAAAGCAGACCATCCGACTGGTTTGGTTTGTGAATCACACCGTACAGATCTGGGCTTTCAGCAGTCTGAATATAACCAAAAAGGAATCATCCAATCTGTTCAAAGACTTCTGGACTTGCTGCTGGTAGGTGACATGTGGCCAAAAAGAATTAATGGTAACGTGATTTTGGGAGAAGGAAAATAGCTGTCAAATATTTATCCAGCATCTCTTTCATCCTTGCAGCCACTGCTAGTGGTGCACAATCACTGTGCTGTGCCTGGTGCATCTCCTGGTTATCATGGAGCCTGTGACAGATGATGAATTGAGGCTTTACTCACTGCCATGAGGAGGACAGGTGCCATTCACAGGGGAAGCAGCAGTGCAGAGCTATCTGAAGCAGAAGGTGCCCAGAAGCCTTATCTGTACAAGTAGAGTTCAGTGATGACCCACGAACTCAGTGCCGCATGCAGCAGGGATCTTCCCCAGCCCATTGTCTGGTTTTGCACCGTGGGACAGACTTGTCTCTTCACCAAGACCTTCTGGCTCCTGTCTCTGCACACGTGAGCAGCCCGTCTCGGAGAATGTCAGAGCAATTTCACAGTGCCTATTTTTCAGGGGCATGTACTGTGATGACACATGTCACCCAGTGTCATCAGCGGCTGAAAAAATATAGCATTCAGGAGTAAACACTTGGCAGAAACAGCAGCACAGGCTCAAATTTAGACAGCAATAATTTATGCTGTGCAGACCCTGGCTTGCTGGAAGGGGGCACGCTCTCTGGAAGGCAGGCAGGAAAATGTGTTGCTAATTTTACTGGAGGACTTCTGCCCTCCCCTCCTTTTCCTTTTGTAGTTGCCAGCCTTCCTGGTTATTCTTAAAATAGAAATATCTGACGCCTTGTTTAACTTACTCTGGGGCCTGTAGGGAGGAGGAGGAGGAGGGGATAAATCCCCTCTCTGCACCGTGTCCGTCAGACACTTCTCTGCTGGGAATTGCATCCCGGTTTGCCACCTGCTGCCGGTTTCACACTTCCTTCCCACTCTCCCTTTCCTGCTCCAACTTTGTGATGGCTTGGGGACTCCCCTGCCACTGTCCCAGTGTCTCACATCACCCTGTGACTCCTCTTGTGTGGCAGTGTGCTGTGCAGGTGTGATGCAGGTGACACCTGGCACATGCCGGGGCACTGCTCTGTGCCACGCAGGCAGGGCACCCACTCCTGCAGCGGGGAGAGAAGCTCGGAATGGAGAAGGGAGATTTCAGTGTGGCTCAAAGGAGCTCTCCTTGAATTTCAATGAGCCCATTATTGTTGCCTGCTTGCTCACAGTTAATCCCCCCTTGTGGTATCAGCTTCAGGAGGGGTGACTCGGTCGTGTTGTCATGAACACACTGAGCTAGCTGTGAGAAGGGCAGATTGTGCCTCCAAACACTTTGAGAGATTCCCAGTCCTCATACGATGATCCCCGTGTAAGATTGCAATTCTCCTTATTTCTTCCTCCCATGGGGAATTGCCTTTCCTCCCACTAGAGATGAGAAATCCAGTTTAAATTGTGGAGGTTTTTTTTCTGAAGGAAAAACATAGAGAAAACCTGCAGGAGGCTTCATGAAACATCCTCCCAGGGCAGAATTTTTTGGCCCCTTTCTCTGGGCAAGATGCAGACAGCACTCAGAGGCAATGGAGCCTTCAGTGGTGAAGAGGCTGTGTGCTCTTTATGGGATTAAAGCAGCAGAGCACCCCTCCTTCCCTCCCTCCCCAGAGGAGGCAGGAGCACAGCTGGGCACAGAGCAGGAGCTCCAGACGGGACAGTTCTCCGGAGGGGATGCCCTGCTCCATCTGAGCTGGATTTTTTAAAATTTTGCTTTTTTTTTTTTTTGGAAGGGGTCGTAGTACAGACAGGATGTCATTGGGCTAAATTCCATCCAAGCCATGTCTTACACAATTATCTAGTCCTCGTTACCCCTGCCAGCTCAAGAGTTGTCAAATCTTCTAAAAACCTCAATTACAAAGCAATGAGAAATGTAATGGAGCATGGAGAGCACCGGTGAGAAATACATTCAGATTAATAAAATAAGAAAGCTTTCCTGGGAGAAAACTTTTGAACCCTGGAGGTATAAGAAATTTCTCTCCTTGAATTCTCCCTCTTTTTATTGTTTAACGAGCAGTCCCCACCCTCATGTTTGGTCTTAAGCTGCTCAGACCTTGGAAATGTAGACTCTTTGTGTATATTGAATCTGTTTGTTTTCTCATGGGTTTGCAGTGGAACAAGATATAAATATTAAGGTCCAGTGCAATATACAAATTAATATTAATATAGAAATATTAATGGTTCCTCCATTCAGCTAAGGACAACTTCAGTTTCATAAGAAGTAAGCAGGATCTCTACAATCTCAGGAATGTTTGTGCATTATGATGGAGACCCATAAAGCATTTATATGTGCTAAAGCTGAAATGACCAACAGGCTTCCAACTATTTAAAAACCAAAGCAACATTAGAAATTTCTATTTAGATAGATGTGACAAATGCAGAGGCATGTGAGAGGCCCATCCTAGCTTTCCTCCAGGACTGCAAACACAGTTTGGCCATCTGGCACCAGAGACTAGGAAGTTTAAATTGGATTTTAATAATACATTGCACTGTCTGATACCAAAGGAAACTCACTCTACTTCTTGAAAATTGCAGCCTGTGCTGAAACTCAAAGCGTGGAGGAAATTTGCCGTTTCTTTTCAAAAGGATGTTGAGCACTTTGCTATAAAGATAAAAAAAACAACCCCACAATAAAAGTAAATGCCTTGAGCTTGTCAATTCTGTTTTACAAAGGAAGTGGCAATTGGGTGACAGGTGTGCAAATGCCCCAGCAATACTGCTGTACACAAAGCACACACCGATTGGAGTCTGTTCTCGAAAGTCCTTTATCAACCCACCTCCTAGAAGAAAATGATCACCCTAGACCCATCATTTCCTGAAGAGCTCAGAAAAGTTGGGGTTTCCTTCCTTGTTTGTTTCTCCAGAGAAACTGAAAGGTTTGCAGATTGAGAACCTAACGATGGCTCTTAAAACAAACTGACTTTTAAAATTAGGGAATAATGCAAGAGACAGGAGACATAAATGATGGTAGTTGGCAAGGTTTGACACTCCTTCCAAACTTGGCATTCCAGCTTTAAACAGCTGTAAATCATTTCCCCCTGTGACCTAGGCAAAGCACTATCAGTGGGTCCCAGTGCAGCTTGCCTGGCTCCTTTTCACTCCTTCCTGCTATTACCTGCCTAAAGGCTTCAGTTCCTAAATAGCTGGGGTAAATCATTAATCACATGTGCTCTTCAACTAGCTACCACATGGTTTTCACCTTCTAAACTGGAACCAGCTCAACTTTTTTCCTTCAGGATGAAAAATATATCTGGAAGCCGACATGTGGGTTTCTCTGCATCTTTCATAATGAGTTTGCTAAGAAGGCTAAAAAAATGTTTCTGTCCATCTCTGCCCACCTGTGTCCTCTGCACTTGTTGCAGTTTGAATTGCAAAGACCACAATGATGCACTTTATTTTCAGGAAGTCGCACCAGAGCTTCCTGCAAGGGCAGGAGCTCTACCTGGCCAATACCAACTTGTGTGACAAGTGATCCTCAAAGAGTGTTTTGGGACAAGGGGTACCTGGTGTGAAATCTGAGCCAAAAAAACATATCTACCTAACAGGAGGGATAGAGGTGGAGGGGCTTTGAGACAAGGGCCATTTTGTCTGAGCACAGAGGTGGCTGCAGGTGACCATCCCCAACCCAGGTGTAGAGCCAATCCCATCTTCACTGGCCTGCAGACGTTGCCCCTAGATGTGTACCGAGAAGTGGTGAAATGCAGTGATTAGCTGCACTATAAAAACCTTGTCATGGCAAAAATCAATGCCCAGAAGGTCTGCAGCTGAGCTGGAGAGACATCAACCCTTGTTTTATCCCTGCCTGGGGAGCCTCAGCCCTGCTCTGCTCTGTCAGATTTGGATCACCAAACTCTTGGTGCATCTGGACTGTAGTTGAATCAGCCAGCCTTTATACTGCCAGTGAAGAGCTTGACACTCATTGTGACACAGCTCTATGGGACATTATGGGACATTACAATCCTCCCCAGCTTTACATTCTGGAAGAGGTGAACCAATTATCTGCTTCCCTGGAGATTAGCCATTGCTTTTCTTTGTCTTGCTAGCAGCCTTCTTCTCCATCAGCAGTTATCTTCTGGAGATGGTCTATCTGCTGTCTGTCGAGCAAGCTGCATCTGCAGCACATCTGAAGGTACGGATGGAGTGCTTCTGCCACATTTCTAAGACTGGCATTCTGGTTCTCTTGAACCCAGACTGTGGCTTCACGCAGTGATCTCTCTGATATTCTGCCTTTCCCAGGACATGCACCTGCTCTGCAGGGAAGGGTCTCTGGTAGATCTGCACAAGGACAACACCATTCCTGCAAGTGTTTGCCCCTCTGCCTTCTGTGGGGACCTTCAGTGATGGAGAAACCACAGATTTCTGGAACTTCTCCAGTGTTTCCTTATACTCACTTTTAAAAGCCTTCAATTTCCTTTGATCTAATTTCTCACTTTTACCATTAAATAATTTCCTACTAGACCTGACTACTCTTTCTGACTGCCCTTTTGGTCCATCCACCTTACAGCTTGTCTTTGCAGTACTCTTGCCCACATTGTGCAGTTCAGTCCCACTGATGGCTTTGAGAGAAGATCATCAAGAGATGCAGAGCAGAATTACCTTGTGCTTCCACACTGGGGCACATGTTCATACATCCAGTACAAGATTTACCTTTTTTTACACTAACCAGATTCCTGAGTTGTGTTCAGCCAGTAGCCCACTTCCCCAAAACTCCTCCTGACCTGATAATTCCCTGATGTGATTGTGTAAAGGTGATTTTGCTGTGCAATGCAGAATTTTTTATTTGACCAGTCAAATGTGAGTCAGGATATTTCTTATATTGTTATTTTTTTAATTCTTAGCCTATGCATTAACATACATACAAATTCTTCTAGCTTCACGTGCCGCTAGCAAAAGTCTCTTCTTTTCTACTCCCAGGTTGTTACTGAAAATGTGAAGTGCCATCAGACTTGGCACAGACCACAGACCACTGCCTGAGCATATTTTCAGCTTATGAGATGGGACTATGGCACTGATTTCCTGACACTTTCGCATCCACCCCAAATAATCTATACAATACTTTCCCACGTGTGAAAAGTTAAGATATGTGACATTTACTGATTCTACCACTAACTTGTCATGAAAAAAACATTTATATTGGTCTGACTGAACTCGATACTATTAGATCTGTTTGATGCATGCTGGCTATTAATAATCTCCTTGTTTTCTCCCAAGCACTTACAAAATTGTCTGTGATTTATTCCCGGAGAGTATATGGAAGTGACATTAAGCAGTTGTTAGCTACCAAAGCTAATGCTGGAGTCCTGAAGTCCATGTCTCTGTCAGGAGTACTATGGGCAAAGACATGTTTTACATCCTGGATATTTTGAATTTTCTGTGTGTTGCAAAATAATAGGACCTTTGATATTTAATTAAAGCAAGTATTTTTCCTATCCATGCAGAAATGTGCAAGAAGTATTTTGGAGGAAGACTAGGAGTGTTCAATAGGAAATGCTAGAGCATCCTTGGAAGATGTGTCAGAGCTGAACTCACCTCTTGCTCACAGTGGGGCTCCTTGGGGTCACATGCAAGAGGAATAGGATGCCAGGCTTCTTGGAAAGCTAACAGGGGCATGCTGGGTGCTCTGGAGGCTACACAGCAACTGGAAGTGTCTGTTCAGTCTGATGGATTCTGAGTGCCCAGGGCCACGGGTCTGGGGTCAGGCTCAAGACTTTTTCTTGCCTACCTTGCACAGAGTAGTCATGTACTCCTAAGGGACTGCAGTTGTTCACAAAAAAGGATGGCAGATATTGGCCTTGAGAGAGAAAAAACCCTTTATTTCTGAATACTTATTGCAAATGGAGGATCCATGAGTTGTTCCAGGTGTGTAGACAAGGAGAAATCTCATGGCTACCTCCAGTGCAGCTGGACGCCCTGAAGGGCATACCAACTTTGCCCCAATAGCTTGGCCTGGAAAAAAAATAGTCCTCCCATAAGTACTACCTCCACTATTTCCCTTATTGCTGACCTAAGAATGTGTTTCAGATCCTTAAACATGCCAGGAAATACCCTGGATGAGTAAATTGTTCCCCAGCTCCAATGAGCATGTTGCTCCTTCTACAACACTCACAAACACCCGGTGTGGTTCAGCTTTTCATTCCTGATGTTTTCCCACACCAAGCCTAGACATCCTTACTTTTTTTAAAAAATTATTCTATGGCATGGTGTGCTTGTTCCTGTATATTTTTCTCAGAGGATCACTGCATCAACACCATGAAAGGGTCTGTGCAATCCAGCCATGACAGGTGCCTTCAGCTGCTGCTGAGACCACATAAGGCATGCAAAAATAAGTAAAACTTCCAAGTTCCAGGGCAAATCTAGTTTATTGGGATTTATGAAAGCCACGAAAGAGGAGCAGGTTGCCTGGAGCTGAACCCCCTACCCAGCTCCTGCCTTGTGGCAGGTTGCACTGAGCTCTGCCTTCCCACAGGAGCACAAGGGAAGCTGCCTCCTGCAGTGGGAACCCTGTGGCTGGTGATTTCAGAGGAAGATCTGGTTTCTGCTGTGCCAGATGCCAGGTTCTGATAAGTCAGCCCTCAGCATACCCTTCTGGTTAGGGTCTAGGGGGCGTGGAGAGGTCATGCCTGAACTATGAAAACAGTTCTGTTCTCATGTCAGAGGTTCCAGTACACCAGCATGTAGGAGTGCTCTTTCCCTTTAAACAGAGAGGGTTTTTAACAAAATTAAAAAAAAAATTAAAAAAAGGGAAAGGGGACAAAAAAAGAAAGGCAAGTGAGCCACAGTTTTGCTTCTATGATTGCTTAAACCACTCAATCTGAAGGTGAGTGGCAAGCTGCTGAATTTCCAAACACTATAGGTAATTTCCCTTCCTCTTCTCACATGCTGAACAAAAGTCTGATTTTCATAACCACTGTATTTGGGGGTTTTCTTGCTCTCTGTATTTTTTTTTACCATGTAGGATATTTTAGATCTTATGGGATAATTTGACTAATGAAAGTTTATTGTGTTTCAGAGAACTGTATGCCATTGTGGTGCATTATTTTTATACCTCATAGCTTGTGCTATTAAAAAATTGCAGCTGATGCAGAGTGATATGGGAGGATGCCAGCTGGATTCAGATAATTTAATCAGATTACTTTGGCTTTGAAATCCCTTCATTGGTTAGTTATAAAACTTCCTATTAATTTTAGGGCATTCCTGCTTACTTTTGAGTGCTCTAACAGCATTATCTTGAAACCTCAGGAATCATTTGAGAAAGAAGAGATATTTCATCTTCTTTTTCTTACTCTGTTTTCCTCTAGTCGTTTTTTTTCTGACATTTCAGCTTGTGTAACTTTGGGATGGGTGTTGAATAGTTTCTAAAAGTATGTGAGTGCACTTTATTTTAAAGGCTGTTGTTGACATACCCAAAACCTCATGTCTTTACAGATTTGAAAGTCTTAATTCCATTTTCATATGCAGTCCTTTCTACAGTGTTGAAATTTGGAAGTTTCTTGTTTGAATAAAAGACATGCAGCTGCAAAAGCCTGCAAAACATCAGTTACAAATTCAGTTTTCCCCCCACATTGGTACACTGGGGTGGGTCATAATAGCTACTGGGTGGGCAACAGATGTGTGGAAGAAGAAAAGGGACTTCTAATGCTGGATACCACAAGCAGAAGGAGGAATAAATAACTGAAGCCCAACAGACTTCACAGTGCTGGGAGAAGATGTCCACCAGAAGGACATCAGATAACAGAGCACTCTGCCCAGGGAGGCAATTGTGATTCACACAGGAGATGTCTTCTAGGCAAGATGAGATAAACTCTCCTGAAGTGCAGTATTGGCAGTGTGGTGGCACGGGAGGAAGGTGAGGGTCTGAGGGCCCCAGCCTGGTGTCTGGTGATCTGCTTCCCTTCCCAACACTTCTCCATTGCCTTCAGCCTCTCCTGTTCCCAGGGGACACAGGGGCAGGCGGCTGGCAGGACGCCCACTGCATTTCACAGGAAGGGACCAGGGCCAAGCTAACCACCTAATAAACCCAAAATCAACCCTGTTTTGGACGTGGGACAGACGGATGCACCAAATAAGGACAGCCAGGGTCTGATTTCCAAGGGTTTGGGCTTATCTGAGCCTGCTTGCTTCTTATCGAGTGGGGATGTATCTGGTGCCTGTGCTGGTGCCAGTCCTGGCTGGTGTTTTTTCAGCTTCTCATTACAGAAAAAAGGGAACTTCTGCTGTGTTTAAAGAGCAGGGGTGGGAAGAGAACCCCACTGGCAGCATATGCCTTATGACAGTACTAGCACATTCATTGTGAAAGTGATGGGCAGCTAATGATGTCAGCGTAGGAAAAAACCCAAAGCATGTTTGTTTTCTTTTTTCTCTCAAAAGCTCTGGCCTGAGAAGGGGCTGCAGAAACAATCACTGCCTGGGAAATCAGGGCAGTATTAAAAAAAAAAAAAAAAAGAGTTGGGGGAGAAAGGAGGATATATAAGTAGTGCCAGCTGGATGTGAAATCAATCTGGCATTTCAAAATAATGAAAATATTTCGTTCCCATTCATTTGGTCTGGCATGTAACACCAGCGCTGTTGCCACATCGTTATTCAGAGTTAGCATGCCGGAAAGGAGACACCAGTAGAGACCCAATTGCTGCTCAGCCCCCCCAGAACAGGACACTATTGTGGGACAGTGCTGCAGTTACAGCACTACAGGGAAGGATGCTCCAAGCAGGAACATTCCCTGGATCCAGGGCAGCAGATGGAAAGGGGTTCTCAGAAAAAAAAAATCCAAACCTTGCAATTTACAGAAGCAGCTGCTGAAAATAGAGAGGGGGACCTGCAGCTGAGATAGAAGAGGGCTGATGGCAGTGGCACAAGCTTTTCTATGTAAAATCTTGCATTAATTGAGTCAGGCCTCATTCATTTGGTCGGCATTTTAGGTCTGAGCTTCCTATACACAGAAGATGAGAAAAATCTCCCCTAAATGTATGGCACAGCCTTGTGTCTGGCTCTGTTGTCTGTTCTGAGCACCCCAATTTGCAACAGGAGGATTCCACTTCTTCAGTCTTCTCTAGCTGACCCTTGTTCCAAGCCACCTCTCTTGGAGCTCTGCTGCCACTGATAAGGGCTGCCAAAACAACAAAGAAGAGAACTTTCACTTCCCTGTGCTATGGACACACACAGCTGCTCCCCTTTTCTTCAGCCAAGTCTGGGAGCTGTGGGAATGAAGAGCCATTCCATGAAGGATGCCCCTTGTTGAGCAAGTAAACCTGGAAGTGTGGAGCAGGGAGATACATTCCAAACTTTTCTTTAATGCCTGCTTTGTGGGTGCTCGGTGGTTAAGATGAGACAGAGATGATGGAGAGCCAGAAAAGCCAGAAATCTGGGGGAGCACAGGGGTGCAGGCTTTCAGCTGGAATGGACTTTGAAAGGGAAGACTTCAAAACTACCTGGACAAGCAATAGAGGGATACTGGTGAAGAAGAAGGACCAAAAACAAATTGGGAGTCTCCATGGGTTGATTTAAAAAAGAAGTTGCTGTAAATTGAGCTGAGTTAGACCCTGCAAGTACATAAAAATAAAAACAAATAAAAATTAGGAGGGTGTTCAGGGTGAAAAAACCCTCCACCCATGAAATCCAGACTAGGTTTAACAGGGGTATATCTCAAGCCAGACTAGTCTGAATGATAAACAATAGATAAGTAGATAATTGATAGATAATTCATTTTCTACACAGGAGAGATTAAATAGATCCAATACAGCTGAATTCAAGAGATGACTTTGATGTGTAGTTACCTGGAAAATTATCAGAGAAGTTAAAGAAGGTGGGCATTAGTGCAAGAACGATGAGATAGGTAAAGATATGGCTCACAGTGAGAAACAGCTTTGTGTTTTAGGGGAGTATCAAGCTGGAAGGAACCTGCCAGTGGCATTCCTTACACATTGGTCCTGGATTTGCTTTTCTGAAATACTTACAGGACTGCTTTTGGCACAGACAAGTGGGAGCACCCTGGTGAACCCTTCTTTATTGCACTGTCATGACAGAGCAGGATCAGAGCAGTTCTTCAGTGAAGAACTGTCTGAGTTTGCAGAGCAGGTTAGTGTATGCAGGATGAGACAGGGTAACACAGAACTGCAAAGTGATGCACAAAGGAAATTTTGTGCTATGCGCTGGGAAATTTGTCCATTGAAAGGCATCTGGCCTGGAGAGACCTGAGCACTGGGCTTGACTATGGAGAACAAACACAAGGCTGCTGTGAAAATGCAAAGCAGACCTAAGAGGTAGAAAAGCTAGCACAGAGGAAAGACATAATGAGCCCTAACAAGGGTGCTGGCAAGCCTTGACTTACATAACTCACTTTCAGGAGAGATATATTTTACTGAAATCAGGTGCAGATAATGGGCTAATGGGAGAAAAATTACCTAATTGAAGAAAGGTAAATAAAATATTTGGCTTGTTTTCCTTAGCAAAACTGGGGCTGTGAATAGTTATGGTTGCTGTCTATTGAAATAATGCAGATAACCCCAAAGGAAGGATATAAGTTGTTTAAGCTGGGTAGACAGTAGACACAAAAAGCAAATGTGTCTGGAGTGTCTGCTGTTAGCTAAGGCTGGAAATGAGAGGATATCTCCAGCTTGTGAGCAGCGAGGCTCTGAGACAGCCTCAGCCTTCAGACAGAAGCAAATGCCCAGCTGTCATGAAGATGGATTTTAAGGAGGGTAGGAAAGAACTGTAAGCAAGGAGGCAAGACTTGAAGTCATATGTTTAATTCCCACCCTATTTTCTTCTGTTTGAGTAGCCAGCAATCCCTTGATGAGCCTCACAATGGACTCTGTTTGCTCTGTGCTATATCAATGTTTATCTCATTCGCAGCAGAAAATACAAAACTGAGAAATGGGAATTTCAGTTGGAGTCAGAACACTGTGGTGCCCTCACTCACAAGCTTTGAAGGGCAGAACTGCCTCCCGGTTTCAGCACACTATTCTTCAGTCATCTTCCATTCATCTTTTGGAATGAGAGCTAAGTAACTCCTGGCCTGTTCCATAATGGAGAGACTAGTCTCTCTATGAAGTAAAGACATTTCCTTTCTTTGCTTGAAACATCATGAACTTTCAAACTTGGCAAGGCTCTTTTGCGTTCGATCTAATAATAAACCCAAACCATCAATTGCACGAAAGTAATGAGTCTGAACTTGCCTGAACTTGCCTCGGGGAGCTGAGATCCAAAGCTCTGTCATTCCCTCAAAAGCCTTTCTCCTTTTTGCAAGGACAGGATGTTGTTGTGACAAGGCATCCTTGCTGTTTGCTCAGCCTCTCTCCCTCGTGATGAAATCCCTCTATAGCGACTCTGGAGGTCCTACTTCAGCTCTGGTTTTTGGGCATACAAAGCGCTGCCCAACTAATCTCCGCTCTTTTCTATGAGTGATTTATGGAGGCTTGAAGGACATTGAGACTCAGCACATTCTCTGTTTTCCAAATGTTGGTGCAATGAGAGGGGCACTTTTCCTGCCAGTGGGAACCTGAAAGACCTGATGGGCTTTTCTGGCAGGACTCGGTGTCAGTGAAAGGGGCGCCAAGGCGCCTGCAGAGCAGGCGGAAGTACAAATGTGTATTAGCTTTGACTTCCACTGGGAACGACAGAAAAAATATTTTGACTTGATTTTACAGTTCAGTTTCTTGTTAGCACAAAGTGAGTGCTCAGCCGGTGATCAGAAATGCCCTTGCTTAATTTGCATCGGTTCCCGTCCAGTTATTAGGCACAATTGACAGAAGAACAAACAAACAACCTCCACATTGAAGAGCCAGTGAAATACTTCTTCTTTTCCCATCAACCTTTTTGTTGTGGTACCAGCTCTTTTTTAAAAAGAGAGTGATTCTTGTGTCGTCATGAAGTGTTTGCTCTGGGAGGGAGGAGGGGACTCTGCAATGTTTGTTCTGGGTATCTAAATTTGAATGACTAACCTAAGCACATAATCTCCCTAGGCTGCCTCTAAAAACCAGTGGAGAGGGAAGGGCTTCTCTAATGAGCAGTTCAAAGGCTCTTGCTTTAGCGAGCAATATTTTATTACCATGCCATACAATGTTATAGGTGTTTAGGGTTTTATTTTACCTTCTTGAATGCTTCCGTTCTCCACTAGGATGTGAAAAGCAAAACCAAGAAGTTCTTTGTATATCTGGATTTGTTACTATGTCTTCCTATATTTCATTATGCAAATCACAAAATTACTAGAGTGCAAGGGAAAGAATTAGATGACTTCCTTCTCCCATGTATAAAAAAAACATTCCACTCTGATGTGGAGTTTGAAGCTCAGCAAATTTTACCTATGTGGGAATGGAGATCGCTGGTGGAATCCCTTATACTCAATTCTGAAAAGTGAATTTGGACTCATACAGGCCTGATCCAAATCTCATGGAAACCAGGAAGCCCACAGTTTAGCAACTGTTACTCTAAATTATTCCCAAATCCATTTAGTCCATCATCCTATTTAGTGCAGAGGAGATCACCAGCAGATGCTTTTGGTGAATACTGGAATGGGTTTGCAACTGGCAAGCTGGGACATTTGGTCACATCCTAATCCTCCACGGACAGCAGCCAGCTGAATCAGCTCTGACATGTGGATGCTAGTTTCCCTTCTGCATATTTCCTTAGCATCAACCATTAAAAATAAAAATTTTCTTACTGCCCATATAATATAATGCAGGATTCTTATATGAAAATCAAAGAGAAAAGGTTTAGATGAAATGACTGAGAGTATTCAGGGAGCAGTTACCAGGTGACCATTGTCAAATGGGAAAGATTTATTGAGCTGGATCCCATGGGATATCCCTAGAGGTTCAGGTCTATTCAGTATTTTCATTAATAATTTGCACAAAAGGGTAGAGAGCCCTTCTGCTAGAGTTTCAGCTAAGAGTGAGAGACACCAGGGAGGAGGGGATTAGTGCTCGGGAGATCTCAGTAATTAAAGGAATGGTCTGGAAAGAAACAGGATGCAATTTAGTGAAGACAACCACCTATGTTGAAATAATCAGCTCCACAGGCACACGGTGGGAGAGAGCAGCCAGATAAAGCTCTGCTGCAAAGGAGGCTCTGATGGAGCAGTGACTTAGCTGTGCAAGGAAGGAAGGAACACTGGGCTGGGTTGGACAGATGGGGATGTCTCACGTTGGACAGGGGGGATAAGCCCTTCAGCTGGATCACTGGGATTGGTTTCTGGCATTACACCTTGGGAAAGGTGTGCCTGCAAGTCCCAAGAAGAGCAAGGTTCCAGAGAGGAGAGTGAAAGGCTTCTATTTAGCCTAGGGTAAGCAAAGCTGAAAGGAGACACAATAGCAGTCTTCAAGAGCAGTCAGTCTGCCAAAAAGAGGAAGGTGGTGAGCTGTTCTGTGTCCAGAAATTATCCTCTGTGGTTTAACCACGGTTTTCTGTGGTTAGAAAAAAAGAGAGAGGGAGAGAGAAATTGAGATGGTAGATAAGTTGACTTTACTGCTTTACTTATGAAGTGCCTTGGGGCATAAAGCACATGATCAAACATAGTTGAGTTACTGTAGCTTAATGACTTATTGCCTGCTGGCTGAACCATACTAATTAACCATGTGTGTGCTCAGCCTGCCTCAATTGCCAGATGAAATGGCTTCACTTAAATACTTGGGTTTTCCTTTGCAGGAGGCAGCCCAAATGCTTATGTAGGGTCAATGATGACAGCTCAGCTGATGGAGGGGTGACTTCTAAGGATGGAAGCTTGTTCTTCAGTGCTCAACAATAATGCTGGCACTGTTATATCAGGGAAGAATAAAATGGGGCTGACAAGGGAGGAGGAGCAGAAAACAGACCTAAATACATAGTTATGTTACTTCACAGGCTTATGTCAATAGAAAGGGGCTCTATACAAGTGTATTGGAAATGTAATAACACTGAATTTTATAAAATATCTCAGTGAGTTTTTGTTTGGGAAGGCTTGTGATATTGTGATTTTAAAAATAGAGCATAAAGAACTCTATAGAGCACTGCGCACATTTTTCTTACAATTGCACACACACTCGCTTTAAGAGTATGTCTCTTTTTTAAGTGTTTTCCAGTAAATTATTCTTTTTGGCTCACACCCACACAGTCCTCTCCAATTGTTGCTCTTTGCCATCAGTAATGGCTGTTGTAGTTTCTCATTCAGTGGGCTGCCTTCTTCCTCTTACTCTGATAAGTAGTAGCTGTTGGAGTGGAGCCTCCCTGGTTCTGCTAAGTGTGGGGTGTGCTCCAGGTTCCTGCTTTCTCTGCCTTCCTTGCCACATTCCTCCCTCCCTTCCCCTTTTTCCTCTTTCGTGGTTGTTTTTCCACTGTTGTCACAGTTTGAACTATGTGACTGAGGATGAACATTTGGATGTTGCAATCTCTGGGAAGTTTTTTGTTCACAGCAGTGCTTCTGTCTGCGTTGTCCCATTGAAGGAGCTTCTCCTTTTGCTTCCAGCATGGCACAGGCAGGCAGCAGACTTGGCAAGCTTGCTTTGCAGACAAGGCACACTTGACAAGCGCTAGGTGGAATGGAAGCAGAGACTTCATTCTGTTAGTTGGTTGCAATTTTGTGTCATCACACAAATTAGCCCTGAAGGGGACCTGAGGAAGTTATCTGGCTCCTTTCTGTGCTCAGGGCAGGATCAAATACATCCCTGCCCTTTTTGCCTGATGTTTGCTGAGCTGGTTTGTTAAGTCCTCCATTGCTGCAAACTCTGAGCTCCCCAGACAAGCTTTCTCTGTACTTTCCTACATTTGACCACTCCATCTGATCCGAAATACATAGCTGAGGATGAGGTAACACACAATTAAGCCTAAACCAGCCAAACTACATTCATTTGCTGCTGTGATCCTTTCAATTTTCTGTAGGACAGAGAAAGGCTCTTCATAGAGACTATGAAGATAGAGATATAGAGACTATTTGATAATATAAGTGTTCTGTAATCTAATTGAATTTAAAAATTATTATTTTCCCTTCAGGAGAGAGATTTTTGCATTGAGAGAAAAACTACAACCAAGACCTATTACAGTAGTAATGTATACGGTGCATTTTTTTAATGCCTGCAACAAGGAAACAACTTTTCATAGCTGTGTTTATCCCTCCTTATGTGTATAAGGAGGAATATTATGTTGCTGGTTGGTGTAAGGCTTTCTTCCTTTCCCAGAGACACACTCTAGTCTGAAAGTGTCTGATTTGCTTGGAGCTGAAATTGAGTCCAGGTCTGGGGAGCCTGTCTACTGTAGCACTGAAATAATTCTCATCTTCATTAAATTCTTACCCAGATGTGGAGAGACTGTGACTGATTTGAGATGGGGTTTGTCTTATCTCTAGTTTTACTGCAAAGGAATTTTATCTGAAAACTTTACTTTTGCAGGGTTCCTTTAGTACTGCTAATCCCCCTTGGTATTACCAAGGAAATATCAGACCATAACTATTCCATGGAGATCTGAAGTGAAATCGTCATGCAAGAAGAGAGTGAGAACTGCTGAGCAGACTGTATTTCCTGTCATCTGAGAACAACTGTGCATCCACAAGTAGCTGAAAATTGTGATGCTTCTGTAATCCTGCCACGTCTTTCAGCAGATACACTTTGCACAGACCCTTGTACAAACAGAGAGATCAAGGAACAAGTGAAACATTTTGTCCCCTGCATGGAGAAAAAAAAAAATGTATGCTGCTTAAAATGAGGGGTGATGCTGGAAAAAACAATGCTTGAACTAGGAGGTCATCTTAAAACAGATGAAAGAAAGTCTATTTCTTATACAATGAGCCATGGACTTCTTTATTTATTAATGCAGAGGACAGTGGGTGCTGGTACTACCAGCTAGTTCAAGAAGCTGTTGGATAAATTCATGGTCCATAAAGGGAAAAAATCAGGGTTGTACTCTCTCAACTCCCTATGCAGCATGTCCTGCCACCATCAACAGAGGCAGGATGTGGGACAGCAGGGGCCATAAAATACTCATAAAAGCCTCTCCTTCCATCTTATCTGCCCTGCCTGTGACTCCAGAGCCAAACCCACTATTACAAGGGTAAAAAGGCTCTTTGCTGGGCTTGCAATACTCTACAAAACTGGAACTTGCTTATGGGGAAATGAATGATTGGGGTCCTTGGCATAAGGGAAACTAGATCTGTATCCAGGTTAGACCTCTACCACCCTTGTCCAACAATAGTCCTAGGGGAAGGTTGGTGACAGCAAAACAGCCTGGGAAAACCTAGGTATTCCTCAAAACCTGATGAGGTTTGTGTCTGGATTCCTCATATCCTCTGCTCCAGAGGAGGAGAAGAGGGACAGACTACTGGATGCACATCTTGCCTATTTTTGCTTTCACTACATTTGGTGAGGATTGGAAATGTGATGTATTTTCCACAGCATGAAATAATTTTCAGTAGTGTCACAAATAGCAATGTTTCAGCTCTCTGAAGGATTTTGGACAAGAGTGAAAGACCCTTGAAATTGATATCAATAATTCCGCCGCTCAAGCTGAAGGCAAAACTCCAACAGCTGTCGAGGGGGTGTGTGTGGTTTTTTATACCCCGTCTAGCCTCAAGGAGGCAAGACCATCATAATTAGCTGCTAATTGAGAAGCCGCGTCTGAAAAGCACAATTTCAGAGAACAAAGAGCCGGAGAGACCCATTTCCAGGGCTAATTAGAATTAATTCATTGCTATAAGTAGAAGGTCTCCCACAGTCCTGGGACTCTCTCTTGCCCTCTCCTGAAACACTAGTCTAAACACACTCATACCAATCATAGAAGGCACAGCATGGCTTGTGCAGCTCTTGTGCAACACAGAAATAGCACTGCTTGCTAAAAATTAGTCTAATTTTCTTTTTTCTTTCTTTCTTTTCGTAGCCCTGGGCTATGTCTCCTCTCTCCTTTGCTACCTGCCCTTCCTTCCTTTTTAGAATCTGCGTACCAAACGAACAAAGTGACAATGTCACCACTTTTTCCATTGCTGCTCGAACAGGGCTTTTAGAGAAAAAAAGCTTGGCAAAACCAGGCCTCACTGTCTGTGGCACTCTCCTGAAGATGCCTCCAGAAGAACTATCTTCATGCACCTCCCTGAGCTGCTGGAGCCCATTTGTTTTTCCCCCAACAAGTCCACAGCAGCTGTTTTTGCACTTAATCTGGAGCTCCACCAATAGCCCTTCAGGTGGTGGGGTCATGGGCTGCAGTTTCCAGTCTCCATGTGGTCCCTTAAAAGCCTTCAAGAGCTGATTTCTTTAAGTCCTGAAGGTTTTTTTTTAAAAGAACACCTGCACAGAAAATATCTCAGTATCAGGTCAACCTACAATATTTCTATCTCACTTGAAATCATCATATCTCTCTTGTATTTAGATCTCACATGTATTTATGTGACCATACATGTCTCACATGTATTTAGTGCCAGCATCTCATTGCTGAGGACTGAGACATGCAAGGGCACTCCAGTGAGAAAATGAATGAGACTGTTCCCTTATGAGAGCCAGTTTTGGTCATCCAATATAAGCTCCTTTTAAAATAAGTTTGATTTTTATTTTGAAGATGTTGAACACCTATCTTTGGAAGACAGAAATTACTTCAAATTGCTTCAGATTGCTTATGGACTCAAAAAAGAGCAAGACAACTATTGATTTGGAGAAATGCAAGGTAACACATTGTCATTAGTGATGATCTTGTTATAGAGGAGGTGACCTGCTGAATTTTGCTGTGCTGGCCTCTCTGTGTAAGGATGTCTAACAAACCTTAGAAGCCTCACAGTTTAATCATGGGTGTTGGAAGCTGATGCTCCTAAAGCAGACAAATGGCTTAATTTGCAGGAAAGAGGAGTCTGTACTGCTTAGTAGGTGTGAGATGCCTCATTTATGATCCAAATATAGATGCATTTCTATATCTTTACTTAGCCACAACTGAAAATCTGGTGTGTGCTACCTCAGCAAGCCTGTGCTGGGGCAAATGTGAACAAGCACACTGCTGAGATTGAGAGACTGAGTTCTTTGAATACCTTTAATTTCTTTTGAAGGAAACTGATCTGCTAAAAAAAATTCCAAAGGATTTTCTTCCTGCCAGTGCTCATCTGAACCACTACAGTTCAAGAAAAACCTTTCAATTCTTTTTTCTGCATAGTTTAGGGATGTCCTTCTTTCTGTGTGGTGTATCTTGCATGTTATTACACATTTCCCACATGCTCATTTTGGTGAGGGACAGTATCTACTGCTGCCATAAATCAGCCAAAAGCCTTACCTTGGCTTTATATCCCAGTGCTGAGAGGAGATGCAGCTGCCACAGTCTGTGCCTTCATTAAGGCTTCAGCTGGAACCAAACCCAAACCATAATCCCTGTGCACCCATTCCCGTGTCACCAGGGCCCTGGGGCCCTTCTGCATAGGAACATCAGCCTGAGAGCTGGCACTTCATGTTCCCAGAGGACTCAGAGGACCAGACCTGCCCCCTCAAACTTCCCCATGGCTCAGAGCCCTTCTTTGCCAGCAGCCCACCAGAGGTTTGCAGATAGCTTGAGGCTTCTGGTGCCTTATGCCGGGTAAAAGCAACTCAGTAGGCAGAGAGTTGGTTTGTAGAGGGTTGCCAAACACAGCAATGCTCCTCAAAAGACAAAATAAGACCTCCCCCTGCTCTTCACACAGCCCCTACTTGTGCCCTGCCACTCCACGCTGGTATGGGCTGTCTGCCTCACTCTTCTTTTGCAGCCACAAACCCACATGCTCCTCACCAGTGGAGCCTCCTCCCGCTTTCTGGGAGGCTTGGAGGCTTTCATCAATTTCCTTTGCCAAACATCTGGATTCCCTGTGGGGTCTTCAGTAACTTTACACTGCTCCAGTCCTGCAGGCAGACAAGACGCCTTGACAAGTTCCCAAGTTTCGCTTTAGCTGGAAACCAGAGTTTCCTTCCCTTACACATCTGATTCCGGCTGCATTGCCTGCAATCCTACATTCAGCTGCTGCTTGCAACACTAAAGCAGTCACAGTGGGACTAGTGGTTTTCCATGAGATCCCAATGGCTCATATTTGCTGAATTTGTTTGTATCTGCAGTGGCTCACATTTCTTATGTTCGGTCAGCAGAGCTGGGTAAGGTTGTATAGAAGTCTAATTGTAAAGACTTCAAAGCTATTTTTATTTGACATCTCTCTGATCTAGCCTGTAGCAGAGCAATCACATGACTACAGAGCCAACTGCTTTTTGGACACTGTTCTCCTCCTGACCTTAGGTCTCTTTCTCTTGAAGGCATGAAGCATGGTATCAGATGAAAACCCCTTTTGTGGGTGATAGAAGTTTCTTTAACACATTGTCCCATTGCTCCCCCTAATTTTCTGTTTAAATGGGCTGATTTGGCTTAGAAATGGAACCAGAGATACTGAAAGACCTTTACAATACTGCTGGGGCTGCTCTGTACCTAAATGATACCATATGTTGGCCTGCTTCTAGTAGTGTTTACTGTGTAACCACATCAGCTCAGTAGGAATCTGTCTGGAAAAACAGTCAGGGTGTAAATGAATATCTAAAAAGAGCCTCTCAGAGTAAACTCTTAAAATGCTGCTAAGGGGCAATGCTAAGACTATCTTTGACGACTTTGTTTCCAAACCATCTGACCTGCAGAATTTGCTATTCAGTAAAGGAAGTAAAGGAAGTAAAGGAAGATGACTGTCCCAAATTGCACTCAGGAGATGTCTTTGCCCATCATCCTTTGGTCTGTGTGCAAGGATGATCATCAATCCCGGGGATAGTGCCCACACAGAATTCCAGACAGCACTTCAGTGTGGCATTGTATGGAAGGGGACTACAAACTGTAACTGGAGAGAAACTGAAATTTGGCAAATGGCTCTAAGCCTTGTATCTAAACCCCACCCGTGACATTTAGAAGTGCCCACAGATTCCAGTGATTATTCTTTCCTGTCAGACAAAGTCCTTACACCCAGTCTAGAAACATGAGGTGGCAATGACAAAACTCGTGTTGCCCATTTTGGACAGAGGCACAAATCCCATGAAGTCCTTATAGTCACACACATGGGGAGCATGGCTGGTACCTCACTTATGTTTTATCACATAACTACTACAATTTTAAAATGTCTAAGTTTAAACAGAGCTTTTCTTGTACTGTTCCCTAAACGTTTCCTCTTGAAGTCTGTTATTTACTCTCATTATGAGGCTCAAAATGTCCCAGAATCTGAAATTTATTTGATTCAATCCCACAGCTCAACAAACAGCCAACTCAACAAACACGTAAATAAAGCAAAGATCCTGTGAATGGGGATCTCAAGCAGTTGTGGAGAGGATTAGGGATTAGTGAAAGATGATTCTGCCATTGTTCTCCTAATTGATAAAAGACGGACCACTGCTATTTTGAATAATGTCATTTCCACACAAGCCCCAAGCAACTTAACAGATCCTGTGTAATCCAGAGGAGCCACTTCTGGATGTTGAAAACATTCCTATGAAGTTACTCTATTTCAAATGCTTAAAAATAAGGACCAAAGTGAGTGAAGCAGTATCTCTCCTTCCTCTTTTTAATTGAAAAAAAAATTGCTTTCAGATGAATCCACTCTATTTTTCTTCTGAAAATTTCCTTTCTCCAGCTGCCTCTCCTATGTGCCTGAGCTCCTTCCCAGCTCTGTCACAGACTCATGGTGTGCTTTGATGCCACATCACTCCTGCCTGGTCAGTCACTCTTACCGTCCCAAGCCCAAAAGAGGAGGAGGAAATACAAAAGCAGCCCTGCTCTCCCTTCCACAGCAGCTTTCCGTCCAATGCTGTTCATGACCTGAACCTGGCATCCGGGCTGATTCATGTTTGTCACAACAAAATCAGCCAAGCAAATCGGTTGAGGTCACAAAAAACTCAAGATGGCTTTACAAGGTGTATTTAGAAATGTCCACATATTTCACTCTGAGCATCAGCTCCTCTGTTGAGTATCACTGCATATTCAGAAGGAATTCAAAAGAAAACACATGAAAAGGAGTGGCAACTTGTGCAATGTGTGAGTGTCCTCCTAATGCAGAGGTTGTATCTTAGAGGGTGAAAAGAAGGTGCCTGGTGACTCAAAACAGTCCTCTGTAAATCCAAAGGGGATTTAAATTTGGGATTTTAAAGCAGCACTTCTCTGCGGGATATCTGAACAAATCTTAACACAAACCTTACTGACTAGAATTTTCAGGAGTTCCTAAGCTCCCAGCTGCAGAGCCCCAAAGCCTCTTTCAGGATTGTGCCAGGGTCATGTGTGGAGCACACTCTGGGTAGGGCTGGTCCCACATGGGCTCTGACCAAACACTGCTGTGGAAGCCTAGAGGATGAAGGTGCAGGGTGAGCACCAGTCCCTCCCTCTGAGGCTGAGGTGGCAGCTCCTGGTTTAGAGCTGCAGCAGCTCCTGGCTGGGTGGTGGGCACTGATCTCTGGCAGGACAGAAGGAAGAAACATTTACTCAGTTAAGCTGGAGCAGTGAAGGGTGAGAGGAAGCAAAGGGCTTATGAGGTTGTGCTGCCCTGTATACAATGCCCTGGCAAGTCAGACATTGCACTGAGAGCTCCCATGAAGATGCCCCATCTCCTTCCCAGCTTCATCATGTGACTATGCACTCCCAGTGGTGCTTTAGACATCAAACAGGCCTTTAAAACCATTGTGTGGGCCCCATACCATGTCACACACAGTGTGAGCTGCCCTCTGGGGGAAAGACTCCAGGGAATTTTTAGATCCATTCATGTCAGATGAAAAATGGTCATCTTCAGACATAATTTATTTTCCTTTTCTCCTTCCCAAAAAGCAAGTGTTGAAGCAAGCCAGCCAGAGGCAAAGGCTGTGATTTTCCTTGTGTTCTTCTAGCTAGGACCTCCTGTCCTTTCCCTCATGTCATTCAGGAAAAAAAACCCAAGTACTGCTTCTGGTTGTTTGGCAGCTGCTCACAAGCTTACATGAGAAGTAAAGAGCGATGTGCTGGGGAAATCTGATTCCCAGCATGACAAGGACCTGCAAGCAAAAAAAGAACTGCTGAATATGTACAGAGGAGCTAAACAGTCACCAATGGTCCCCTAAAATGCCAAGGAAATAATTTGTTATCCTTTAAGTAGACAGCATGGGTAGTTGAGTGAAATTAAGAAAGGCAAGTTATAGACCTAGACATCAGGGAGTTTTTATGATTAGAATATACTTCCTTGTAGCACCCTGGGAGAAGAGCAAAAGCTGTGTGACTTCAAAAATTTAAAACTGGGTAAGACAAAAACCATGAAGATGAAGCAGAGTTAATAAATAAAACAGAGTCAATAATCCTGCTTGGGGATGGGGTGAACTGTTGGCCTCATGTCATGTGTGTTTTCCATTCCCCACTTCTGGTATACTAAAAAAAAGTCTGACCCAATCCAGGTATTACACAAAGAATGTGCTCCAACAAAGGGAAATGCATGGCCTTTCTACTCACCCTCCAGTGGCATTTGGGACCAGCAGAGGGGTTGGTCTGAATAGTCAGGATTACATTCCTGGCTGTGTCTAGCAAATGCTGTGTGGATTGAGAGAAAAAATTATATATATATATATATATATATATATATATATATATATATATATGCTCTCTCACTGGGATATTTTCGCTGTGTTCTCTCATAGGACAAATGTCAAAAGGAGACAGTGATGGCCACTGAAGCCATTCCTGCTTAACAGTGTGTCTGAGATGTTGTTTCTTCCTTTGTCTTCCTGAGAATGGGCTAGTCCTAAACACAGTTCAGCAATTAGGATATTAATAGTCCTATTACTCTGAGCCATCCAGTTTGCTTTAAAATTCATGGTGCAGTTAGCTGAGGTTTGTTCATAACAGGAAAAGTACAGAGATGCAGGAAGACTGAGTCAGAACAGAGCTTTGAAATGCATCAAGCGACCATTTAATTAAAGAAGGGAGCTCTAATATTGTGTTCCAAATGATTACTTATTTATACACTCCTCAAATAGTGCTATTTTTAAACGAGAATTTGAAGGGAAGACAATTTATATTTTTATATGCAGACAGTCTTAAAATTAAATGAGCTGCCAGTACAGCACTGCCCTGGAGGAGTAAGAGAAGAAAAATCTCTGTCAGTCCTTCTGGTTCTTCTGCTGACTCTCAGCACCATGGCTGCTAGAGATCAAAACTGGCATCTCAAGATACACAGGCTTGTCAGCTCCTCCCAGCAGCCCTCCTGGGGCAGGTCATTGCCTGGCATTGTGGAGACATGGGTTTGGAGGTGCCTGGAGGCAGGCACCAGCAAGCCCGGAGAGATGGCCCAGTAGAAATGATGGGGCACCGTGCCTCCTGGTGAGAAAGAAAGGTTCTAAACTTCTAAATTGTGGACTTCCTGGGGTGACACAGGGTTTTCATTTTACAAAACTGAAATTAAATTGGCAAACCCCGATTTCAGACTATGACCTTCATCCTTCACTCATCTGATGTTTGCTGATTGCACCAGTGTGGAGTGTGAAGTTCAGTAGGGCACCATTTTATGACCCTTTTTCACTGGTCTGAACAGCCATGCAAGTTGCAAGGAAAGAAAATGTTGGCTTCAACAGATGTTTGAAAACTTAAGTTTTTCTTAGCATTGGAACTGAGAAAGGCCTGTGTGGGAAGGAATGAATGTTTTCTGAGCTCCTAAATAAATCTGAGCCCAGCTTGAGAGACTGAAAGCCCAGTGGCTTCTTTGAGTTCTCTAACAAAGGGCTGCACCCAAGTGCACTGAAGTCAGAGAGGGATTCTCACTGACATCAAAGGACATTGTATTGGACCCCATGAAGGACTGTCTCTGCCAGAGACCAGCAGAAATAATAGCATGTGATGTACGTGACCAACTGCCCCCGACCAACCGCTTGGATTCCAGGCATTAAACACTGCAGACAGTGAGCTCACAAACAATTCATGAAAATGTGCCAAAAAATTCAAAGAAAAATATGTACGGAAACTGCAATGTGTTTGTGGGTATTTTGTGAGCAGAAAAATAATATATTTGTGGAATAAATTAGTCCCTGAGAAGTGCTCTCTCAGCTCAGAGCTGTGTGCAGTCAAGTCAGCTAATCGAACTCAAGCTTCTTTCCTCCTGCCAAAGGAAGTGGGCAAATACAGAGACACGGATGAAATGAGTATGAGTTCACTTTTAAAGTGTGAGGTGTCAATTACATCTCATTTTAATAGTCCTTATCATTTGAGAAATCATTTTTTGCTGCTATCCAAATGCTTTAGCTTATTCTCTCGTGAATGCTGACAAGCTTTGGTCTGGTGCTTATCCATATCAGACACTGCAAAGCTCATCCAGTCCCTTATCTCCTTCTGATTAGATTACTGTAATGTCCTGCCTTGAGGTTCCTCTGGGCAGGGAATGCCACCACCTCTGTGAGACCATTACACACAGGAGGAAATCCAGTGGTTTTTATTCCAGCCACATTGTGCCTTTCACCGACTATAAACAAAAAGGATTAATTAAAAATGGGAATATCTGCAGCTGGGATCCAGATCAATTAGGAAACGGGGTAACACCAAGAGCAGACATGTCTCTGATGTGGTGAGCAATAGCAGTGCAGAGGCAGCATGATAAAGGAAGGAGGATCAAGCTCCAACCTTTGGCTCATCTTTGGTTCTTTCTAGACAAATGTGTTTAGGCTGCTGGGGGACCGGTCTGTGCCTCACTTTTGGGCTGCCTTAGTAAATCAAAAGGACCAATTTATCTCTTTATCCCTGAGAAGATTTGCTCTTGGTGACAAGGAGTGGAGGTGGGATTGTCCATGCTCTAAGCACAGGATGGTGGCTTCTGATGGTGGTTGAAAATCTCTAAGGAGCTCTGTAGGTACTTAAAATTATCAGCACACAGGCAGTCTCCACCTCCACTAAGCCATGTAGGATCAGAGACAAAGGAGCAAAGGGGTTTTGGCTGCACAGCTCTGCGGAAAGCCCCCGAGGTTTTTCAGATAAGGGATCAGACAGACACAAAGATCATTAAAAAAGGCAGGACTAGAGGATAAACTTCTCGGATGTCCACAGGTGCTTGTTTGCAGGCTTGGGTATGAGGCTTACTGCTGTGTTCATTTAAAACTGAATTTTGGTTTGGCTTCTAAGGTGGGAGAGCAACAAGAACCACACTGTTCCCATCATTGTTCCACTGCAGACTGAGCTCTGAAAGCTGCAGCTCTCCTTTCTGGAGGGTGGTTATAAATACAGATGGTCATAAATGCCCTCAGATGCCAACCAACACTCAGTCCCAGCAAGTGCCTCTTTCTAAGTGGATGTCACAAAGTGCTCTACAAACCTTCCCAGACACACTCTCAGAAAGACTATTTTGTGTCAGGGCACCGAAGCAGGCTGGGTGACTTCTTCAAGGTCACACAGGATGCCAGTGCGGCACAGACGGCAAGTTGTTTAAATTCCCAAAGATAACTCGTCTCCTTGCCTCCCCAGAGAGTCCCTGTCACTGAGCATCAGCCTTTGGACCTCTTTGTCTTTCAGCTGTTCAAGTGACTGCTGTTGCTCTCTGCCTGATCAAAATCCTGTTTGATATGGCTCTCTTGCTGCTGGTGTTATTTATAGCTGTTCTTACCTTCAACCAGACTGGGCATCTCTTTTTGTTTAAGCGTGTTCAGCTCCCCATGCTGCTTCAAGGGCTGAGTGTCTTTTGTGCAGCAGGTGCTGCTCAAAATTAATTGTTTGTCTTGATATTTAATCTCATCTATGGATTTTCAAGTGTGTCAGTTGTTCCACTAGGGCTGTCACTTCCTACATCCTTTTGGTGAACACCATATTTTACTTCTCTCATAGCCAGCGTTTCTCTGCTCTTTGCTCCCCACAATACAAAATGTTTTCTGGGCGCCTTACAGAGCAATACCTCACCCTTTTTTTCTGTCACAGACAACAGGCTACTGAGTGGGGCTCTGAGGCTCATTAGAGTTCATAACATCACTTGTTCAAGTGTTTGGGGTTTTTTTAAGTTACCATGTCAAATGTGCTTAGTGTGTGGAGTTGGCTTGCTGCAGTGGTGGGTGTCTGCAAGCTTTGCCATGCTTCTGCTGATGGCAAGCAAAAAACTGCCTGGAGGGGCCTCTGGAAGGAAAGAGCTGGCCTGCCTGCAGTGCTGGTGGCTTTCACATCTCCATCGAGCCTGGGGATGGCCTCTGCACAGCAAGGCGGGCACCTCTTTCCCAGCTCTCCGGAGATGCTGCAGAGAAGTGGGGAGTCAGCCCAATCTGGCTGTGACCCCACTGAGGAGCTTTCTGCACCAGGCAGAACTGCTGCAGTGAACGTTTGGCCTGAGACCTTGGCTTGGCTGCGTTACAGGAGCAGATTTACTGGTGGGGATTAAGTGAGCCTTTGTCATTCCTCTCCATTAACACCATCCAGCACATGGGTGGTGTCACAGGATGACATGTGAAGCTCTGCAGCTGCCCTCTGCAGCTGTATCCAGCTTTGAGATCCAGCTCATGTAGTTCTCCAGAAGCCACCCTGGCCACTCAGTCATGAATTCAAGTTCTTTGATGCAGTCTGACTGAGAATGGTGTAGATACAGATAGAGAAAACTGCATATTGTCTCAAAAGAGCTCTAAACATGACAAAGGCTCGGTTAATCTGCCCTGCAAGGACTGTCACTGAAGCGTGGTGTCCCACTTTTCAGCTAATACTTCGTATGATGTTGTCTCAACTTTCCTCCCCCAGGTCCCTGAACTTCAGGGAAGTGCTTTAGTCCTGCACTGGTGACAAGGCCTGCCTTGTACACTTGCTTCCTGCTCTGGGGACTATCCAAGTTATTTTTCAAAGGGCACATCATAGTAGGTTTGGTGGTCTCCAAAGCTGATTAGGAGAATTCTTGGCTTTGCTCTGCTCTGGGGTTTGCACTACAGGCAAGCCCAAGGTAGAGGGATATTTAAACATAATTACACAGTATAAAATCAGACCTAATAAGGTAAGGAATAATGTACATAAAAATGGCATAAACTAATGTCTCTGTCCCTTTTCTTCTTGCACTGCAGAGGATCTATTTGGCTTCTTGTGTCTTGAGCTTAAGCATGCACTTAAAATTGCCTGGATGAAGTCTCCCTTGTGCTCTGTGTTTGTCTTGTAGTGCCCCAGGATGTTGGCTCCTCCTCGGTCCCTTCAGCTCTACTTATGGAGAAATATGAAGAAACAATTCTTTTCCCTCGTGCCCTCCTGGTGCAAAGGAAATGCTGCTTGCCACTTCTAGTTGGAATCCATTAAGTTGACTCCCAATGATGAGCAGACTTTTTCTGATGACCATTAATATTCCTTTAGCTTTCAGCATTTGGGTTCTCAAAGCTCAAGGAAAAGTCCATTTCCCAAAGCACTAAACCCATGCACCTGGACAGGATAGTGGGAGTTAGCAGGATTTGTTTGGGGTTCTATTTAATTTCTTTTTTTCCAGGGATTTAGTTGGTTCTTGTTTATTTGTTTGTTTGCTGGTTACTCTCTCTGCTCTACTCCTCACTTTGAAAAGCTTTACAATACTCCTCCTCATTGTCATCATTCTGGGAGTCACTGTTACTTTGTCAGCTTCTGCCTGAGGCTGAGGTGGATTCCCGGGGTTTCCCTGAAGCTTTCTTTTGCCTTCAGCAAGGATAAAGCTGGGCAGAAAGCTCTGTGTTCAATGCCTTCAAGAAGCAGATGCAATTCCCTCATTGCAAATGAAGTTTTCATGTTTTTCCTTGGCTGAGACAGAGTATTCTCTATCCTCTGCCAAGCAGAGGACACTGCCCACTGCCAAGGGTAGATTATCTAGTTCAGCAGTGTGTTTACCATTTTCTTCCTGCCTTTCCTTTGCTTTGCCTGAGGGAAAAGAGCTCATTAGCTTTCTAAGAGCTCAAACAAGGCATGTCTCACACACAGGCAGTGGGTTAGAACTATTTGGTGAGCAGAGCTCTGGCCCTCTGCTCAAAGGCTGCAGCAGCTCACGCAGGTGGGCTCCCTCAACTGTGCTGTCATCTCTGGCTCATGATGGACTTGTGAGAGAAGAGAAATAATTCAGTCCCAGTGACAAAGAACATCAAATATTTCATGACAACAGTACCTAATGCTGCTGTTCTGGAGGGCAGTCAGCTTTTCCCCTGAAACCAGCCCTTCTTCTCAAGCTGTCACCTGCACAGGTGAGCTGGTAACCAAGAGGGCTGTAACCCTGCTTAGCAGCAGCACTTTTACACAGCTGTAACTGGGACAACCAGGTAGGAATTCTGGTTTCTAGCTCTGTGAACAGAGAATCTGCTAATCTGCTCCACAGAAGGCGTGGGAGCTGGCTGGGTTTTTCTGGGAGGAGGAGTTTTTCCGTGGGGTTTTTTTTTAGTGGTTTTTTGTTTGTTTGTTTGTTTTTGTTTTTTTCTATTTTTTTTCTTGAAAGAAATCTCCAGCAGAAGAAAATGCTTTGAGTTCTGGGAAGGATTTTTGTGGGGTTTTTTATTAAATCCAGAGGCTTCTGGAATTTTTTTCCTTTTTTTGTCATTACAGGCCACAAAGTTGCATTTTCTCCACATTACTGAAGCAAGTAGTAAATCCAAAGGCAGCTACTGATGTGCAAACACTACAGCTAATGGCAGACAGGCAAAAAAGCTGTTCTGGTAGAAAGCAAACACTGTGAAAAAAAGGAACAGAAAGACCTAAATGAATGAGATGGTGGTGACATGCACAAAAAAACCCCTCAAATTACAAAAACCTGGGAAGGAGAGCTTCCCCTTTTTGTTGGGTTTTGGTGCTAAGGATCACCTCATCATCTGCTGAGGTAAGCACACCATATAAAGTATGTCCATTTTGTATATGAATATGTATATGTATATGAAGTATAAACCATTGGATTTCTTCTAATAACGTTCACGTTTCTTGGTTTTATAGTGATTTAGTGGTAGGAAGCTGGAGTTAACAAACCTAAGGCTTAAAACTCACTCAGGTCACATCAGAAGCCAGAGAGGACATATTTCCCACATCCTGGACTAGTTTAATTATATCTTCTCTCAATTGCAGAACTCCAAGTTTCAGAAATATGGATGGAGAATTTTCACTTCTGTTTTTATATAGGAAAACACTTGTGCACGTTGTAAATGCTCAGAGATACCTTGAATTAACTATGTTAGTTTGAGGAGAGAGAGAGGTGGCCAAATAGCAGTTGGGATTTTAAGAAGTCAAAGTTGTAGTTTTGGGCTGAGCCTCTGGACAAATCTTATCACCTTCTGTTTTAGTGTTTTTTATCTGCTAAACACATGAGGCAACTTACCTTGTTCTTCTGGCGTGTGGAGAAAATTGATCAGTACCTATTTTAAGTGTGCTTGAAACAGTTGATGCTGAGTTTTGTTAAAAGGCTACCAGAGATGAAAAATTGAGATAGGAATCACATAAACTGTAGCCACCCATTTGTATTTTTATTGATTTCATTTTTCATTTCTCAAGCAATTTATTCTAAAAGGTCTTGGAACAGAAACAAGCCTTTACATGGTTCTGTCCCAGGAGATCATAGCCCTGAAACCCTGTCTCTGGCTTCACAGAGGAGTTATATATCTATGGATTGCACAATATTACCTCTCCCTGTACCCTTGCCTGGCTCATGTCTTTAGACCTCCAGTGCTACAACCAAATTGCTGCTGTTGCCTTTGCATAGAGCCAATTGTCTGCCGTCATCCTGTCAGGCACTTACCCTTATTTCTCCTAATATAATTTATATTAAGCCAATTTATATTTCACAGCGAGTGCTTGATGGAGAAGGTACCCACAGGAGGCTTATGTGCTGCTTTCCCTCAATGATGTTTAGCTGATCTGCTGACAGGTATTATCTCTCCCTGTAGGCTTCTCCTCATTTACATCCTCAGAGCATCCAAGCTGCAAGAACATAGTTACTCCAAGGAAAAACCCTGTTTTTCAGGAATTACCTCACTGTCCTCTCTGTGGGATACAGGATAAGTGCCTCTCACCAGGCCCTCCTGGAGCCCCAGGTGGTGCACTTTGATTTTCTCATTTGGTCTCAGATCAGTCCCTGCCCAGATACGTTTGTGTTTCTATTTACTTTGGGTCCGGTTTGTTTGCTTCTCCTTCTGTATTGAAGTTTTCTCCAGGAAACATGCAAATTGCCCAGCTTCTGGAGGTGCCCTCCTTCCACCACCTTCCAGCAATGGACCCAGCTACAATTAGCATCTTTTCCTGTGTGAGTTAGTTGCTGTTTGCATCACTGGAATTACACTAGTGGAAAACTAATCTGATGACAGCTTCACCAAATCCTGCTAAGTTACTTTTGCTGTAATTCAGCTTCCTCAGCTATTTTTCATGTCTTTTCATCTTATAGATCTGTATAGTGCTCTGCTTGTTGGGTGCTCTGGGAGTACCAGGAAATGAGCTAGCAGACAACCCAAAAATAGATATAAGCAGCTTCAGCTCATCTGAAGGGGTTGGGAAGAAAGATATAACATGTCCATTTCTTTATTTGAGAGAGAAGCCGGGACAGGTGTTGATATCTGGTGTCTAACAGGGAGAGGCAGAGGAGGCATTAAACCCCTTTTTCTCTTTTTGTCCCCTGTTAAATCTATGCCAGGCTTTGATATAAACTCCCATTCACAGAAATATTTCTCCAGATAAACCTACAAAATCCTTACAGAGCAAAGGTGATGAGTAACTGTTGCTTCTTTGCTGTTGTTTAGGAGATGAACACTCTCTTCTCCTGCCCTGCCCCTCTGCAGAGGGGTCAGTTAAAGCGCCCGCTGGCAGGCACTGCCCATCAAACCATCTGTGAGAAGTTCCATGGCCAAAGACACCTGGATGCCATGTCCTCACTTGCTGCAGGCAGCACCGTGTGTCAGGCATCCCCGGCAGAAGGTTCACCCATTTCTCTCTTTCAGCCTATTCTATGAATAACATTTTGTGCTTCCCTTTGTTGTTCTCTACTGGGTCAGTATCGGGACAGCCTCGGAGCACTGTGCTTTCAGATCCCACCAGTGCTGGACTCCCTGCTGGATCCCATGGCACTTCACTGGTTTCCACAGCTATCGGAGTAAATCCTCCTGTTTGCAAATCTGCTTTCCAGAAGACAGCTTGCACTGCACAGTGAGGGGTAGAGAATGCCCTGTGAAGTCTAGGGCAGCAATTGAGCCAGAGATGTGACTTTTTTTCAGTGGCTTTGATTTTTTCTCTGTTGAGTTTTGCAGGCTTTGGCCCCCAACCTCACTAAAGTAATTATGTGACTTTGTAGAAACAATTCATTTTTCAGCACTTCCTCAGCGCTGCCAAATTTTCAGTGGCTTTATAGAAAATCTTGTGCTATTTGATGCTTTGCCTGAACTTACATGCGCTTAATCAAAGAAGCTCATCCCTCGCTGTAGAATAAATCCCCAGCGGCATTCCTGAGTCTGAAACCCTGAGCTGGCCACAGTGCCCCACCTGCATCTCTCACCGGCTCCATCCCTGCAAGGTGTAGCCCCCACAACACGATCCGAGCCAGGCGCGCAGCCCCAGCCCCGGCTTTACACAACCATTTTCATTGTCGTTGTCTGCAGGACTCCTGCGAATGAGCACAATGGGACATTTACCAGCACAATGCGACATTTACTGGAGGGGCCGTGGGGTGCGAGCAGTCCCCCCTCCATGCACGTTAGCTCCAGCTGGCATGGCACGTGTTCCCCTATCAGAAAACACGGTCTTGTAGCTGCTCATACCACTTAGAAACTTAAAAAAAAAAAAAAAGTTCAACAAAGGAAAAAATCAAGCCTTTCAAAAGGAAGCAAACAATTTGAATGGAAGCATTTCAAGGAAATTATCACTCGGAAATTTTATCCATCCTTAAAACAAACAAACAAACAAACAAACAAACAAACAAACAAACAAACAGCTTCAGTAACTACTTTTTCAGGCTACGTTTTGCAGGCAGTTTTTATCTGCAGAAAGGATTAGCTTGTCCGTGGATGGAACGTGCTGCACACACCCTGTTCCCATGCAGATTCATGCGGCAGGGAGCTGTATTTCCAGCTCAGCCCTAGGACGTTTTTTCTGTTGCTAAATCAGGTGACTGCAAAGACCATTAGAGCAGTTTATCGTTGGAATCTGCAGGAACGTACTGTACCCAAAAGGAAAATGTTCATTGACAGGGGAAGTGCAAGATTTGTGATCCTTGTAATTATGCAGATGATTCTCTCCAGAGGGCTGTGGTATGTGAGCAGGTCCACAATGATGGCTTTGGGCTGCAACACTTTAACAGTCCGCTGAAATCCAGCTGTTCCTGCTCTCCAGTCCACTTGGCTGCAGCCCTGCCTGGCACATCAGCATGAATGGTTTTGTCTCTCACTGGGGATGCACAGAAAAAACTACTGTCATCCAAGGGGCTCCTTGAAATTCAAGCGCTGCTTTTCCAGGTGGTTTGTGTTGTTGCTCTGCTGGGTCCTAGCAGAAGTTTGCACCTTGCAGCTCACTGGTGGTGGAGACATCGGGTACACAGCGGCGGATGATTTTTGGAGTAAAATGCCAGCACAGGCTGGCAGTATGCAGGTCAGTCACCTCCTCCAAAAATCTCCAGTCAAAGCCTGGTTTAAGGAAGGATCCCTTGAAACTAATGCCTAGGTAAAAAGAAAACCTCCTCGTCCCATGGCAATGTTTCTGCTCCATATGCAACCTGGTACAAGAGCTGCACATTTCCCAGGTTGAAGCTAAACTCATTCAGGTGCTGAAACCTCGGAAGGCTGCGTGCAAGAAAATCACCTGGTGGAATTTACAATCATAATTTCTTGAAAGGCATTGCAGAAAGCAAAAAGATTTAGGCAACAAAAAAGGTTCCCCTCAAAGGTTTGAAAGCTGCAGTACTGAGGAGCAAAACAGATTGTGCAAAATTGTGTGCAAAATTGTGAAAAATCGTGTATGCAAAATTGTGTAAGCCTTGCCAGGTGAAAGCCATCCTCCTCCCACAAACACTCCCATAAAACCACGGCCTCACCAGAGAAGGCAAAGCATCTTCAGGTTGGAGGGCTGTAAACTTCTGATGACCCCAGGGAGGCTTTTCAGCGGGGAATATGATCCCTGTTGATCTTGAGGAAACTGTAGCTGTTTCTGACCTCTGATGGTGTATTAGGGAGTTTAAAGAAACATCCAGCTGGGTTATGCCTCTCTGCATTCAGAAATGATCCTGCCATCCCCCACTCCTCCCAGGGAGGACCTAGTTGTGCTGTATCCATTTGAAGCAAGACTCAGCTCCTTCACTGTAAAACTTTACCATCGGTGGCAAGAACAGGTTGGGAGTGAGGAAATGCTGTTCCAGCTTTCCTGATAATGACCCAGAGGAAGCAGAGAAAAAGTGTTTTTGCACAAGGCCATAAAGGACAACTGTTTCCAATCTGGGAAACAAGCCTGAATCTCTTGACTCTTAGTGCTCTCTCCTTTTTGGCAGTAACCTAACACACTTTCTTGGTCTCTGGGACTGCCTATCTCCAGGGCAGAGGACAGCCAAGCTGACGCAGAAGGAAGTTTTGGTGGCTGCATCTTGGAAGAGCTCATCAGATTTTTTATATGACTTAATGCAGCTGACTGCAGTGCGGAAACTGCAGTGACTTTAGGCCTGAAGTTTTGGTAGTGAAGTGGCCTGAACTAGCTTTTGGTAAAAACTGTATATCCAAAACCTTAATTACTTTCAGTGCAGGTTGTCTGAGCCTGATGTGAGATCACCTGTGCAGCCCACTCCAGAAAAAAATATTATAGTGGGTGAAAGTGAGAATTTCAATAGTCAAGCACAGACAAGGAATGGCACATCAAATGCTCCTTGCCTGCTGTCAGGTAGCATTAAAGGGAGCCAGAAAACAGAGAGAAAAAGCTTTCTGCACTTCTGAGTCTCAGAGGAAGAACTAGATATGTCCTATTCTCACAGAATATTATAAAATTGCAACAGGCATCTTTGAAGTGAGAATGAAGACTGTTCTGCAAAAGCACGGCTGGAAGACAAATTACTGAAGGGTTCGGTGAATATTCAGAGCAGAAACCAGGATTTATTGGCAGGACACAGCCTCTGCATATTTTATCTTCCAACAGTCTATTGACACAGGGAAAGGCTTAGCTGAGCTAAATTGGTGTTGGAAGCCTATGAGATGAAGAGCTGTCCATCCAGGTGCATCCCAGAGAGAGGTAATTGTATAGAAATGCATTTAACAGGGATGATAGGTTTTCTCCTATGGGAGTGAGTGGCAGGGGATGCTTCCACAGGCACACCATAAAATGGATGAAGTTGCAGCAGCCCCAGGAAGCCTGGATGAGTTGGTAGCACCCATGTTCCCCTGCTCACCCAACCCATCTGCAAAGGTGTGGGGCTGGGGAGAGAGCCCAAGGGAACTGCTTGCTGGAAACTGTGGGGTCACCTCAGGTAAGGGAGAGGAATGTTTTCAGTGGTTATCACCTTGCTTTGGAGAAAGAGGAACAGGTCATCGTGATGATCATCAGAAAAGCAGCTTTACATCTCTTGCCTGCTTGCCACCTTTAGTGGGAAAACAGTGCTGGTTACTAATAAACATTTCATGTTTGTGAATTGGTTTTTTGGCTGCTCTAAATCTTCCTTCCAAGTCTAGTGGCAGCTGGTCATTCACCCTTCCAGCTGTCTCAGCTGGGGGCCAGGACACCCCTTGAATTTCTCTCCTACCTGTGCAACACCTGCATTTTCCCTCCTCCCCATCTGTGTCTCAGAGCAGCAGCACACGTGTCCCCCGAGCTGCGGCACATGGCAGGGGATCCGCTGCTCTGCCAGGGAGATGGGGAGGTGCTGCAAGAGCTCCAGCTCTGGCTTAGCCGGAGTCAGCCCTGGGACTGGCATGCTCAGAGGACACTTTTCTGAAGGATCTGCAGCCTCTCATCAACAGAGGGGCTCCACTTTGCTTGTGGAGCAAGTGCACACAGTGCTTGAAGCATCGAAACGTATACATTTGTCTATGTACGTATAATGCAGGAACGGATTGGAAGTCAAACAAAACATTATAAATGTGCAGCGAAGAAATAACAATCTGGCTTCTTTGGTTAAACAGTTTGATTTACTGGGCTAAACAATAGGTTTTTCCCGCTGTGCTACATAATTGTTATTGGGAGGACACATCTGGTGGCTGAGTAGAAATGCACTTTCGCCATGTCAAAGCATTCAAAAATGTGAGGGAGCAACAACTGTCAAACAGGATCTACATATAAAAAAAGTCAGCCAGAAAGCTCAAATAAATTTTGAATTATATATACTTTAAAAGGTTGTGGGAGAGCATGGCTCTTTAATATTACTGAGGCCAACCTGGGACATTTATTGCTCTTCTCCTGTTTGGCCCCTAGGACCTTCTCCATTCCTGTTGAGAAATGATGCCTCAGAGACAGCAGCCACTTGAGATGGAGATCTCAGGCCATGTTGGAGATCACATGGAAAAATAACAAATTTGTCTAAATACATGGATAGCCTCACAGAGCAGAAAGTCAGTCTCCAACCAGGCAAAACTGGAGGGAGGAGCACCTCCTGCTCTTCAGCCCTAATTTTGCTGATTGCAAAGCCAGAGACTCAGAAATGTCTCACGGCTGTCAGGACTTACCACTGTCACAAACTGGGGGAAAAAAACCAAACAAACTCACGACAGAGTTAAGGAGATTAGAGGGGCTGAGCAGTGAGATGTACTTGGGTCTCCTCCAGTTTTTAAACGAGTTATAAAAAGGATCTTCAAAAGTAGACTTATTTTTGATTGTCTGCTTGCTTTGCTACACAAGAAATTTTAATTTCCTTTGCTTTCACAGGAAGACTCAACTGAGGAAGGACTTCCAGCTGCACAGGAGCATTGCAACTACCATGAACCTCCTTTCTTCAGCCACCCAGGGCCAGACATCAGCTTGCTGCCTTCCTGGTCATCCTCACACACAGACAATGCTGAAGAGCCACGTTTTCGAAGGTGACCATCAATTTCCATCACTTGGCCAGTGACATCCTAAAAGGAGGTGAGGTTTCTGAAAGCAGAAAGCATGCTATGGAAGAAGCCAAGTAATCTGAAGGTTCTTCAATGTGGCAGCCAGAAATGAAGGTTTTCCAACAAAAAAAACCTACATAAAGTTCAGACTGAGTACACAATTCACCTTTTTCTTTGGAAGAAATTACTCGTAACACACTCTTCATGGGAGAAATATGACATCTACTTGAGCTGTAGGGCATTTGTATGTGCAGAGATTGATTAGTGGTCATTGGGAGAAGAAATTTGTGCCACCTTTAAAAGTACACACTCACACACCTCACACATGTCCAGATACCTCACACAGTAGCTGGTCACATCATAGAGATAAAAAACATCTGCTAAAACTGATTTTCTCTCACATGAACTGGCGTTTTCAAGCTGCCACACTTGTCTCTGTGTGCTATCATACAGTATTGTCACACCCAAGCATGCAAGAAAGCATGAGTCATGTCCCTTTGAAATTAGGAAATGAACTTTAAAAAAATACACATTTTCTCAAGGAAAAAACCCCAAGCCTGTTGAGAACTTATTTTTCACTCTGTATATATGAGAGTCCCAGCATTAGAAGGAAAATTAAAATTTTAAAGTAATTTTTTTTTAGTTTAGCTTTTTCTTTGAAAAACCAAATGTAATATTTTCGTGCAATCCTGCAATTCCAGACAATGATGCCTTATGGGATCCATCAAGCAATACTTGCACTTAATTTTCGAGTCTTAGAGACTGGAAACTGGATACATTATTATCTTACAGAAATGCAAACAAATCACAAAGACCCTCAACTTTCCTTCACAGCAATAGAGAGCTTAATAAAGAAAAGATGTTGATACTAAAACCGCTGTATTTTGTCTTGCTTTGCTTCTTATGCCTGACTCCATAGCCTTCTAGTTTCCCCTAATGAAATTAAAAAGCATAAGGGGCACCTTTTTATCCTCCTTTCTGAAGTCCCCTTTTTTCTATGTAAAAAATATTAAAACAACAACACCACCAAATTCAGTTCCTTGTTTTGAGCTCTGCCTGCCATATCAGCAGCTTTTGATGGGGCAGTAGAGGTGGCACCTTGTGGGGAAGGTGCTGTCACGTTGACATTTCCAGAGGTGGAGTGTCAACCCTGCCCATGAAAGGGGGCAGTGCCCCAGAGCAGAGAGGCTGGGATTTACAGCATTACAGAGGTGCCAAACACAGGAGATGGAGCTTTTGTCTCCAGATTAGCAAATGGGCCTCTCTCTGTGTATTTTCTTGTGAAGGTGCATCAGTTCAAGGAAACTGATACATGCCTTCTTGTCATCTGGTTCTAGCAGATGGTTGGCATTAAGGGAAAAGCGTGATTGTTTTAGTTCCCACTCTGTTATTGCTTATCACTCATTACCTTTGGAATTATAAATGTGTGTGTTCAGCTATGCCAAAAATTTGGATGGAGAAATACATTGAGATACTCCAAAATATGCAAAATAAAAGAAAAGTAAACATTGAACCCTTTTTGAAGCTAACAGAGCTGCTTGGTCCCTGGTGCTGCATTCAGCATGGCCAAACTGCTCCCTAAAAACCTGAAAAAACAGAATATGGGGAAACTATGGGGTGGAAACGTAGGGACTGATTCTACAAATCTCACACTCAAGATTGCTTAACTTGGAGCATGAGAGAAGCCTACAGGAGCCAAGGGCATCACACGGGAGTTCCACTGAAAGCCCAGGGTGTGGCTCAGTGGCTTGTCCCACTCCTGCACTGCCAATGGAGCAGGGACCAAAGAGCCACTGAACCAGACCAGCAGAAAGCCACTACCCATCACTTGCAGGGATGCTCCTTGGTGGTGGAAGGGCTGAAGGTGCACACCATGGGCCCAGGCACACACTGGTGATGGCCTGTGGAGGAGATGGGAGCCAGGAGATGGAGGGGGAAGCAGGACAGAGGTAGCCCTGGCTCAGACTGATGGAAGTTCCACACAATGGAAAGCAAAATGCATGAGGCTGGAGCTGTATCCCCACCTACATAATGGATTGCCCTGGGCACTAAATACATTAAGCAACGATGAATATACATATCTTAAGATTAAATCTACTTCCTAATGGAACGTTTCACTGGCAATCTTTTCTTATTGTGCCTTTGAACTCCATGTATCTGAACAACAGATGCTGGGTGAAAACAGCTTCCCAAGTCAAAATAACAACGTCAAAAGATTGAAGAAAATTCAGTGTCCAGAAAAAGTTTTGTTTTGTTTTTTTTTATGGGTAAAACCAATGAAACCATAAAGCTCCCTCAGATTTAACTGTTGATCTAAGAGATTGGTTTTAAATGGATGGATTTTCACAGAACTACAGAATGGGTGTGGTTGGAAGGCACTGGTGGAGGTCATCTGATCCAAACTCCCTGATCAGCAGGGTCCCCTAGAGCACATTATTCAGGATTGTGTCCAGGTGACCTTTGAGTATTTCCAGAAAAGAAGGTTCCACCACCTCTCTGGGCAATCTGCTCCCACACTCCCACACCCTCACAGTAAAGAAGCTCTTGCTCCTGTTCAGGTGGAAATTCCTGTGTTCTGGTTATTGCCCATTGCCTCTCATCCTATTGCTCAGCATCACTGAGAACAGCTTGCCTCCATTCTCCTGGCAACCTCCCTTCAGACACTTAGAGACACTGATGGAGTCCCTCTCAGTCATCTCTTCTCAAGGCTGAACAGGCCCAGCTCCTCGGCCTTTCCTCATAGGAGAGATGCTCCAGTCCCTTAATCATCTCTGTATCCCTCCCCTGGACCTGCTGCAGGAGCTCCATGTCTCTCTCGTGCTGAGGAGCCAGGACTGGACATAGCACTCCAGATGTGGCCTCAGCAGGGCTGAGCAGAGGGGCAGGATCATCTCCCTCAACCTGCTGGAAATCCTCTTCCTAATGTACCCCAGGATACCATTCACCTTCCTGGCTACAATGGCACAATGCTGGCTCATGGACAGCTTCAGAGAACATCCTTAGTTGGCCCATCCATCATCCATCCATCCATCCATCCATCCATCCATCCATCCATCCATCCATCCATCCATTTCTCCAGAGTCCAGGATGAGCTGCTACATCACCTTTCCAGGAACAGATGTGAGCCTGGCTGACCAGTAGTTCCCCAGGTTCTCCTTCTTGCCGTTTTTGAATACTGGAGTGATGTTTGCTTTCTTCCTATGCCCAGGCACTTCTCTTGATTGCCATGACCTTCCAAAGGTGACTGCGAGTGGCCTAGCAATGACATCTGCCAGCTCCCTTAGCATCCATGGATGCATCCTATCCCCTTGGACTTGGGGATATTGAGTTTGACTAAATGGTCTCTAAACCAATCCTTCTCAACCAAGGGGAAATCTTCCTTTGTCCAGACCTTCTCCCTGGTCTCCTGGGTCAGGAGATTCCTGAGGGCTGGCCTTGGCAGTGAAGATTGAAGCAAGAAGACATGAAATATCTCAGCCTTTTCTACATCCTGTGTTGCAATAGTCCCTTTTCCATTCAGTAGTGGGCCTCCATTTTCCCTACTATTAATTTTGTTGTTAATGTGTTTGAAGAAGCCCTTCTTGTTATCCTTGACAACCTTAGCCAGATTTAATTCCAAATGGGCCTTGGCCTTTTTCATTGGATTTCTGCATACTCTGGCACTATTCCTATAATCTTCCCAGGCGGCCTGTCCCTGCTTTCACCTCATGTATCTCCTGCTTATGTCTTATTTTCTCTCTGGGAATCCTGTGACAAGTGGGAGACTTCATGGAGGGGAAAATAGCCACAGTACAAGACTATTTCCCTTTCCTTGATGTTGCAAAATGCTTTTGAATTCTATTCTCAGTCTGGCTGGAGAATTTAGGACCGGGGTTTAGCTGCAGGGGCCCAATCCATTACTTGTTTTCCAACCTGCTTTCGGGTAGCAGAATAAAATGATGTTGAAATCTTCTGACAAGAGGCAGCAGCTTCATGACGTTGTGCTACAGAGATATTTCCCCACCCCAAAATCTGACAGCATGTTGAGGTCCCCACCTGAAGACACCATTCTGGTGCCATCCAGCAGTGTAGGGTGCAGGGTCACCGAAGCAGCATTGTCCATACAGGCTGCAGCCCTCTGCTCCCCTCTGGAGTGTGGTACCACCCCAAATTTCTCTCCAGCCCCAGGTAGTGCCTGGTAGAGCTGGGGGTGGGTCTTTGAAGCAGTCTGGGTGCCAGCCTGGCTCTGGTTCCCAGGAGATGGCACTGACTGATGAAGGGAGGGTAAAGGGTGGTGAGGACAACCATGCCACCATCCCAGTGATGCAGGATGGCTGCTCTGGCCTCTTGCCCACATGATGTAAAGCATGAAAAGGGGAATTTACATGCAGAGATAAAATGGAAGGTCTAAAGTGGGAAAAAACTCCGCTTTGGAACTCCACTGTGACACTGGGCACATCGAAGTTGGTTGGCCCATTCCTGTATGCAGGGGAGGATGTATTAACCACATCTAAGGAAAGATCAGGAAAGCCACCAAATGGAACAATTCCTTTGCCAGCTCTCTCATCTATCTGGACTTTGTCTTTTTCCCTGGAACAGGGCTGGCTGAAGGGGATGGTCCTACAGCTTTTCCCAGGACATTTCAGAGAGGATCAGCTGCATGCCACTGGACCTGTTGACCAGGGATTTATTTTTTGGATCCTTTGCAGTGCCTGCTTGGACATAAATTCCACTGGAGACCAGACAGCAGTAGCTTTGCTGCAGAAAGCTGGAAGCAAGGACAACAGAATAGGATTTTTTTCAGAGGCAGTAAAACTTTTTCTTAAAATATGTCAATAAATGAGAGAACTGTGGGGTTTTAAAAGCAGGAAGATGAGAGGCTGAGTCAGACAGGGTTGCTGACCACAGCTCTGCCTGCGAACTGGGAAATGAAAAGAAAATAATTCCTGTGTTATAGAAATATCTAATTATCATCTGCCATCTCAAATGCCTCCAAAGAGAAACTCCTGCAGAGACCTTTAAAGCTCTTTTAGCACAAAAAGTAGGAAAATATTCTGTCAGATTGAACCAAGATGCAGAGTGTGATCATATAAATCCCATGTCTTGGAGCACAGCCCAGATGCTTCTGACTTTGTTGTTTTTTGTGGCAGTTTAGCAATTCAGCAGAATCACTAGATCTACTGGTTTTGGTAGTGGTGGTCCTTGAACTAATTGCTTATGTAAATAAACATTTAAAAACATCGAGGAGGAGTTCTAAGACAGTTGCGAAGAGAAAAAAAAAATAAAAGGAATTACTATCAACTTCCAGCAATGTATCTGGGGGGTTAGAAATTATCATTCTTTACTGAATTCACAGAGGCTTTATTTTCAAAGGGAATAAAACCTGCTAAGCCTTCAGTCCCTGACTCATCTCTTTAGAGCAAGAAGAGAGCGATAGCAATTAACAGGGAGGTCCAACAGTGCCGATGGACAGGGGCTTTTCTGTGTGCATGATAATCCTTGAGCCCCTTAAGAGAGAGGAGCCGGTGGGGCAGGCAGTGCCCAGCCCAGCAAAGGTAATTATCGGAGCAGCACAGCACAAGCACCGCTCCAGCGGAAGGATCCCAGCCAGCACGGGAGGCTCTGGGCTCCTTATCGCCCTTGCAGGAGCCCTCGGTGGCTCATTGGGAGTGGGGCGATGCCATTCCCACGGGACTGCCGCCATCACCTGTCCCGCCGGCAGAAAGGGCCAGAGGAGCACATCCACCGCCTCAAAACACCTTTGGTGGGCCAGACCGTCACTTTTCCCCCTTGGAACACCTTAGAAACGAAGCAACTCGGGTGAGAAGAGGAGGGCGAGCAAACGTTTAGAACTGTTTATTGAGTAAAACAAGGCTTTAAAAGCCGTATTATTGTCCCGGGACACAATGGCCCTTAGTGTTTTTGTTGGTAAGTACCCGTGTGATTTAAAGCTGCTGACAGCACCAGACGCTCACAATGAAATCATCTCTCCCTCCCCTCCCCGCAGCTCAGGCAGACACTCATTTGTATGTACGGGTTCAGCCTGTCTGCTGCGGCCGGCCAAAGCGACAGATACTAATGGCATATGTTAATTACAACCCAACAGCTTCCTTTCATTTGTGCGTTTATTAACATTCTCACTTGTGCCCGTGGAGGCAGCTGGCGGGAGATGCTGAGGCTGCCGGGGATCCCGGCCATCCCCGAGCCGGGACCGCCGTGTGCCCTGGACCACGCCTGCAGCCCGACCGAGAGCCCGGCACCCCAGAGCAGGTTCTTGTCACCTTCTGCTTGCCAGGGGCTGGAAAGAAGATGGGAGCTCTGAAAGAAACTCCCAGGCACAGCTGCTGGACGGCTCCAGGCGTGGCTGCGCTCGGAACCCGGCATTTCGCTGGTAACGCCGTTGTGTGACAGCCCCAAATAGCGGGTAAACAGCTCAATAATTTAGGATTTAGGAAGATCATAAAGTATCTGGTATAAGCAGCGAATGCATCCAAACGGGTTTTGCTGGGAATAAGGGGAATTGTCATCTCACGTGGAGCCAGGATCCATCTACTCTCCTGTCCAGTCGCAGACTGCAATTGGAGACAAGTACCTCAAAGGCAAATGCAAGAAACATTTAAAGGGACAATTCAGGTGACGGTCCCTTACCTCGCTCTTCACAACTGGTTTGTGACATTGGAAAAATGAGATAAAAGTTTACTTTGTAAGAAAGAAAAGATATCAGATTTTCATTTCTGAACCCCTCCTCCTTATTAAGAGCCATCTATCTCAGTGATTTCTTGTGGCATGGTGATGCAAGGTCATCCAGTAATTCTGTAATATATTTTTTTTAATTCCTCAGATTTCTTTTGAAGTTGTTGCTCTCCAATTTCATGCAACTTTATTCACAATCACTGTGCTGGCCAACAGTCATGGCCAGTGGAGCAGGATTGGATGAGGCCAGGTTTTGCAGAGCAAACCCACCAGCTCACGGTATAAAACAAGCAGAGTCAGGCATAGGACTACAAAGGAGAGCAGTGTGAGCAGGCTATTCTCTGCCACCTTTGAAAAAAATTGTATTAATCAAAAGGCATTTTCAGGAGCAGTTTCTAGGAGGCAGCTGTGTGGCTGATGGGAAGCTTTGAGGCAGCATGAAAGAAAAATAGGAGATTTCCTTTTTTTTTTTTGTTTTCAGACTGGGTTTGATGCACGTCAAACCCTGTGTGAAATAAGTCTGAGTATTCCTGGCATTCCTCTCAGCAGGCATCAGGCTGCCTTTGGCATCTGGGGACTTCATATAGCATTGTGCTGCCCTGGTGACTATGAGTTGTTAAGTCCCTGCATAATTCCCTACAGCCTTCACTCATCTGGAAGTAAAGCACAATTAGCAATTTTTGTTATCTCACTATTTAACCCTTCTATGGAGTTTGTGCTTTGTACTGTTCATTTACAAATATCCAAGTCAAAATTATACATCTGCTTTTATTTATTGAGATGTGCAAAGAATTATAGTAGATTAGTAAAACACAACTGTCCTTTGCAGTTGGCTGTTTTCTCTTCTTTCTGTATTCTGTTTATCTTCCTGAGGTTAATTACTTAAGTTAGTGGTTTGGCCAATTTTGCTGCATAAAATAAATAAAATAAAATAAAATACCTGATACCATGTAGGTCACAATATGAAAGGCCATTTGAGGAAACTTGATTTTTGTGTGCTGTTCATTCTCAAATTCCTGCATTTGTTCCTGGAGGCTGTTCTTGAGCAATTCAGAGTGGTCATGTGGAGGATCTGTTGGGTGAAGCCAGGCCAGGGGGTGCTTCTCTGTGGCCTACAGCACTTTTTTCCCTAGAGGAAAAAAGTTCCCCCTTCGTGGAACACAAAGGCATAAATACCTCTGCCTCCAAAGAGCTGCTTGTGTGGATTTTCTTCATGCTGACCCAGGGCAGGGCTCTGAGGTCTCAACAGAACTGGAAAAGTCATATCTAGGATGAGTAAGCCAGAACAGTAGAATGAACAATTTTTGTTTTCGCTGTTTGCATCCAGCAAAAACTCCACACAATCACTCGTCACAAAATACCAAGCACAGCCCCAAAATCATGTCAGAAGAGCAAGGGTTCTTGGTTTACCAGCCTCTATTGAAAGCTACTTTGTTTCTTGTTTAAATGCAAGACATTTAATTATCTGTTCGTACATTGTTCTCACTCCCCATGCTAAGGACTGATGGGACATTTCAGTTATTTATTGACATGTAGTAAAGCCAAAACCTTTGGATACTAAAGCGGAGAGTTTGCGTGCATTGTCCCAATCCTCTGTAGAAACTGTCCACTAGACAGAAGGAATTACATTTGTTTCTTACAGTGAAAAACAGTCCTGTACTGCAACAACCACATAGGCAGGAGGTGTCCGTGGGGCCAGGTTTTAACAGCAGCTCACAAATGAAAATTGTCCATCATTATCCCAGGGCAAGGGCAGTCATGCCACCTGCACACACCCATGGGTAATCTCACCGTGAAGGGATTGTTTCAATGCACTGTGTCTGACTTTTGTATTAACAGAAATGATAAAATTAGAGTAGGAATGTCCTTGGATGCCTTCTAGTGTGTTCTGTTTTCACAAGGTCAGCTGCCCTGTGTGAGAATCTCTGGCTGGTAAATCCCAGCTATCATACAGAAGTCCTAGCTTGTGCCTCTTGTTCCCATGTACACAGCCACAATCCACACTGAAGAGCTCCTTTCCTTGTGAAGTTCTGCCCTTTGTGTGCATCCACTGAGAAACTGTGGTGCAGGGATTTTCCAGCCATGAGTTTTCCACTGTTTCTGGTATATCCCCTATTCAGTTCAGTATGTTTAAATTCATCAGGAGAAACAGATAAAAATGGTAGGCTGATAAAAGCAGTACAAGAGGAATTGATAAGCATTTGTCATTAACCATGGTGGATGGGATGCCTTGGGTGAAGCAAATGGGGCCCATCTTTGCAGCAAAGCCTGGTGACACCTGTCAGTCCTCTTCTCACTTCTGTGTTGGCCCATGTCCTCACTGGTCCCAGATGGAGCCAAGCACTCTGACCACCAGGAGCCCTCTGGGCAGCTGCTTCTCCCTCCAGAAGCACTCTCCATCACAGCCTCAAGCTCCTGGGGATGACTTGTCAGGCAGGACCTCAGATATAATTTTCTACACTTTGGAGAGTCAGGCCTCTTCTTTCCTTCTTCCTGCACTACATATCAGAGAACCAAGGACTGAAACCAATACAATACTGAGTTGCCAGTAAAAACATCCCCACTGAATCCTAAAGGAATTTGGGATATTTTTTTTCTGGACTGCTAAGACCTTCCAAAGCGCAGTGATTGCACTAGTCTGGAAAATAAAAGCTGCAGATCCGAAGTCTTGAATCAGGAACAGGAAGCACTGGCTGAACTGATAACTGGGATGTTGCTTTAAAACAACCTGGTGAATACAGCAGCCCAGCGAGGCTTCTGCGAGGGTAGGCTGTGCCTCTCCCATCATCCATTAGCTCCCCTGCAGTAAAGAGAAGAACTGATTCAAAACCAGACTTACATTAGCAGTTGCATTTTAAAAATGCGCCTCAGATAACTTGACAGGCACATGGATAAAATTCAGTCATGGATAAAAATTGCCAGTGAGAGTGTAGAGCAGGAGTTCACTTGCAATGTGGCAAAGGCAGCACATGGCTACTGGTGTCCTGATGGGTAAAGCAGGAGGAGGGGAAGAGAAAAGGAAATATGCTGAAGACATCAATTTGTCCAGGTTAATTGAAACTAGAAAAACCTGTGAGGCACTTTAGAGATGAGGTCAAAGTAGTCTGAAGAAGCCTAGAAAGAGCAGTAAAAAGATTTGAGGAGTGGAAGGGACTGAAAGATGAAAAGGCTCAGGTGAGAGTGATGGAAGATATGAAGGAACCTGACAGAATGACTTGAGATAATATAGAATATGTCAGCTGAAGTAACACAGAGAATTTCAGTTGAACATGGTATTTCCTTTTATTTAACACAAGAGAAAAATGACATCAGAGGAAAATGAAAGATGATGGGTATAAACATCTAAAAAAGAAACACTGCTTTTCAGAACAGTGTGCACCTCCACTGCCATAACTGAACAGGTGGGCTTTTTTCATTCTGCCTAAATACAGGACAATGCCCATAGATGTGTGACTTCAATTTTCTCTCACAATACTTACAGAAAATGTTTCATGCAGGGGAATGGTTTTCATAAGGTAGCGTTAAAAGAGATAATTCATCTGAATTCCAGGAACAGCTTGCATTTACATGACTAATAGGCCCAGCAGGTATGTCAAGAGAAAAACTGCTCTAAAAGCCACCTTACTTTGAGGTGTGATACAACCAGTATTTGCCTAAGAGTAGCAGGAAAAAAAATCTCATTAACTATGTACCCCAGAAGTACCTCATTGTAGGATCCTTTCACTGTCTTTTAGCACCAAACATTTCTGGAAGCAAATACCTCAAATGAGTTAATTAGCAGGCTGGGACCTATGTCCTTAGCAACCTCTGCAGTTCCTCAGGTGGAATGCAGTGCACATGCTACAGGAAGCAAAATAAAATCCCATTTTATAAAGCTTCTCTTAGGACAGTGAAAATACATGCAAAAGCCTTCCCTCCATGCACCCCCCTGGAACCCCAAATATTCCCACAGGCCAACAGACCCAGACCCAGTGGAGCTCTGTTTCCCTCGGGAGAAATGAGAACCCGGTGCCAGAGTGGCAGAGCTCGGTCCCTCAATCCAGCCCAGCCCAGCCCAAGCCCAGCCCACCCCACCGCTTTCAGCATCTGAGCTGCAGAGGGAGGATGCTGCAGCACCTCTGACAGAGCAGCCACAGCCACAGGGCAGAGCACAGACTCCCAGCTGAGTAAGTCCTTGCTGCCCTGCACAAATAACTCTGAAACCACCAGGGAAGGTTTCACATGAGTGGGAAAGCTGCCAAGCAGTTATACCCCAAAATAAGAGAAAGTGAAAGTGCCACAGTTTAGATATCTCTTCTTGCAGTGCTGTTCACCTGCCTCATTCAGATTTCCTTTTCTGCTCTTTTAGTTTGTTACCCACCTGACTCCCATTTGGGAATGCTTTAAGAGTGGCTGCCCCTCAGCCAGCATAAGCTGGTATTTCCCAAGTTGCTGGTTCGAGCTGGAGTGTTTGCAGTGACGCCCTTATTCTTGGATGCAGCCCTGGCTGCTGCCCATCAAGTCCTGCAGAAGGGTTGCACACACATGACTCTTATTCACTCCTTCGGAAAAGCTGACCGAGCTTTGTCTCCATGAGAGGATACAGTATCTCGTTATGATCTGGAAGAATCGCTCTCAGAGATTCAGCACTGGGATGACAAATCCGTAAACTCCTTTGGGATCTGTTTCTTTGTAAATACACAGACATGACTCATTACACTAATGTAGTTACGTGTGAAAATTCAAGGGGAAAATATAACCCCAAACCACCTTCATAAGAAAATAAGCCGCAAAGCCAAACATTACTGCATGCTTTTTTTTCTGCCTGGCTATCAGCAGTTTACAAGTTCCCTCTTGCTGGCCCTTGGGAAACAGCACATCCCGAGACTATGAGCACCAGGCAGTTCAAAGCAATGCCGATGCTCCTCAGTGGGATTGAAAAAGCAAGTTCGCTGAAATTTGTTGGAATTGTCCACTGGCCTAGATAGTTCATGAATCCCTTCCTGTATGCCATGCTGTCTGATCCTGGCAGACCTAAGTGTTTATCCCCTGGGATGCCTGTGGCTCTTGTGCTTGCTAGAGGCTCCCGGGTCCCATCCTGCTCCCCAGCAAGCCTTTGGAGGTTTAATGTTGCAAGCCTTCTGCTAATGGGCTGTGCACTGGTGCTAATGAGGTTCAGAGCACTGACCACAGAGAGGATGGGCCACTTGTTATTTTTCTAATTAATTCAAGAACTAATCACACAGCAGCATGCTCCAGAAGACAGCCCATCTAACAACCGCGTTTAAGAAGTCTGCACAAATCTGTCCCCTCTGCATTTGCCCCTCAGTATTTTTCCCTGCTTTTTGCAACTCATTTGAACAAAAGATGGCAAAAGATCTTGTTCTACTAGCTGCTTGTGTTATCCCCCATGGCAGCTCATCCTGTACATTAGCTCCTTCAGCTGTTTTAAATCATTTGGCATTCCTTTTGGGCCCACCCATCCTGCATACCCTGAGCTTAAATTCTTGACCCCTACTGGGAGATGACATTAGCTCTCCGCTTCACTGCCTCTCCCATCTTACTCAAAGCTTATCTAAACTCACAGTTGCTCATATCTCGTATTTCTCTTTTTCTTTTGGTCATAACACTCTAATTAGAGCCTTGAAGCATACAGAGATGTGATTTGCATGAAAGGCACTATTCAAAACGAAACTGGTTCCCAACCCATGCAGCATAGCAGCAACATTTGAAGGTGGTAAGTTATTTAGAGCTCTCACTTCTCACCATTATTTTTTAAAACACTCAAAGCCCCATTCATCTGCTCTTTTCTAAAGGATTGGAGCTAGTTTCTCTAGTTTTTCTGGATGGGTAATACCCTCATAGCTCTGTACCGTGTTAAATAAACCCTAGAAGAGTTTCCACATTCCTCTTCAGTGTGTATATATTTACTCGAATGTGTATCACCTGCTCCCCAGCCCACGCAGTGGACGTTTATCCTGTATGTTAAAACAGAGAAAATAAGGCCATTATGATAAACATCTGCGTTTTCCACTTTCTTGCTCCTCCAAAGATGCTTATTTAAAAAAAAAAAAAAGACAGAAAAAGTCATATCAGAGTGAAAGGTAACTTTAAAGTGAAGTACTAACAATAAAGACGAAGACATCTTGTTACAGTTACTGGTTATTATTAAATAATAACTAAAATTAAATCTGAAAAGTTTATAAACACCCTATTTACATAGGGTAGTTGTCTTACGTTTGAAGCCTCCCCTCAGAAGAAAAGCAGCTCCCGGTGCCATTTGGCATGAAGGGGACATAAGTTACAGAAGACCTGACACAAGGAATTTGTGCTGTGGCCATTCATGGTGCCAATGCTTTCCACGTAACTCTCCATTCGTGGCCTGCCTGGGGAACGGGATGTGTCTCAGGCACTGGAGAAAAGCCAGAAAAGGGCCATTTATTGGTAGCATACTCAAAGCAACATTTACAAAATAAATTCAGCACAAACGAAATCTGGCTCAAGCATTGTTGACAAATCCTTGCTTGTGCTGCTCACAGAGAGCAAGTCATGTCCTTGCTGGGGCACTCTGGCTGGGCTCTGTGAATGTCCTGCTGCCTGTAAGGATGCTTTCCCCATCCTAAAACTGTGAGAACTCCCGGCACGCTGAATGCATGGCTAATCCCATGGGAAGCTTTCTGCACTGTGCTGTTTCAGCAGCCAGCCAGGCAACAGCAAATCGGTTGTGCAGACCCAAGCGTTTCCCCGTCCCCCTGCCTTTGAACAGGCAAGGATGAAGAACAAACTTCTAATGAATGGACTTGAGTGCACTGAATGTGCCCCTGGCTGGAGTGGTACAGCTCCACTGGCCTCGGGCAGAAAAGCTGCAGAGGAACGAAGCAAGGAGCAAAGCACTCACACATCAGAGCCGGATTTGGCCCTGTAATTTCAGTCTGAGGCAGTACCAGGTTAAGATATGCAGCACTACATGCAAGGTTGAATGTTGTTACTCCAAGGATCAGGGACAGAGGCCAGGCCAAGGCTGAATGCAGTGACAAGGGTTAAAAATCAATAAGGAGTCTAGATGGAGAGCTGAGATTTCTACATCTGCCTGTAGGGCACGACTGCTGAGCAGAGAAGACCCTGCTGCTGTGGGAGGCTGCACCCCTGTTCATCACTACATCCCAACCCCTCCTCCAGCAGCATCAGTAGCAGTGTCTTCGATTTCCAGGGCTCTGACAGCCAAAATGAAGAGCAGGGTCCCAGACCTTGAGCTAGTCCCTTTCCTCCACCCTGCTTCAAGACAGCCCTCCCCTGCGGATATCCATCCACTTCATCTGTGTCTTCAGCTGGCCTTGCTCTGTGGAGCTGCATTTATTGTTCTATATAAAAGATAATTCTGGGAAGAGCAAGCCAGAGAATGTGTCAGAGAAGGGGAAGAAGTGACTTTGTAACTCCAAATAAGTGCATGCAAACAGGGATGACTGCCAGTGATTACTCCCGGAGTTGTGCCTCCTGAACCCACCACATTCCCGTCCCGTGATGTTTGTTCTTCTCTCCAGGCTGACTGCAATCATTATCCAACAGATAGTGTGGAATTTCACTGTCAACTAGTAAAACAAGGCCCTAGAAATGAGCTTCCTCTATAATTACTTCAGAATCCTCAGAGGACCAGATGTTGAGGCATGTGGGACACATCACAGCATAACAGGATGGTTGTGGTTGGGCAAGATCTCTGGGGATCATCTAGTTCAAGCCCCCTGCTGAAACAGGGCTGGTTGCCCAGGTCCATGACCAGGCTGCAGTCCCAAACTCCAGCAACAGGAAAAGTTCCTGAGATGAGCTGGCTTCTCAGAGGAAAGGAGAGAAATCCTGAGAAGATGCTCCCCTCAGATGGCAAAACAAGCCTTCATGGCTTCTGTAGGATACAGCAGAAAGCAGTGGGGGAGAGGATTGGGGTTTAATGGGTTTTGGCCAGCAAGAAATAGATACCAGAGAAGGGGGGCTGCCCTAAGTCAGAACAATAATAGTCCAAACTCCCATCAGTGCAGTTTCATTCTTGCTTATGGAGATGAGTTAAGGGCAGTGCTTTAAAAGAAAATAATCCAGTGTTGGGAAGACAGTACAGTTGTTATGGTTAGAGGGAGACCCAGAACCCAGGGACCTGGTGGGAGGGAGAACCAGGGCAAATCCTGCCTAGCAATGCCTCAATTTCTCACAGGCACAAGAGGGAGATAAGAGCTTTTCTCAGGCCCACAGCATTGTACATGCTAGGATGGGATAAACCTCAAGTAGTGGAGGTGCTGGTGCCAGGCAAAAGTGGTGAGTATTTAGGTAGACAGGCAAAACTCTAAGTAGGTGGTGCCAAGTCACCCTTTCTGAAGTCTCTAGTAGCCTCAGAAAAGAGGTGATTTGAAGACCTCCCTGAAGTGTTTCACCGAATAAATCCTGATTATTTGGGCTTTGTGAAGACAAAGTGATTGTTACTCTAACTTCTTAAGGCACATAAGCATTTAAGCTGCCTTAAATCTTTAAGGTAGCACAATGTAAGCATTAGAGCCAACTTAAATCCTTATTAAGTCTTCTAGGTGCTTAAAGCATTTAAGCCATTTTTAAGTCTTTTTAGAATGACTGCTGATTCCATGGGAAGGATGCAATGTTGAAAGACACTTTGTACACAATGTCGCCTTAAAGTTCATGCTGTCAGACAAGCTGGTGTCTCATGTGCACCCTTATCAGGAAAGATTTGAAAAATGTCTAGACTTTCATTTCCCTGCTGTCACAGGTTTGGTCCCAGGTTCACAACAACGCTTATAAATGTGACAGGGTTTTGAGAACACAATGATTGATCCATCGGCTCATCGTGGTGGCTCACGTTACCTGGTATCAGGGCTCTATCACACTGCTCTGTGGTTCGTGCTTCAAAGGACAGTAGAGGATGTTGAAAATGAGTGAATTCCTTGCACATACAGGGACAATCACAACTCACAACCAAGCAAATCCTTTTGCTGTGACTTTTCAGCAGTGACCTTTGGATTGTAATCAACCTTGGAACGCCCAGTCTGAAAAGGCAACATTTTTGGCCTGCCGTGAAAGCAAGGCTTTATAATAGAAACTACTTTTGCAACTTTTTACTGTATGACTTGCACTCGAGAAGATGCCATAACAAGCTGCTGAGTATAGTGTTTCTACGAGAAGAGATGCAATCCAGCTAACCCTGTCCCGTGTGCACAGAAACCACTTAACCCCTTGAATAAGGGGCTGCATATGTGGCAAAAGCTCTAAAGGGCTGGTTATCAGTGGACAGAGGATTTTTCCAATAATTTTAGTGATAATTCTGACTTGTTCTTAACTTGGCTTGCTGGATCATATCCTTTATACAATTATGACTCTGAATGGCTGAAAAAGCTCTCCTTTTAGCTTGATTTTTGACTGACAGTGGCTGGGAAGCAGCCTGCCCCCTTCAGACCCTTAGCTGGTGCTGATATTGCAGGCACTTAATGAAGCAGCCCTCCAAAGTCCACAGAAGAAGATCCACAGCAAGCATGACCCAGAGAGACATCTCACCTGAGTGTAGCCAGCTGTGCTGGGACATGGGCTCTCCTGCTGGAACTCTTAAAGGACTGACACCACAGGATGCTCAAGGGACCATGGTAAGATTTGTCTCTCCACATTTTCTAATAAAATCTGTTTCTGGGTGGGTCATCTGGTCAGACCTAGACACACTTCTTAGCCAGCAGGCAGGGATAGGCACTTTTAGGAAGCCATTCTCATGACCTGTTTAGTGCAACTCTCTTAGTAAAAGGCAGCCATACCTTAAAATAAGGTCATTGCTCTCCTCTATGAGTCCAGGCAATGTCAGACATAGGCTGCCACAGGGCACATTTGAGCAGATGAAACCGTGCATCTTACACCTAGGTACAAACTAAGTGCTTAAATTGGCCAGACTGGATCTCACCAAGTATGCTCTGTTGTGTGTACAAAAGTGAATGACTTTCTCACCCACCTCCTGAGGTCAGCTTCGAAGACCCCCTTTACTCCATAAAATGCCATTGCTATTGAATCATGGGGCCAGTCTAGATTCTCCTCTTTTTGCTTAATTGCAAACTGTTAGTCTGTGCCATAAAAGGTTTATGCAAGCATACCCAAGCGGGTTTGGATGCTTTCCACTTCCTTGCTTTTGCACGTGAGAACTCTCTCACTGCCATTTGCAGATTCTCAGCAGATCCGGGGGTTATGACTGAATGCCTCTGAGCTGGGGGATGCAAACGGACGGCAGTGTTTGGAGTCAGTGACCGCACTCATGCCCACGATAATCACGAGCATGTACAAGCCACAGGGAATTGTTAACATCGAGACTGATTTGGCCAAAACAAAAGTCTCAACTGGGTTTTGTTACAAAGTGCCTCATTAGTCTGATATTCTTTGTGACATCCCAGTGGCAGTAGATATGAATAGAGAGTTTTTTCCTGTCTCACACATGAGCAATAGGCACAAATTCCCATGTCAGCCAAAACCAGCCCTGCTCTCCCCAGCAGAGATGTGTAATCTGTGGAACAGATTGCCCAGGGACGTTGTGAAATCTCCCTCACTGAAGATATTCAAGAACTGTCTGGACACAGTTCTGTGCCATGTGCTCTAGGATAACCCTGCTCGAGCAGGGAGCTTGGAGCAGATGACCCACTGTGGTCCCTTTCAGCCCGACCCACTCTGTGATTCTGTGATTGTGTATCTGAAGGACTGAGTCTGCAAGATGCTGAACATCCCCCGCTGATGAGAGGAGCCAGGTAGTTATTTGCCTCAGTGTCTGGGATAATCTAGCCCAAAAAGGGAATGGAAAGTTCAAGAGCTTATTTAAGAGCTCTGTGCCCAAACTTAGCTCGTGCAAAAGGAATCTGCAGGCTGAGCAAGTGCAGCCTGCTGCACAGCTCTCTCTCCTCGTTACCCGAGGGATGAGCTGAGGAGTATCGCAACCCGAGCAGAGACTGCACCTGATGAAACCAAAATGAAATTTCCGTGCACAGAGTAGCATCTGCTGCACTGTGTAAACATGCAACATGCTTGGGTGTGCAGACCAGCTGTGGAAAGCAGGACTACTAATCCAACATGGAGCACAAGCAGCAAAAGAGGGCTGGCTGTGCTCCTGCTCATGCAGCCCAGGGCGAGGTTCATCTCCTCTGCTGCTGTAAGGTGCAGTTGGCTCACGGTCACCTTGTTGACCACCAGGAGAGCCAGATCCTTCTTTGCAGAGCTGCTTTCCATCTGGCTGCTCCCAGCCTCCACGGGTGAACAGGATTTTTCCCCTTGGGGCAGGGCATTGCATTTCCCCTGCTTGACCTCGTAATGTTCCTGTCGGACCACTTCTCCAGCCTCGTTATGTCCCTGTGCATGACTTAGTGCCACTGGCGACCTCACTGACGAGGCAAGCTGTTCTGTTAGGTCATGTTCCTGAATCAAAACCTGACAGACTCCTCCAGCTGGACTCTGAACCACTGCCCACCACTCTGGCAATACAGCCAACTTTCCATTCACCTTATATCCAAATCACAATAATTAGGACATGCCCTATCAAGCATTAACTTAGCAGATGAAGCCACCATAGTCAGGAATTGAAAATGCATCTGCTTTTCCTTTTGAATGCAGCTATCCCTGTTTGAAAGACTCATCCCTCTTCCCCATTGCTATCTAGACATGCAAAATGATTGAAACTGCTGATCCCATGAGAAACAGCAAATGTCATCACAAACGTCACAGGAACAATCTATTTGGCTCTGTAACAGTACTTCTCACTAGTGAGGAGGAATAAATTTTATTTAATGGATTAGAGATCAAAGGCCCTGAACCAGTCCTTGGTATCACCTCACTTATTACTTGGCCAGAGGAAAGACAATATTCCTGATACACTGAGACATCTCTGTTTATCTGAACGATCTGAAAGAGAGATTTGTAGTTGTTCCAATTAGATTCACAAAGAATATACTGCATGCTTGGCTATCTCCGAGATGAAAACTATGTGCAATGCACTGTTGTTAAATTGCTGATCACCTGCAGGGAGAACGACCTCGATTCCATAGCACCCTCTTAATAGCTAAGGCGAGAGATCCTCTGCAATTGCAGTCAAGAGTTCATTCTGTTTGCTAAGCCATTACGGTCATTATTCTAATTACCTATCGAGGCCTATTCTTGTGTGTGGTGCTGCACGAAGACAAAGGGAATATTGTTTCTGTCGCTCAAAGTTTGCACTCTTAATCAAAGAAGAAGAGCATTCAGGCACCTAACAAATTGAGTGAGCTTGGCAGGGGAAGGAATTACCCCATGAATTAGCTAGGAAATATTTGTGAGGAAAATATCTGGTGAAAAAATGATGTATTCCTGTCAATCACCAGCCCCTATATTCTTGCAAAGTGGAATGTAGGAAGGCTGAGTGTCTAATAGCCTGCTTCACAGGCAGTAATTCCTCTGGAATATGGTGAGTGATTTGCTTGACATTTCCTCTGGCGTCAGTAGTATTAGAACCATCAGGCAATTTCTGGGAAGCTAATTTGTTCCTTTCTACTATATGTTGATAAGGAACAAAGAGATGTTAAGTGCTGAAATCTCTCAAAAATCCAATATGGCTTGGATGCAAATCTTAGGAATCTTTTCCTTAGTGTAATTTAAGAATTTATACAATTCCCTTTTCTATTTCATTAACAAAGTTTCCTGCTGGCAGTATCCAAAACAAATCTGAGGCCTGGCATAACATATAGACATGACTGTAGAGAAAAATGATTTTGTTAATTTAATCAATAATATGCCCTTATATGGAATTACATTCTTGTCAGAATGTAATTATGTATCCAAACAAATGTATTGCTACATGCTTCTCAGTAAGACTATTGCAGAGCAAAGCTGTAAACTTAGAAAGAAGAGAGAAAGAGAGGCTTCAGATGCCCAAAATATTCTACAGTCTCTGTGCAGGTGAGATTCCCAGGGCTAGTGTGGTAGGGTTAGGAGTGCACTGTAACCCTCTTATTTATCAAAAACAGCTATTTAGGACTTTTTTACTCTTCTTTTGGGTAGTGGCTGAGATTATGATGGTCCCTGCTGATAAATGAGGTTCTCTAGACAGGAGTCCCTTGGCTTGGGTTCAAACGAGTTTGTACTGTATTAGATGGCTTGGCACAAGAGACTGGCCTGTTTACTTTTGTCTATATTTCTAACCTTTCTGTTCCTGTTTTTGTCACCTATACAGCACTTCAGAGACAGTTCTGCTTCCATGATTACCATGGCCATTTAGTGATGCTCAGCTTGGCTTTTTTGCAGCACTTCTGCTGCACAGATAGTGACTATTTGCAGCAAGAGCCATTTGAAAGCCCACGGCAGGACAGCCCTTGTCCTAATCTGCTGCAGCCAGCACAAAAGCTGAGATGGAGGATCACCATGAAGAAATAGCTGTGTTTTTACGTTACATCCCTTTCTTTTTACTTCTTCCCCCACCAATAGGGGAAGCTACTCCCCACACATCTAGGTCTTGGGAACAGAGTTAATATTTCCTGTTGTTTTATCCGAGGTGCAGGTTAGACACACAGAATCACGAGCTCCTTCCCATGCAGGAGCCAGTTAGGCTCATTAGCTGACGTGAACACGAGCTGAATGACTTTCAAGGTCACCTCATATCTGAGAATTGCTTTTGTGCTACATAAAGCTCAAACCTCCCAGCAGACTCTCTCACTCTACCCTTATTTTCTGCATATTTTTTTTTTATTTGGCAAACCTAACTCCCTTGTTACTCTGGATCACGAACAGTTGAATTCACTCATTCTTCAAGCTCAATGGAACGAAAGATTTGGGCCCAGAGTCCCGAGGTATCACCAAAACGCACGTAACGGGGGTGACGAGCACATTGCCTGCTCTGCTGTTTGCTGCAGGTTGGAGATCAGTGCTCCCTGTGCTCGTGATCAGCTCCTTCTGGAAGCTCAGACAAGATTTCAGGTCTATCAGCTTTTAAAAGCTACTTGTTATTCACCAGTACAAGCATTTAACAGCATGCAGCTTCCTAAAATATGATTGCCCGCCCACCCCCCCCCCCCCAAACTCTTGATTAGTTTAAGAAGAGGGAATACCCTGATTTATAAGAATAAGTTAGTGAGAAAAGACTGAGTCCCAGGACTTATAGCCCATAGTCTTTTCTCAGACTTGGATTTTGCATACACTTATGGTGGTGCAAAATACCGCACTCAAAGGAGTGTGCTGTCTTGGAGAGGCACAACCTGGAGGATGTTTAAAGGCGTGCTCTGAGTGCTAACAAAATCAGCTGTTTACTGATGATGGTTGTGCTAATATGTTTATGCAAAGCTTGTCTCTTGATTCTCCCAAGGCATGGGTAAATGCATGCAAGCAGTGTTAATGATGAGCTACAGAAGGCGTTGATGACTCTGACCTCTTATTTTACTGTTAGGCAGGCACAAAGCTTTATCCTTTTGGGGAAGGCCAAAGGGCTGGGCTCCCTACTCGTGTTTAGGTTCTTACATCCCACATAGGTGCTGGCAGCCAGACCCTCCCCACATAATACCAGGCGTGTTGTGAACGTTCATGTGCTTGGAGCTTAGTCACCCAAGTCAGCAAGGAAAAATCGGTGTTTTTATGGATGATTCAGACTTGAGCCACCTCTCAGAGCCACACATCTCCATTCAGGAAACCTACTCCAAATGGGCTCCCAGCTATGCTGCCACAGGTGCCCAAGAGCAGCAAGTGCAGCTTTGGTCCTTCTCAAGACTTCAAAGGAAGATAACAGGTATGGTCTGTAAACAAGCCTGGAGAGGAGCTTTGTGTGAGAGATTGAAAAGCATTTCTGTTAGCAGCAGAAACATGAGAAAAAGATGGTGCTTTACCCTCCAGGAGTGGGGAATAGAGACATTGGTGTAACTGTTCTATGATTTCCAACCCCAAGCTGGGACCTGGGTGGTTGTTGAACATTAATTTCTGCCCTTCAGACTATTCCAGTGTTCGAGTGTCTTCCCAAGGATGCTGGGGATTTTTATGCTGTGAAGAAGTTTATGCCCATTTCTTAAAAGAGCACTGACTCCTATGCACCGTGTGTTCAACTTTCCTTTCTTCAAACCACCTAGCATGGAGAGGAAGAAAAAAGCACAAAAGGAGTTACCTGTAGGTAATGCAAAGGAATGCCTGTAAGGCTTAACCCTCGAGAGACTGTGTTTGTCCTATATCCACACTTTAATTAATTTCTTTCTGAAACTGTGCTATCCTGTTTTAGAGCAGACCAAAGCAAACATTTATTTGCAGCTGCCTGCAATGAGGTTACAAGTAAACTAATGATATAATATTTTCTCTTGGAATTTATTCTATGAATATGACTCATCCTGGACAGCTAAATGCCATCAATGTTGTGTCAGCTTTTACTGACTAAAGTGTTTTTCCATATGCGATAGTGGACTGTTCTTATTAATGGTTGAGCTGTAAAATCTTGCTTTCCCTCTTATTTATGATACTGGAAAAAATCCAGTGTAGCACAGTACATATGTAAGTCATTACCCTCCCTCTAAGCTCCCCCCCAAGTATGGAATGTTACTGTATTTTAATATATTACAGAAATAAACAAATGTTTTACATGTGGGGGATGAGTATAAATCAGAGATGACTCAAAGGGCAAAGGGGTTTAATGGAGTTTGCTGTGCCTGAAAATCTCTGGAGCCCAAGCAGCATTGTGAGGGGGTGTGCCTGTGCTGCTGCACTCTGCTTCCCCTCACTGGCTTGGCCACGTCCAGTTCTACATAGTGCCAGGCTTAGAGCTCAAGCAAGTTTTCAGGGCTGGTCTTTAAAGGGTTCAGGATATCTGATGGTGTTTTGTGTCATATGGTCTGTGTCCCTTACTGCTGCATCCCAAAGCCTGATGTGGGGAGCTTTTCCTTGCAGACAATAGCTAGGCTGGAGTCTTTTGGAGAGCTCTTTTAGCCCCACCAGGTGCAGCCCATGGCCTGTGCATCAGTGGGTGCCATCTGTACTGGCAGGAAGAAGGGGCTGCTGAAAAATGATGGCACACACGGTTTCCATCCTTCTGCCCAAACTCCTTCACCTCACCTCCCTCTACCTGTGGACAATACCAAGGCTGTTCTCTGGGCTCATCAGCATAGCTGTAGGCACTGAATCCATGCCTAAACATGCTGTGTGGGTAAGGCTAACTTGAGCCATCAGAGATGGCTGGCAGGTGGCCACCCAAGTGTTGGGTATCACATCTCCTACCCAGGAGGTGCCCAAGTGCCCCTCTGCAATCAGGCCTTGATTTTGTCATGCCAAACTCCTCAGCTCAAGCATTTATCTTGGATCAATTCTCTGTCACATAGAGGGAGCAAGGAAAAGAAATCTTCCTCCTGCAAGAGCATTTTCTTCCCTCTGGATCAATGCATACGACTTCATTTGACATCAGTGGGAGCTCTGTCAGAGATCAAGAGCAGTAAATGGCCTAATGGAAAGAATAATAATGCTATCATGTGTACATAGCACTTCTCATCCATCTTGTGAGTTTAAAGATCTTCCTCTTGATGATCTCACTGGTCATAATGCTCACCCTCAGCTAATTCGTACATTTTAATTATCTTTTCAAAGACACTATCAAAAATCAGGAGGAAAATGGAAAAGCACAGAATATGCAGATTGCAAGCTGAAATGAGATGCTCTAAAAGTTGAATCTTCCCTTCTTAGAAATATAATAGGCAATATAATTAAAAGAAAAGCAACAGTAACTTTTATTAGAAGCTCAGTAATATAAAAACTATGATCCTGAGATTTAATTTCATCCAGCTGTAAAGTAATACTTTATAGACCTCAAGCTGGTTTATACAGGTTTTTTTCCTACCTCTTAATTATAATAGGCATATCTTTATAAACCACTGGATTATTTACTAATACAATCCTTTCATTGTATTTCAAGTAGGAAAAAAATCTATTTGTTGTGGGATTTTAGTTTTCATAATTTTTTTTCCTCTGGATGTTGCATCTTTGTGGGTAACTTTCATCTAATATTAGCCTTCATGATGGGGCTGACTGCTTCCTTGATATTCACTTGAAGTTGGATAATAAAGTAGGCAAGAATAAGACAAAGACAATTGAAATAGAAAAGTCTGCATATATGTGGCAGTTAATTTTCTAGCAACAGCATCATTATGTTCCCCCAAAACTGCTTCTCTGAGATTTCACTCTCGTTTTGATGTGCTGTGGCTCAATGGACACTTAAAATAATTATTGTTATTTTTTCCTTTTGCTTGAATAGCAAAAATATTCTGGCACTCTCACAGATTCAGTGGCCTCATTCACTTACAGTTCACACAGAAGGGATGCAAGGAAAGTCAAATTATTTTCTATATTTATTTTGGCATTCAGCAAAATAGAAAACATCATCTTGTTACTGTAAGTGGTCGTTAAGAAGATATTATGAGTTTCTTGATGGGATACTTTATAGATTCTTTTAAAAGAGGATGTTAAAAGTGTATGTTAGTATAAGAAATTGTGATGGACTGATTTTCAAGGAATATTCTGTCTATGTCAGGTATCACCATATACTCACATTGTGGAAGAACTCCTGCACAGTGAATAAATCATAGCCTGTACTGAGGAATCACAATAAAAGAATTAGTGTCTCATTTCAAAATATACTAAGTAGCTAAAATTAAATATGTGCTTCCCCTCCCTCAGCTGATTCACCTCAGTCTTCAATGGGGAAACAGAAGCACTTCTGTACATGATACAGTAAAACACAGAAACTGAGACTATTGATAGGAAATTATTTTAGGGTAATTGCTGCTTACATTCAGTCTGCTCCTTGGAGATGAATGAGTTGTTATTAACCATATGCTCAAATCTGTGATGAGTAAATGCTCCTTGTTTGCCTGGATGGAGAGATGAGTCTCAGAGAATGTGAAGGGTTATGAGGAGGAAAGAGACATTTTAACATGAAACCTACATCAATGTGCTGTGGTCCTCAGATAGAAGACATAATGTCTTCTGTGGTAAGGAGGGTTTCCTGCAGAAATTTTGAAATTTTAAGAATAGGCAATTGGGGTTTAATCCACGTTATGAAACAGCACACCAGAAGATGCTGTTCCACCAGAGCAGTTGGGAAGAACTGAGCTTGTCCAGCAAAGTCTCAGGACAAAGGAAACTATATGAAAATGTTCAATATGTTCAATATCTTCCCTGCTAACCTTTGGATGTTGGAAAACACAGGGCAGAAAGCTGAGGTGCCTTGTGAGCAGCTGCCTGCTGTGGCAGCAGAATGTGTGGTTCCATCAGATTCTTCATTAGGAGCCAGAAAAGATGCATGTCAGGTAGCAGGCACGACTCATTGGTAGTTTGGAATGATTCAGAAAAGGGGAAGAATTATCAAGACCATAGGCCATTTTAACTCCTGCATTTTAACTCCTTTGAACTCCTATAATGAGCGAAACCAGCTCATTTCCAGTTTCCAGAGCAGTCCTTTTGCAGAGGTCAGGGCTGAATCTCACGGAGGTTAAGTGCCTTTCCCAGGACTGGAGTGTGACAGCAGTAAGGGCTGTGGGGACTGATGACAAAGATAGGTCACACAGCAAAACAATTGCAAGTCAGGAAAGGAATCTGGGCCATGGGGATGTTCAGACCCCCACACAGCCAGACAAATGCTAACCATGGTGGGAATAAGAAAGAGGACATTGTTCCTTCAAACGTCTTGGGACTGAATGTTTATCAACACGGAATCATATTCAGAGTTTTTCAAAACATGGTTCAGCCCAATATCAGCCAATATCCAATATTTCCTGGATATCAGCGAAGGAGTTAATAAAAAGCAGTGAAGACTAATGAGCCTTCAGTAAACTTGAACTCTGTATTTCAGAGTTACAGGATAGATGTCTGCAAATCAAAATAATTTGAAAAAAAATAATGGATTCCATCTTTATCTGGAAAATAAAATCATATAAGAAAAAATTGAAAAATCTCAGAAAACATCCACCAGAAAGACATCATTATCCAGACTCCTCTAGGAAAGTATGAGAAAAGATAAGATCAAAGGTAGATGCACCAGCTGCCTTGAACCATGTTTATACATAACATCTTCCATGTGTCCTGCTTTTGAAAGCAGATTAGCATTGGAAATGAATCAAAAACTTCTTCAAAATGAGCAATGCAGCTTTAGGAATACCAACATGAGGACGAGAAAATGCACAGAAAGAGGTTCAGATGTAGATTCAAGGCTGTAAGGGAAGCTGTTGTAAAGTCCTTGCAAGTTAAAGATGTTGGGGAAGGCATCCAGACATCTGGACACAGGGAGTTGCTTGTGTCACACGAGAACTTCAGCTATGAATAGAGGGAACCAACGAGGGCAGACCAAGGAGAAGGAGAATTATGCTGAGCTTCTGGCAAAGAGAAATGAAAAGAATCTTAATTTAAAATCTCTTATTCATTTTATACTATGTTTTGGGTGTGTGAGAGGGACAGAATATGCATTTGACTTAGCTTTCAGTATGCTTTTTCCTTTCTTGTTCCTCTCAGGTCACAAAAATGACCTTTTTTAACTGGCTAAGATAGGCCTGGGAAATGAGGCTGCTTACCTGCTGCGTGGAGTCCAGATGTAGTGATGGAAGCAAAGGGAACCTGCCAACATCTCCCTGAGGCCAGGATTCATTGGAGTTTTCTAACTTCTACAGGTGTCACAGTGGGTCATCAGTGGCCTGATTTCACTAGAAGATTCCAGTGTGCTAGATTATGAAAAGGAAGTATGTAAGAGACTTTCTGCTGACCTCATGCATGCAGTTTGGGGTTCTCTGTTGTGTAGGAAAGAGAAGAAGGTGACAGAGGAAGATGCCACCTTGCATGAGGCCAACCCTTCCTCAGCTCATTTTGACAAGCAAAGTTGTCTTTGTTCCATATGAGAAGGCTGAAGGAAATGTGTTCCTGCACAGAGCAGATCCTAAGGCATGGTAAATACATTGGCATACAAAATACACTTGAAATACAACATGCCAGACCTACTCTTCAAAGAAGTTACAGGTCCTGCCTCAGCCCACCCCCCGAGTACATGCTTTGCTTTGAGTCCCACTGAAATCAATGCCCCTTTGAAGTGTACTTTCCAACACTTTCAAGAAGAGAGATAGCAAAAGGTTAACCTAAAGTAATGGCACTACGAGCTATATAAATCTTACTCTTGGATCTATAGCCTTTCCATCTGCAGCTGGGCAAATTTCTTTTGATGCCTGAAACCGTGTTACAGCACACCAGCATTTAGAAATTGCACCTCCTGATTTATTGCTTGAGTGAATTTCTCTTGTTGCAGCAGAAGGCACAAAGGAGTCTCTGTGGATCTGGGCAGTCTGAGGACTGGTCTGGTTGAAGCTGTGCTGCTGTCAGGGCTGGGAGTGCTGCCAGTGACGGGCAGGTGGGGAGACACCTGGCTGAAGACAGGATTATTCGGGCTGCTGGAGAGTAGGTGTATAATGCTGAAAAGCTTCAGGGAAAGCAAACTGCAGCCTGGCTCCAGCCTGGGGATGCCTCACCCTGCTGTGCCTTCAGCTGTACGGTCTGGCACCTTGTGCGAGTGACGGGGCAGCCAGCTCCAGCACGTTCCACTGACACTGCCCTGTCTGCCCATGGGGTCATGTAACACTGGGCCAAAATTGTCCCTATCATTTCCTTCCATGTGTCCCTGCAAAGCTCATTCTTCACATTCTACCCCTCTCATACCTCCTCCAAAGCTCTGGCTTTCTGGGTTTCTCATCGCCTTGAATATCTGCCTTTTATCTGGTTTTCCCCTAGATATATTATGTTTCATTTTCTCAGTGAATGTCACTCTGTTATTTTTCAGCTGGTATGTTAAGACTCGGTCTATCCCCACCGGTGTTTGCAACAGTAACCTCTGGGAATCTTAATAAACCGGAGTATCAAACACAACGACTTGGGTTTGTAGGAACCTCTGAGCTAAGGAAAAGGGAAGGCAAATATTCTGCCCACAGACACAAAGGTGGATTCAGACTCTGGTGGCACAGAGAGCATTTGAGCTTACACCTGATCTGCAAAGTTAAAGTTTTTCATCTGTTTGAGAAGAAAACAGCAACGACAGCACTGCCCCCAGCCCTCATGGTTTGTATAAATGTGCGTCAGTAAAGATGAAAAGCAGCACAGATAGAAGAAGAAAGGGCATCCCTATGAGAAGTGCAATTGGCATTTCAGAGGCTGCTTTTGCTTTCGATCTGTGGGTTTTAGAAATGAATGCACTTTAGTTGCTGTAACAAGAGATGACTTGTGCTGAGTGGGCAAGTTTGGTGGTGTGCAGAGGAGCTGAGCAAAGAACAAGCCCTGCCCAAAGGAGGTGCCTGCTCAACCTGACATTGCTCCTGGCACCCACAGCTGACCTCTAAAACAAGCATGAGCCCTGGGCTCCCCCTGAGGCCACTAAGAACCCTTCTAACATGTGCTGGGATTCGGTGGAGATGCTTGGAAATTGGCTGGGGCGTATTTATAGACTACAGGTTCAAACTGCTCCATAGTTGCTTGTGTGTGTCCACACTTCAAAATGTTGCCCACTGGAGCAGCCTGTGTCTGCCATTCCCTCTTTTCCCCTTGGAGAGGACAATTTTCCCCAGCTCCATTTCAGGGTGCATCTTCATGTCGTCACTATCCCCCTAACCCTTCCAAACAGCAGGTAAAGGGTGGATTTTAAAACAGCACTGGTGTATCTCTTTTAAAAAATGCTTCTTCCCTTTTCTCTTTACCTTCTTCACCTTTCCCATCTCTTTCTTTGCTGGCTTCAGAGTGAATGGTCAAGGTCAAACTCAATTTCATGGTCTTGGTATTATGTATGGTAGGCTGGAGAGCAACAGCTTTCTGAAGCAAGTCTAAATATGGAAGTTCTCATGGGAAAGGAACGAAGAATGCATCTGTAGCAAAAAGCAAAGCTAGGATGAATGAAAAATTAAACACTGGAGGTGATTTCCTTATGGCAGGTGAGTACTTGCAAAGTTTAGGACAAAAGGAGTTATTGTAAAAACCATTAGCTAGTGCGTTCTAACTGCTACCTCAACATTAATATTAAAGAAGATATTTAATTTAATTTTATATTTATATTAAATTTATGTTATCACATATTTGAAGGTACAGCTCAGACTGAAATTCTGGCTAATGAGGAGATAACTTTGCTCTAGCTGGCTAATCTGTGCTAAAATAGTTTCCCTTGCCTAGATTAAGGTCACAAGTCCATGACTGCAAGCAGTTGTAGCAGCCCTCATCAGCTGACCTGCAGTATCAATTGCGTATCTGCTCTGAATTCACCATGCCACTGAATTCACATAATTTCCCAAAGAGGACTCTCGTGCAAGATCTGAATCACAGTTTATGCTAAGATGTACAAAAGTCCCTGCTGTGGCCTTGATTGGCATTTTCAGCAGAAGATCTGCCTCAGTTTTGTGTCACAAGGATATCTCTTGATGCCATGACGTCTGGGTTTTGGATCACTCATCAGTCCTTTGATCCTTTAAGAGTCACAGAATCTACGTGAGGCACTGCTGATAGGCAGTCTGAATAAAGCCCCTTTCTCTATCTAATCTGACTGGGCTGATGTAATGCATGATACGAGCCAGCATCTTCACGAGATAGGAATCTAGGAGCAGCTTATGTGGCTAAGCCTTATACCAGACACTGCCTGGTAATGCTGACTGGATGGGGGAATTAACTAGAGGAACAGTCAAGGTTCTTTGCTTCAGGGATTGCATCAATTGTTATAAGATATATTTGCAATAAAGATCTGTGGTTCCTGTTAGAAGGTTGGTATCAGTTGTGGCTAAGAACACTATCTTGCCATCTGCTCTTGGCTAGAATTGTACAATCCTTTCTTTCAAGTCACAGATATTATTACACTTACTCAGCCTTTGTCAGCTCAGGACTTGACCATTATAATGCTCCCTGCAGGATGCTGCTCGCTGCGACCATCTGGAAAAAGAAGCTAGATCAGTATACAGCTGCTTGCTTATTCAGTAGCATTTCATACCAAAAATGTCTTACACATCTGCCTTGTCTGCCCCAGCTATTCGTTTGAGGGTGTGGTGGGAGGTGCTGCTTTGAATCTATACAATGCTGTGTGTGCGGACAGAAGTATGCTAAAGGAACACTAGCCTGCAAACTGAGGCAAAATTTCGAGTTTGGAGGCTTTGCAAGAAGCCTCTGGACTTCATTAAATACAGGGTAAAGGAGTATTTACACCTCCTATCTTAGGCTGCATGGACACAACCTGTCCCCACCAACCAAATTTCTAACCTCTTCCTCTAAATCGTCTTCAATTGCTGTAACGTCCTCCAGCCACTGTGATGAGTGGAGTAGAAAGGATGGTATCCACCAGGTGAACAGCTGTTCTGTGTTTGGTTTCTCATTATCCAGTGCATGGCCCACTGCCCCACTGCCCACATATTATGTGAGCCTTTCTCAGAGGCAGATTTGTTCCATTCCTCATGGTCCCTTCTGTGTCACTCATCACTGTGATGTGGTTATTAATCAATTCATTCTCACAGACTGGTTTGTGGGGCAGATGGTGTTTACTTCTTCATCTTGCCTAACTATGGTTCCTACATTCTGCTGAGGTCTCACCTGCTTTGAGTATGCTTCACCTCTCATACCAAACCTTCTTGCTGTTGGTGGCCAGTGCACAAATTGAGGGCATGGTGCCTATGTCTCCTGGATTTTTGACATTCCCCTGCCTGATGTCCAGGCTGCCTGGAGAAGGAGGTGCCCATCATAATGGCAGAGGAGACAAGAAGGAGCACAAATATGGGAGGTTATGATGAAAGCTTCTGAGAACTAGGAGCCTTGCAGGGTCAGCAAGGGAAAGAGGAACAAAGACTATGACTGAAGTAAGGCCACTGGCTCTGTCCCCTGTGGTGCTGCAGGGACTGAACTGGACCAGGAGAGAAGGCTGGGTGAAGGACAAACAGCTCAAAGGCTGGCAAATAGTTAGAGTCAGAATGGTTAGGAGACCATGAGAAGGAAGCATGGATGAGAAAAGAAACAGCAGAGGCTGGGAGAGGTTGGAGCATGTTTTCCACCATGGTCTTGGACAAAAGCAACCCTGGCACTCCTCCATTGGCAAGAAACAGCCTTGAAACTCACCCACAAACTGTGCTATCACCGTCATCTTCTCACTGATCCAAAGATTGGATGGCAACCTATCACTACTATCAATTACTCCCTCAGATCAAGTGTCTGAGTCACTTCAAGTCCTGGAGGATCAATCTACCACAGACCACATCTAACCTGTTGGCTTTTCAAGGCAGATCTTACCTGTGGAGGCAGGGTAGAAGTTAAAATTCAATTCACAGTTGAAAATCTTTGGAGCTGCTGCCATAGAGTGAGCTGGATTTTCTCGAGTAGCTCCTGTTCATGTCAGTGGTAGCAGCAATGAACGTGCAGCTCCTCTGTCCGTAGCTACAACTGCTCGAGGACATCACACAGTCTATTTGCACAGCCTGTTAGCAGCATAACTGGTCTTTTGTACACAAAATCTCTGATTCAGCAAGTCCTTTAATCATGTGTCCCACTTAAAGCACGTCTCTGAAAATCGGGTCTTATGTCACGTACCTCTGAAAAATCAATTTTTTTCGCAATTTGTGGCTTTTCCTGCCATTTGAGCTCTCTTGCTGGCTTTGTCTGAAATTTCATGCTTGAAGCAGGACATCAAGGAAACATACAAGTTCTTATAAAGGATTACGTTTGTCAAACAACTTCTTATCTTCCTATGGTTTTAAGTGATACTATCACTATTTTCCTTTTTTTTTTTTTTCTGGATTATTACCCCACTAGAAAGGACTACCCTTGTAAAGTATAAAAATCTGCTCCTAAAACTACCCACAGTCTGAGGTTTTTTTCCTTTTTTTGGTTAATGAGGATAAAACAGGACATCAGAAAAAGCCACATTTGACAGGATGTATTTACTCCTATATCTTCCCTTAAGCTCCATAAATTGTATGGGCATATCATTCAGCTTCACAAGTCTGTTTGTGAATCACAAACACCCTAAATTGGCATGATCCCACAAAGCTACCACGGACTATATCCAAACATATGGCAAGAAATTTGTCCAAATAACACTTTTATACCTAGTTCATGGGCAGAAATTAAGATTAGCCATTTAGTGATACCTGCTGAAAAATTAGAAAAAATACCTGTATTATTAAAATCTACAAGTTTTCCTATGCATTTAGGGACAATATATTTTGGCTGGAGTTATCTAAACTGCATCTTGCCCTCCCACTCTCAGTAATGTGCTTGACAGACTTCACTGCTGGCTTCCGTAGGGATGATTGATTGCATTTGGGTATCAGATAGTGTGTTCCTGGGTCTCAGGAAGTTTGTGAAGGCAGACAGTGCATGGCTCCCCTGGTGACTCGCAGAGGATGTATATGCCAGTTGTGATGGAAAGAAACCATGACCTCTCTTTTTGTCTTCAGAAATTTTACAGATCTGGCCACAGAAAGCCAATTTGGGAATCAAATAACCTTTGTGTTTTCTAGGTTGCAGTCTGAATAGACAGAGAAGGAGGAAACCGCTGTCAATAAATGCAAAGCTAAAAATAGGAAGACCAAAAGCCTCAGCATGGCTCTGGAAAAATCCTTAAGGTGGAAGTAAGAGTTATTTATAAGGTTGAGCTGAGAGGGGAGAGAGAGGTCAGTAGAAGACATTACATTACTTACATAGTTTGGGTTCCAGAAATTACTTTCTGGTGCACACAGCATCGTTAGGAGGTGTTTCTGCTCAAGTCCTGGGTCCTAGCTACTTTTTGTGCCAACACATCATGCCATGCCAGGAAGCAGGTTTCTGGGCATTCCCGGGATGTCAGAGGGACAGGACTCACGAGCTGCGACTCCAGTTTAGAGAGCTGAGATTCTTACTTGCAGAGACACGTTTTGCAAAAGCACTTTTGGCAGTCTGAGAGCAGGTCAAGCTACCCCATAGGCACGGTCCAAACTGGTAGGTAGTTTGATGGAACTGTAGACAGATGCAGGCCTGGAGTGGAGTCACCACCTGAACTGCAAAGGACTAAGTTTTCTAAGTTTGTTACCTAGGATGTATCTAAACATCTCCACAATGGAAGGTGAGCTTCAAGGTACTGACTTAGGCCATGTACAGTAAAACAAATAGTTCAGCACGACAGGATCAGGTGCTGGAAACTTGACATACACGATATATATTGGTCTCATTCTCGTCTCATCCCATTAGCACACCAGATGTGTCCCTAGGAAACACCTTTTCACTGAATTTTATCAGCAAGGGGTCCAGCTGGTGTGTCTGAGACATATGACCTCTCAGGCAAAGTGGAGGTGCCCAGAGGATGCATTTCAGATATACTTCCTGTGTAAACAAAAACTCTGTTGTAGACACATCCTTAGATCAATAATTTTTATATGGCTGAAATAGCTACCATGATACCTATCCCTCAGTCTTAGTTCACTGAAAATGTGAGGTCTGAGACAAAACCAAGATGACTGACCTCATTTACACTTCTAAAATTTGAAAAATGTATAGGTTTTCACTTCACATTTTCAAAGGAAATAGAGGGAATATTTCTTTCACATTAGATAACACACTCTTTTTTTCTATCTTTGCTCTTAAAGGTAGTAAAATATTTGGCTATTAACCAGCATTAACAAATTCTGCATTATAGCAATTGTTACAATTCTATTTAATGAAAGGTCTTGGGCAAGCTAAACAGATGGATATTCCAGCCTAATGTAATGTAATAGAATATAAATGACCAGTAAATGTGTATTTAAATATCTCCTCTTGGGCATATTTTAAATTGGCTATTTACATTAATTCTGAGTTAAATTGCTAGCGAATTTCATGAGGAATTTAATCTAGTTTGCCATGCATTAGAAAGAAGGAGGTGTGTCCTGCCTGGTGGTTCAAGTGGACCTCCCTGGTTGCAGAAGGACACCTCTGAAAAGTTGCCTGTGGAGAGGAACATCAGAAGGAAATGTTGGGACAGTCAACTCCTGGATGAAATTATTGCCAGCATCCCATGAAGGAGCGCTAATACTTCAGAGGCCTGATTTACTCCTTGCCCACACAAAGCAATTCCACAAGAGCAGGACAGGGAATTGCAGTGTGGAGGTGGGAAAGCGCACCCGGGGCTGTAATCACTTAAACGGGCTTTGCAGCGTGAGGAAATGAGTGAGATAAGGAGCAATGAGGTGGAAATGCCTCTCACTGAGGCTGAAGCTGAAAAAGCAGTGGCAGTCCTTCAGCAGCTAATTTAACAGTCATATTGCATATCAAAGGGACCCACTGACTTTTGGAGTGCACAGAATAAATAATTGATACCTCTCCAGGGGGACTATCGAGTCTCAGCCGTCAAGCTGATGGGAATTAGCCTCATTGGAGGGGATGTTTGCAAGGCCACACCATAGGCAATAGTGTTGATAAGCAATTTGGCTGTGACATAATGCAGAAGTTAACGACATGTCAGTATTTTGTTATACCGTTTTACTCTCTGCTCTTCATTAAACCCTTCCAGTGTCTGAAAAGTAATTTCTTTCCAATCACCACTGCAGTTGTTGGAGCCCTCTGACCCCAGCAGCCTGGTCACAAGGGTGTCATGACATTCCTGCTAGAACAAAACAGCTCTCTGAAAAGCATGTAGGCAAGAGAGACACCGCACAGGCTGTTTCCTCTGCAAAACCTCTTGGATGTCTCTGCATTTGGGAATGAAAATACTAAAATTATTTTTTAAAATAAAGGCTTAGGGTCAGGATCCTGCCAATGGCACCTCAGAAACAGGCTGGTTCAGTGTCACCCACCATGTTGTACATAAGGACACGACTTTGGATGGGAAAACTGGCTGAACAGCCATAGACAGGAAAGCCTGTAACCAGAGGTTTCATTTGTATTGGCCTGGGGACAAACACTTCACCAAGACAAAATCCCATTGCAAACCATTTGGTCAGAGCCAATGCCTTGCCACTCGACTTAGAGTCTAGATGAGGATGTGAAAATAATCTGTGAGTACAATAAAAACTGCAGGGAAGGCAGTGAGTGAGGCTACTCTACGACATGGCTGCATATCTTGGTCTGATTCTACACTCCCATGCCCTGGATCTGTCTGCACGCACCTAAAATTTAGAATAGAGATTTTGCCAGACACCGGAGACAGCAGAAAAACAGACTCAGTTGGAAGTAAATCCACCCCACATCTTTATCAGCTGTCTCTGCAACAGGAAAAGGAGACATAACAAAGCTTTTATTTCTCAGGGACAGGCTATTAGACCTGAGAGCTCCTGAGTATCACAGTGATGACTGCTGAGACCTTTTAGGGATACAGAGCAAAAGTACCCTCTATCACCATGTCAGGGGGCTGAAAGATTGTAGCACCTCTTGTTCACATTTCCGCAGTGCAAGCCCTTGGAATACAGTGTGCTGCTGCAGCCAGCTCCCAGCACCAGCCCCAGCCTGCAGCTGTTCCTTGAAAAAACCAGCCCAGGTCATTGGGTCCACCTGGGACTGGACAAGAGCATGCCCCCAGCCTGGCCCTGCATGCCATGCATGCCTCAAGCCCCTGCAACAACAGCAGGGCCAGCTGCGGGGAGACCGGGTCAAGCCTGTCCCATTCAGTGCTAATGAACAAGCCGGCAAAGAGAGCTGGTTGCTTTTTTGGCTTCCTCCTGAGAGGGAACCTGATGTAACTAAATGTGGAGACAAAGGTGAGCAGGTCATTCCTGCTTTGGGCGGCCCTGGGTCACAGCTCTTTCCCCCAGTGGCACTGGGTCACAGCCTTGTGCCAAGCAGGGAGCTGGGTGAAGCCACTGCACTTGCCCAGTGCCAGTCAGGGATGGGGTAGGGAAAGGCCACGAACTCGCTGGTGTTGAGAGCATGAGCAGCCAGAAGAGAGGCTGTGCTGTGCTGCACATCACCTTCACTTACATTTGAACTCTGCCTAATGCTTTGGAGGCCCTGAGCCCCCTTAAGGAGGCTGATGTTTTAGAAACATGGAAGTCTACTTAAAAAATGATACTATGAATGGAATCTGGGTATGTTCAATGAGACTTAAATCCATGGAAATCAGCACCTTGCAGTCTGTACTGCTGTCAGAAACCTAGAGACAAGGTCAGAGGTGGTAGCAGTGATGCAGATTACCCGGCACTACGTTGTAATAAAAAAAGATTGGAAAATTGCCAACTTATACAGCAAGACCATTTTACCGAAGTTTCTGGGAACCTAAATGCCATCAGTGAATATATCCTCCCCAATCCTCTCTGTATTTACTTCTGTATGGGTGAAGAACTGAATAAAAATGGGTACTGGGAAATAAAGTGACCTACTCAAGGTCACACAAAGAACCCACTGCCTTGCTTTTGGCTTTCAAACCAGGTACACATGTTGGGAGCAGTCTCACCCCACATTCCTTCTCTTTTCTGAGATTAATACCCTCAGAACCTGAGCTTTCTGGAGGTGCTTGTGTTTTCCCTTTTGTGGCAGATGGAGCTTCATCTGGGTACATGGGAGGCACTGGAGGCAACTCAGCCTCTTCTGAGACACTGTCCAATACCTTTATAATGATATTAATCCCATTCCCAACTGTGCTATTCAGTCTCAGATCAGGATTTAGCATGCTTGCATTTCATAATCTGCCTCTGAATTCTAAAATAATCCACCACAACCACTGTAGTAGACTCTTCAAATTAATATGCTGTTTAACAGGAAAATGAAGTTCTAGAAATGTATTGCAAAATTAGAATTACCCATAAAATAAAATAATTTTGATGTGACATATCTGGCTGTAAATTTGCCTTGCAACAGAAATATTCATAATTACAGTAATTTGCAGCTCAGCCTCTTACTGTAGTTACATGATCCCGTAATTGCTGAGTTGTCTGCAAAGTGCTGGTTGTGCTAGCTAAACCAGTTTGCTGCTTTAAAGGAACAGACTCTGAGCCAGCTCCAGTGCATCCTGAAGCCATGGAAAACTTCCTAGAGACTGCAGTGAGCAGTGGGCTGGACCTTCAGCTGGAAGGGAGGATATTCAGTCTCCTGCAGAACTGTTTCAGTAACATTTTTTCAGAAATGTGGAACACTGGGATGAATACAGATATTGGTTAAACTTGTGTTAAACAACCTCTACTGTAAATTACTGCATCTTTGCTGAACAGTTGTGGTTTTATGCCAAAGCAAATGGAAAATACTCCGAACAACATTATGGATAAAACTTTGGTCTGTAGTTAGGATACCAAGCCGATGATTTCCTCAAATTCAGAAATGAATGTTCACTTTCTAGGAGCCACAATTAGGAAAGGTGTAATTCGATAAACACTACTTCCAGACAACATAAGCACGCTCCCCCCAAAAAACATTGAGTGTTCAAGCTCAACTAAAATGAATGACCTTGAAAAATAGTCTATTTCTGCTTATTACATAAGAAATGGCATAACTCATGGAGGTATCTTCTCAATAACACCAGTAAGCAAAGAACTTGCATAGGAAAGGAGAGTCTGAGGTTCAGGTCCTTGATCCCAGGGCAGCATCTGCATTTAATTTTGGATAAAGCAAAACAAGAATCAACATTCTCTATTCCTAAATCCTGAGCCTTTAAAGTTGCTCTCATCCAGTCCTACCATCTTACTTCCACAAACCTGTGTTCCAGGGAGGTTTATATTCAGCTAGAACAGAGATTGGACCACCTGTGGAATTGTGTTCTCCCCTGGGATGTGGACACTGCGGGCTTGGACTCCTCTAGATTGTGGTCCAAAGGGATTTTCCATCCTCTAAGAAAGCCTTCTTAGAACCAAGCTGTCAGAGGCAAGGTGTGCTGCATGGTCAGACAGTATGTAATGCTGTAATAAATAACAGATAGGTTTTGTTTTTGGTTTTACAAAAGAATTATTTTTTTTTTAATGGATACTACTATTTAAGCTATCTTTCTTCTGGTCTGTAAAATTAATGTTACACTCAACCTCATACTTTATGACACTAGAAAAAGAGAAACTTGCAAGAGATAGGTTTTTATACTTCAGCGAATGTTGTAGCTATGCCTGTTTAGTCAAATTTATCGAGCAGAGTGTTTGAACAATAACTCCTCTGTTATCTAATGTATGTCAGCAATAATCGTGCACTTAATGAAACACTTATTGCAGCCAACAGCACGAGGTTTCTCCAAAAAAATTCTGTGACCAAGGTTGGCCAGGTACCAACCTAATTCAGCTAAGAGACATAACCACTAAGGTCTTTCTGCTGTGCCTGGGGAAGGAGCAATTAAAAAGATACTTTACCCAGACGCTCAGAAGAGTTCCGTGACATAGTGCCCTCTTAGCAGCCTGAATCTCACTGCTGATGGGATGTCTGCTTGGAAATGCCCCATCCATCCAGGCTCATATATTAGAGCATTTCATTATGCTCACTGCAACTTAATACCTCCTACAGCAAGCAGGTTCCTGGCACAGAAAAATGCAACCAGCTCGCACGGGCATTCACTCACTGCTGTAAGGGACTTTGAGTGGTATGCCACAATATTTTATACTACAGGTTTTGTGGTGGTTGGTTACAAATACTGGTATTATTAGAGATATAAAATATGGCTATTCAGCTTGTGTAAATCCTTTCAAAAGACAACTTCAGTATGTGACCTCTGGAAGGAGAGTTCAGATGCACATACTGAACCTTTTCCCTTTTCCCTGGGGCAGGCAGGGAAGCTGTAGTCAGGCTCTGCCCAATAAGTTTAAGGAGTTTGTTCCTCCTTCTAGCCTCGTTCACCAGGCTTTCCTCATAATTTCTTTTTAATTAAGCTTCTGTCACTGTAGCTGAACAACACTGTACGTTGCTGACCTTCCTAAGTAGGAAGGAGTCTGACTTCAGAAGCCAATAGTTGGACTTGGGATTTGGGATTGTTCATCCCCACACTGCATCCTCTTCTTCTGAAATCTGTATGTGGAGCTGCTTGTCCCTCTCTCCCCTCTTCCCCGGTAAGCCTTCACCTTCTCATCAGCCCTGGGGGTCAAGTCTGGGATGCTGCAGGTGGGAAAGAGAAAGATGAGGTGAGATTGTGGTTACTGCCACGCAATCAGCAATGGGAGCTGCAGGGACTGCTGCTCCTGCTGCTGGGGACCAGCTCCATCCTGGCCAGTCTGTCCTCTGCAGCCCAGTGGCAGCTGCACCACTGCAGCACGTGTGGCCAGTCTACAGCAGGCACTGTGCCACTTCCCTTTTAACAAACAGGCCAAGGGGAAGGGACCTACAATCCCTCTTCCACCTGCAAGCCCAAGAGAAAATGATTGTCCAATGTTTCTTTGGGAAGTAATGGATTGCAGTACAGGAATATCAAGACCTAGAGTGTCTGGGCAAGCTGCCATGAGCAAAATCACCCCTCTCTCCTCCCTGCATGCACATCATCTCAAAATAAATGTTGATGCCATCAGTAACCACAGCAGTGTGCCAGCTAATGGACCAGCAAAAAGAGATGCAGTGCTACCACCTCAACAGAGACCTGTTGGAGCAGAAATTCATTCAGCTCTGCTCCTATTCTTAATTTTTTTGTTTGTTACAGTAGGTCTTTGGGGTGGCAAAAATACTAGTACTTCTTTCTGGATGGTTCCTCCACCCTCTACCCCATCTCTTTTTTATTTTTTAACACATACCCCTCTGCAGCTTTTAATTGCAAGTACCTTCTTCCCACCTAAAGAGCTGAGAGTACTGATTCCTGGTGTCTAATATAGGGGTTCTTATACACGGAGACACTGGTGCCAAGAGAGATGGAGCCAGAGTCCACAGACAAGCTCTGCAATGGGTCCCATGCTGACCTTCAGCACATGATACCAAGGATCTGTCTTCTCAGCAGTTTTCTTGGCTGTGTTCCTAATTTTGGATCAATTTCATGCTATCATTTTATATAATCTATTTTTTCCCTCTATAAAAAAAATAAAAAACCAATACCAAAACATGACCAGAGGGTTGTTACATCAGTAAAAAAAGCAATAAAAACATTGACTTTATGGAGTCTTCTCCCCTGGGCTGTATGCTTTGTAAAGCATTTTTTCAGTCAGTGCCAGACCAGGATTATGAAGTGTGATAACCAGATGCAGATAATCTGCATGTACAAAGCTGAATAGCTGGACAGTGTAAATGGCATTGATTTTTGTCATACTTAATGAAAGTTATTATTCTGACCTTAATGCTTCCTTAACTTTCGAAGTAGTGGGTGGTGTTTTATCTCTATAGCCTCCTGGCCCCATACTGCTTCTGTGCAAGACAACAAAAATTTTATCAGTGGTTTCAAAGGGGGAAAGCTCATACCAATAGTGTCAATACCAACTGCATCATAAGGCTCTTCTCTTGGAAAAATTACATGGACAGGAGTTCCCTGAAACAGGAAGAACCACAGTATCTGTAATGGCACCATATTTGCCACATGACTTCATGTGGATCCACATGTCTGTCATAGTTTTCACAGATAATGTGGCAGCAAGCAGATGCTCAGCTGGGCTCATTTTCAGGTGTCTGTTTCCTCCAGATTGAAGCCAAAGTCCAGATCTGTTGGCGGTGACTCTGTAATGTCAGTAGAGCTTATGCTTCTGTGGCCAAAGGTAAATTGCGTCATTCTTTTTAATGAAGTGTTCCTTAATTGCCTTTATTCCTTTGAATAGCGTGTTTAATAAATATAATATACATTTTATGAAGAGATTACAGAAAAGAGTTGCTAATACCATTATATAATCCTGCAAACCCTAAACCTGAAACTGCTTTTTGCTTGCTGTTCTTCAGCACATCTTTTTTTTTTGTGTGTCCTCTATAGCTGACAGAATAGTGTTTGTTTAGAAAAATATGTGACAGAAAACACCATGGGAAAAAATGTATTGTGAAATCTCAGCCAACCCGCGGGAAGGCTCAAGCCGGGACTGTCAACACACACAATCTCAATTCAATGTCTGCTCTTTGCAGCAGAAGAAGGCAGTGCAGAACTAAGCAGAAATTAATTAGAAGACCAAAAAGAAAGAACAGAGGGAATTTTATTTATTCCTAATCCCAACCCAAACATAATTGGCAAATACCTGTCTACTGTATAAGGATATAGTTTCTCTTTGTAGCTTCTGCCTAGTGAAAGCCATAACTAGCTCACAGTGAAGTTATCATTTTTTGAAAGCCCAAACAAAACTCCTATTGATTTCAGTGGAGCTAGGCTTTCGTTTGATAAGCTTATCTTCTGCTGTTTCAGCACTCTAAGAAACCAATATTTTTTTGGTTTCTTCAAATCCTGCATTTCTTGGTCTGTGTATTTCAGTAATTAATCATAAGCACTGTGAACATACAGTGTGATGCTATCTATTTCTCAGAGTTGTAGGATGCCATTTTACTGCTTGCCCCTCACAGAGACACACTAGATAAAACAGATAGAAGGCTTCCGTGTACCTCTCCCCATTGTAAAACAAGACCAGCTCTTAACCTGACTTTTCTGATTGGAGATGGATCTTGAGATTGATGAACTGCTCAGGGCCTGAAAATACCTCTTTCTTTGGCTTGGTTCCACCAGAGAAAAAAAAATTGTGCCACACCCCAACAGATTCACTCATATCCATTTTAGATGCTTTGGACACTCTCCAAATAAAAGTAGTTTTGCTGTTGCTAAGGAAAGGTTTTCACTTTTGATTATGAATTAGAAACATTGGTATGGAAGTAAAGCATTAAAAAAACCCAACAAAAATTCATCCAGGAACTTAAAAGTGGATTTGATATCTGCCTATGCCCAAGCTGTCACTCAAACTTTCTTTGAAGCATGATGTTAACCACAGGAGTCCAGGCCAGCACTGGTGAGCAGCTGGTTTCTGAGATGCTGTTCTGTTTGGTACCCTGATCTTCCCAGATTGCTATTGCACCCCACAGCATCAAGGTTTCTTTCACTGTGTGCCAACAAACTGTAGAGTTCACAGGACTCTTTCTTCTACTAAGCTACTAAGGAACCCTGAACTATTTTTGCTAGCATTTAAGCGTACTTTAAAAACAGTCTGGATGTGGGATGTAGAGCCAGTGCCAGGCTTGCCTTCCAGAATGAGACTGCCCTTCCCAGATGGCATGACTTGCATGGAGAACTTCCTAGAGTGTCATAGCAATGTACACATTGCTTATCACACAGAGAATTACAGTGAGAGCGTTCTGACAGCCTCTGGGGTTGTGAGTGACTAGCCCTGGCTTTCCACAGAGACGGTGTTGGGGCAGGTGTGGGGCTTGGTGTGTCACCTCCCCACCTACCTTACGTCAGTATTATAAAATCATCATCACATATGCTCCTGCATTAGTAATGGCCACAGGACCTCCCTCTGCAGCTGCTGCTGCTCATGGTGGCAAGCTTGTCTGCAGCAGGGCTAGGAGAGACTGGCTCCCTGCAGCTCTGTCTGTGAAACTCAGGAGAGCTATGGCTATAGGGCTTTTATGCAATGTCTTTTATGCAATAGAGCTTCTCTCTCTTTCTTACACACTTCTCTCCATCCTCATGTCATATCAGGAATACAAGTTACATGAAGCTTGTGCAAACTAAAGGTGTTTGGGACCTCTGTCTTTTTATCAAATACATTAGAATTCCCATATTGGAAATATATGTAGTTGCTGGAGTTTGGAGAAAAAAAATGGGAAAAATATGCACTCGCAGATATTCCGAATCTTTTGGAAAGTAGGTTAAAAAAAATACTACATGAGACGTAGGGCTTTCACTTTCTACCATGCTGCTCAACAAAATTTGTAAAATGGCCACAGTACATTATTTATAGAAATGGTGCTAGGGGAGTGCTCCTGGACATCCTGCTGGTAGAGGCCCTTCTTCTCTATAGAAAAAGCCATTCATGAGTAGGATGCCAGTCACCATCACTGCCCCACAGTAATGTTTCTAGATACTGGGCACACCAGAAACCAAAGGCACAGGTTTAAAAGCTGTCTGTGGCATGTTGTGACCAAAATCTGGGTATAGTTACAGTCAGCTTTATAGTTCCCTGAAGGTATTCAAGTGCTTTTATGAAAGATGGGAATTTGCACCCAGAATGGAGTACTGCTGGGATATGATTTCATAGAACCATGGAGTGGTTTGTCTTGAAAGGAACCAAGATCATCTTGTTCCAAGATCTTTAAGATCATCTTGTTCCAACCCTGTTACCGTGGGCAGGGACACCTTCCACTAGATCTGGTTCCTCAAAGCCCCATTTAAGCCTTGAACACTTCCAGGGATGGGGCATCCACAGCTTCTCTGGGCAACCTGCTCCAGTATCTCACCACTCCCACAGTAAAGAAATTCTTCCTAATATCCAATCCAAATCTACACTTCCATTTAAACTCTTTCTCAGCTGAGGCAGAGGCTCTAAGATTTCTGGTATTCCCACAAAACTGAATATCCTTGGATTTGTTGTCCACCTATTGCTTATGCTGTCTTTTCCGCTAACTTATCAGGTGCGTAGGTAGCCTGCATAGAGTCTGCTGCCTTTGAACAAGCAGAATTCCTTTCACAATACAGAATAGGAGCTGGTTTGGGGTTTTAAAGATTTATTTATTTCATAAATATGCACTTCTTTTTTTGTCCAGCAGCAATTTATGCTGCTGATTATGTGACTTCCTAACAAATCCCTTGCTTAAAGCTTATAGAAAGAAATAATAATAGAGCAGAGAACTCTAAGTCCTGTAAGACTTGTGGAAATCTCTGCCAAAGTAGGTCAATGTGTTCACACATCAGTTTTAGCAGAACTGCTGGAAGATTCCTGAGAGAGGTAAAAATCTGAAACTGATTTATTTGTTGCTGGCTTTGCAATCTGCTAAGACTTACTTTTAAAAGTGGTTAAAAAATACAGTGAAACCATTTTTATGGGAACTGAGACAATAGCAGTCATGTTGAGAAAGGAAGCAACATGCTCGTATCATGCAAAGCTCTAAATGATTCCTACAGTAGGCTCCAAACATTTCTGATTTAATCCCAGATGTTTCTCATATTTATTATAATTTTTAGACTTAAGAATTAACAAATTATGAGAACTTTCTTTTTTTTTTAAATAGTTTACCTGGGATTTCCTCAAATAACAGGAGAACAAATAGAAAATTTTTGAGAAGTTTAGTGAAATATCTGCCAATTCAAATCCTGGCCTGTATCTAGAAGCCATAGCACTTTCTGCATCCTAAATTTGCATGTGACTGGATGTACAGGTTTTGATAAAATATTATTATACTTACACTAATATATCATGCAAATTCTTTGGTACCCTTACACCTTTGTCTCAAACCAGAATGTTTTCTACAAAGATTACCAAATTTTCTTGTTCTTTCCCAGTCTCTGGTAGCTAAATTTAATTCCTTTTTTTTCAACTTTGCTAAGCAGCAACAACTGGTAGCCAATTATCATTTTTGAGCTGTGTTTTCAGCCAGAGAGGTGGATTTAGAGCTCTGAAATGTGGAAACACAACCAGGGCATTTGTATCACATGCAATTGCCAGCCTTTCCTATAAATAGCTGGGTCAGGAGAGCACCTGTGTTTTTTCCCTCCCAGCACTGATGGATAGCTTTGCTGGCATTTCTGCAATAGACACTAGACTAAATTCAAAAGAGAGGCTTAGTCAGTTCTAAGTAATGGAAAGTGTCCAAATTCTCTTTGGCTTTGATTCTAACAGGGAAAGACATCATTTTCTTGTCTCTTTCCAGATTAAACTCCATTCCATTTTCAGCTGCCCTCAATGCACACTCCTGAAAATCCCACAGACGCATTAACATTCAGTCAATGAAATATTTCTAGAAGCTAGACTACTACAATGTTTAGGTTCTTCTGCAGTGGCAAGGCCTTGATTTTAGCTTGCCCTTAAAATGCATAAACTGCCTTTGATTTTGATAGCCCTGAACAATACCATTTTGATAGTCTGTAATATCTTGTACCCTTGCTAGCTATACCACCCTGTCTTTAACGCTGCCATTTTGATCTTCTGATTGCTGATAAGAGAGAAAAAAATCAATAATCACCATCCAAATCATGAAGAACCTGTATTTTCATGAGTTCTCACTTGAGTCCATGAGGAAACTTTTCTTTTTCAGCCCAGATTGTTTGGAAATTCCTCAGAATGCCGGTAAAAAAACAACATGCACATGTTTTCTCTTTCCCTTGTGCAGGACAAATAAACCACCCCCAGCTGGTAGAGTATCAACAATTCCACATTCTGGCATTGGGGAAGCAGGATGAAGGGAGGGATAGGATATCAAGGCAAGTGTGAGCAGCAGGTACGGGGTGTGAATGTAAACTATACCTATGGAAAAGATGAGATGTAACCTGCTAATGTCGACCTCTTAAACCCTTCCCTTGAAGATGGCATGCTACAGAAAGTACAAGCTATTTTCTTGCCACTTGCAACCTTTGGTTCAGATGCTTGCAGACTCAGGAGGATTTGCTACCCAAGTTTATAGCAGATCATGCTTTCAAAGTTTTCTTTGCAACTTCAAAGGGCAGGAGGGTACTTCAGACTGGAAATTACCAGCAACAGCACACAAAGTTCTAGACTGTGCCAAGTGCTGGCACTGTCTGAGTAGTCCATTCTGACACACTGCAGTGTCCTTGACCCAACCTTGTATGAGCCACCTTGCATATGCTAACACATGCACTAGCTCAGGGCAAGCTCACCAGCCAAGAATACACCCCATTCCTCAAGTGGCTTCTACTACTTGTGTCAAGTTTCGGATTACTACACTGATGGACACTCCAAGATGGCTCAATGGTAGCTCATGTGCATCTCTGCACACCCACAGCTGTGGATTGCTTGCTAAGCAAGGTAGTCAAATGTGTTCAAAAAGTGTGTGTTAATTCTCAGTGGCCTTTTTCCACATAAAATTCAGTTCAACTGAAGTAATTTCAGGGACCTGAGCAAATGTAGTGCTCCAAAAGGGCAGGTTCCCAGGTTACAGCTTACTTTACCTAAGCCCCATCAAAACTGCTGAGATTGGTGACAGAGCACACTCTACCAGATTGACCAGTTTGTGTTTGGCCATGACATTTCTAGCTTGATTTCCTTAGGCAAAGGTTTGTGATTGCAGCCTTCATGCAAGGGCACATACATGCATAAATGTGTGTGCACATTTGCATGTCTATGAATTCTCCTTCTCATCACTGTCCATCACCCACTAGTAATGTTGAAGCTCTCAGTCACTTCCAGCCAAATCTGACAGCAGAGCAGAGATTTCTAAAACGCTTATTTTCTATGGGTCTGTATAAAGAGGCAGTTAATGGATAAAAGCTCTGGCAGTATATCAGTAGTCCAAAGGAAAAGATGTGACTCCTATAGCTTGTGTCTGTATTCCTACCTTAATTTTCCGGGACCATTTTCTGCTATTAAGGGCAGCAGGCTGTGAACAGCCCATGCTACATACTACTAAATGCTCTTGCCTTCCAAAACAGGGTGGCCAGCTACTTGATGGAAATGGGGTTGGCCAAAGCTCACTCCCACACTGTGTTCTGGATCCATTAGGACACTGTCACAGACACAGGTCAGCACCACACCAAGCACCATTTGATAATTTGACAGTACAGAGCATCGAATTTGAGTGGCCAGAACTGTTCCCTGGGACTGTTTGATGTAGTACAGCCACAGGCAGAGGAACTCGAAAGGGAAGGGTTCAAGAATGTCCCATCCACAAGAAAAGCTTGGCTCAAAGTCACTACCATATTAGACAAGGGGGAATCCAAGTATGAAGTGCAAACCTCTGGGAAATAGGTCTCATTAAATCTGTTTCTGACAGAATGACTTGTTTAGCTGATGGCACCTTATTTAGAATTCACTCCCATTTCAGATATGGCAACCCATTTCAGATATGATACAGAAACTCTCAGCCCTGGATGCCAGATGCACGAGTATTTTTTTATAGTGTTCATTTAGCTGTTCAGATTTTGTTCTCTAGTTTGTTTGTGTACCTGCCACCATGATTGTTTTTTTAAGACACTGTAATTATGTGCACCTTTATTGCTTAACATGTGAATCAGATGATTCATCTTATTTGCTATCAATAGAGGCAACTAAGAATTCAGACTGTGACCTCCATGGCTAAAGCATGAAGATGTTAAAATCTTAGAGTATGAAGTCTGCTAACCAGCAGCTGCAAAGTCTCATCTTCCACGGCACAGAGAGAGACAGAGGACAAATACCAAGTAGCTGCACACTGGATATCTGAAGAACAGCCTCCTGCAAGGATAAACAGCTGAAAATTGTAGCAATGCTGAGAAGATTTAAGACTTGGAGGAGCTGGAAACTTGAATGTCCATGAGGACTCTGAAAATTGCAAGCTGTAGGCTCCATCTCTTGGGTACCAGAGAATGAATTCTCACATTCCTGCTGCAATATTATTAACATCTGTTTGTATTTCAGTGGCACCTAGTGACTCAAATCCAAGACTAAGCCAACCAGCTGAAAAACGAACACACGTGCACCATGAGTCCGTGATGTGCATACACACGAAGAGAAAGACTCCAGCGAAGGAAACTCTTTTTGCATGCAGCTTTCTTTGTCATAAATGCACTTGTCCCATGAACAACAGCATTAACAATACTTGCCTGCCTACAGACTTTCGCTGTGCCACAGAGCAGGCCTCCATCCTTCCCAGTTCATCAACATTTTTCTCCTCACCAGAACACTGGCCCTGCTCAAGCTCTTTTTGCCCCCAGAGAGGGCTGCGTGGTGGCTGAACTGCAGTGCTGTGGCCACTGCCACCCTAAATGGCCGTGGGGTCGTCTGCTGTTCCCTGGAGCTTGTGTTAGGACCTCATCTTTTCCTAGGCTGCAGAAGTGCAGGATTTTCAGTGCTAGCATACCTTTGGGATCTCTGCTCCAGTCTGAAACCAACGAACAGGTTCAGAGTTATTAAAGAGGGGCTGACAGACAAGCAGACAGACAGCCAGGCAGAACAGTTGTGTAAGCTTTGTTTCCTTAGGAAAGCAGGCTAAAAAAAGAAACAAAATGCAGTATTCACTCATCATTGTCTACAAAAACACTGAAATCAGCTATTTAACACTTTGCAATGAGTGTAATGGCTCAGCAGAGTTATTTATTCTGCTTGAAAAACCTGTTTCTAGGCCTCAGAGGATTAGTTGAGAAGCAGCATAACCTCTGTGTGACCCTACCCGAGAAGAAGCTGGTCTAACTGGAAGCCTGAAAGCAGTATTTTGAAAGTGGTAGCAGCTATGTGTAGCTGTTCTAGGATTGAAACTAAGGGGAAGTTTTCCAGAGAACGAAAATACCCTAAGCATCAGAAAGGAGAAAGAGTCACAGAAAGTTAGTGAAAAGTAGAATAGGAGACAAAGAAAGAAAAAACCTCAGAATCAGCACCTTAATAAGTGCATTTAAGTGTGCTAAGGAACATAGTGTATAATTTAAATGATAGGTTAAAGGTATGTTCGGATAGTTGTTAGAAACTGTACAGTGAAGAAATTTGTACAATACAGACTTGGTGTTCTTAAACACTTTTTAAATGAACATGAAGCATCACTGCCTCCAAACACAGTGGATGCCAGAGCACAGAGAAGACGACAACATCGCTAACATGAAGCCAGGGCTGAACCCACAAATCTGCTTTCCTCTACCTGCCAGGGCTAGCTCTGGGAGGTCATGTTCACATGGACTGTAGAGAGATGTCCAGTTTGGGAAGAAGAAAGACAAGAAACATGGTAAGATGCTCTCAGCTGCACAGGCCAGGCCAAACCAAGCCCAGAGCAGCCTTGGCTAATAGCAGCTGACTGCAGAAGGAGGTGGAAGTGTCAATTAGCAGACAATGAGAGCACCACCAAGCTTCAGTTAGGAAATATATATTAAGATTATGCATATGAAATAATGCTATGTAGATTTTCACATATAAAACCACAGATTAAAATATGTACATATGTATGAACATCTTTATATACATTAATAGATTTATCTGTATAAAGAGTGTGATTTTATCCCCCAGCATAATGTTAAAGAATAAAATCATGTTCTTTCCTGCTCTGGATTATCGCTTATCACTTTAATCCTGGTATCAGGTAAGAGCCTTCAATTATTGATTGTTGTCCTTTGCCAGATTATATATTGTATATATTAATGGTAGGAATAATTTTACAGATTATTTGAACCCTCTCTTGATAAGAACAGGATTACTCTGTACAGGCAATTCTTTAGTAATTTATCAAAATAAATTAGAGTGTCATTGTAATTTATTTTCTACCCTTTTCTCATGGGCTGTCTTTTACTGTTAGTGTCCAGTGTACCTTCCAAACTGCTTGTTCTGATGTTCAGACTAAATATTCTTTTTCTGATGCCATGGGCTCACATACCTTCCACCTTACCTGAGGTCCCTATTGATAGACACATGCAAGACATCTAATTGCCCTGGATTCTTCTAGCAGTCAGTGGAGACAGCACCAGAGGGTGAAGAGCTTGTTGGTGAATGTTCCTGCTCTGTACGAGCAGTGTTACAGCAACACTTCTAATTCAGGTACCTCAATGAGGGTGAGCTGAATTTGGATTTTGAAATACTACCCATCCCCTTTAAATAGTCACAGATGATTATCTTGTGATTTAATGCCTCAACGTGACACTCACAAACAAACCCTCATCATGACTGAAACTCCTGCTTTTTCCAACATTACTTTTTTGCTGCATTTTTCTGGGCTATTTCCTGTTCTCCAATACACTTCTAGTTCCACAACGTTTTTAAATCATTGCAATTCACAGGGCATACCAGCAACATCATCTTCACAAATGTCACCAAACATTAAAAATGTTACTTTGCATCCATTTTATATTCCAAAATCAGATCTAATTTTGTGTTTACTAAGCATGTGAAGTAAGCAAACATACTTCTGGAAATACTAAGCCTGCATGTTATTTCCTGGACCAGTGTGATTGACACACCACCTCTCATCTTCATGTCTATGAATTTCGTTTGTATCCCATTAACTTCCTCATTTATGCACCAAGAAAAAGGTACCATCTCCTGCAGCCTACACCAAGAGGAAGTTGTTAGAAGTCCTCTCACCAAGGATTCCCCTTTGACCATCCTCGCTAGGCTGCTGAGGAGGCACCTGTCAATTTGAGAGCAAGTGTTGTGCATGTTACTGAGCTCGATTTAGCATGCATGCTGACCAGGATTTGTCTTTTGCTTCCCACAGATGGTTTAACAGAGACAACTGGGAGACACTGGGCAGGGGGTGTTTGCTGCAGCAAGCAATTCCCTCACAATGTCACCATATTTTGTCTCACAGGACAGACACACTGACATACTGCCCTTTATTCAAGTAGGATGGGTTCCATCAGCACAGTCTGAGGTGTGTTTTGACACTATTTCTGCCTTTCCTCATGTGTTATCTAAGAACTCATTCAGCAGTGAGATGTGGAAAGTAACCCCAGTGGATTTTAAACTCTCATCAGTGCTTCCATGCTGAAACTACTAATAAAGGTATTAAGACTGAGCAGGAATTAACCACTTTCTAATCAATAGCAGCATGCATTTTTGTTTGATGGCCTATTTAAAATAGGCCATCAAACAAAATTGTCATTTTGTTTGTAATTCTAATTTCTTATGAACAATAGTTAAAATGCCTTAATAACAGGTAAAACTGGAAACAAAGTAATGTAGCTTGATCCTAAAGCCATGAAATATTGCAGGGCTGGCTTTTAAGCTAAGACACAAAGCTCCATCAGACATAATGTCAACATCTTTCAAAAAAATATTGGCAGCATAAGGAGTAGCTTTCTTCTTGATAAAGACTCAACAGTGTTACCAACTAAAGGTAAACAAAATCCTAAGTCTCCATAAGACCACACCTCAGCACAAACTTCATCTTTTTGTCTTCTGAGCCTACAAATATTTACACATTTAATGTTAAGTTTTTAGGGGTTTGGTGACCAAAAGTTAATAGTCAAAGAGACTATTCACATGCCTGAAGTTAAGCCTCTGACTATGTGTTTGAACTGTCAGGACTTTGCACATCTTTTGTTCTACTGAAAGTGATAGAGGCAATTTTTTTCCTCGTGCTTGAGCTGGAAATCCTAAACCTGTTTCCCACTGAATTTTGTCACCAGGGCATTTTTAAAATGACTTTCAAGGTTTGTCAGTGTATGCGTGCAGAAGCAAAAATGACACATACAGTATTTAAAATGCCAAGATGATCGGAGACAAGGTGTCTGAAAAATCATAATGTAGGGAAAGAAACCAAAGACCTCAGAGATGTAGAAGAATTAAATTTACTGTTACTGTGAATGAGCTTGTAAGTCCTTTAGCAAAGAAATAGTGTAGTATATATAACTTTTATTATTGGAGTTACCAGGAAACATCAAATGACTATTGATAAAAATTGTGTTTACTTCTGCTGTGCTCATGACCAATCTGTGCTTGTTTTCAGTAAGCAGTTCAGTTACACTACAACTAAGGTATGCAAAAAACAAAGCTGAAGTTTTCTCAAGTACTGTCTCATAGAAAATTCTGGATTTCTGCAAACAAATACTTGCTTCCACAGAATATGTTTTAAATGGCCAGAAATACTGTTGACACAGCCAAAAGGGAAATGAAAATTAGATACACAAACTTCAGATAAATAAATGAGTTCAAGAAGAATTTCTCTGTACCCTCCATGATCAGGACATCTTATCTGCCTCCAGTTACTGTGTGATAATATGACAAAAATTGTGTAGCTGTACTAAATACTAACTATACATTCCACTTTTCAAAAAAATTCAGCATCGAAGAAACCCGTCTCTTTAGAGGAAAAAAACAAAATTTAATTCTAGGCTGAGATTTTAAAGATTTGTGACTTATCACAATAGACACATTCACCCCTGACCATTCAAAAAAACTACACATAAATCACAGAACTTTTAGACATCACAAAATTCCCAGTGTAGTGAGGGAATACAACTTATGTTCCTAAACAAAGCATTTTCCTAAGTGCTTTCCTCTATGAGGGTTAGGATCAGTCAGAAGAAAACAATTCCACACAATCTTTGCAACTGAGAACTACAAAGTAAGAGCTCACATTTTCATCATTTTTAAACAGTCCTATGCAAATGTTTATGATTAATTCATAAAACGAAAAACTAATCTAAAAAAAAAAGGTTGACTTGCTACTTTGCTCATTGATTTACCAAACAAACAAACAAAAAAAACCCAAAAAACCAAAAATGAGGGGGAGGGGGGGAGAGGCTCTATTTAACTGTTGGACCATTTTCCCCATTTTCCATTGATTTGATCGTCTATTTTATTTAATCTTAGGCTTAATTATATATACCATTTGGCTGACTAATCAAAGATCAAACAGTTAACAATCCAAGACCTGTACTCTACAAACAATTAAATAAATGATCTCACACTACAGTGGTACTGCATTCATTAGAGCTGCATGTTGAGGTATCTAGGAAATACATTCCATAACTTGGCACTTCCGTAAGATGCAAGTTCATCAGTTGACTACAAATTCAAGAGAAAATGGAGGAATAAAGGAGAGCAAGATGAATACAGTGATAAAAATCATGGTGATCTTTTGGCTGTTAATTCATTAGTCATGGGCTGGTGGAGGATTTACTTTTAACCTTTGCTCCCACAATACAGTGTAATAATAAAAATAAAGTCCTGTATGTAGTCTACACACCTATAGAGTTTAAAGCAAAGATAAAGCTTCTAAACATCTTTCATTAAATCTGAATTTGAATGCAATCCCCATTAAAAAGAGACTGCCTACTTGGCCACATTCCCCAGGTGCAGGTATAATGAATATTTTATAACAACTTTTCCAGGTGATCTAGAAAGATATGATTTTGTGTATATTGGCATTGGAATATACCTTACTAGTCTAAAGAGAACTGATTTTTTTTTCCAAGACTACCAGAATTGTTGATTTCTGCAAGCACTTATTTAACAAAAACTTGTAAACTTGTGAGAAAACTTCCTTTCCCCAAGTGTTCCACATTATTCAATATGAATTAAAATATGGGATGAAAAATGTCTCAGTAGGCGTTTTGGAATCAGTAAACTCAATCAACCAACTAACCAGCCAACTAAAAACAAAACAAGAAAGGAAGATCAAGACTTGACTTGAACTTTCTAAGAAAATGCAGAAGCAGAATTACCACTTTTTCAGGGCTGAAAGGTGAGAATTTTCTTGTGACTCCTTCTCTTAGAAGGAAGAAAAAATTGCATACATCTTTGCAAATCAACTTGGAGACTACAGTCAGCAATATTAATGAACAGAGAGAAGCTTTCTGTCTAAACCAACAATGGCAACTTCATGGGAAAAAAATTCTTTTCATTAAACTTTTAAAAAAATTATTTATGAAGTAGTCACACAGGATTTAAAGCATGCATCAGACTGATTTGTCATAATTCTGACTGTTTTGTGTAAAAACCCCATAGTATTCCTGCTTGTTGGCTTTCTAATTACTTGGTACAAAGACATAAACTACTGCATATGCTAGGATGAATGCACACAACTGTGTCAAATAGTAAAGGAGCCAAAGAAAGAAAATATTAAAATACTGCTTCTTTTGGTATCCTTGGAGAATCTGTGGTGGTAACAAGGCTTGTTGTTTCCTGCCTGAAGAAACATTACATATACGGGAGACAGATCTCTAAATATTTACACTGTGAAGATCTTGTTCTCTTGCACTAGCCCGAATCATAAGATTTTAAAATTGAAATAAGGGTTATTCCAGACATTCACTCTCCCTGCCTGGCAGCGAGGACTGCATCAAGCTCATCTGTGCTCGTTCATTTGGGAAGCATGTACATAGGAGAGGCAATCCAAAGGGATTCCTCTATCCTGGCAACCCTCCAGCAGTCTTCAGGCTGCAGCTGAGGTAACGATGGGACTGCAGGACTGTCTGCCCTGCGGTCATGAGCAGTGACCATGGTCAACAAGCTGCTGAATCCATCCAGTGATGACACAAGTAACTCTGGTTCTAGCTGGCTGATCAATACAGTTAATTAAAAATAGCAGGTAGACCTGTTTGGAATAACTACTGGGTAATTTTGCTTACTTTCTACACATAGTCCATTGTGTGGTTGCTGAATTTTTAAATATCTGGTGTTTTGTAAATTAAGTATATGATGAAATTTCTTTTCCCACCTTGAACAACTAAAGAACACAATCCATAACAATTATAAATTTCAGTGGTTTAATTTTCATTTCATATAGTTTAATGGATATGAAAAGAAATTAAAATTGTTAATCCAAGAATCCCATTTTTATGCTTAGACTAATGCTTACAAAAAAAAAGAAAGAGAAGTAAGCTTAAACCTGAAGAAAATAGATAAGGAAAGAAAAAGGGTGCAACATGAAAATATTCATAGTTACAAACAGCATTAAAAAATTAATTTCAAATGTGCCACTTCCGATGTGCTTTGTCTAGTCTAGATCATTATTTTGATTGTTAACAGATCAGTGATCACTGTTATCTAAATTTCATTTTTTATTCAGTTTATTTTTATAAGAACAGAACTATATGGGCCCAATTAAAAAAAAAACAAAACATTTCACACACTGTACTATGAAGCAGCCCAATTACTCAAAATGAATATAAGTTAATTAGCATAGGCAAAGCAAACATTTAATCAATAACAGTACTGCACTTTTAACACTTTTTCAGCCTTGCTGATATTGATTATGTGCATACAAACTTTACAGCTCAATCCTTTTCAGGTCACTTTTGCTCAAATTTTTAAGTCTCGAAACCAACTCATCTGTATTCATAGCCTATGTGCTTTAAAAGCAGTTGGACTTTGTTCAAACATTCAAAAATTCATCTTTGAGCTGCAACTCATCATAGAAGACTCAATTCCTCAAAGGAAATTGTTCTGGGAAAGTTATAAGCAGACAGAACAAGGATTTTTAATGGCAGTTGACTCACAGTGTCAAGCTCTCATCTCAAAAATGTTTACACATATGAGTATCTCATTAAAGAAAATCTAAGATTTCAGTGTTGCATCAAGGATCAAGATGTAGACAGACTGTGGGTTCCTTTGTGATGCTGTCCTGAAATCTGTGAAGGCTATATGTAGGCAGCTCACTTTCAGGTAGTATGGTCTTTAAGTATGGGCTTGTATCTGATTATCAGTTTAAAAAAAATAATATTGTCTTGCCCTCAGGAAAAGAAGAATCTTATTTAACTGTGTGTCAATTGTTCTTTATACAGACATATAAAGGCAGTACAGCCACGGAAGGAGCAAGGGTTGCAAATCTACCTTTCAGGTACCTGGAGACCTGAGCTGAATGCCTGCATTCCAGATAAAAGGAATTAAACTGCAAAAGGCAGCGTTTTCTCAAAAGCCACCCCTATCCCCACGCCAAATGAGAGCTAGATAAGCCAGGTTAGCAGGGAGAGGCAAGATGGAAGGGTGCAATACAGGAACAGGCAGCAAAAGCTCTTACTCTGTTCTGACCTTGAATCCTTGCACTTTCCACAAAATGGAGCAAGAAAAGCAGCTTTTTAGCTCCTTGGTGATTAAATGCCACACACTAAACATTGGAGACTCAAACCTCCTCTCTGCCTGAAGGAACTAACATTTACATCTCCCATAAGAACTCTCTAATGACTCAGCTATATGATATAATACCTTGGACTCTCACAACTTTTTTTCCTATTAAACCTCTACTACTCTTCCTTATGTGCCAAAATATTCACCTCAGCAAGAGCCAAGCCCCGTTTTTTTCTCCATGCCCTGTTGCTTCTCCTGACCAGTGGGCTCAAGTCCTGCAAACCCTTCACCATTCCCAGCAAGCCAGACCAATTTCAAAGCAATGATTTGAGGCACCTCCTGCCTGCGCATGGATTCTTCCGCTTGGAGACAAGGCCATGCTGCCAAGAGTTGGGAATACGAGCAGCTTTCCAGGCATGGCACACACCCTACATGGAAACAGGGCAGAGGGTGTGAACCTGTCTCTGTAGGAATGCGGGACACCCCACCTATGGAGCTCTGAAATTCTGGAGAGGGTTCTGCTGCCAGGAGAGGTGGAGCGATGCCAGTGGTGGGGATCCACTGGGCTGCATCCATGATCATGGTGGGGCCATGAGATACCTGCCAGGCAGCTCTGTGCAAGCCAGCAGGCACAAGGACGTGAAGGAAAATCTCCTGGCAGATATGTGTGCGTCGAGTGTTTCTGGGGATCAAGACGCTGCTGCTCACCGGAGGGGAGAGGCCAGCTCTGTTGGGGATGGGAGCAACCTCACCGTGGTGGGCGTGCTGAGCTTCATTGCCTGGCTCTGAGGATGCTGGCACTGGAACAGTGAAGGCAGGTCGGTTGATTTCACCTCGATCCCATTTAGTAAGTTTTGAACGTTAGGTTTGTGTAGTTTTGTTTTGCCTTTTTTTGGTCTTTTTTTTTTTTTATTTATTTTTTTTTTTTTTATTTTTAATTTTTTATCAGTGCTTCGGTACGGCTCGTCTGGAGCTTTCGTGAGAGGCTCAGACACACACACACACACACACAGACACACAGGCACATTGACACGCCGCATGTGGATGCAGATGAACGATTGCACCCGAGCTCCGGGCATCGCTGTCCCGGCACCGGCGGTGCTGAGGGCGCCTGCGGGGCGGGCGGCGACCCCCGCCGGGGATGGGATGGGATGGGACGGGATGGGATGGAGCGGGGCACCGGGGCGAGCCGCCCGCCCCGGGCACAAAGGGAAAGGCGGCCCCGAGCAAGGGGGATACGCGCACACTCCGCTTCTCTTCCCATGCGCGGGGGAAGGAGCGGGCAGGAATATTCTGGACCGAGGGAGGGGAGGAAGGAGAGAAGGTGATGAATAACTTGAATAAATCTGCAGCGGAGCTGAGGAGAGGGGGAGGGAGGCGGCGGTGGCAGGTCATGTGAGGCACAGTCATGCTGCGGGCAGAGAGGGGGCACCTGGCGGGTACACGACGCGGCCGGGGAGGGGGACGGCCGGGCGCCCGCCATGGCCGTGGCCGCAGGCTCGCCCCCTCCCCAGCCGGGACACCCCCACCCGCCCGCCGCGGGCTCGGCGCCGCTCGGCCATTTCCGCCACGCGAGCCGAACCCTATTTCCGCCGGCCCCGGCCAGACGGGCTTTATGTCTGCCGGCGGGGCGCGCGTGCGCGGCGGCCGCCGCCATCTTACGTTGTCTCTCGCCCGCCCTCCCCTTTGGCGAGCTCTCCCCTCCTCCCCCCCGCGGCGCCTCCTCCAGCGCTCCGTGAGGAGACGGGGCAGGCACTGGGAGGGAGAGACCCGCGGCGGCGGGGAAGCCGGGAGTAGACCCTGAGGGAAGAAAGGACGGGGCGGACGCGCACGCGGGAGGAGGAGGACGGATTCCAGGCGCGGTTCTGCGGAGGACGAGCGGGTGCCGCCTGTTATAAAGGGGGAGGAGGCGGCGGAGGGGGAAGGAAGAGCGTGCGGAGCGGAGCCTCCTCCAGAGACAGCCAGACACAGGGAGGAGAGAGAGGCTGCTTGGCTGGCTCCCCCTTCCTCCTCCCTCCCTCTCTCCTTTTCATGGACTCTCTTGTCGGGTTGCTGCTGCTGCTTTTCTTCCGTCCTTATTCCGTCTCTCTAATACCCAAAATGATTCAGCTCCATGGCTGCCACTGACGGGGATGTCCCTGCCCGGCTTAGCCTGCCGCTGCCGCCCTGCTGTGCGCCAGTCCTGTACGTATCCGCGCCTTCCTCCTCCTCCTACTACTAGGAGCGGTGATGGCGAGGGGCGCCGGCCGCCTCGCCGGGCTGCCCTGCGGGCCCGCCGGCTGCCCTCGCCCCGCCGAGGCGGGGAGGGACGGAGGGAGGGAGGGCGGTGCTGCCGGCTGCCGGCGAGCCGCGGCGGCCGGCGGAGCCTCCGCGGGGAGAAGGAAGGGGCTCGCCCCCGGGGCGGCCGGCTGGGTGCCCTCCCGGGAGAGGCGCAGCCGGGGGGCTGGGGAAGGGGGCAGGCGGCCGAGCAGGGAGGTGGTGGTAGAAATCGAAGGGAGGCGGGGGGCAGGGTGGTAGGGAGAAAGAAAGTGAATGGCGGAGGATTGAAAGTGTCACATTCAGAGGCGGCGGAGGACCGGTGCTCGCCCCCTCCCTGTCTCGGAGGGGAGGAGGAGGGGAGGGGAGGGGGGTGGTGGTGAGCGGCGGTGCCGAGCCGCCTCAGCCCGTGCGCTGCGGGAGTCGGGGGGGGTTGTGCGTGGTGGTGTCTGCCCTGCCCTGAGCACACAGCTAACTGTGCGTGTGTGTGTGTGTGTGTGTGTCTGTCTGTCTCTTTCCATACCGGGGGATTGCACTCTTAAAATACACCCGATACAATGCACCAGCCTGACTCAGCCGCAGACATTAGTGCTAGGAAGATGGCGCACCCGGCGATGTTTCCTAGAAGGGGCAGCAGCAGTAGCAGCGGCAGCAGCTGCGTTACTGCTCCCACTGCACCAGGTACCGGCGTTGGGAGCGCTGCCCTCTCCGCCGAGGATTATCAGCCGCCTTTGCTGGTCCAGCCGCCGCCTCCATCTCCTGCAGCAGCTTCAACCGCGGGTCCACAGCCGACACCCCCTCACCCACAAAGCCTGAACCTCCTCTCGCAGTCTCAGCTCCAGCCACAGCCCCTTGCACAGACTGGAGCTCAAATGAAAAAGAAAAGTGGTTTTCAGATTACCAGTGTGACCCCTGCTCAAATATCAGCTAGTATGAGCTCTAATAACAGCATAGCTGAGGATACAGAAAGCTATGATGACCTCGATGAGTCTCACACTGAAGACCTGTCATCTTCAGAAATCTTGGATGTGTCTTTATCCAGAGCCACTGACATGGGAGAACCTGAGAGGAGTTCTTCTGAAGAGACTCTAAATAACTTCCAAGAGGCAGAGACTCCTGGGGCTGTTTCTCCAAACCAGCCTCATCTCCCTCAGCAGCATGCTCCTCTGCCTCATCACCCACAGCAGAGTGTTGTGATCAATGGAAGTGTTCATCCCCATCATGTTCATCATCACCACCATCTTCACCACCACCATCATGGACACCATCATCCATCGCATCCTGGGGTGGGTAGTGCCCCAATTTCTGGAGGACCACCGCCCAGTCCATCGTTCAGAAAACTATCAACAACTGGAAGCTCTGACAATGTTATATCAACTGCACCAGTTTCTGCTGCATCATCCACTGGTTCTCCGGCATCTGCCGTGTCTAATATCCGCACTACAAGTACTCCTGGAAATTTAGGTATAAGTCCTGCTGCTGGAACTAGTACCTTAAATAATGTTAGTGGTGGTAGTTCTAGTGTGGCAAGCAATGTGCTTGGTACTATTAATTTAAGCAACATCATGAGTACTGGTAATGTAAATGCTTTGTCTGGAGCTAGCAGCAATGCTAATGTGAATATCATGAGTGGTGTTGGCAATGGTACGAGTGCTTCCTCTAGTGTCATTAACAATGTTACTAATCCAACTGCAGGAATGGCAGTGGGATCAGGCCAGCAGCAACCTGCATCTGGCACATCAAGGTTTAGGGTTGTAAAATTAGATTCTAGTTCTGAGCCTTTCAAAAAAGGTAGATGGACATGCACTGAATTCTATGATAAAGAAAACACTGTTGCAGTTTCGGAGGGAGTAGCAGTAAACAAAGCAGTAGAGACGATAAAACAAAACCCGCTTGAAGTGACTTCTGAAAGGGAGAGCACCAGTGGGAGTTCTGTTAGCAGCAATGTAAGCACACTGAGTCACTATACAGAAAGTGTGGGAAGTGGAGAAATGGGAGCACCTCCTGTGGTACAGCAGCAAGCATTTCAAGGTGTGGGTCCACAGCAGATGGATTTTAGCAGTGCTGCTCCTCCAGCAATTCCAGCATCTAGTATACCACAGAGTGTTTCTCAATCACAGCTTGCACAAGTCCAGCTGCATTCTCAAGAAGTAAGCTATCCACAGCAGAAGCCAGGGGTCCAGCCTTCTGCACAGGCCAGTCTAACCACTGTTACTGGGGTTCAGCCAGCTCCAGTTAATATACTAGGTGTATCCCCGTCTCTGGGCCACCAGCAGCCTGCCCTTCAGAGCATGGCTCAACAGCAGCTGCCGTATTCTCAGCCAGCACAGCCCGTGCAGACTTTGCCAGTGGTGCAGCAGCAGCAGTTGCAGTACGGACAGCAACAGCAGCAGCAGCCAGTTCCTTCACAGATGGCCGCGGGTCACGTTAAGACGGTGAACCAAAACTCTGTCACAGGGGCTATACCAGACTACATTCAACATCAGCAGATCCTTCAGACTCCAGCCCCTGCCATGCAGCCAAGTTCTACAGGAGTAGGAGCTGGGCAACCGGTTCCTGTTGCCCAGGCACAGGGCATGCAGCCTTCAGTGCAAGCACATCCAGCTGCTGCCCCAGCTCAGCCTGTTGCACACGCTCCAGCAGCAATACCAGGTGTAGCTGCTAGTGGTCAAATACTAAATGTTGGGCAGCAAGGAAGTGTAGCTGCTGTGGTGCAACCACAATCTGCTACAAACCAAATTCCACCTCCAGTTATGCCATCAACAGCTGCTCCTCCATCTTCCCAAGTAGTGCAGCCTGTGCAGACAGGAATAATGCAGCAGGGATTACAGGCTAGTGCTACAGGCCTTCCTCAACAAATGGTCATTGCTCAGCAAAACACCTTGTTACCTGTACAGCCACAGGCACAAGGAGTGGAATCTGTAGTCCAAGGGATGACTGGCCAGCAGCTGCCTGCGGTAAGCCCTATACCCTCTGCTAGTACTGTTCCTGCACCAAGTCAAGCTGGTTCAGCTGTGCCTCCTGGCATACCTTCTGCTTCTGTAGGTTTGGGACAGCCACAGAATATAGCACAGGCTTCGGCTGTGCAGAATGGCAATTTGGCTCAAAGTGTTAGTCAGCCTCCCTTGATATCAACAAGTATAGGTATGCCAGTGGCACAGAGTGTGCCACCACAGATGCCACTAAGCTCTACCCAGTTCCCTGCACAATCACTAGCTCAGTCCATTGTAAGCCAAATCGAAGACGGCAGACGCCCTACAGAGCCTTCCTTGGTGGGTTTACCTCAAGCTGCCGGCGTTGAGAGCGGTGGTGGAGCATCGGCTGCTTCAGATGGCGGTAGCAGCAGCATGCCGTCCTCAGCGTCCCTCTTCCCCCTGAAGGTGCTGCCCTTGACAACGCCTCTTGTAGATGGTGAGGATGAGAGGTAAGACTGCCTGTAACTTTATTAAAAGATGGACTCTGTGATAGTTACATTTGCACTAACTTGCAGGTCTTGTTACAGCCATTCTGTGAAATGAAGCAGTGTGATGTCTCTGTCCAATTAAAATACTATTTCTCAGGTTTCAGCACATGCAATATTGTATTAAAGAACTTGTTTTTCTCTTGAGGGGGTGGGTTGTATTGATTATCCTTTGAAACTACTGTGTGGGTAAATTGTGCTTGACAGTCTGTTCAGTGTGTATATTCCCATTGTGTTGAGGAAGACAAGAATACTCTAGAGTGTGGGTATACTAGTGGTGATTGCAGTTTAGATTATTTATTATACGGAAATAATTAATATTTATTCTTAGGTATATTTTCTTTTCGCAAGCCTAGAGTTCATCCTGCCTTAGCTTCTCTTTTTAAAGTATTCACTTTACTAAGGTTGAACCAGTTGCGATTCTGTGGTGTACTTAAAACCTCTTTGACAGCCAAGAGATGCTTTAGGCAAATGAGTATGGTGGAATAAGGGATGTTCAGCAACATTATTGTGGCTCTTTGAATTGATCCTGGGGTGCTTTTGGTCTTGATGGTGTTGCTTCAAAGCATTAATGCATGGTGAGATCCACTTAGGCCTGCAGAAGGGTGGTGAACCTATGAATCTGGTGCATCAATTCTGTGCAGTTCGAGTGCATATTTTTTTGCCTTTGTCACCAGTTTTCAAACTACATGTATTCTGTCACCTGCATCTTTTCAAGTAAATGACCATTGCCTGGTCTTAATAGTACATGCATGTGAATATTCATTTCTTTGACAGTGTGTGCAGAGAAGTTGAGACCACTGTGTGTGCAGGCCGAATTGATTAAAACATCAATTTTAAAGTGTGATGGTTTGATATTAATTGTGTGGATAGTCCTCAATGTGTAGAGGACCTCTTTTGATACGGGTTTGCGAGTGGCTAGGAAGACTGGTTCTTCTTCCAAAGAACTTCCTGTCTGAGAAGCTACATTAATGGGAGAAGTAACTTTTAAGATAAACAACCCCCCTTGGGAATGTGGAGCAGGACAAAAAACACTAGAGAAACTGAGACTAGGGTGAGGAGACAAAATAAGGCACTAAACACAAGGTGGGAAAAATGCCATAGCAAAGGGAGGCAAAGCACTTTTAAAATACCTTCTTGGTGCCATAACTTAAATCAAGAATAATGCCAGTGGCCAGATTTTATTAATTTTTTTTTTTTAATAAAATGGGTTACTGGGAGAGGCTGGATTCTCTTCTTAATATTGAAAATCCTAACTCTATCAGCAGTCTCTGATTATGTTGATCATAAGGTGTTGACTGCCATTGTGGTTTTCATCACATCTTTCTAAGATGCCAGAGAACTGTAATGAGTAGCAGCTTGTCTTCCAGCAGTGCTAGAAGACAAGTTCCAACACTGTTGCATTCTGATTATGTTTTTTTTTAGTCAATAAGTACATGAAGGTGGTAGAAGACAGATTGAGGTGTTAAAGCCAACAGTGTCACCATTATGCTACTAGCAGTTTTTCAGAAATGTTTTTTCGTTTTCTTCTGTTCGAATTTTGTAAACCAAGACACTAATCCTTCTCTTCATGGGTTCCACTGGTGTTTGGTGGTGTCATTTGTTTTTGTTGTTGTGTGGTTGTTGTTTTTTGGTTTTGTTTTCTTTTATCAACCAAAAAGATCGCTGTAAGCATTCAGGGGATCCTAGCCGAGTAGGAGAAACGTAAGCTTATTGATACTCAGTGTTTTGGAAAATGACATCTAGAATATGTCTGTACCCTGATTTTAAGAGCATATGTTAACAGTTTGACATGAGTGGTAGTTTTTCCAGAAAGTTTAAATCCCTCAGGGTAACAATAGCCAGAAATACCTTCTTCCTCTGTTTTGCTAGCCAAAGATCACATCCTTTCTTCTCCCATGCACGTTGCGTCTTTGTTCAATCTGTCATCTCCAGGTAGACTACACTTTTGTTTAGCTGCAGTTGGAAAACCATTTATATTCTTTACACAAAGCAGGATATGACTCTATTAAATGGAGACCAAAAATAATTGAGGTTTTTTTGCATGGCAGTAGTGGCCAGGTCACTTTTGTGTACAATCAGACAATTTACTGCAGCACGTCTCCTATATATTTGCATGTGACATTAAAAACCTGTTTCCACTTCCAGGGGATCTCAGGGCAGGATACTTCTACTGTCATCTTCGCTGGCATTTTGGGCTGGAGCTTAGAGTTTGTTGCTCACTAAAGTCAGTGCAAGATACGTTGTTATTCTGCTTGGCTCCCCATTTTTCAGGCCATGGGATCTCTCTAGTTAGTTTTTTTTTACTGGTTTGTTAGATTATCCCTGCCTTTACAGGAGGTAAAGGGTAGTGTTTTGTAAAAGGATGTAAGTATTTCAGAACAGGTGTATTGTAAATATGTGTTTGAAATCCCCATTTCTCTTGGTCTTATCTGCACTTATGTCACTGAAGATTTCTATCAATACATCCCAAGGGATTCTAAACCTGGCAAAGGAAAAGGTAGGAGAAAAGAACTGAGTGATGACATAATTGGGCCAGCGAAGAAGCTGTAAAATTCCATTTAGTGTGCGTTTGAAAAAACATCTGACCCATGTAATACCTTGTATAGATTAACTCCCAGCTCTCCTTAAACCTGTATATAACTGTGTTTAAGGCCGTGCCGGTATCTTTAAGTCTGTTCAGTTTTTAGAACACCATTTGCAGCTCTTTCTATGCCTGTTATCAGGGCATGGCCTTTTAAATATAGACAGTGTGGAGTGTGTCTGCTTTGAGAACTGTAACCTTTAGTTCCCCAGTATGAATGACTTTTATTTCAAGTCATAGTGAAGATTAGATATTAAAAATGAGCTGCTTGGCAGAATGCCATGTGGAAAATTAATTTGCAAATGTTAATAAAGGGAGGATACAAATAATACTCTCTGTACTTTCTGTATTAAAAAAACAAAACAAAACCAATCAAACTGCTGAACAAAAAACCCAAAACTCCAACAAAATCACCAAACACCCGTAGTTCTTCTGACTAGTCTTTCTTAAGCCTGTTGGGTATGCCATAGATGTGTGTGTGTTGGTAGATTCATCATCTCTTAATTTTTTGGCCTACAAAAATGTAGGCCAGTTTTTTGGTTGTTAAATATTTTTTCTCCTTCTCCTTGGCTTGAGCCATGGTATGGACTCAGAGCATAGTTCTTACATAGTTTCTTGGATTTGGAATGGTTACCTTGATTTATTCACTGTAGTTATTAAATCTTGTCAATTTTAGACACGGTCTTTTGAGTTAAGTATTTCATCTTTAGAACTGTAGAGCAGGATAGCTTTTATTTTCATGTGTTTATTATTAAGCATGGATATTTAAGCATGGATGAATGCATGTTTATATCACAGTGGATCTTTTTGTGTATTTATACTTAGTGTTGAAAAATCAGTTTTACATTTTCGTAGACAATGTTTTGCTGTACATGCTTGCACTAAGATTTTGTATGGACCTGCGTTGTTTTTAAGTTACCTGTGAAGTGAAGACTTTGAAAGTTAATGTATTTTATAGCATTTATAAAGGCTGCTATAAGTGAATTTAAAAATAACTTAATCTGAAGTGTTGTTTGTCATTACTCAAAAGCAGGTTTTGTGAATGAAGGATAAGAGAACTAATAACTACCTCCCTGTCCTTGACAACATTTCCTGTAGAATTGTTTGCATTCTTTAGGCTGGTGCAAGTTGTATTCACCTGTTTGTGCACGTCATCCTGTGAAGCTGAAGAGAAAGGAGGAAAAGATGATTGCAAACACAAAACAGGCATAGAGATTTAAAATATTTTTTATTATCTGACAATCTCAGTATTTTTTAAGAGAAAGTTTTAATAAAAGACCCCTTTAGAAATGTTTTTTTGTGTAGGTTGTGTGTTTTGGCTTGTTACTGAGTTTGTTGAGGGGCTGGAAGATTAAAGCTGAACATGAGAATCAAAAGATTTTTGAGTGGCCTTTGAGAAATGTCTAGCAGTAGTAACTAGTACTAGATTGTGAAATGAGGTACAGTCAGGAAGCTGGATTAATGTTCATCATGTATGCAGCTGTCTTGTGGGAAGATTGACCAGGTACAAGTGAGATTTTTACAGATGGGATTCAATACTCTGAAGATTTTAGTAAGCAGTAGAGAATGAAGTAAGGTAGAACTGGAAGCTTCAATTATGTTTTTGGTGTGGTAACTATTTTGTGTACGTATTTTGATTTTATAAGTGGTTTTAGAGTTTATATGGGCTTTTTGTTTGCTCGAAGTTTTGCCGCTCTGTATTTGGTGAGAAAGGGAATAGATACTTTACAACAATGGATATCTGGTGGATTCGCATAGATTTTATAGTGGTTTTTTTTGTTTTTTTTTTTAGTTGAATCTTAGGGGCACTGGTGTTATTTTATTCTAGAAGATAAACTGTTAAAAAAATCTGTTCAAATCTTCAATTGAGCTTTCAGTGGAACTTGAAAAAATTATTAACCTCACTAATGGCAAGTCAAGTGAGTAGAGAGAAGGAACTTTGATGAACTTGCTGTTGTGTCATGCTAACAAGTCCAGTTTCTCACTTGGTCTGATGGAATAAAAGACCTGTTGTTAATGGAATTGACTTTTAGTTCTGCTCTGAGTAAAGAACAGTGAGGAATTTAGAGTCTGCACCTTGTATGTCTGCTGACCTAGCTGTAGGTGGCAATACCTTTTTTGATGGAGCTTTTCCTGGCATCTTTTATAGATGCATTTTCTACATGCCACGATACATTTTGAACTAAGGGGTGCTGCAGTGCTTGGTATTGCATTGTCTTTCAAGACAGGAAGAACCAAGAGATACCAGGGGGTTATAACAGCAGCAATTTTACACTTAAGGCAGATACTGAGAAATTAATCTCTTCGACTGATTTCCCGAAATCATTCCTCAGCACTGCAGTTTTGGTTGCTCTTTGGAGCAGTGCATAAATATGAAACCATCTATGTATGTGTATTTGAAAATGAGCAAATGAGATTTTGAAGTATTTAATGTTGAAAAACAATCTTTGTTACTGTCTCAGGATTTGCATTCTTTACAGGCTAATCTGAAAATTATAGTTAAACCCACTGACAAATGGATTGGTAGTGAAGTGTTACAGCCTTTACAAGTTACTGTGATCTAGATAATGGGGAACAGAATAATGACTCTATCAGTCAGTGGTAAGCTAGCAAAATTAGCAGAGTGGGAGGGGAAAATAATTAAAAACCAAACACCACGATCCCCTCCAAAAAACCCTAAACAAACAACTCCAGCCCAGCCTAGCAACCCCCAATATGTTAATGTATCTTGCTTAGGCATAAATAAAAAGGTGTATGGTTAGCATACCTATGCTACAAAAAGACCCCCTATAACGTGTTCATCTTATAGATGGTACTAAAGTAAGTAAACCTCTTCAGACCTGTCTCTTAGCAGCTTAGGAAGTACATCGAATTGCAAACAGTTGGCTAGTATGGTCTTTTAAACAAAAAACACCTGAATATGAGTGCAATTATAGCAAGTATATTTTTGGTATGACCTTTCTGGGAATAATTCTCATTGATTTAAGGCACTGGTTATTTTTCTATTCTTTTGATTAATTTATGAGACTAAAATGTACTGTGTGTAATATGTATTATTCTTTAACAAATGACTGAAAACTTCTCAAAGTGGGCCTATAGCTTTCATTTACTGCATTTATGCCACCAAAAGTGGTGCTATTAAGGCCAGTTAAGGGTAAGATTATTCAGTAAATTATTTCATGGTAATGATCACTGTAAATAAGAAACTAGTTTATTCTCAGCATGGTTGTACAGGAAACCATAGTCTAAAGCTAAGATGGAGAGAGTTCCTGAGTGACTGGAGATACAGCACTTTATTTATTTTAGCCTGTTCTAAAGCATTCAGACTTAGGAATTGCATGATGGAAGTGCAGCATAATTATGGTATCAAATTGGAGCACCTGATCATCCCTCTGGCTTTAATGTCTGGGAACACTTTAACTCTTTGTCTGCCTTTGGAATTTGCTAACAAAGACAGTAATTGTGCTAAAGTCAGTGGTGTAGAAATCCTTATCAGCTCATTTTGTGCAAGCCTCCGAACACCTATTGTGCATTGTCAGTGTTGGAAGCAGGATTTGGTTTGTGGTTGCAGTTATATGCAAAAGTCTCCATCTTCCACTGAAGCTGAATTGACTTTCCCAAGAGAGATATTTAGAGGTTATTAATGGCAGGCAAGGATTGTAATGATGCCATACATGCAAGTGGTACGGCCTGTGGTAGTTTAGGTGTTCTGTCATTGTTGGTTACCTTACGGACTAACCTCTACTAAATGAGGACTTCTGATTTTGGTGCTGTGCAGAGATGAAGAATGATACTTGTCATGCTCAAACTCATCATTATGCTTTTGCAATGGGAACTTGTACAATTTTATGGGGTTTTTTTACTTGCAAAATAAGATCTTTAACGTGTTTTGGTAAAACAGGAAAGTCACAGTAAAATTTTTCACTGTTTTCTTTGAGCAAACAATTACTTTGATTATGCTTCCTTTAATTTATTTTGGCATTACTGTGTACCAGAAATTACTCCTGAGCTTTTTTCTACTCTTCTCCACTGGGTTTTGTTAGATGTTGGTCCCTCATGTTTAATGGTTTGTTATGCTATTTTGAGGTGTTGGTGAGGCTTCCTGTATTGATGACCTTTGACAATCACTTATATAAATTTAAGGATCGTAGGCATTCAGACTTGAAGTTCTTGCCCCAGTTTCTGTTTCTTCTTACAGTGCAGGGTTAGTGATGGTCCAGAACAGTAAAAATAACTTTTCTTTGTTCAGCTGAGAATGGCTACCAAAGCAAACTACTCTTTATAATTCGCCTTCCTTGCTGGGGCTTGTAAGTAGTGTATGGACTGAAATGGGTATAGAATTCTGAGAATTTAGAAATTTGAAAATTTAGAAGAACAGAGTAAGAAGTAAAGTAGTTGGGGGGTTTTGTTTATCATTATGGCTTGGAAATTCAACACAGTTTTGGAGCTTACTGTAGCCTTCAAAGAGCAGCAGATACACCTACTGCTGATGCTATTTTTTTTCCTCAGGGAAATTCTCAGAAAATGGCTTTGTAGTTGTTTTAATGAAGTTTCAGGGGTTATCTTGTTCATCTGCTTACTTACTTTTGAATAATCCATTCTTTTGAGTATAGTGGAGAAGTACCATTTTATAAATTGTTAAAACAGGCAGCAGAGGATCTTCTCTAAGTTTAGACTTGGAGATGAACTTTACTACTAGGTGAATGGGACCACAGTCTATTAAAGATACAGGCAGTACTTCTAGTAAGGTGTAGATTTGATAGCAACTGGAAGTTGGTCGTAGAGTGTTTTATAACCTTCTGCTTAAGTTAGTTAAATGACTCGGCCAGGTGTATTGTTTGAGCTTCTGTGTGATTTAAGTGTTTTTCCAGCCTTCTTGTTTGTATGTCTTGTCATTTATTTTTTCCTCTTTTTGGACTTGTTTTATTTTTGGTTTTGTTTGGTTTTTTGTTTGTGTGTGTTTGGTTGATCTAATTAGCATGGGTATCAGCAGGAAGTTTTCAGGGCTCTGATTCCTTGGTGTGTTACGAGTTTTGAACTTTTCCAGCAGCTGTTTAAGCAACAGTGTCAAAGTACTGTGCTAAGTACTAGGGATAGTACTGAAAGCTGCTGAAAATGTGGATACACATTCAACGATAGTCTTAGCATCTTAATGCATTTAATAATAGGGTTCTTTTTTACTGCAGTGCTGCAGTATAGCTCTTAATGATGAGTTACACAGGTAACATAATTTCAGCATGCAGTGCTATTACTGTAAGGCTGTTTCTTTATTCTCAGTGTTACATTTGGTTCATTCCCTCTGTAAGAGCACAAGGTGTGGATCAAATGTAAGTTACACCATCTTTTTACAGATGTTGTTAGTGGTTTTTTTTGTAATCCATTGTCTTGTGGGTCCTAGCTATTGCTAACTGAGTGTTGTCTTTGGTGGTTACATATCTAGTCAGTAATCCTTTTAGTTGCATAAAGTGCTAAGTTCTGAATTTGGTATCCATCAAGAGTTGCTTATGCTGGTTTATAAATGGTGTTTTCCTTTAAATCCTTGTCAACAAATATAAATTCTAGAAATAACTCAATGTTTCTTCAGTAACTTTGAAGTCTGTGCAATGTAGAGGGATGGAATCTCTGTCAAGATGAGAGAAAATTTAAATGCCTCTTAAGCTTCCTCTGACCTTCATTTCACCCAACTCCACAGTCATGGATAGCTGACAGAGAGAGATGATGACTGTCAATTTATCTATAAGAAAGTGTAGAAATCAAAAAGTCAGAATGTAACCATACTAAATTTATGTTTCTATACATTTAGTGCTCTTACAGCTATTAAGGAAGACTGATTAAAAATTAACCCAGTAATTCATGTATGATTGCTTTGGTATCTGTTGTGACTGCAATTTTGAAATACTTTTCTTTTTAACGAAAAGCAAGCAAAAATTTCTCAGACAGAATCTGAATAATGAGTGACTTGTTTGGCATATATTGCCACTGAGCTGGGATAAGCAAAGGGAAAAAAAGGCTTCTGTAGATTTCCTGGAAGATTATTTTAAGCTTCATAATTTTACTGGATGTATGTGTGTTGAAATATCATAATGTGTTTTTGTACCATATGAAAGATTCCATATTTTTCTGAGGAAGTCTGTCTGTGGACTATAAACAGCGTTTTAATTTGTACTTCCAGATTGAGCCTGACAGAAGTGGAATACTTTACTTTCCTTTTAGGATTTTGTGAGGGTTCATGCTTTAATGCCTACCATATAGAAAGGAATATAAGGGGAGGGAGAACAACTTAGGATATTTCATGATTATTGTGTGTGTCAGCTTGTTCATGGTATTAATTGTCATTCTCCATTGATGTCACTTTCACTCAGATTATAAGCATTTCTGAAATCTATCAAGGAAGGATTTAATAGTAATAATTAGTTAATATTTAGCATTAAGGTTTGTTTGTTATCAGCTGTTCAGTGAAGAATCTTGACCTGGCCTTAACGTGAAATGTTTCCTGAACATCTTTGATTAATTTGTTTTTGAAATCCTATAGTCTGAAATTCTTAAAGTTCCTTATGTGTATGTATGCATATGAGACTATATAAAGCTTTTTTTAAAATAAAATTACCTGAAACAAACCTGCTGGTGAAAGAATGAGTAGTTGCTGCTTTTACAGTCTCATTCCGTGCAGTCCTACAAAATAAGACCAAGTAAAAATAAAATAAAAGGAACCATGAGTTAATGACTGCGTACTTTAAGTACTTGTTAAATAATTTACTGTAGCACCCAAATGAATTCAAGGTATAAATGTACCTCTTTAATCTGCTGAATGAGGTTATTATGTTAAGAATGGATCAGCATATTGCACTGCCAAGTGTTCTTTAGTAGGCCTAATATCCCAAATTGGGTGAAATGTCGAATTGCTCATAAATGTTCAGGGATTGGTGTAGGATGTGCATGTGCCTCCATTTTATTTTTTTTCTCTCCAAGTGTATGAGACTCCTTCCAGTACTGTAATTGGTTGTGAAAAAGAGGAGTTTCTGAGCCTGTATTTGATTGGAGAGAGAGGAGGGCGGGTAGAAGGTGTGAAAGAAATGGTCATGATGCTTGTTTTGATTTTCTTCTTTTTTTCTGGTGGGGAAAGGGATTTTAATTTTTGAAATACTGTCAGGCATCAGTGTGTCAGTCAAGTATATGCAGTTATTGGCAATACAGCCTCTTCCTGTTTGTGGGGAAAGTAGCTAAAAGGCCTTGTTATGAATTGGTGCTCTGCTTTGCTGGCTGCTTTGTAACAAAGAGCAGAAAAGATAATGTTGAAGGACTTGGTGTCTGATGTCCATACAACTTCTGAAGTGATTTTAAGATGGTGCCCGCATTAAAGCAGGCAAAATCCTAAATATTTTTAGTGGTTGATGGAAAAACAGAGCAGCAAAGCGGGATTAGTAATCTCTGTGTTCTTGTGGAGTTGAAGTGTGTCATCTCTGGAGTAGCACTGCACTGAAAATTGTTTGAGCTGCCATTTCCCCCTGAAGGCGCGGGTCAGCCTCTTCAGGAGGTCTCACCGACTGCCCTTGGGGTGCATAAATCTGTAGTGCTGCTTAGTGTTGGAGGTGGAGAAGAAAGTGAGCAGTCTTGTTAGTTCACTGGAATTTAATGTAAATGAAGATAATTATTTGTATCAAGATACTTTCAGTGCTTCTAGAGCACTGTGATCTGTGAAAGGGGAAAAAGAAATGCTAGCATGTTATACCAGACAGGTGTAATTATCTTCACCTTCTGCATTTGTATGACCATCAAAATCCAGTATGGAATCTTTATTATGTATGTTTACTGTCCAAATTCTTAAAATATTTAGAACAGGTTTTTTTATTCCTGTGAAGTTATTGAATAAAAATATTTTTCTCTGAAAAAGTTCTCCAGAGAATTTTATAAAAGATATTGAAATTGTATGAAGTGTTTATACATATTTTCAAATAGGTACCTGTCTTGATACTTAGATATTTAAATGTTTAAGCAAGCTATGCAATCCTCCCTCTTAATACTTTTTATCTGGGGAGATGTTTCCTCCTATTCCAACCTCTGAACATGATAGTCTAAACCATTCTTAATGTTTCAGAAATATGTATATTTTACAGCTATCTAAAATGTTTTAATTGTTTTTATATTGCAAGAACAGCAATAAAGAACAAAGAAGCACCCAAGCCCTGGGATATCATTTCATTAAATGATGAAGTTTATATAATATGTTAGCCAGAAGGTAAGTCAGGTCAATAAGAGCCATGCAGTTATCTAAATCCCAGACATCCATCCTTCTAGTTTGGCTATAAAATCCTATGATTTTGTGAATTTACAGGTACTCTTTAAAAATACTTTCTCCAAGTTGCTATCAGGTTGCTCTGGATTAGGTCTGTAGCCTTTGTAGAATCTTCTTTGTAGAAGATTTGCAGACAAATCTTCTCATGCTTTTGTTACTGTGGTCACTAGAGTCACACATACTGTATTCATCAAATGATACTGCCATGTAGCTGTGTAGTTTTGGTTGTCTGTAGCAGACTGTAATATATATATATATGTTGAGTTTCTGTAAATTATATGCTGGAAGTTCTGAAACAATGCATTTTCTACTAAAAACTTCAATTTTTTTTGGATACCTTTCTTAAATTGTAATTATAATATGAAAAATCGTATTAAATAAAACAAATACTTTCTGTAGCATTTTCTATCCTAAATAATATACTCTAACCCAAGGTATGCGTTTAAGTGATGTTATTAAAATGGTTTGTTCCATTGCAGAGTTGTTCAAGCATATTGGTAACCCTTTTTTTTCCTCATCTGTTGCATGGTTTTCACCACTGATTTATGTTGTCTGCTTATGATGAAGAGGCAAGATTTAGAAACAAAGCCATTTCAGAAATCATGAGATTGCTGTGAAGATTTGCATTTTGTTTCAGAAATAAGAGTTAAAAGAAGTAACTATCATTGGTAGTCTCATCTTCCTAATGTGACCACAAGAAAAATGTACCAAAAATAATTGCTGGGAAAAGTAGGCTTTTTTCTTCATGAAAGAAGATCCAACCACGTCTGAACACCATTTAATTATAGCGTCTGTCAGTGAATGTGACTAGTTTCTGTGAGATTGTTCTTAAGTGGTAAACAAGGGTTGTTTTTAATCTCAAACTGGTAAGAAATGGTTTGACATACTGTGTATGAAGAGATGTGCAATTTTTTCCGGTGAAGTAAGCAATTTTTCCTCTAAGTATTGATGTGGTGGATTTTATGAAGATGGCACAGATAGGAAACATGAAAATTAGAATTTTTTCCTACTGGCTGTTTTGAAAATTAAAACCAAATAGAAGGTGTGTTTGAAACATGGTAATGAACACCTGAAATGTAAATGTGGCTGCTGTTAACTTGGCAGATTGATTTTCTTGAAGGATGATCAAGTTAATTCACCTGAGTAACTGATAACAGTAATAGAAAAAAGTGATGTTGAGGAGAATGCTCAATAAGAGCCCTATGAGGTGAAAAACTTGGAAATCCTAGGTTGAGGTTTGCATTTTGGAGCACTTTGCTGTACGGATTCCAAACCTTTGTCTACTAGAACCTTTTGAACCTTTACCTAGAAAAAAGTAATCTAGAAATGTATGTATGTCTGTGGAAGAGTTTATTCTCTTAACAGCTCATGGCTGGAGGCCCACTGCCATAGGGGGAAGTGGCTAGTGGAGAAGCATTTTACCAGCTGGAATGGATTTTGTGGAGTCTGGCTGGTATGACTGAGTGTTGTGGGAATGCCATATGTCCTTGAAAGTAACTGTTTTAATCAATGCTTAACTGTTGAGGCCAAAACCATCCAGATTTATAAGCAATAGAAGCAATTGTTTTATGTTAATTGTAGGTGTCCTTGATTAGCATGTTTTATGTATGTACAAATCGCTTTTCAAGATTTCATAGTGTATTTTCTTTACTTGGTGTGAACTGTTTGTATTTCATTATATTTCTCTGCTTACATGCTGAAGTACAGGCTTCTGAACTTTGTTCTGCTTCTTTCCTGATAATGTTGGCAAAATGCAACACTTGCAGAGCTAGATTATGCTTCATGAACTAATGCATCCTGTTCCTAAGCCTGGAATGATTCTTAGGGTTCTTCTGCTTCAGCTTTGTGTCCTGTGCTTTTTCCATTTGTCCAGTTTGGTTCAGTATCTGCTGTTTTTTGCTCCTGATGAATGGTAAATACTTGCATTCAGGAAAGCGAGGCTTCTGTTGGTGAGTCTGAAGAGTAGAAGTAATAAAAGGCAGTAAAGAAAACAATCGTATGAGCGATTAACTAAAGTTGATGTGCTGCTAATTCCTCGTCACATTGTGAGCTGACCTCCATTTGTATTATTTTCCCTCCTTTATATTCACAGAAAGTCATTCTTACTGAACCAGAAGGCCTTTGTATTGTCCTTGTAGAGTAGGTTTGCTTGCTCCAAACATTTGGTGTCTGTAGGAAGTGGAGTCAGGGTCACTGGCTTTCCTTTTCTCTTACGTCACTCATATATTCTCAAAGTACAATGGAGTGTCTTACCGCGGTCATTTTTACCTTCCTGAGGACTTTTCACTCTCACCCACTATTATCTATGGTGAATTAATGTTTGATAGTTCAGATCTCTTGCCAAATGTTCCAGAAGGGTCATTTGGTTTTGGTGTGGACAGATATAAAGCACAGAATGTCTATCTTGTAAATTAAGAAAGTAGTTGAACTTGGTTCTTTGAAAGTTAAAAGATGCTGTTGCTGAGGCCTGTCCTACAACATCTCAAAATTGTGCTGTATTTTTCTTAAATAACAAAAGATAATCTACAGGGATTAGAAGGAATTCAAAATGAAACCATGTAATACCTAAACCAAGAAGTAAATCTCTAAAGCTGAATGATAAACCTACATCAGACTTCTGATTGAGACATTGGCTCATAAGGAGCCTTAAAGCTATGATAGCGTATTCCCTTTTTTGTGCTTTAAATTGTAAATGAGGACTAGCTAAGATCATGATCGGTGTGTCTATGTGTATGATCTATGCCTATGTGTCCTCAAACAATTGAGAACAAGAGACCATGGGTAAAATTGCCTTGGCTAATATTAAGAAAGATTTTGTCTGTGGAACTCATCTCCTGTGGAGACCCACGGGGGGAAAAAAAAGTTTAGAGGTTGTTGCACCTTTAAAGTAGGGAAAAGTTTAACAACTGCCCTACTCTGTCAAAGCATAGACCAGAAATTAGGATGTTGTGTAAGTAGAAGCAAGATATTTGTGGTTTCATTAAGAAAAAACCCCACTTATTCACCATTATTATTTTTTGGGAACTGTTCTTGTGCTTGAAAAACGTAATGGTCAGCACAGCAATGGCTCAAAATAGCATTTTGGATGCTATAGCACTGGCATTGGAGCCTCATTGGCAAACATCCAAGAGGCCTGTAAAAGAAGAAAATGTCTTAACTGTTAACGCTTCAAGAGCTTCTTTTTAAATTTAATTTCAATTTTCTGTTTAAGTTTAAATATTCTGAAGTTTTCCAATTATATGCCTATTTAGTCAAATATTTGAGAGTGAGCTGAAAATCCTGTGAAAAGACACTGCATGGTAAGAATCCTTATTTGCAGCACAAAATTTTATTGATTATAGGAGTGCATGTAGGTAGGTAGCTGCAAAGAATTACTCAAGCTGTACAGAATCAAGTGGTTACTGTACAGATGGATAAAAAGATAAAAAGAAATAATTTTAGTAGCTGGATTTTTATTTTCCCTGCTTGTGTATTTTTCAAATTCTTAGTTGCATGTCAGGTTGCAGTGTAGACCTTTCTAGGTCAGTTCTCCTTTCTGAAGATTCAAGTAGGTTTAGGGGTTACCTGGTGCAATTGAGGCGTTTGTCCCTTTGCAGGACACTGCTGGTACCAGAGGGAAGTGGCTTTTAGCAGCCTCCTTCGCTGCTTTTCCCTACTCTTGGTAGTTGCATCCTGCCTCGGGTAGGAAAGATGCCTCCTGTTGCAAAAACCTCAGAGTGTCTTTGGGTAATGCCTTGCTGTTGCTAATGAATAATTAGGCAAATAGCAAGCATTTAATATTATCAGGTTCTCAATTTTAGTGCTATGTGGAAAGGACTTGGGATAAAGGGTGGTAAATGCTTCCTGAGCTTCCATGTGTAATTATATTGGGTAAATGCTGTTACCAAAGTTCCTGTGAACTGTCTTCACAGTAAAAAAAAAACCAAAAAACCAAACAAACAAAAAAAGAGAATCAGATATTTTAGGCTGATTAATCTTTGTGTTCATTTTTGCAACCAGGACACTAGGAGTTACTTTTCTAAAATTAGTTACCCAGGCTCTGAGATTTGGCATAAGTGTTTAAAATATGCCCTCATCACAGTGCTCCTTTTTCAGATGTTTTAAGTAATTAATATAGAGGAGGAATTTGACTTACTGCTGCTAATAAATACTGGAACACATTTTCCAGGACTTCAGAGTTGCTGGCATACCTGATTCTCTGCAGATCAGGAAGCACGTCAGAGGTGGTTAAACCCTAAAGGAGACAAGTAATCTACTTAGGTGCTTGGGGGTTTTTCTGACTTTATTTATAACTTCTAGTCTGAAATACATTGAAAATAGCTTTCTTTTCATTGTGCTGTATTTTTGTTTTAATCCGTCCAATAACGAGGGAGGATATTTGTATCTTGTCCAGTGTGTGGAAACAAGTGTTGTGCTTAGACAAGACCTGAATATGATCCCCCAAAGGGTGCCATTGTGGGAAGGACTTGGGTCAAAACCTGGGTTAAGACAAGGCCCAGGTACTGGATCTGCTGTTTTGCTGTGGCTAAATATTAATGCTGTGTGTGATCTACACCACCTGTTCCAGACCCCTACTTCAGAGGCTGGAGGAGTCTGCAAATTTTCCAGGGGTTATACTTGGTATTTGGAGAGGATGTTTGATTACGTTTTAAACTGGAGTGTACTGTGGATAATATAGAAATAATGTGTGATGTTGCAAGTTAACATTAAAGAAGTAATAAATTTAGAAATGCAGGAAGCCTGTTGCTCTTGTTTTAAATTTAAAAAGTTTGGCAAAACCTAAGCTTTTTTTGTAAAAATTAATTGCAGTTATTAAAGTCAATAAATAACCCTAGTATGTATTTACTGTATAGAAAATGTTATTTCAAATATTGTTTGCTGCCACATGAGGGAGTATTGGAGGGAATTGCTTTGAAAATAGAAAATTCAAAACCCGATGTAATATACTCCAAATCTTTGCATGGCCTACATCTGATGTATGAGGCCAGTTAGCAGTTAGATTTTGCTTAGTTTTTGTGTCTTGGCATGAATTTCTATTCTTCACCCATTTTTTTTCTGTCTGTAACCTATTTTATGTAGTAAGTTGATCTATAGTGTCTTTTCATAGCCTTATTGAAGCATCTTTAATATGAAATTAGAATATGCTAAATAACACGTCTAAAATAGGACTGCCAAGTGTTGTATTTATACTTTAACTACTATTCAAGAAGTCTTTCTTCATCATCCTCGGTAGTCATTTACATCATATTATTGTTTGGGTGATACTGTAATATGCTGTGTTTGTTGGGAACGCTAAGGTGATGGATTACTTGTTCAGTGCGTTTTGCATATATTAAAGTTTTCAGAAAATAGGTTCAGAATTACTGAAAATGGAATAAAATACCCATAAAGGAATAATGACTAAAATTTTTTTTATATTGGTCCTTAATGTGTGCCACATCTTGCTCGGGTCTACTGGAAGAGGCACAAACCTTCTGTTATGCAATCAGTTTGGATTTTGGCATAAGTGTTTGAAGTATGCAGTATTGGTTAATAGGCTTTGGAGATGGATGGAATTTTATTTCTGCTGGGTGAGGACTTTAAAAGGGATTGCTGAGTTTCCAGTATTGCCAAGTTTAGATAGTTAGGTTTGCTTAATTGATGTGGATTAAATAGTTTTAAAAACTGTGTACCAAGATGTTACTGAAGTTCTTTTAACTTAAAAAAAAAAAATCATGTAAGTAGAGTAAGGATCAAACATAAAACTCAGTGGAAAAAATTAGCCAGAACAACTCAGTGCATAATTTATGCTATGTAAATCACTTTGAAATTGGTGACCCCTGATGTCATTGCCCTTAATAAAATGCAAAAGGGAATAGAAAAGCTTGCATGTTATGTAGCTCTTGAATGTAAAGCTTGTTATTCATTCTAGTATATCTTACATGAAAAAATATAAACCACTAAAATCCAGAAGCTTAAGGAATTATCAGGTGGAATGGAATAGATGTAGGAATTCAGTGACTGTGTTTATCAATAAATATATTATTTGTCAGAATATGACACTGAAAAGCAAATACTTTTGCATTGTTAGAAATCCATACAGAATATGTGACCAGTTGTAAGCACTGTGAGACCTGATTCAGATATTTGTGTAATGCTGATTTTCTGTTCTGGTTTGGATGATCCCCCATGTAATTTAAGGTTTGCACAAATGAACCTTAGATTGCATTCCAGCATCAAAACAAACTGTTAAATTATTTTATTTGTACTAATAGGGTTTTTTTTCCCTTTAAAGGTTAATGTAATCAATTCAAATAATTAGCTGTGTAATGGAAAGCATACTTAGTAGCCCATGAAACCTCAGGTTTAATGCGTGGAAGTCCAGCTGAAGGGAGGTGAAAAATACTTTCCTTAACTTTTTAATTGATACTTAATAAATCTTGCAGTCCTAGATAGATTTAGGAGAAGCATTCTTAAGATATTTGTATGTGATTAGTTATTTCTGTGCTGTATCTAGGCAGCATGAATTGCAAAGCCTTTGACAAATGCCTATTATTTCTAGATATTTGGAGCCCATTTTTCCCTGGAGGAACAGTGATGTATCCAGGGAAGAATTTTCTATTGGAATTTACTCGTAGTTGTCTATTGCAAGTGCTTATCAGTGTTTTGTTTTTTTGTCAGGATGGCTGTCTAAGGAACTGTAGCAAGACAGAAGGAAATATGAATTGCCATGGTTTTGACACAGAGTTGATTACATTCGTTCTTTGAACTTTATCTATCTCTTGTAACAATGAAACTCAAAATAGGAATCTAGATACATTCCTTGAAGATTTTAATTTCTTAAGATTCTTAAGATTTGAGTCGTTTTTGAAGCTATTTATATATTTAATATTTTTATTAATCTAACTTCAGTTGAAAACATGTATATACTTCAAGAGATTTCATTGAAGTCACTGGGATTGTACATGTTGTTCTATCTCTCTCAGTGAGTTTGCAGTATAGAGTGTTTTTTATCATTAACAAGGCCATTAGTTATGAAAACTAGAAGAGATGTCTTAGCTTAAAAAAAGTCTTTGATGTTTAAAACCTTATTTTATAATACATAATATGGAAGTGTGATATGGAATACCCATGACACTTTGAGTCTTTGGTTGAGTTTAAATAAATTGTCTTTAGTGGGTCGCAAGTAACTGTCAGTGTTTATGTGACAACTAGGGAGAAGCAATTTTGTTTCCTTAATTCTTCCTATGGATTTAATGTAACAACACTTAAAGGCCGCAATAACAAACGAACTCAACCAACCAAAAAAATCCCTCATGCTAACATTCATGCTTCCAAAGTTATGTTACTTGCTTTCTTGCTCTTTTAGTTTATTTTGTAGTCTTGCCATGTACTCTCTTCAAATCTGTGTGCGTCCCTAAGCATCCTGATGAAAATATCTTGAAGTCAATCAAAACAGTGTCCCTGAACATTACTTGCTGTCTTTGCGCTTTTTGAAACTTGCTCTTTGAAGCTTCTGTGTCTGTTCACACTTTGTTTTTTTTCCATGTCTTTTGGTGCTTCCTAGGTCTTGCAGATAGATAGAAGAAAATTCACACGTTTCCTGTAGCTGTCTCTTTGCTCTTCAGTTTCAAAACAAGTAGTTATAAATAAAAAATACAGTTATTGGGCTGTATCAGTTGGAAAAGAATTTAATATCTTCGCTAAATGTTTTACACTCTTGAAATAAAGACTTTAAGATGGCAATCTGTTTATGTGATACCCTAATTCTGCTGTATGTAAGTCTTCAGTAACAAATCAGTTATGGACAGTTCCTGACAGTGCAGTCATGGTATATGGCTTGGAAGAAATTGTTGACAAATAAAGAAAGGCTTTCCCTAAATTGGGAAATATCAAATTGTGACACATGTGTAAACAAGAAAGTTTACCGAATTGATAATCAGGTGTCAAAATGATATGTTAAATATAGTTACCTCGTGGGCTGGTGACACATTGTGCATTGCTGAATGTTTGATAGTTCCTGTAAGGAAAAAGCCTGTTTTCCCAAAAAGTAGTACACAGGACTCTAAAATGAAGCTTCTCTTTCTTATAAGGAACTACCATGCTACTCTTGAAAATGGGCAGGAAGAGAGAAATATGGTCTGTTAGTTGCTAGCCCTATGTCTTTCTGCATCTCAAAATTTGGCACACTGGGACGTCTTGCAGCTTATTCTTTTTTTGTAGCTTCTTACTGCTTTCTGCTAGCTGACCCTGCCATGAGCAGTGGTGTTTGGGCTAGGAGGTCTCCAGAGATCCCTTCCAGCCTCAGCTGGTTGGTGATCCTGTGAGAAATTCAGAACACTTCCATATTTTTTTCTTTTAAACTATTTCTTAAAAAGCAAGGAGGGAGGTAAGGTACTTTTTTGGTGATTCTGTTTTTTTGTTTTTTTTTTTAAAAGAAATGAACATAGAGATTGGAACCAATGATTATAAAACCAGAACTGAAGGTGATGACAGATAATGTTCTTCCTCAATCACAGAACTGAAACTGGAAACCTTAAGTGTCTTAGGTTAGATCTATGGACTGCAAGTTTTATTAATCCTCTTAAGCTTGCAGTTAATTATTGGTTCTCTAGAACACCTTTAACTTATTCCTGACACACATTTGTATTTTTAGATTTCTTTTCCCCAGGAATATTGTTCATGAAAATTTATATAGGTACTCCTGTAAATTCCAGTGACTGCCATGTTTCAAACAGACTGCTTCCTTCCTAAAGTCTCTTTACCTTTCTCTGCTGTCTCTATCTTTGCTTTTCTCCTTGATTTGTTGGTTTGTTTTATTTAAAGACTTCAGGTGGGATATTTAGGGAAGATGAAAGCAAAGGTGATATGGTTAAATCACTATAGTATTTTGTCTCTCTTAAGCCCATGGTTGTGACACTGTTTATTATCCATATTTAGTTTATTCTAAAACATTATACAATTGTAAGTTTAACTTTAAAGTAGTGAGTTTTATAAAGTGATAAAATTTGTGTTTTATGTAATATAAATCATAAAAATAAATGTTTGTCGTCAGTATATAAAACTGTTTATGATGGTGAACGTACATTTTTAATGAATTTTAATTTACTACACTGGAGTTTGAGAGAGAGAACAGCTATCTTTCTTTAAAGTTTCTGGAAGGATCATGAAAAAATTCACTGTTCCTTCTGCAATCTGTAACTAGTGCTTGCCTGTTTTACCCTTTGTTGGGTTATAGCTCTATCATGTCCCTTTTCCTGACTCTTACAGTCTTGGAATCTACAGTGCCATTGGCAAAGCTGCTATAAGCTCAAACTTTTGAGATTGAAGGATTTTTAATTTTGTTATGCATATTTTTGGGGCGATACCTAAGGAATGAGAGTCTTGGTTTTGTTTCTGTGTTTGAATTCCTTTTCCCTGTGTTCATTATAGGGAACAGAAACAGAAGTAAATGATTGTAAAGTTTGACAGTACGGCAGAAAATTTGCTGCTGTCTGTCAGCAGTTCCACTTTTTGTGGTACACTGTTAACCCATTGCTTTCGGCAGCAGCCTACAAGCTTCTGGACAGCTGACAACCTGTGCAGGTCCAATACTCCTTCCAGAGGAAGCAGCAGCTGGATGGGCAGGATTGTCTGTCACACCAGGGGAGAGACATCCATTGTACTTGTTGTATGCATCTCTGACTCTTAAGGGTTCACTAGGCCTCATGAGGTACTTCAAACTTAGTGTATCTGGATATTCTAGAAATGGAAAGTTTCTGTTCATCACTTTCTCATTTTGTGTCTTTGGATCTGGTAGAGAATGTGGTATAAATGCATGGTGAGAGTGAAAATAACATGCTCAAAACCATTGTTAGACCAGTAATTCAACTTGTTAGGTCTTTGGGTGGGTTTGCTTTGGCCAGTAAGCAGACCAGAGTGAGTACATTGGAGTCAAGGAAATGGAATATGCTTTTGAACCAGTGTTCACGTTTATTCCAACTATTCTTTTTCCTATTTACTGGATTGCTAAATGGCTTTGGTAGATAACTTGAGGGAAAACAAAGCTGGAGGAATTGGCAAGTGCCTGTCTCTCTTCAAACACTCTGTCATGAGCCTGTTGATTACCTTTTCATGAACTTCTGTGAAACTTTTCAAGAAGCTTGGATGTTGAGAGTTAAAAGAAATGAGAGGGAGGTATCTGGAAATCTGTCTTCCCACTTGCCAGGTTCTGTATTTTGGGGACCAATGATTTCATCATGACAACAGTAGTTTTACAAATGATGAATGTGTTTTCCCGTGGTGTATTTTTAAGACATATTTGTGTTATGGCTGACAAACTGCTAGTGTTGCAAATGTCATCCTGAAGGTGCCTTGGTGTAAAGGAAAGCAAGGCTAAGGATCAAGTCAGCATGAGAAACAAACTAATGATTCTAGCTTCCTAATTGAGTCAAATTACCTAGAAAATCAGACTCTTAAAATGTTTCCTAAAGTTGTAAATGATATTAAATTGTCGGAAGGCACTTCTTCAGGTATGCAGCATAGGAGCTGGGGAAGGCTCAGCAAAACTGACTAAAGGATTCTATTGCCTTTCTGCTACAGGCTTATATTGAGAGTTCCCAAATTCTTCTTTTCAACTAGCCTTTTAGGTGAGCGATTTTTAATGTTCAGCTCTCTCTGAGAGGGTATGGCACTACCTTTCATAAATGTTTCATGAGTGTGGTTTTGCTTATTTGGAAATACTTTGAACTTTGGTTTGTGTTAGGTGAAACAAAAATACAGTCATGTGTAGTTCTGTTGTGCTTTTGACTTAACTATTGTGTTCCTTTTTTTTTTACAGGTTTGTTTTTCTAATAAAACTGCTTGAGTTATAGTTGATTCTCAATTTCATGCTGTCTTTTAGATGATACTTATTGTAGCACAGAGTAGTCTCACTTATTTTTCTAAAATGCACTTGTACTGGTGGTCTCAAAAGAAGAATACTCCTGAAACTGGTATGAGGATTCTTCACTCAAAACAAAACCATTTGCAGTTGGAGAAGACGTTCAAAACATTTGTTCCTGCTTTGGTTGGTGCAGGAAGAGATTTCTAAAATGTTGGGTACATAAAAACTGAGAACTTCATGTTCTTCTCTCCCAATATGAGCAATTAAAACAAGTGTGGGAAAGAACACTTACATCTATTGCAAAATATTCTTTGCAGGGCCTAATTTCTTCAAATACTTGATTGCCAGCTCTGCTAAGTGCTAATGTGTTCATTGATCATTCAAAAAAAATGCATGTAGAAATTCAGAATTAAAAATACATTAAAATTGCAAGCCTTAAATTGAATTGATCAGGCTCTTTGAAATACAACACAAATAGACATGTACTGGTTGGAAAATTTAAAGATTGAAAGCTGTCTTCCTGAGAATCCCCCTGTTTTGCTTGTTTAAACCTTGATGCAGTCTGATTTTTCATGTGTTCACTGTAAAGTCTTGGGCCTTTTTTATTTGTTTTATTGTGTGTCTCTGCTAGAAAAGTTTTGATTGCAGGGTACTTGTGATGCTTTTAAAATTTTTTTGCACAGTGATGCCAGATGTTTTTATACTAGCCTTCATTCAGCCTAAAGTAGTAACATGGAAGTAATAATAAAAAATGCTTTGCCAGCTTTATACATTACTCATAAGTATAGATTTTAATATTAGCTCTCTTGTCAACAATAGCAGTCACTTCTATTAATTAATATTCTCACCAGAAGATACTGTTGTATCATATTAGAATGGTTCTTAAGTATTTGGGAAATGAGATGGCATTGAGCAACTTGCATTGGAATAGTGTTTAAAAGCAAAATAAAAACCATATAGACTTAGATCAGCTCATGAAAGAAGCTGAATTGTACTGAAAAATAGCGTGATTGATGAAATAGTCAGGTGAACGTTGAAGCGTTATACCCATAACACTGACTCTAGTCCTGCCAGTGGCTTCATAAATGAGTAAAGTTAATGCTTTAGGAGCATTGAATTCAGTAGAGTTCAATCCCATCAGTGGTTCTGCTACTGGGTTAGTGTAGCATGTAGCAATCAGCCTTGAAAGATTTTATTTTCAAGTATGTTTGCCCCCCTGGGTATTTTTTTTTTAATGTTTGAGAAACAAACAAGAAGATGCAAGAGTACTGAAGTTTTTTAAAAAGAAAGTGTGTGCATGACTTTTGGGGGTTTCTGTCAAAATTCTTGTTTACTGTGGCACTGCAGTTACCCTTTTTCTATTGCTGTGCTGCTTTTCCCTTTACCCCCAGTATTTCAGTTCTTCTCCTATCTCTTTCCTGTATTCCCCATTGTAGTTTTCCTTATGTTTTGTGTATCTTGGCTTGCTGTATGAAAAGAAACCCTGTCTGGGCTGCTGCTGCTCTCTCCACTTGGGATGTACTACCAAGCTGGTGGTTGTCCATCAGAATGAATAATCTTGGGGATGCCTCTTGATGTTCCTCACCTTGTACTTGTGGAGGTAAAAATAGGGCCATGCTCACCTACTGCCTTGGTCCATTCTTCTGTTCTTTGAGGTGAGACACTGGATATAAAATTAACAGTGGCTTCAGAAGTGGTTTTGTGGGGACATGCTTTCTTTTGTTATTTTGGGTTTGTTTTGCTTTTGAAGACCCAGTCAGAATTGTGATTGAATTGTGTATAGTAGGTAGTAATCTTGTTGAGTATGAGAGGTTTATGACTGCAAACTATTTAATAACTAGAAATTTAAGTCCATGGAGTTACAAATTATATGTGTAAACGAAATAAATTTCTATTAACTTTGTCAATTTCTGAACAAAAGTAATGATTCTAATCAAACATGAAGATGAGTTAGTTGTTACACTAGCTATGAGCCCCCTTTTCCTATAACCTGTACATGTCTGTGTTTAATGCTAGCTCCAGTTCTGAAACAGGTTGTTAAACTTGTTTGTATTTGGCTTCTTCATAGTAACTCAATTCCTCTTTTTTGTGTACTTTGCCTGAGCCATGGGAAGATGTATTACCAATGTCCTTGTCCATAGTGTCATATTTTTACATCAGACTAACTTTGGATTCACTTTGGATGCTGCAAATGAATGTGTAGTGGTAGTTTGAATCTATCTTTTGATAATTGGAGAACAAGGTAATCAGATGGTATTGGCTTTTCTGATTGCCTGCTGCTACACAGGCATAATTTTTTTACATTATTAATTAGGACACTGCTAATAACCGTTTGCTCAGATAAAAGTGATGAAGAAAAGGAAAGGAACGTGTGTTAATGAATACTGGGAAGTGGAGTGGGGAAAAAAAGATGGATTGGTAGTGTGTAAGAAGAATGTTGATGTTTACATTTTATCTTTTAACTTTCCCTTTAAATACTTAAGCTTTGTCAATAATGTCTTTTATCACTATTACTAAGTTGCAATTAGACTCAGAACTGTAGAATGGTTTGTGTTGCGAGGGACCTTAAAGATAATATAGGTCCAATGCCTATCATATTTGCATACTTTTTTTTTTAGTGTGTACTCAGTATTGCTTTGCTGTAGTTAGAGAACTCTAGATATAGTGGAGTTCAAAAATCTCTGCTATCCAGTTAATGATTCATTTCCTTAAAGGCCAAGGTTATCATGGTGAAATTATTAGCTCTTTGAGAACAGTCTGCCACATGGTCCTAACAGGTGATCAAGTGATTCCTCAGGAGTTAGGGAAGGGTATAATTCCACATGTCCTCCACTGCCTCAGTGCTCTATGTCCCAGCTTTGGAGATGGGAAGCATCTTCCAAGTAACTTTTTAAATGGAGAATATGTTTTATTGCACATTATTGTAATGAACTGTAGTAAATATGAAAGCAAATTATTAATTGATTGTGGTTGTGAGTGACTTGGTATATTCGTACTTTTTTTATTTTCTGTGGCACCCCTTTTTTGTCTATATCTTTTACATTTACAAGAGAGAAAATAATGAAAATACTGAGCCACGGTATCATGATACATTGCTAGAAAATCAGACTTTTAGCATAGGTTGAATATGCCATATTTCTGAAACCTGCATTCAGTTCATCTGGGGGAAAATAGCTCAATACTGCATTGCAGTGTGACATTGTGAGCTTGCCCTAATACTTCTTATAGCTTCTCTTCAAAGTTGTGCAGTTGCCCATACAAGTATTGTTAGAATGTATATTTTTGGATAGAATATATGATTGTTCTGTCAGGTAGGATGCTGAGATAAATATATGTATACATGCTTTATTTTTAAAAATAAAATTAAAGAAATTGGTAAATCGAAATTCTCTGACTTGGACAAAGGCCATTCAAAGATGAGCCAGCTAGACTGTTACAGTAAGTTGCGTCTTGAAGTATGAAGTTGGCAGTTGTGTTCCTATTGGACTGTAGACTGAAGTCTACAGTAAAAACAGTTAAATAAAAGAATAGAAATTCCTTGATGTTCACGTGTAAAATGAGTGAAGTAATATAATGTTTGGCCATCAAAAAAGGGGGAAGAAAGCAGTTATGCAATATTAAACTCTGGTCCAGTTTGCAAAATGCTTAGGGGGATTTCAGTTATGCAGATACTAAACTATGAATTAAGAATAATTTGAAACTTAGAGAAGTAGCTGTTTGGAAGAATAACTTCCAAGTGCATGTGACAAAGCATTATCTTTCCTCTTGGTACGTATTGGTAGACTAGAAGATGGAGTTTGACTTACATTTTAGAATATATAGAAGTAACAGCAGCATGGAATGCTTGGGAAGTTTTTAGGTGGCTGAAAAGCTATTTAGTAGAAAGTACTATAGTTTGCATATAGTATACAGCTAAAACCTGTTAACTTTAATTGCAGATTGCTTTTCAGTCCTGCTGCAATCCTATCTTAAAACCTTGCCTTAAAAAGAAAATGGAAGGAAAGGAGATATGTTGGACTTCCATAGGATCGTTCTTAGGATCTGCCTAATCTTAGGGTTAGGCGGAAGTATTTTATTAAATATAACAACTCTTTCTGAGGAAACACTGAGCTTTACATATATTTGGTTCAGAAATCAGAGATCAGGCAACTAATGTAATGCTAAGAGTCATGTCAAGAGTATCTCCGTTGTATGTTATTGTCAGACTTGTTTCAAAATGAACTGTGCTTGTTGCAGGTATTAATTGTATACAGAAATGTAAGGTAATGGTTCAAAAGGTAGGGTTGTTTTCAAGAAGGTTCATAATTTTTCCAACCGTAATGATTCTGTGATACCGTTTTGCGTGTTTGCCCGAGAGTGTGGGAAGCTCTTTTATCTGCCCTGGATTGTGGTTATTTTTATCAATGAAATCTCGACTCAAATGAAGGGAAGAGAGTCCTCTGAGATTCGGTGTATGGTTAAACACTCTCCAGCCCAGATCAGTCAGTGGGGTAAGTTGCTATTTTGGTATGGTTATTTGATATCTTTTTCCCTGTTCTGAATAATTTTTGTGAAGACAGTATGCCTAGCCTAGAAGTAGATCTTAGTGTTTTTGTGTGTATTTTTTAATGTATGACTTGATACTGTTTTCTTTCTTGTATACAACCTAAACCAAGTGCTAATATTTCAACAGATACAGAATGACAGTCAAACACTACACACTGGTATGCCTATGAAGAGGCACTGCCAAAGTTAATTGTGTCTAGTGCAAAAGCTTGGAGTTCTGGCTGATCAAAGCAGGTAGGTGTGAAGGTGCTTGCATGGAGAGGAGATAAGGGGACAACTCAATGCAAGTAAAAGTTTTACATAAGCAGTCCAAAATTATAAATTTCAAATGGCATTTACCTCAGCTGACTGAAACATTTTTATAATAAAACTTGTGATGGTCTTATTCCAAGCGATTTGGAAAAAATGTCACAATTTTAATTTAATACTGAAATGTGGGTGAATTGAGGCACTAGTCCAATAAGGAAAGTTAAGTCAGCAAATCTTCAGAAAACATTTAATTAGCTAATAAAGAACAGCATATTTTGTATGGTGGTAGCAGTACAAGACAATTTAGAATGCTTTTTCATGTACTGTTAACACATACTAGGTACAAATATAAAAATGTAATTCTGATCTAAAAACATCACTGACTGCACATGAGACTTTTTAAACTTTTGTCTTGAACCTGCGATTCAGACTATATTACAGAGGTATCATGGTGTACTTGCACATCATTTGCAAGTCATGACTGAATCAGTTTGTCTCCACTGTCAACTGCTCATGTTAGACAATAATAAGCCTCTGTTGCATCGCAGACCTATTAATGCTGAAGAACTAAGACAGCTTACAATAGCATTTGACATCACAGTGTCTGAGCAGTAAGTTTTTAGAAAACTCAGTCCAGTTTTAGCTGTAGAGTTCTTACTGCTTCTGAAAATGAAGGGATCAAGCCTGTTGCTCTAAGTTCATGCTGAATTTATAAAGTCTAACAGTAAGGAAACCCTTTAGTAGAAATCAGGATTTGATATGGAAAGTAACCTAAGTGCTCAAATATGAAATACAAGTTTTGAGCACTTTCTGAAATAAAACTTTGTGAAACTGATGACTTAAAAAAACTCCAGATAATTTGTTTAGCTTTTATTTACCAGTGCATCCATATTGCCCTTTCCTATCATTAATGTATTAAATATTTATATTGGAGTAAATATTGCATGAAAGGGGCATTTCTCTGCTGTGCTTGAGTTCCCCAGAGATCCCAGACACCAGAGGGAAGTCATGAAGTGTCAAAACTTAGAGAGAAAAGCTTTGAGCTATTCTCTTCTGCAAGTTCAGATAGGACCTCACTCTACCTCCAAAAACCCACCAGAAAACCACCCAACCCCCCCCAAAATCAAAGCATCCAGTCTGATGTGGCTGTTGAAACAGCCAAAACAGTGAAATCACTCCTCTGAACATTCCTTGTGTGTGGTATTTTAGGTTCTACAGATAGCCAGACTAGAAGACTCTGACCAGAGAAGTGTAGGAATTATGTGAAGATTGAAAACTCAGTAGGAGAAATGGTGCTTTAAAAAAAAAAATGTGTAAGAAATTTGCTACCTAATTGTATGTAAATAGAATCAAATTATTTTGAGCAAGCCATGTATCAAGAGCTACAAAATGAAGTACAAGAACCACTGTTAACATTAAGAAACTACAGGTTTTATGTCATTTTATCAAGTAAGTTCAAGGTATACATAAATACTGTAACCTTTATTTCTGTAGCTGGCTTTCTTAAGCGGAAAAAAACCCAAGTAAATAATCATCATATGATGTCTTTAAAAAGTTTTTTTCTTTTTTTTTTTAATACTGGCTCATGCACTCTGCCCAGAAGCATAGAATTTCCCTAAGACTGAAAGGAGATCTGTTTTTCTGACAGAAATGTATGTTAGTGCCAATAAGGTCTGTTAATCTGATTAAAATGTGGTTTAGTTAGGCCAAAAAAGGTTTGCTCTCAACTGTACTTGGCATAAAAGCTGACAATAAATAAAAAGCACGTTAATGAAGGCATTTAAAAATATTCTTGCAATGTAAACAGTTTTAAAAAGGAAAAAATAATTATAACATTGTTTAGCAAATACCCATTTCTTTAATTGTATAAAATTGATGCATCTATTAGTGGGAATTGTTTTTACAAGGTAGTATTTTCTATGCCCAACCAGTCCTTCAATTTTATACCTCTAGTGTTTTCCTGCTGTTGTATATGTGCCAAGAAATATTGGCTGTGTTTCTCAAATGTGTGGGGTTGTGATAGCTATATATAATTTCAGAATTCTGTGTCATGCTGAGTTCAGAAAAGTCAGGGCTTTTTGCCACTCTTAAACTGGTAGTTTATGGAGGATCTTTCAGGGGTTGGTACCTCTGCCAGTCTTAAGTAGGTATTGCCTGATGCCTTGTCTGATAATCTAGACAATGCTATGACCCTCTGGGTTTTAGTAAGTCTTTAAAGACGTTGAGCACAAAGCATTTTTGGAGAGAGGCCAAATGCTTTTAAAACAAAACACCTCTGAAATTTAGAAAGTCAAGGTTTTTACCATTCTATTTGTTGGCATATTTATCTTTTAATGACAGGTTGCATGATAATCTTAAGCATAACACTTTGTCCAAGGTTTTTGCTCCATCTTGGGACTAAATAACATTATCTGATGTAGCTATTATAATGTTCAATGACTTCTGCCCTTCTCTCCAATCAAGTCTCCTCCTCCTGTTCCCTCCCAAAAAAGCCCTAAACCAGAAAGTTTTGGAAAACTTTTATTTTTTGTAGCTTGCAACTTAACAGCTTATATCACTCCTGTTGATACTTTAATATCACATTTTTTTTACACATGCCATGTTGGTGCTAGTTTCCAGGAAGATGATGTTTTACTAAAATTTGCTGTTCTTGTAATGTTTATTTCGAATAACAGTTCAGCTGGATGCTGGTGTGTAGATCCCGTGGTGGATTTGCAGCCTGCACACACATCTAGAGGTATAATTAATGGCAGCAGGACAACTATAAGAGCTGCAAATGCTCTGCAGGCGTAGTTGAACCTTAGATCTAAAATAATTGCATAATGCTTTAAAATTTCAGTTTGAGGGTTGAGAAGTACTTGACCTGACCACAGGTAACTTAAATCAGGTATGGCAATTAGTTCTGTTTGCTGTATTCTTTCACTTGGATCCAGCAGTTGTTGGAGCTGTAGTATTGGAAATATGAAAAGTATTGTTGCTTATATTCTATACCATTAACCAAATATGGAGATTCAATTTTTTGCTTATTTTCCAGATGGTATCCTGTATACAATTTACTCACAATTGTTTAAACTTTTACTTTCTTGGCTATTGAGCTTCTGCTCATTGATGCAGAAAAATGGAGACCACTCCTCACTGACTCACGAATTGGCTGTGGAATGTGCCCTGTAGAGAAGGAAGAAAGCACTAAAGGGAGTTTTCCCCCCAGTGTGTTATCAGCAGTCAGAGCACTATGGAAAGACATTGCAGAGATTCTTTGCCCAAAGAAGATGAGGATACTGATGATAGGATTCCGTATTCCATCTTCATAAGCTCACAAACAGGGCTTCTAGTTCATTCCTGACTTCATCTGTATCTGTAGATCACCAGCATGTTTTTGTGTCATCATGGCTGTAATTTCTTTCTGCTTCAGCCCATCAGAGCTTGCCCTTGAGGTGAATCAACAAACTACAGTGCAGTGACTGAGAAGAGCTGTTGGATATTCAGCTGCTTAAGCTGACTTAACATCCATCCCATCTAGGTAGTGCAAATCACTTCTGGTGACTGATGTGAGGCAACAAAAGAACTTTTCCCAAAATTCCTGTAAGAGGGATTCAAGTACTTTGGACAGTCTTTTCTAGACTTCTTTTTCATTCTTTTGAATCTCCATAAGGGCGATGGAGCATTCATTAACATTTCTCATCTCAAAATGCAGAAATATTTAGTTGTTTCAGCCTGAAATGCATATCTCTGTGTAGGAATCAATCAAGCTAGGGTTTTTGATAGCTAGAACACAAAAATTGTCAACTTCATTTATTCTTTACAGTTCAAGACAAGTCTGCTCAAGGGAAGAAATGACGTATGAAAAGATAGAAATAAGAGTTCTTCTTGGTTGTAAAAGGAGAGATATTATGATCTTGATGTAAGAGAAAGTATTTAAAAACAAATAATTCCTAACAGCTTGTTTCAGATTGATCTTCCAGAAACTGTTCAACTGTTTCTGTGGGAACACCAGTGGACAAAATCCTCATCATGCCTTTTATCTTCCCCTTAAATTTCACTTTGGACCTTTGTGTCTTCTGCTAAAGATGAGACACGAATCAAATAAGACCAAGTACTCCTCTGTTCTGTGCTTCTGAAGGTGCGATAGATGACGTCAGACTGTTTAGTGTATTGAAGGTGATCAGGAGTTTTTTCCATTGAATAGGGTCTTTCATGTCAACGACTATTTCTTACAGAGGCCCTAGTCAGATTGCTGTTTGAAAGGAACCTGCAATAAGCTGGGTCATGCTGCTTTTTCTGGGCTGATTCGCTCTGATACCTTCTGCTGTTTTGAATATCTTGATACCTTTCGTTGCTGGAAAAGAATATTGACTTCAGAAGTCAATAGTATTTGTATGCTTCAATGCATCACCTGAAATGTAGGCTGTAGTACTGTGTATGGCATTATACTAGTATTAGAGCAATTTGCAATGCCTTGAATCTCGGGAACTTTCCTGGAAATTACCTGGTTAAAAAGAACCTTCTATTCACAAGGGAGTCTTTAAGAAGAAATAATGCTTTCAACTGCTACTGTCCTTTTGTAATATTTTTCTTAGCCAGCAGATAGAGAGCAGTGGAAACTTGCATTGAACACATTGTTCACTGTATTTTATCATCTTTCATTTTTCTTCTGTCTCCTTTACTGGAAGAGGAGAGTACAAACATCAGCCTGGATGCATCTCTTGGCCAAGTGCATTTATATTTGTGTCCATCTCTTAGTCTTTCTGGATAGGAAGGCCTCCTTTCACAAGAACGTGCATGTGGGATGAAAAGACTGAGCCATGCTCTCTAATCTTTGAAAGTTGGTCTGAAATAATGGAACACTGTTTTGTCCAGTTGAAAGGCATAGGGACATATCTTGATCTTCAGTTGATGAAAAGTCATGAAACTACAATAAAAAAGAGCCCTATTTTTGTGAACCACTCTTCCTATTTAGATTACTTCTTACCTTAGCTAGAGATACTGTAACCATATTCAGGAACAAAGAAGCAGAGTATTGTTCTGCATGGCCGAGCAGTTTCTCTGGAAAGAGCTTCCTGATTTTTCTCTTTTAATTACTTTAGAGTATCGGGATTTGTCCTTGATGGCTTTATCTGTCACTTGTTTAAAAAACAAAATGTTTCCTGTATGCTACACTAACTGCAAAATTGCTGTGGTTTTAATGACAAGACCTTCCCCCCCCCCCCCCCCCCCCCCATTTTCTTGTATTATTTTGAGTACAATGAAAGAAAGTTTGGTTTTTTTGAGCAGGTGAAAGCTTGTAATTGAAGAACATGGGAGGAATCTAACAATATGAAGCTATTTTGTTTAGGTGTGTGCTCTAGAGGAGAGGATGAAGAAATATCACCAATTGCCACAGAATGAATTAAGCAAAATCCTTCAGACATAAGGAGTAATGTACCTTCTTGGTTAACTATTGGATCATGCTCTCGATGTCCTGAGAGCAAAGAAAAGCCTTCCTGGTAAAATGAAGGTGCTTCGCATGCCTCAGCACAATGACTGCCTCACATGCAAATACCTGACATTGCTGTTGTGCAGAAGGTACTGCAGTGGCTAATAACCAGTAAATGCATATGTGAGCAGCTATCCCTGTAGCTGTTGGAAGTCCAGTGACTTGTGCTTCTGTTTTGTTGTGTGTGGGCTCCATGCTATTGATAAAACTTCATGGGAGTCTGAACTAGCTTTCAGGATTTGTGAAGAAGAAGATTTCAGCTCTCTTGCACATTATTTTTTGGTTGTTCTTCGTGTAATGATGACTCCTAGGGCATTTGGGTTTTCAGGAATAAAAAGAGGCCTATTTTAGAAATCCAGAAGACTGATGCAAGCATTTGAGTAGGTTCTTATCTTCCACAGAAATCATAATCTGCCTAGGTTAGGTCAAAGGTTGTGATAACAGCATTAAACTGCTGTTAGTGTTCAGTCACTCTGATTTTGGCAAATAAAGTAGAAGGCTTGAGACTGGACTAAGAGCTTTACAGAGGATTTGAGAGTGGTTAGGAAGTCATTGGTAAGGGAAACATTCAGGTAAGTATGACCATTTCTTCTTAAAAGAGATTATGGGGAGATGTTCACTGCATTGCAATAGATGCCATTTTTAATTCACTTGAGAAAAAGTGATCAGAGGAGAGATTTGGATTATTTTTCCAAGAAATGAGCACTTAAATTCCCCCTCCCACCCCACCTACATCTACTTGTAACAAACTGAGAGAACTTTCTGGACAAAACATCTTATGATTGATCTCATCTGTTGCTAGATGTCTTAATAGTCTTGAAAGTTCACAGTTCAACACTTTGGGGTTGTTTTTTTTTTGGCATCAGAGCATGAAAAAAACTGCATGTCTAGTACTCATCTCTTGTCATCCTCCCCTATTGCAGTGACTATGTGTATGTCTCTGTGTGGCAGAAAATGAGGGAATACAGATCATTATTCAAGAAGTTACCAACTAGCACTTTTCCTTCCCCTCCAGTCTTTCTGCCTCCCTATCCTGGAAGTATGGAGTCCCTGCCTCAGCCTACGGCTTCATTCTTTTTCCAGCTGCCCACAAAAGTAAAGAACCAGTGTGAGAGTTTGAAGAAAGAATCCGCTCAGAGGACTGAGTCTCAAGCAAAAGCTCCAGGTTGCAGACTCAGAAAGAAACTTCCTTTGGGGAAGGATCTGCTTCCAGGATTTGCTCGTCTCTTTTTCCTTGGGCAAACAGTTCTTGAAGCAAACAACAGGGTTGCAGGTAGGTAGGGCCCCTCTGAACTGCCATCCACTCAGGTGTGAAGGATAACTTTATGCTGTTTCTCTATGCATTTTTTTTGTTGATGTTGTCTTCCACTTCTCTAGGCTGAGAGAGGGAAGGAGTGTGAACATTGTAAAGAAAAAGTGTTGGGGAGAGAGAGAGGAGAGAAATGTTCTGGGCACTTGGAAAGAATGCCTTGGTGCAAGCTTCCTGTCTGTGGGTCATATTGGTACTTCAGTTCTGTGAAGCACTAATGACATTCTTGGTGTGACCCTTCTCTAGACAGGAAACTAAGAGCAGAAGCTGGTGGCTGGAGCCAAGATAAGGCCAGTGATTGTGTATGGTCCATAGCCACACAGTTTTCATCTCCTCCCTGTCTCTTTACACTAGTGCTAGGTTTGAATGTGCAGTAAGGTGGAGATCGTCAAATGGGTTTGAAATCTGACTTGATTCCCAGCACTGAAAACGTTCCTCAGTTCTAAATGTGTAAGTGCATTTCTTCCTTTGGAGGAGCCTGTGGCTGCTGGGTTTGTAAAGTCCTGTTCTTTTGTCCATGTGAAGGAAATAGACTGGAATACTCTGATTAAGGGGATGTGCTGCTAACCCACACGATCAGCAGTCCCTCAGGCCCAGAGAAAGGGAATCAGCTCAGGTAAATTCTGCCTTTCTCACTTCGTGCTGTGCAGAGCAACAGCCTCTTCCTTGCAAACATCGGTAGCTCACAGTCAGACCTTTCTTTTTCCAGCTATGTGATTGCTGGCACAGGAAGTTTATTCTAAATTCCTTTTTAATTTTTAGCAAATCACTTGAAAACTGGCAATGAAATTCTAGGGAGATTTTACCAGTTCCTCTTTGGTGCTGAGTTGAAGTTATTTGGAACTATGTTACATGCATTATTACTTTGTTGCATCTTGTGACTCTCTCTCCCTCTTCATTCCCTCCAAATTGCTTCAGGACACCTTCTAACCTTTATACTGCATCACAAGCCTGCAGGAGAAGATCTTATGTTGCTGGAAGATGACTGGGTTTGGATCTTGGCCTTCCCTAAGCAGGATCTCCTGGCAAAAAATGGGATTGGGAAAGACATGGCTCCTTTTTCCATCATACAGAACCACCCTAGAAATGGAGGCCTAGGCAGAAAATTACTTCTAATGCATCGTTCTTTAGGAAATGTGTTTGGCCTCCCACGGTCCTTTTGTTACAGTGTCATATAGATACCCTTTATAAAATCTAAACATGGCATCTTCCTATCTGAAGATCGAGTCAATAAATCTAAGATTAAGAGTTTACAGGTCTAATAATGTGGTTGGGTCTTGCTGTCCCTTGCATAGGAGATGCCACGTGAATCTATGAAACAGGATTCTGCTGTGGTTCAGACTGTTACATTTATAAAGCCTTTTCAACTTATATTAAAATTATTAGAGATAATATTAATAAAGGTTCTTGTGAAAATGGTATTTAGACTTCTACCTTGTTGGGTTTACTTAAAAATAAATTTGAGCCAAAATGTCACAATGGGCAGTATAGGAAGTACTGCATCTTTTGAGGTTTCCTGTGGCTTTGTGTCACAAAAAAGTGTGTTGCAACTGTAGAGAGATATAAAAGTGGAAATCTTAGATTTTTCTTTAAGAGTGAGAAGTTGTTTGTTAGAAAGCAGAAAGCTTTTAATTGTTTTCCCCCTAAGGGATTCTGTAGTCAAACTTAATTAATGTCTTGCAAGATCTTAAATAAAAACCTTATGTTTGGCGGCAGTGAGCAACACACACATGCCTGTGCACTTGTGTTGTTCTCACTATAGGAAATTGGTTTTGAAGAATGGGACTTAGTTCTAATGTTCAGATTAGGAAAGGGGAAAGTTTTGTTCTGAAGCTGAGTGTGAGAATAGGAAGCAGGAGGGTGTACCAGCCCTCTGGCAGTAGGTAAAGAGTACTTTTGTTTTTCTGTTTTCTGCTTCTGGCAGTTGAAGTAAACTAGCCAGATGCTTGTACTTGAATCCAATTAATTTCTTAAATCACTTACCACAAAACATTGTTTTTAAACTAATGCCTAGATATTTTGCTAAATTCACCAGCTTACTTAATTTACTCAATAGTCATAATAGTCACATAGCCCTGAGGCTACTGCTTTATGGCAGTTGTGACTTCTTACTATTCTGGAATTCATTGCAGTCCTAGTACATTCTAAAAATAATTGCTCAGATGGTGCTGTTTAAGTACATACTTATGTAGTGAGCCATTTTCACTGGACTTTCTGAAATTAGCTTTCTATTGGATGGCTTTTTAATATCTTCTTTTGCTGTGATTATCAAACTTGTTTGTCTTGCTGCTTCTGTGGTTATTAAGTAAAGTGCTGAATTTATAACCTGGTATTTTTAGAGAACTGATAGTCACATGCCTGTGTTAAACTATGCGAGCACAGTAAGACTTGTTAGCTTCGAAGTGTAAAAAGAAATCAGTTTAATGTATCAAATTCAGTCTTATTAATATGTGGAAATATGTATGTGATGAACTTAAAATGGAGTAGTTGTTACAGTTACAGACATGAATTATGTACTGAACAGAAGTAATCAAGACATTAATAGCTGAAGATCTGTGGGTCTCGGAAGTGAATTCTAACATTTGTGACTAGAGTTTTTGTGCCAGCAGTGCTTTTACTTGGAAATACCTGTTTTTCAAGTTTCTAGTCCATTTAAGGTCTGATATCCTTTGTGCCTTAGTAAGTATACTTAAACTTGCCTCAGCCACAGTTTTTGGTAATTTTGTTCTGTAGTAGGTAAATTTAGGACTGTCAAATATTTACAGAACAGGCACTGAGAACTATTTATGTTACTGTCTCAGTTCCTAAAATGGCTTTACTCCTCCCCATCACAATTAGGAAACAAAACTACCAAAACAACAGCAAAGGCCAAACTAAAAAGCCTGTTGCAATTCTACAAGTCAGTATTTTGATACTTGTCTCCATTGTGTTAGCATGTTTCTGTCACACTCTTGAGTTTTACAGCTGGAATCCTGGGTTCTTGGTACATCCTTAGAATAATACCTCTTGCCTTTGTGTTATTAAATAATAAAGATATCTGAAACAATTTTCTTCTTGTTTATATTGTACTTGCCATAAGCGTATGTGTTGAGTGACTCTTCTGACAAACTCCAGAATGCCAGGAAACATGGAAAAACACTGTACAGTTTCAGAGGTTTTTAATGACTGGTACTAACAGAATTTCATAAAACAGGCATATAAGATTGCTATTTTTCCTCTTTCTATTTTCTTAAAGATTTCTTTGAGCGTTTGAGCTACCTAACTCACTTCATGTAATCTTAATGTCTTGATCAGATACCAGCTCCTCCTAATTGTTTCATAGCTGGTCAATAAAATCCTGGCTTTTGACACAGTTTTTTCTGTCCCAGAAGAGCTGTCTTGTTTAACTTGAAAGTTTTGATTTCTTCTTTTCGCCTTCTGTCCACCCCCTGTGGCTTATGCTGCAGCTTTTTCTCTGTTACAGGATGCTTTGAGGAAATACCCTGTAAAGATCAGGAAATTTGTGGGAAATTCTTGCTGATGTTGCTACTTCAGCCAGAGCTAAACTTGTAGTTTGTGTGAGAGATGCTTTGTCAGTTTAGTTTCAGGAAGGAAGATGTATCAAAAAATGTTATTTTTGTAAACAAGAAAATAATTTTGATTTTATAAACAAGAAAGTGATGCTAAAGAGCATAGGTTCTGGGGTGTTTGTATCCCCTTGCTGTACACTGAGGAGGTGGGTAACAAAACATGAACAATTCACTGTGATTTTCTGAAAGCCAGACTTGTTCCATCAGCAGTGGTGTGCTTTTAAGTTGGATTTCATTCGTTCAGTCCTGTTTGCAGGACACGGGGATTTGAGCAGGTAACATTTAAAAATTGAACATCTGAAAAAAAATATTTTTTCAGATCTGTTTTTAATTATGGAAAGGTGGGTCATACCTTGGTTTATCAGACATAAAGCATCCCTGAGTCTTGAAAGAATGAATGTGATATAGGGGTAGGTTTAGAAAAAGTGGTTTTAACTGAAAGCTGAAAAAAGACATTTTCTGAAAGCAGTGGCGACAAATGGTTGAACCATTCCAGTTTTGTTTGTTGCATGGACTTTACGAAGAATTCGCAGCTGCACAGCTCCTAGGACAGGTCGGTAAGCTGGTGTCAGCAACATGAGGTGAGTTGGTGGGTTGTTGCAGGAATTGCTGTATTCTGCTGTTTAAGTTGGGTTGTCAGCTTAAAGACCATATTAAGTTTGTGATTTTTTTGCTGATGACAGTGGCACTTCCCTGATCGCTTGCTAAGTTTTTTAAAGAATATAAATTTGCTGTTCTCATGAACTGTATTGTATTGTTTAGTTTCCTTGGTTGCTCTCACATGAGTAGCTTTGCTTTCTCCCCGGTAGAAAGTGATGTTTCTTGCTTTTTCCATGTACTGAAGAAGCGGAGATCAGTAAAATGTGTGGGGTTTAGCCTCATGTTAAAGAACAGTAAGTGAAGAAATTGTACCTTGCACAAATGGGTGTCACTCTCATGGGGGCAAGATAATATTTTACTTTGAGAGAGGGTTGTAGGAGGTTGCACAGTTAAAGAGGCATATGGCTTTTGGTGTTCTTTTCTGGGTAACTATTTCAACAATTGTAACTATACCAGTATCTGACCTCCTCTTGCCAGATTCAGTTGAAGATATTACCTATAATTCTGAAAAAAAAGACTTTTGAATAAATAACCTGTATGGTTATAAATGGATTTAATGAGATCATAATTGGCCTTTAAAGATAGAAATGTGATTTATATTGATTTTCTCAAACTATAACTTGGTCCTGACTTGAACTGAGGTTTCTTCATTGGATGGCATTACTTCAGAGCTCACATTAAGGTATCCTTATCCATTTGAATGTTTCAGAGGAATTTCCACATACCTGCTGCTGATGTGTTTAGAACTTTTCAGAATAGTCAAATATGAGCTATTTTAAAAAGTGGTTTCCTGGTCTCTGGTAGTACTTTGTATTAGATGAGAAAGCATGAAAAATTGATTTGCAAAGTCTTTGTGTGCATATATAAACAATGGAGAGATGAAATCAGACCAAAGTATGTAAGAGTAAATGAAGAACAGCTGACATCAGCACAGCTGCTGTGTACAGATGGAATGTTCCTGGGTGACTTCAGGATTACAGTGAAATTGAAGCTTAGTTGGATACTGGGACAGCACAGGAACTGGACTAACAAGCAGCCAGCTAATGTAGGAACTCTCCTGTAACAGGCAGTAGACTTGACAGAAAATCCCTTGAAGCAGCTAAACCTTTTTTCCTCCTATAAGCAGTGGTAGAAAAGTCTGGACTCAGATTTATAGCTTGTGTTGTGGTTAGGTTCTCTAGTGTATAATAGAGTATAAGTGTTGATTTGAAGCTTTATTATGCCTTGGGCACTAGCTGTGATTATCACTTAGTGGTGTCTAAAACTTGAGTTAATGCTGCAGCTTTCTTTAACAGGAAGAAAGTAGGGGCAAGTTAGAAGGGCTTCTGGACATTTGTACATTTATTCTTATGTAACTACTTAAGATCTTGTGTATCTTTGGCAGCTGCAACGCTTGCAGCTGCTTGAAATTAGAAGCAGGTTAAAGTATTGATAACAACATAGGAGTAAGGATATTCAAAGAGAAAACTTCTATTAGTTTTCCTAATAAGAGTGGTGATAAAAACAAGAATATGCTATACATAAAAAACTTTTGTTGTAAAAAAATTGTTGTAGCACAATCTCAAACTTTTTAGCTTTTCATGTGTTAATCTCTGCTCAGTTTTACCTTTCTAGTATCCTAGAGTAAAACTAATGTTTTTCATAAATTGCTTAATCAGTTTCTGAACGTTGTAAGTGGTATTAATTTAGCACACAAAGTAACTAATTTCTTAGAGTTTGGGGAACAATAGGACTTTCTTCTGCTATGTACTATACTGAGGATGTTCCAAGAAGTGATTTTTTTTATTGAGTTTTTTTTTCTCCTTATACTTGTACAGGTGATACCTTGTAGGTATCTGTTCCCTTGTATTAATGCTAAATTTTATCAACATTTTTTAGCTATTTTGCCCTGTACTTGGATCTGCTCTGGAGATTTCTCCCATTTATCCCTTTTAAATGAATATACTAGTCAGGTCTTTGATACTTCCTTTTTAACTAGCTCAGAACTGTTGGCTTTTTTAATAAAGCAGCTTTGCAAATGAGAACGATGAACAGTAATGCTACATTTGTTCAGAGAATAAAAACTTCTGTTCCCATGTCAGTCCTCACATCGTTCTCCAAAAATACATGCTACTTGGAAGACCTGACTGTATCTCCACTGCTAGTAGTCAAACCAGTGCTTCCAGTGTGGCAGTACTGAAGCTACAGGACATTTGGCTTGTCTCTCCAGGGCAACATTAACACCCAAATTCCTTCTTGTAGTTGAACTCAAGTTACTGTTTCAGATTAATTTTCTGCCTCCCTCAAAGTCTTTTGAAAAACTGTAATTTTGATGACAGCATAATAATGATACAAAGGCTATCTGTGCTCCTTGCCCATTCTATGCAAATTTGCCAGTTCAACATTTTTCTTGGGGCTTCAGTGCCACGTATGAATGGATGAGATAAATCTCGGATCTTCACTTGCTGTTGCACTTAAGCAGTGAATGGTTTGTATTGCCACATTTTGTCACCTTGAACTGCCATCTGTTTTGTGTCCCTCCTTAAGTGCCTGCTGTTTCAAAATCTGGCCTGCTTTTTGAGTCTGTGTACTTTTTTCTAGATCAATTCTCCTTTCTGCCTTTCTGTAAACACCAGAGTACATGCAAGATATTGTGGCTTGACTAGCTGTTCCTATAATGCTCTCATGAGTTTGATTGATTTGTGGCATTCACTTATTCTCAGTTTGCTACTTTTTGGAACTTTGTTTTTATATGGACTTCCCTGGAATAAATCATGTAGTGACTGGCTTTCTGTGAGGCAGGTGTTCTTGTTGCCTGAAGGAATTTTTTTCTGCACTACTTAAAAGAAAATACAGTAAAACAGCTAAAGCCCTGTATTTGTTCCTCCCTTCTTTGCTCCTGTGTTTGCTTGTTAATTTCTTATGCAATTAAGAGGTTTATTTACGTAGCAAACTCCATCTACCATTTGGAGAATCCGTGCAGGTTAGATAAGCCTGGAAAATTAATTGCTTTCAATATGATCCATTATTTAATTTACAAAGCACATTAATATCAATAAAGCCTCACCTTGTATCAGAATATAGGGATTTACCTTTCAACCTAAAATTACAGTGAATGTAATATGCTATAAATAGTGTTTCCACCTACCCCCTCAAATCTGAATTTCACCTTAGTCTGTATAAAATTCGGGATGTAATTATTTTATCTTTTTTTCTCTCTATGCCAGGGAGACTTTGCTTATTACATGGCCATTGGATGGTGTTTCAGTGCAAACAAAACTAATGTGTTTTATAAGGCAAGGGATTTTATTTACACCCTCAATGAATGTCAATTCCTCTTTTGCACCTAATGCTGAAGATTGTACCCTCAAAATTCTGACTTAAACATAGTCTGTTGTACAAGGATTTTGCTATGACAGAAATCCCCCTAAGGTAGAGTTTTGGGACCTGTAGTATGAAGTATGGTGTATGTATGATACAACATCTTTTTAACATGACACAAAAATAATTACTTTCAGAGGCTGGGGATTGTACCCTGTTAGGGTTATTTTCCTCACAGCTTGAGGTGTTTTAGAAAGGAATAATTTGTATCTGTGAATGATGTGAAGTTTTGTTAGTGAAGACCACCAGTTTTTAATAAGCCCTCTGCCCTTGTTGCCTTAATTGTTGTCTTGCTTAGTGCACTGACCTTATTTTTTTAAAGTGTGTTTTTAGTAGCGGTTTCTTCATCTAAAGACAGTAGAAAGATATTTTTTTTTTGTTTTGTTAAATATTTGAATGTTTATATGTTATTTTTTACTGTGCTGTTAGTGACAGTTTCAGCTGTGAGTTTGTTAGCCTTTTGCTAAGTGAAATCATTCTTACAGATATGGGAACTAGGTGTATATTTTTAGTGTTTTTTGTAAACATTGTGCTCTTGTATATAGAAGTGGTAAATTAAATACAGATATCTTATTAAAGAACTGCTTCGTGGCACTAGGTACTCATACTGACCTTCAAAATGAAAGCTAAACCCCAAATAAACTCAAACTAAAACAACTAACATGACAGCCTGCAAAGAACCAGACTAAGATAATGAGTTCTGTGAGGATTCTGGGAGAAGTAATTCCAGTGGTCATAAGGAGGTTGAGTTAAGGGTGCAGATGACTACTTTTAAAGTGAGGTCATTCAGTGAGAGGATATTGTTTTCTTCAGGTTCAAACCCATTGCTTTTGGTATCTTTTTAAGTGCTTAGTAAGTTAAAAAAATAGATTTATGTCAACTCCAAGCTCCTGCAGCTTTTAAGAATAAGTTGGAGTATTGGATCTATTTTGTCTGTGGAAATGGGATTATATGTCTGTAGGTAAACAGATCCATAGCTATGTCTATCTATTTCTACAGCTGGAGAGAGCAAGTTGGTGTGGAATATAATTTTTGTAAACAGCTTTAGGGATTCAGAACTTCTGTTTCTTCCATTCGACTTTAAAGAGTGTCAGAACCTGCCTCTAATAATTTATTAGTAAGGGCTTTAAAATAACTTTCCCTAGCTTTTCAAAACAGTGTAATTATACTACAATTACCTGGTTTTTGATATTCTGCACTAATGTGTAACTGAAGGGTTTTGTCCCCACAAGGAGCAGTGATCAACCTCTGCAGCAGTGGTGTCCCTCTGTCACAAGATAGGGCCATCAAAGCTTTTTTTTCACCATCTTTTACTCCTATGTGCTGCTTTTTTGACTTGACCTGAATGCTCTTGCCCTGTAAGGGCAGCGAGGTTTAAATGCTGAGCACAGACTGATTAACGAGGCATTAAGTCAGTTAATTCTTTCATTTTTAAATAAAGTATTAACGTGGTTTTGGTGGTCACTGATGTGCATTACAAGTTAAAAGAGATTGCTTATGTAAGCAGTGTGGATTTCTAAACCATTTGGAGTTTTTGGTGGTTTTAGTCCTCAGTCTTAAACTGTGGAGTTCACAGAAATTAAGTTGCTGAATCTGCTTGCTCATTGTAGCTATTGCAGTAATGAACAACACGTATATTACCAGCTTATTTAAAGATCAAGGTTTTAAGTGAGCCTCATTCTGTAAATGTGGTTTTTAGAAGGGATTTTCCTGTTTTATAAAAATGCTAGACTTACTAGGCAAGAGGTGGGTTTGCCACCCCTATGGCTTAATACCTGAGAGCTAGTTCAGTGAAATCTAAAATAAAGTGGGCTAGGGCTTGAGGAAGGTGGGAATCCTGAACTCTAGATGGTACTGAAATAACATGGCCTACAACCTAATTTTTCTATGCTTTCAAAACTTCAGATATGGTGGACTTCAAATATTTCTCAGTTACAACCATAATGGTGTTTACTATTAATACCAAAGATCCCACTGAATGGGAAAATAATTTTAAATCCTTACGCTTTAGAAGTAGATTCACATGCTGAAGAACATGAACTAAAGATTTCTGTTTTGAGAAGGTGCTTTTTAGTCCTGAGGCCATCTGTAAAAAGATTTTTCATAAAATGATCTTACATTCATCTAAGAATTCAAGAGGATTCATTAAAACCACTCTTAATTTCATGAATTGTAGAATATCCCAAGTTGAAAGTTACCCACAAGGATCATTGAGGGCTCCATGAGGAAGACTTAAGAGTTTTATATGGCTTTAACAGAGGACTTGTTACTGCAGGGCAGTCTCCTTGAGAGGTGGCTGCTGAATTTTCCTGGAAATGTTGTGGTGCTTATGGATAGACGGGTACTATCCAACACTGTTACCAACTTGTCACATCTTAACCTCTTAGGACTTGTTTTGGTTTATGTTGTTGTCAGTTGATGTACCCTTGAAGGATATGCTGGTATTTCCGGTTGACATAGTTGGCTGTTATATGTCTTGCAAATCATCGGGTACTTTCTGACTCTAAACATGTGCTTAATTAGTGTTGCTGTTACTTGGAAGGGTGACAGTGTATAGGGCAGTGCTTTTCCCCCAAATGATGTGTTGAGCAGTCCTGCTTGTGCTGTTAATTGGGTCTGTTCTAATATCTCATCTGGAGATCTGGGGCATAATTGCAGATTTTGGACTATACTAAATAACTTGTTACAGCATGTTAGAATAGATGTAGCTGGGACTTGTGTAGGGAAAAGGAAGAGACAGACTTCAGGAGAGGCTAAGAGTTCCTGGGAACTCTTAACAATTGTGTAAGACTTGGTACAATAACACAAGTATTCCAGGTTTATCTTGGCACCCGCTCCAGCTGTGTATCTTTTGTGTGAAAGGCCATTAGTCATGTTTCTGGATGCCAGAAGAAGATAGAGTTTATTACTTGCAGATGGTGCTTCACATGCAGAAATAAATGATTCCTGCTTATGCAGATACGTGACAGTGTTATGCAGCTTGGTTGTAGGTTTTGAATTGTGCTAACACACGTCTGAGGCTGAAGTTCTTGGGTTTGACTGGTCATGTTCCTAAAGCTTATTTTGATGTTATGTAGACCAACTATAAGTTTTTAACAGGTTAGTTGTTACAATGAAGGAATTACAATTTACTGAAGAAATCTACTGCTGTCTTGCTGTCCAGCTTTTCAAGTAGGATTGAAAGTGTAAGTCAGTGTAGGAAATGGTCTCTGAGCACTAAAGAATTTTTCCCTTCCATCATACAAATATTTTGAACCAAGTACCACACTCATGATTTTACATGAAAGGAGAGCCTGCACAAAGAGTAATTAAAATAATGTTGATATAACAGACTCTTGGTGGTCAGTCATTGCCTCTGAAATCTCAACAGTTTGAGAATTTTAAAGTTTGTGTTTCTCTCATCAGCATCACCGAAATTGATAACATTCTCTTTTTTTCAGTAATATTTCCCTCTGAGGCTTTTAGGCCATGTGTAACTACTACATGTATCTAAAGAGAATTGCTTGAAAGGCCTCTTTTTATGCCTTCATGTTATCATGGTGATATCCAAATTCTAGCATAATTGGATGTGTCAGGACTTGACATTAATTTTGGTCCAACTTGTTGTTTTGATAATGGCATTAAACTGGTACAAATCTGATGCTATCACATTCAAGTTCTAAAGTTATCATAGTCTGTCAGTATGTGAGTAGTTCTCCATTGATACTGATGGTGGGAGCTTTTGTTTCCATTCTCTTTTATTCTTATATTGAAATATAATGCAGGTTTATGATAGGAGTTAAAAATCCATAACTGTTAATCCGAGTAAGCATATATAATGTACTTAGAAGATTCTGTCTGTCTTGTACCACTTCCTTCTGACTCTCCCTGGAAAAATTCAAAGGTGTAGTCTCTAGAATATCTTACATTTTTACCTGGAGATAGAATTAATGTGTAGTCCATTATCCACAGAGACTTTAGGCCTGTATGATGCCAGGTGGTGCCATTATATAAATATTAAATGTGTATTGTTTTATAAAACTGTTTAACCTGAAGAAGCTGTTATTGTGCTTGGAGTTTTGCTAATGCACAGTGCATGTTAAGTAGACATTGTAGGGCTGGAGAAGTAGGGAGTAGTGCTTTCTCTTCAGTCTTGCTCTTTCTACTTCTGATTCTTGCTGATAGCCAAAACTTTAAGAACATTTCCCTGGAAGTTTTTTCCTCTTTGAAAGGGTAGCAGTATTCTTCCGTTTTGGCAGCCCACTTCTACTTGGTGGGTAGGACGTTGTTCTTGCCACTTCTTCCTCCCTCTGCCCCAGCTGTTGTAATGTTGACTTGGCAAGCAAACTGAAACTTCCTCTCTCATGTTTAATATAGAAAAGAGATTCTCCGTCCTAGGACCTTCCCAAACTATGCTAAGAGGTCAATGTATTTTGCAAAAGCAGCTAAAATCTGTGATCTTATCCTCTTGTGTGAGGTTTTTTCTGTTTATGTCTGTGTTGAGCTTTAGGCTGCAGTGATGCCACAGCTTCCCTGGTAATAGTACAGGTGGGAAATTAATAATCACAAGGGAAAGATCAAACCAAAAAGTAAGGCAGTTCGTTAGGAATGTCTGGTATAACCTAAGCATATGGCTGTGTGGGTGGCCATAGACTTTTTGGAGCTCCATGTTTAGAAAACCTGCCTAACTAATATTTGGAGGATTCTCTAGCTAGTAGAGCATTCAATTCCAGACACTTGGTAATCAGAATTTTTGTAGTCACGCCCACCGCTCCAAATTCCTGTCATTCATCTGTCTATTTTAATGTGTCTCTTGTGGAGTAGTTCTAAAATTACCCACTGTTTTGGCCTGACAAATGGGAGTATGTGAGCTCCTCCTGCTGCTGTTCTGCTCGTGTATGGCTGCTTACACCATTGAAGAAAGATGATGCTTCTGCATGGAAGAATGGTGCATTTAAAACTATATGCTGACTCTTGCTGTATGTTTGACCTTTCTGTAGCAGTGACAGACAGGGTTTCAGCTCATCACTGTAGTGTTGAGAATGCATTTTGTTTATTGAGTTTTCAGAGCCCCTCTCTAAAGTTCAGCCTTTACAAACTTGCTCCCATACAAAAGCCTGCTTTGCTCACCTTTAGCTGTCTTGCATAGCTATGCTTCCTCTCGCAGCTTGTCTGACCAAGCTCATTGCTCCCTCAGAATATGAATTTCTGTAGAATGCTTTGTACAAGGCAGTGAGCCATTTAACAGTGAAACTTGGGAAGGGGGGGTGTTAAAAGTATTTCAGTAACAGTAGCTTTGTTGCTAGATTGTACATTGTGTCATTGGGATCAAATAGTTTGGAAATAGTGAGGTTTTCATTCAAGTAAAACCTCTGCTTTTCAGAGAAAATGGAAAGGAAGATGGATCTGAAGGAGCTATCACCCCATGTGCTGGTGAAGGAGAGGCCAGGCTTACTGGAAAAGGCAGTATGTAGGAGATAGTGGAAGAGGATAACTTTTTACTTGTAACAAAAGCCCAGCCCTGCTTCCTCTTTGTATGTTCCTCTTCCATTTTCTAATTAATTCTTTTTCTTCTGACTAGCTCACTTTTTCTGTACGTGAACAGATTTGCATTTTGCAGCTACTGTAACCACTAGGTAGGGAGTGATGAATTCTCTCACCTTCTAAGCATAAGATGCTGTTTCATGAATTCCAGATAATGTCTGCAGTTCTAGTTCTGCCTTGCTGAGCTGCTGTCTAATTAAAACTTCAGCTTTCCTCTTATCTCCTATGCAACCCAAACACTCTTGTATTTTTTAATCTCTTTACAGTTCAAATTTCGTAAATATTAGTGGTGAATGAATTTTTGTCATCCAATGATTTAGATTATTTAAAGTTCTAAAAAACCTGTTTAGTGTTAGTTAGGTGTGTAATTCTGTGAATTGTGAACTAAAAGAGTTCAAAGTCATTTATTTGCTGATAGACAGTGCTATGTGAATACTGTAGGGTAGATGATCCTGTTGCTTAGCAATAACATTAACAGTCATGAGTGTTTATAAAGCAAATATAATACGATATGGTCAACAAGGTATGTGGTGCTTTTTGTATTACTTAAGTGTCCTGATAACTGTTGGAAAACGTTTATTAGGATTACACATGAGCCAGCACCTGACACTTAAGAGCAACAACTTGAATAAGTAAATCTGATAAATTACATGCCTGTGTTTTTTAATCTAAACCCCCACAACTTGAAACAAGTGATGAACACGATGACTTTCCAAATACACTAGCTTTGAACTTTGAGATGTTATTTTCATGGCTTTGATAAATACTCTTGTAATGGCTTTGGATGTTCAGTCTGGAAATACTCAGGGTGATAGGTTCTGTGATTAAAAGGCTTGTCTCCATGCACACAGCGAAGCCCTGAGGCACAGCAGCGGGCAGGGAACCCGGTAACCTCTCAGAGAAATGAGCCCCCTGACCTGGCTCCTGCCAGGGCTGTCACCGCAGATTATCAGCCCTTGGGGACCTGGGTGACAGACACTTGAGTTAATGGAGGTCAGCTTGCAGTCTGGGAAAGGGGGTAAGAACATTTTGGAATTGTACACAGCTCAGAATGGGATGTTTGGGGTAGGGACAAGGTTGGGAAAGGAGGGGTTTGTGACTTTGTGGGGAATGAATCATAGGTAAAATAGAGGAACAAAGGGAGCTTATGAGCAGGTGGCTGGTCAGTATATTTGTGTGGCCATGCCCTGGCCTCATCAGTGCAGTCTCATTAAACTCTAATTGTTTTATTGTGTAAGGGGCTCAATACTGTGTGTGCCTATAGGGGTCTCAGTGCCAGCAGCTCAGATCTGACCATGGGTCACAAGGGCCCACGTGGCAGGGTCAGGTGAGGGGGCGTGCGTGTGGTGTGATGAGCGAGGACAGTGAAGCAGGAGAGGGAGTAGTAGACGAGACTTGGGAGTGGCCATGAAGTCCAGAAAAATACCTGTGTGCATCTGTATGATACAGCTGGAGGAGCTGGGAGTCCAGGCCAAGTGCTGCAGAGACTCTGGGTCTGCCCGAGACCCCCGTTAGCGTGCGTATTTGTGCCTGAAGTAACAGGAGGCTCTGGGGACCGGCTGCTGGGTAGAGGGTCCAGGGCCACATGCCAGAGGGCTCTGTACTGAGTATCTGCATGTTTGTGAGGGGTCTGAGTACCAGCACCCGCAGTGGGGACCCAGCTGCCGGGCAGACTGCGAGCGAGCCAAGGGCAGTTAGAGGGCCAGCTCGCTGTGTGTGAGCGTGTGTGCACACATGTGCGCTCTCTCCTCGTGGACTTTCACCCCGAGCAGCGAGGAGCGGGAAGAGGCTGTTGGTGCCGGCTCTATTTACCGCAGTGCTGAGTTTGCAGTGACCCGTGTGTGTGCCGTGCACGTGTTTTGTGTGTGCCTGTGGGGAGCTGTGCTCAGCCTCACTGCCAGCCCAGACCTTGGGGCGGGGAGCTGGGGCTGTGGCTCCTCTTGTGCTGGGCTGCTGGGTTCAGCAGCTACTGCTCAAGGGCTGTGCGTCTGAGAAATCTCACCTTATCGAAACTCAAAATGATCATCTGAGATAATTTACTTCAGGAGATACTGATTTCAGTTTTCAAATCTACTGTTCTGGTGAAACACCTAAGAAAAATTGTAGTATAATGGGAAATAATTTCAATGTCAAGACTTAGAGATGCTGGGGCTTACAGAAAGTCAGAAGTCTGAGCGTACACCATTTATAACTTATTTGGAACATATATACTATTTAAAATATAAAATCTGGTTTAAATAAGTATGGCATATGGTGTTGGACAGCATAGTTTCTCTGCTAAACCTCTACCAAGTCCTTTTTCAGACTGTTAAAATCTTTTTGGCAGTACATTGTAATTTATTTATTACTGTTGCACATTGTTTTGAGGCCACTTAAGCAAATTCAGGGTCCTAGATCTGACCTTGAAACCTTTTCCATGCATGTGTACCCTAAAGCAAAATCCATACAAGCAGCATATATTTAAGTGTCTCCATTTTCTGGGATAGTCCTCTATTTTGATTTAGTGGAAGTTGCAAATCGTATTAAGTCTGTAATCTCTGGAATGATGTAAGAAACTGCATCTGAAGAAAAGCCATCATTCATAAAACCTTATAGATATTTAAACTGTTACTTCTGTAAATTGACAAGTTTTTAAAAAATACTTTGGATTCTCTCAGCCACCTGTTTGGCTGGAGGAAATAGCTGTCAGTCACAAAAAAAAAAAAATCTCTACAACCTCGATAGAGAAAACCAGGAAAAGTGAAAAGCTGCTTGAAGCAAACATGTGAATAAATGTTTGATGCTGTTGTGTTCTGTGAAGCTTCAGATACTGTGCTGCAAGGCTGTTTCAAAATGTCACAGGCACTGTGCAAATAGGTTGCTAGTATATTTAGCCATATTCTTGTACCCAGTACAGATACACCTGTCCCTTTTTAAATTTTGTTTTTTAAAAGGAGATCAGACTACTGAAGAAGCTCACATTAGACATTTGGCATCATTCTAACATCTTACCTATTTTAAAGCATATGATGTAGCAGGAAAATGAGGAATGGTTTGTTTCATACAAAGTACATACATACTGGTAAAAAATCAGAATGGCTTGTGCTGTTTGGGGAACAGTCCAGTGGCTGAAGACTGATGTAACACACTAGAAAAGAGAGTTAAAGGTCACATATCTTAATGTGGAGCAAGTTAATGCAATATGTAAAAGCTGAGGAGGCTACTGAATCTGGAAAGAATGAGTTCATTCAAAATATGTAGGTTGGAATGCCTGCATCATGAAGATGGAAGGAAGGGTCCTCTGCTGAACTTAAAGAATTTAGATGAGTTTTTGAAAACTAGAAGTGCCTTATCTTTAAGTAAAAAAGCCAAACAAACAGATACTAATTTCAGCAGAAGGATCTTTTGGAAAGAACATGTCATACAAACGAAGTTGCTAAGGAGTCTGTAGGCAAAACAGAGTAAAACCTGATATGCAAAATTATTAATGTTCTACTGCAATTAATTATTGGGGATGTGTATATTATCAATTATCTAGTGTAAAGGATTATATTTATCCTTGAACAGATCCTTGTGTAAGAGCTTAGAAAGACTGACAGCCTTGTGTGACAGCAGCGTGTTGGAAACAAGATTTTGCCGTTCAGATAACCTGCAATGTTCTGGCTCTGGCTGTTAAATATGGGCCTGAACTTTGAGAGCTGTGGGAAGGTCTGAAGTCTGGACAGCAGTGAACTGATGAAATAATTGTGGTGCCTGATGTTGGTTTTTGTTTGTTTGCTGAGGATCATAATGGAACATGTTCTTTTAGCCTTTGTACATTCTTCCACAATGGGTACATGGCATTTCTAGTTTTTGTTTCCCTGCTCACTTAGCAGGTGACTTCCCGAGAAGTCTTCTGCTCGTCACTGGCAACTGAATACTTTTAATCCGTTATAGGATTAAAACTTCGATTCAGAAGTCATAAGTTTCATCCTTTTTGTACTGAAATAAATGTTTGCCATTTTATGTTCTGTGAGCTTCTACAAGATACAGCTTGACTTCTAACGTGTGTTAGTATTTAATCATGATTAAAAAAGGGTAGGTCACCTGAATTCTTAGATAAGGACTTCTTTCTTGTCTATGTAGTGTCTGCTTTCTGATTAGTCACTTTAAAATGCAAAACACTGGGGTATGGGAACAAATGTCTGCAGTGATCCTGGATTCAGTTTCATGATAATATTTTCCCTTCTACTTGTTAACATAGCTGCATGTCTGTTCCTGCCTTCACTGATCTTATAAGGCTATTGGTTCTTTCCTATTCTTGTTTGCCAAAAAGTCTTAGGCTAAATTAGTTGATGAAAATGTCTCTATTTTGCTGATGCTGAGTCAGAAGTGTTTATTTAAAGATGATGAATTTAGTAATCATCAAACCATGTTTAAATCATCAGGAATGCTAATTATAGATCATCCAACCTATATTTCTGAAATCCTTAATGACTTGAAGTCCAAATCCTCCTTGCTTAAGTTAATAATAAATGCATTGGTTTCAGTTGGAAATAGGTGACTGCAGTTGAAAAAAGATAAAAAGTAGTAATTATGAAGATGAAAACATAAAATTTCTTTCCCATGATAGGGAGTGGAGAGAAGCTGAAGTTCTTTTTTTCAATGTCCTTTAGGGAAAGAAAGGAATAAAAATATTTGGAGAGTCTCTCAAGTTATGTATATAATTTTGATTATTTTATGTTTATGATGCTTTCCTGTATTTTGGTATATTTTGAATATTTATTCAGCCTTTCTATTGATAAGTTTTTTTTCTTAATTCTCATAGCTTCTGTTAACATTTTTATTAGCTAATATTTGAGGATCACACTGGTGATTATGGCTAGCTTGAGGGTCAATCTGAGGATGAAAACAAGTCTTCCATTAAGCCTTTACAATTTATTTAACACTTTATTTCCAGTAAGTATTTATAGTGGTAGTGTCCTTTAATAGGTAGGGGAACATTCCATTGAAAGCTAATTCTGGGACAAAGCTGTTTTACAAGACAATGAAAAGCTGTCTTCTGTGCACAGACAAGGGGACAGTTACTGACCCCTACAGTAAAGTTTGAGTCTAAATTATTATCACATAGTTTTTGTCCATTACATGTGATTAGGAAATAGCCAGATTGTTGTGCCTGCCCTTTTTTTAATCTGGAAATTCCATTTTCTAAATGATTGTGAAAGGTAATGACATTGCAATGGTCCTGCATGCTGTTATGAAGCAGTGCTCTTTCACTGAATGTAGAAGCCTCTTACATTTTCAGAGACCGAAATACCGTTGTTTCTGGTTTTGCTTTAAAATGGATGGAAACCTGGATACTTCCTGCTAAGAATCTATGATGAAAAGAAGGAATATGAAATATTTTAGTGCCTGACTAATCTAGATGAAGAATCTGCCCATAATTGTGCCTGATCTGCTTTCAGAAACTGATCACCAGTTCTAGGGAAAAATTTTGTTCAGTTAAAATTGGCTGAAAAATGATTCAGTGCAGCTTCCTAATAGGGAATCACTTGGACTTAGTGGACCCTTACATCTTATGCTAAGTGGTATTAAATAAAATTAATCCAGAGCAGGCAGGTACAATTACTCTTAAGACTTAAGTTACCGTTGGTGTCTGAATTCAGGGTGTTTATAAGTCTTATTTCATCAAATTTTAAATAGAAATAATGAGTTTGATTAGATAGAAATAATGAGCCCTGATACCAGGGCTCTACTAGTATAAAATAAGGCATTCAGTATTGTTTATTTTCCAAAGTGGAATGTGGAAAAAAAAAAAAAAAGAAAAAAACAAAACTAAAAAACATCTTTCACTGTAGATAAGATGGTGTTTTAGGGGCTGGAGAATTATTGCTGTTCTGCCTTTGTTTCAGTTATCAGACAGTGGCTTCAGGAGAAATGGTACAGAATGCATGTGAGATCCAATAATGCTAAATTTGAAAAAATTATATTTCTGACAAATATGGGAAATTCTATGCTGTTAATAAAGGCAGATTTAATATGGCAGTATTGCTGATGAAAGGCAGACTTCATTGCCATGGATAACTTTACATGGTTTGCTAAAACTCTCCTTTCTGCACTAGCCTGCTCCTTTAAGTTTAGTCTTACATGGATGCAGAAAGGTAAGACTGCCTTAAGATGTTTCAGGTTTCTGAAAGCTTTGGGAAAGAAATGGCTGTGACTCCCCTGAAAAGAATGTGTTTTATCAGAAGTTTTCTTTAAATTCTACCCAAGATTCAGAGATCAAATATACACACATTTTCTGATACCAAGTGTGAGCTTCTCATTTAGTGTTGGGAAGAAAATAAGATTTTTATCTTGATGATGGGAAAAACCCAAGTCCCAGCACCTATTATCTAATACTCTTCAGTGAGTTCCTGTTGTGTCAAATTACCCATAGTTTGTTACTTTTTTCCTTTTTTTTTTTTTTTTTTTTCTGTGACCTGAATCTCTCAAAACTTTGTGACAGCAGGGGATTGTCACCTCATTAAACTTTTGTATGGCTTTGGAGCCAGGACAGTCAGTGTTTGAGAACAAATGAGTCTGAGCATCAGAAGAATGTTTTGTGCCTGTGTAGAATCCCAGTTCATAACTGCCAAGTTTAGGCAACTGCTTATCTTTGGGCTATTCTTAACCTCAGCAAACATGTATTGCAAACATTTCCAGCATGTCTAACCTTGCTGTTAGAGCTCAGTCTAGAGTACAACTTCTTTAAAAAAAAAAAGGAAAATTCCGTCATAACTTTGTGACCATCAAGTTTTTGGAACATGAGAAATATCAGTCTTTAACTGTTAGAAGCTATAATATAGAAAGATGTGTTTAGTATTGGCAGTGAGTACAGAAAAAAAATAACTGGTCTTAATAGACTTCAAAAACACTTAATATTGTACTTACGTAACACAGACATTTTGAGAATAATGTTAAATGGGATGATGTAAGGCTAAGATACATCAGTCTTCACTTGCTTTTTTTTTTCTCTTGTAGTAATAGTAATATTGATTTCTACATTTCTAATGTTTCTCTTCTGCTGTATTTTGCTTTTGACTTGTGACTGTACGGAGCTATACCCATTGAGTTACTAATTAAATATATATATCTTTAACAAACTACTAGGAGTGGTTTAATTCTGGCAGCATTCATCAAAACACTTGGACTGAAATAGTGGTTCAGAGTGATAAATTAGAAAGCAGTCCAAAGCTACACAGGTGCTGAGCTTTGTGAAAGTGGTCATTCGAGTATTACAGACCAGCACCAAAGCATATAAAGCTTGTGCAGATTCATAGGCGTGTTTTTAACTTAAGACCAAAGTATCTAATTCTTGCCTGTGTTTTAAGGGTTTTTTTGTGATATTATGTATATGTATGTATTACAGATGTGGCATTTTGAAAATTAATTCTACTTGGCATGAATGTTTTGGATCAGTCTGGAGTTTTTTTTAGATAGCATCTCTCTTGTCAGTTTGGATATGCCTTCTTTCAATGCTGTCTGCACCATGGATCGTGATATCATACCTAATTACAACAAAATTGTTTGTGACCGTTGTTTTTAAATATGTAATTGGATTTAATTAGCACAATCCGCTGATACAGTTACTGTGAATTCTTGAGGTTTCAAGGTGCTTCAGGGCTAGGACTTAGTCCTGTCTACATTTGCAAGGCAGGAGAGCCTTTCATCTGGGACAATACTACAAAACCTGTTGCCTTCTGTGTGACTGATGTATTTGGTGGTGTTTCACTGCCATGTCTCCCTTCGATAGAGCTCCTGCCCTAGTTCAAATGCAATTTGGGTGTTTATGAAAAGGTTTTGTGTGCCGAGTTTTGTGCTGTCTTTGGCTGTTGCCTTGGTCACCCTTGCCAGTAGAAGTCTGAGGGCATGAGATCTTCCTCCTTAAAAATGTCCTTGAGGGAGGAGAGTTATACTTTTTATTTTTCAGGTTAGCATGAAGTCTTGCCTTAAACTGTCACAGGAAAATGAATATGACATAGTAAAGGCTAGTGCTTGTGGAGAGCTGAGATTCTGGTTTACTCTCCATCCAAGAGTGCAGAAACAAATAGCTGAAGTAATTTTTCAAACACAACTTAATATAAGGTATGCTCTGACAAATTGCCTACTATACTTTTGATGAGCCATGCAGTTTTTCCTGGTTCTCATATCCTAGAGCTGTAATATTTGGGGAATTGGTTGCTGGTTATTTGGATAATCTATTCTTTCCCTTTCTGCTGTTCCAGAAAATAACTTGTGCTGTTTTAGTTGAGGGTAGGGGATCACAAATGTGTGGCTTTTGCTGGTCTGGATTGCAAGGTCCATATGAAGTTTGCACCATTTTTGTTCATTTTGTTCTTCACCATTCCTAAAGCTGAGTCTTTTGGATGGCACCTTCCAACTTGTGGTGGTCTGTCAGGGTAGTAGTGCTCATGAGCTTTGGTCTCTGTCTATTCCTGCACCATTGCTTCAGAAGGCAGACAGATGTAATTTTGAACTCACCTTCATTTGAGCAGGAGGTTGGACTAGATGGAAGCCAAAGGACCCCTCTAGTCTAATTTTTTTCTGTAACTTTGTGGTTGGCAACACCTGTATTATACTTAACTAAGTGGTTTTGAAGTCTTACATTTTACCTACTTTTTTTCATTCCTTTTTTCTTTTTATTGGACTTTCCATGTTAGTATTTCCCATGTGTTGAAGGCAGAAACTTTCAATTTCCTAACTTGTAAAGCCTATAGCAAGAGACATTTGGTCAATTAAGAATTGCCCGTCAGTATTCTTGTGCATCCTGGCAAAGGTCCATTTTCAGAGATGTTTCTCATGGAGAAAACTCACTACTGCCTGCTTTACTTTTTTGTGAAGTAGAGAGTAGAAAGAACTCAACTACTTCAGGAAAGCTAAGATGATTCAGTGAAATCATTGAATAAAACATTACTTTGATAATTTAAAACTATACATTTGGGTTTGATCAGATAACTTGTGGAGTCTACGTGCTGTATTGAAACTACCATAGTTGACAAAATTCCAGGTTGGCGCAGTAACAAAAGATTCAGATTCTTGTATCAAATCCTGTTATGACAGTTGATTCAATACTAAATTTGGAAGAGTAGGTTGCATAAAGTGCTTGTTTTTCATTGAGTTCACAATCTTGCAGGCATATATTTTTCTGTGGAATACTATGTTCCAGTGCAGGTATAGGTAAGTCAGTGAAGGAGGGCAAAAAAAAATAAAAAATCAAGGATTTATCCCTTTCTTTTGTGATTGCCTTTGCCATTTCTTCAGTCATTTGAGTTTCTGAATGTACGGCTCTTCATGCGAGTTGGAGTGATTGTTTGAGGTGAATCCAGATCTTTTTTGATGGTGTTGTTTTGTCTTACAAGCTTTCACGCTGCCGGGCTAAGAAAATTAACAATAGTTTCCATTAATGCTTGACCTGGCAATGTGTATGTTCTGCCTGTTAGAGAGAAGGCCAGTGTTACTAACAAAACAGTGCTGACATCACTTTTATACTAGTGATGCTTTTGGCAGTTGAAGAACAAGTCTGTGCCATGTTGGCTTATGCTTTGTTAAAACAAACAAACAGGAAAAAAAAACAAGGAAGGAAAAATCCAAACAGCAATACCTTCAAGTGTTTATGTGTTCATAAAAAGGAAAAATACTAAGCTGCATGTTCACCAACAATGAAAAATGGTTGCACAGGGGAGTACACTGTCTTTAAGCTTCACATTTTTCATAAAGAAACACTAAAAGAAACCCCATAAAAAACGGTTTTTAAAAGTATATTCTAGCAGTAAAAAGTCTTGAAAATTAAGACTCTAAAATCTCTGTGTTCTGACATAAAACCTCAGTTGTGTGTGCTGTGTACGTACCCACACTTGTATTTTCTTAAGCTAGGTTCAGCAAGGGCTTGTTTCTTGTGCTATCGCTGGGAACAGTGGCAGGATTTGAGTGCACGGCATCTCACTGATTTAGTATTTGCTCACAGGTAATGGCAGCTACCAAAGTTGGACTGGGTTGGAGGTGAGAGTGTGATGACCCTTTGGCAGCTTCTGCTAAAACAACTCTTCAGGTCGTTTTTATTTCCTGCCATATGCTGTGAGGCTGGCCCAAAGAATAAGAGTCCTTTCTCAATAAAGCTGCAATGCTGTGGCTGTGCATTTGTTGTGGACTGGCTAATGACCTCCTAGCAATAGAAAGGACTAAATTTAGGGGAGTTTTCAGGAAAACATAGGAGAGAATCTGCTAATCCAATTGATATAAGGATTGCTCCAGTCTGAGAAATTACAGTGGCTTTACAGTGGAGGAAAAGAGAAGGTTTCCTAAATATATTGATAATTCAGTGTTTGGAAAGGAAAACAAAAAAAATAGGTCTCTTATACATTTTGCCTCCGTAAATTGAAATTATCTTTTTTCCCCTTTTTCACAAAGTGTGGATTTTCTGGTGTGACACCAGTATCTTGCTATCCTTGCCTGTGGTTTTTTTGCTGATGAGAGGACTGAGGAGAGGGGAGCACACTGCTTTAGCTCGACTTGAATTGGCAAGCGTGGTGTACTGCAGCCTGTCTGCTGTGGTGTTCTGCAGGTTACTCTCCCAAGACAAACATGGTGTGCTCAGTCTGATTCAGATCACTGTCTCTTTCTGCCTTCATTCACTAGCAGGCTCCAGCAATCAAAGCTGTGCTGCTTTCCTGTATGTGCAGCACCAGGGAGGCTTTTCTGGGCTTCTCCTGCATGCACACAGCTTTAAATGTTTGGTTAGAGGGAAAAACCAACAGAGGTTTTGTCCCCGAGGTCTTTTTAGGCCTGAAAGTGCAGGGAGTGACTGGTGGATGCCCTGGGGAAGGGGCTGTTAGTGGTAGTGGGGTTGGTACAGTGTCCTGGAGGCACCCCTTTTCTCAGGGCAGTCAGTGAAATGAGTTGCTGGTGGGAACATGTCCCGGGATAAAGGTTCCCTTTCTCAGAATTTTGATAGGATTCCATCCCTGTGAGCTTTCCCTTGGCACTCTATTTATGTCTGTGACTGTAGTGAGAGAAGGCTGCTAGGTAGGGATGTATAAACCAGCGGGAGGCTTGTGGCCCGGGCCTAGGGTGATGCACGGTAGCTGGGGACACATGTGCCCAGCAAGCCGTGGCTTCCCATTTCCGACTGTGCTCCGCCGGCCTCCACAAAACCGCCTTTCACTGTCAGTCGGGTTTTATCTGTTCTGATGCTCTTATTTATATACCCAGTCTCTGTGTAAACCCGAGATATTCCTGTGCCAGCGCGCTTAGCCGTTATCTCTGTGGGTGAAGGCCAGATAGCCGCATCGTTGTGCCTTCGTTCTCAGGCTGTTTTCAGGGAGATAAAGCCGTTTTCTTTGGGGAGGAAGGGGGGGGAGCCTGGACCGCTGCGTGCCGTTCACTGTGCGTGTCTCACGGTTAATGTGTGTAGTTATTTATCTGCAGCAGGTGTGCGGTGGTGCCGAGCGCTCCTCGGGGCCCGCACGGGGAGGGTCCCTGGGCCGGGGCCCTGCGGCGGCGGCGGCGCCCGGGCCCGCAGCGCTCCCTGGCGGCCGCGGCGGGGCGGTGCCGCCTTCCCGGCGGCCGTGCGGGCTCTGCCCGCGGCTCGGCGGCTCCGGGAGGGATGGGATGTTTCCCTCCCCAGCCCCAGCCCTGTGCGGGATGGGCGGGACGGCCGCCCCGCAGGGCACGGCGGAGCGAGGCGGCAGCAGCGCGGGTGCGGCGGCGTGTGCCGCTCGCAGCAGCGGCGCGGGCGCGGCCGGCAGGTGGCGGTGCTGAGCTACCGCCGCCTCCTCTGCATCCCGGCCGGGGCGGGTGCGGTGTCCTGAAATCACCCATCCCGGCGGTGCGGGGAGCGGGCTCTGCTGCTCCGAGCTGTGCCCAGTTAATTCCTGAAATCACCCATCCCGGCGGTGCGGGGAGCGGGCTCTGCTGCTCCGAGCTGTGCCCAGTTAATTCCTGAAATCACCCATCCCGGCGGTGCGGGGAGCGGGCTCTGCTGCTCCGAGCTGTGCCCAGTTAATTCCTGAAATCACCCATCCCGGCGGTGCGGGGAGCGGGCTCTGCCGCTCCGAGCTGTGCCCGGTTAATGTACGCAGGGGAAACGACTCGTGTCTCCGAGTCGGTGAATCCAAAACTGGCCAAACTAAGGATAGTTAAGATTAGTGGGGAGGGGTCAGGGCAAGGGACAGGGATGCCCCACAAGAATGCAGATTCTGTTTGTACATGACAGGTGTGAAATACACTCAGTAAGTTAGGAAGAGCTTTCCACTGACCTTGTATATGGGTTTCTTGGGCAGATGGGGTTGATGGAAGTAGTTAATAGCATTAAGGTTGCTTTTTGCACTTATATATCATGGTGACTATTCCACTTTCTTCCAGACTGATTCTGCAGAGTCCTGATCTGGTATTTCCTATTCAAATTTCACCTCGATTCAGCTTTTAACTTACATGTTTAGAGCTAGACTTCTGGGGCAAAGTTGTCAGTAGGGACTTGCCTGACCTCTGCAAGATAGCTGTGTGTCTGACCAGAGAAGTGGCTGCCTCTCCAAGCCCATGGAGTCCACGGAGCCCTAAAGGAGGGAAGCATCGAGGGAAGGAAAGGCAGAAAAAAATTTAAAGCTGCCAGGGCAGAGTGGTGTTCAGCTGAGTCTGCAGTGTCAGCAGTGTGGTGTATTAGAATAAATTTTGCTCAGGTATGCTATTCTCAAGGCATCCTTAATTACTGCAGTGGTTGGACTACTCCCAAATTGGATGAGGCTTGTGAGAAAAATAGTGAGTGGTCTAGACCTGTATTTGCAATTTATATCTTTCTTGTTTGAGTTTCCAGTAATAAACAAGGGGGGCTTTTCTGTCTTAGCAAGACTGTTAAAGATAATTCCACATATAAAGAGCCCTCTGGGGGCAAGGTTGGTGGTGATAACATTGAGCTTTTCTGCACTGAGAGTGAGGAATTTCTGGTTATGCAAGCAAGCATTATGCACTTGTAATTCCTCTTTTTGGGCACAGTGTGCTATATGGGAAGTTTAAGAATCTATGTGACTTCTTTGCTTTTTTCCAAGCATTACATTATGTACATGGTCACAGGATGGCTTCTCGTTGTTTTGGGAGATTTTGTTTGGTTTGTGGTTTTTTTTTTTGTTTTGGTTTTTTAAAAAGCTGCATTTGTATTTTAGATATCTACTTGAAGCACTGATATTAGTGGCAGCTTCATCTTGCTCTAAGTTGGTGCAAAAGTAAAATAAAACAGAGGAATGTTTGCTGCAGAAATGGATTGTTTATCTTTTATGCTTGTATGGAAATTAGTGTTTTTTAGGCAGTTGCATTATTATACAACAGGGACTTTGAAGAAAAATATAGCCACCTAACTGGTGAAAGGAGTTTCAAATCAACCTGTGTAACCACTTGCTTTAAAAACAAAATCTGGAATACCTTTTAATTCTAGTAAAAACTTTCTTTTATGCACAAGTGGCAATTTGAGACTGAAAACTGTCTAATTTTCTCTTAATTCAGGATGGCAAGAAAATAATTGGGATAAATGCTAAAACAGCAATGAGATGATAATGTTCCAGTTTCTTAAGGTACCTATTGCTGTGTAATTGAACAAAGGTTCAAATCTTTAAAAAAACCTTTTTTTTCATCTTCAATGGAAGTTACTAGATATTGAGCAGTCTTTTTGAGTTGTTGAAATAAATGTGAAAATACCTGAACCTAAAATTATTTTAAGGTTAGTCTGTGCAGCTTAGGATAATATATAATGATGGTTTTGGGGTTTTTTTTAAAGTCTTGTTATCTCTGGCTTTCTTAAAGGTGCCAGATTGACCTTTTAGAGTGTGCCATAGATCTCAGCTTTCCTTACAGTAGTATGTGCTGCAAGACTCTGCATCCTCTACCGAGACATCTGCAGCTCAGATTAATTATGTATGCTTGGTATCCATTGCCTTCACCTTCTACCCATCTTTTTATGCTTCCCTCATGCTTGGAGCTTCATTACCAACTGTGTCTTCTGGGAATAGGGGAAAGGAAAACACCTGGAAGGTTTACTAAGTGCCAGTTGGTAAACCAAAGGGGAGATGTACCTGAAAGAATAGAGAAAATAATACAGGAGAGGTGGGAATGGAGAAATGGGTGGGCTCAGAAGCCAGCACAAAGCACAGGAACACAAAAGATGCTACTAAAATCCTTTCCAGTAAGGATCTCAGTTTGAGTAGCCTTGTAAAGTCACAGTACCAGTAGTTGCTGTGCACAGTAGATTTTAGCTACCAGAATTCTTTTATGATTTGGGGGATTTTGTGTGCTTGTGCTTTGTTTTATTTATGAGCTTTCCTTTTGGCTTATGCTGGCCACTGAAAAGTCTGCTTTATAGAAGGGAAGGATATTTATAAATGCTAACTTTATTTCAGGATATTCATTCTGCTGTTTCTGTGATTAGTGGAGAAAAGGCCATGACCCTGGGAGGATGTCTATCCTCTAGACATCTAACTTTGTCTAGGCTGAAGTGAGCTTTAGAAACACCACTTGATATCCAATATGTGAATTACTTTTACTAAGCTTGCGAGTAGACCTTTCTTTAACTGTGCACTTCCCTTGTAAGGTGTCTTTGGTTCTCACACAGTCACGCGTGAGAAATCCATGACTCTAATAATACTTTTGAATAAAATAATTGGATAATGTTATATTTGTGTCAATACCTTTCTCTTCCTAGCACAAGTGATTCAGTCACTTCTTGAGTGACCCTGAAATAACAGGTTTAATGTTAATTGTACTTGCTGTTGTGATTCAGTCACTTCCTGAGTGACCCTGAAATAACAGGTTTAATGTTAATTGTACTTGCTGTTGTGTGTCTCTTAATATGATAACTCAATAACTGATTTTTTTTTTTCTCTTTTCTGCTGTCATTTCTGCCTGCCTGCTTATCTCCATTGGAATGTGGTTCTTCAATTGTTCTGATAAACTTCTGACACAGGTAAATACCAGTCTGTTTGTATCTGTATTTACTGAGTGTGCCCTTTGCTTGGCAGTATGCAATGGATCTTGAATCAGACATGCCACACAGCTGTAGACTGGGAAAGGGAAATGCTACTGCCCTGATGTACATCATTTATTTCCCTATCTGCTGTTTCTTATTCCTCCCCCACCTTTAACAGCAGTAAAATAGCCAGCTAGAAAATAAGAGTATTTCATATTTGCTTTTTAGTGGTGTTTCCTGGGAAAACTTATGCTCGTAATGGAGTTGGCGTGTGTGTAAGGAGGGGGAAAGCAGCCTAGAAAGAAGAATGTTTATACAGTCTCACTCTTTCCACTCTGCCAGTCATTCATTTCTGCCTTCACTTTTATATTGTTCACGTGGAGTAGCAGGTGGTAATTTTTGATTTTCCTTTGGCTCCAATGAAAAGGAGAAGGCAAAAACATGTGGGCAGGATGAAGTAGGCGAAGCTTTCATGGCAGTTAGTTGGAGCCCGTTGTGAAATACAATAGAGGAATATGTGTAATGGAGTGAGAGTAAAGGAATGTTATTCAACTTGTCTTGTTAGCTGCATTTGTGCCTTTTATTAAAACACGTAAAGTTCAGCCTTTGTCAGTGGAAGGCCTGTTGCCATGAATGCTGAGCAGGTTACTTACATCTTTGGACTTAGCTCAGTATGTATGTAGTGATAAGCATCACTGCAAAGGTTTAATGGGATATTGAACTGTTCACCAAAGGGGAAAGTAATAAACTTCGATTGGTTTGGGTTTTTTTTTCTCCCCCAGCAGCCTTGGAAACAAAATTCTTGGTTCTTTTAACTTGATAAATTGATATTCAGAAGCCAGAAGTACAGAGAGTTTTTGGAATACGTTAGAATCCATCATCCTTGCCACTTTTGGTGCATTTTTCAGTAAACAATATGAGGCATTGGCCATTATCAACTACAGCTGAAATGCACATAGGTCAATAAACCGGTGTTGCATCTATCCATCTGTCCTTCCCACTCTAAATGGCTGTGCTCTGGAGTGAAAATACCAGCATGTTGTTCAGAGCTCACACGGGAATGCTGCTCTCCTAAAAAATCCTCACGCATGTGGTGGCCTGGTCAGTTGTGACTGTGGAAAGATGGATGTAGGCTGGGTTTTGCTTTGAATGGTGTTTAACCAACCTGCACTGAAGGGCAGCTGCTGTGCTGGCTATACCAAGGGCTGCTGGTGCATGGCCGAGCTGCAGTGGCCCTGGCAGGACAATCCTGTGTGCTGGAAGCACTTTGGTGCATGGCTGCAAAAGACAGGACAGCACAGTTCAGGGCTGGATGCATCACTTTGGGAGGAGCTACCCTAGCATTGTCACCTTAGTCCTTTCCAGAGGGGTAGGATGAGCCATGTAGGGGTCTTGGCTAATGTAACTGGTTTACTTCTGGTACTTTAGGCTAACGCATTTCTCTAGTACACTGTATTTGAAACGTAAACTAAGGAGAGAGTTGTCACAGGCTGAATGTTTTTGCTCATGTACATGGAAAAGGGAGCTTGAGAGTCTGAAACTTGTAGGTTTTTTTTTCCTTTTCTCTTCCTCCTTTCTAAAAGTTGTCATCATAAGACAATGATCCCATGGCATTAGTTTATCAGTGGAAGTGCTGTTCTGCCAAGAGAAACTGCAGGGCTTTGGCAGCTGCTTGCTGTAAATTTAGTTTCTTGATTCTTCCCTTCCTATGTTTATTTTTTTTTCTTTCTTGAAAAATACAGCATTTCCAGAAATGCTCTTTCTGTTTTTCAGATGTTGTATTAAATGTACCAAAATAATAGCATCTGCTGATACCTTTCTTTTGGGTATTTTTAGCTAATAATTCCTTTATCCTCTTCGTTCCCTCGTGCAATTCCTGACCCTTCTCTCTTTAATGCTTTGCTTTCCTGTTTGGCTTGCCCTGATTACTTTTTCTCCCTCTTTCTTCCCTGCTTCCACTTGCCTTTTTATTTCTAATCCTTGCTTCTTACTGTTACAGCTCTCTTTAGTTCACTGACATGTTTTTCTAGTTTCCAAATCTGTAGTTTGATGGTTTTCCTGTGGTTCTGTTATTTAATATTTAATTTCATTATAAATACATTTTTCAGTCTCAATTGTAGTGTATAGAAAAATAATCTCTCTTTCTCTGAGATGAAGTGATACTCATCCAAGTGCTTATTTTGGTCTCCCAAATAACCTTCATAGCTTTTTGTGTACCTGATTACAGCAATTCAGTTCAAGAAAAGTCACTGATAATTGCTGGCTATGGAACTGAAGTCCCAGTTTCTGGCCTGAGGGGCATTTCAGCACATCTGAAATGTTGTCACATACTGTGCTTCTGACTGATAAGGGAAGAAATTAAAATATTGTCAGAAGGTCTGTGAAGAAAATGCTTTGTCAGAAGCAGCTAATTTCAGAATTACTGGCTGTTGTTACATAGCCAAATAAGAAAATTGAAGGTGATGACTTTCAGTCTTTTCTGAAATAAACATTGGCAAAGGCAGTCAGTTTAGAAGCATACTAAAATAGACACAGGGTAAGAGGTAAATGTTCACAGTAAAAATAATGAAGTATAGGACTAGTGCTGTCTTCCAATGCCTGCTAAAGGAGCTAATGCTTAAGGTTAGGGTGTTGTTGACACTTGAACTGATGTAGCTTAATCATTCCTGGTGAGCCACCGATGAGATTCATGACAAGACCTGTGTGGTATCAGTGTCTCAAAATGGCAAGGTGTTTAGTTTGCCACCTGTGGTGTTACTTCGTTGATGCTGTTTTCCTGTGAAATGTCTGTAAGCGTTTCACTAGGCTTCACAACATGATGAAAGTAATTTGTACAAAAACAGGTAACACACAGAACACTTGTCAGACCCTGAAGTTTCAGTTTCAGCAGCGAGCTACACCCTTATTTCTTCTGCATGCACAGCACTCACCTTGTGCTGCTCGAGAGAGGTGCTGGGGTGGTCCAGGAGCCAAATGCTTGGGCCTGGTGGAGTGGCCTTCTCTTGGAAAGCAATGTGTTAATGGAGGGCTTTATTCTGCTTTAAACATCAGAAAATCATGTTTTAGCTAGATCTTGCGGTGCAGAATTTCTGGCCTAACTGAAGAAGAGAGAGGCAGGATAACAAAGTATTGTTCCTTCCATGGGAAAATACTTGGCATGGCAGAGAGAACCTCAGTCCACCTGGTTTCTGCAGCTTGGTTAGAGCAGTGAGGGTCATGTTTAAACTGCTGTGCTCACAATACCAAAAGGGCTTGGTTACTCCTGTATGAATTGGTGCTTTTATAGTGTCTCAGAGGTGATGTTCTACTTGCCTCCTTTTTTAAACAGGCTGACTTGTTAAAAATAAGTCGGTAGCCTTATGGCTCCTAAAGCTTATTGAGCCTGAACTGCTGCTTGAGTACAGGCTGCTCTGAAAGCTGAAATAAAGGAAGAATTTTTAACTCTACAGCTGTCTTCCCCCAGATTTTTCTATCCTGATAATGGTTAGAACTACATTATTCTAAATCTTTAATTTACTCCTTTAATGTGGATGTCACCAAATGCTCAAGGAATGTCTGCTGTAGTTTAGTTTCATAAAGCTCCAGTATAACTGAGGAAGAATATCATAAGCATAGCTTTAACTGGTTCCTGTCAGCTCTCACCTGGTAATGAGTCTCAGTTTGGAGGTTTGGGCAGGGCAGAGATTTAGTCTGCAATTTTCCTGTGGAGGTTTTAGATGGCCCTTTTCAATAGGAAGCCGAGTCTTTCTTCATGTGCATTTGTCTGTTGAAACTGTGAGGCTCCATTTCGTGGATTGTAGAGCTGGCAACTACAACTTCATAGTATTCTCAAGTTCTCTCTTAAGTTAAATGCCAGCATGTTTTGAGGGGCAGAGTTCTTTCCCCTCCAGTCTGGCTGAATATCTGCAAATCCTTCATTTTTAATTCTGTATTCAGCTGATGTAACATGCAAAATAAATTATCAGTCCCTTGCAGCAAAAAATGCTGAGCTGCTGTTAGGTGCTGTGCCATTCATGTTCATTAGGCTTGTTGTTAATCAGAGATTCTGCTGGTTTGTGTTTCACAGGTGCTGCAGCAAAGGAAAGGAGCACTCACTTTAGACTAGGATAACAAACAATAGCCAGGGTAGAGAGATGCCTTACTTGTAGAAGTGGAAGAGATACTGGGCTTGCCCCCTCTAGGCTTAATCTGATTTTACTCCACAGTACAAAAAGCAGTAACCAGTAACTATTCTAATTGGCAATGTGTGTTCAGTATCAATGCTAACAGAGTTCCACAGTCTGAATATGCTTTGACATTTGCTCTTCTGTGTGATTAAATGACAGAAGTTCAGTAACTTTCAGTTAGTGGAATGTAAATCCCTCACTTGCAGATGGCTCACTGTGGTTCTTGGAGAAGACTGACTCCTGCAGCTTCATGCTTGTGCTGGCTTCCAGGTGTTTCTAATGTGTGTTCTTAAATCAGGACTGCTCTTGAGATTCAAAGTCATATCTCTTTAGAAGCTAGGGCGATTGATACTTCATATTCGATAATTTAAAAAATGTCTCTTCCCTGGGTAATTAACTCCAAATTAACCAGCCAGAATTTTACGAAAACTTCAGAACTATGTGATGGAAGTAATTTCTCTAAAGGAAAATAAATGGGCCAGTTCTTGAAGAAAAATTCTCTTGCACCATTAAACACTTAAGTTATTTTTTTCTTGTGCAGGAACTCCTCAACCTGCTGGTTGCTGGCAGGTTGGAGGTTACTGTAGCAAAGTTACATTTATTTGCTTGCCTTTTTGGGTTCTCACCTAAATGTCTGCCTCAGACCATGCCTAGAAGTGTCTCCCAGGCTAAATGGATGTTTCAATCCAGTGAGATCTTCCCTGTATGTGTTTCTTGCTCTTTAACACAGGAAGGATTTGCTTTTCAGCAGTATATATAGGAGTAACAAGATGAAAATAAAAATTAAGTGTAAACTAACAGGCCAAAACTTTATCTCTCTGTAACTGAAAGCCATACCTTTGGTATTGCCTGGTCATGACTATGAGGGATGTATAAGAAAAGTCCTCAGATGTTCAATTAGGATATTAATAGCTAAAGACTTTTTCTAATTGCTTAATTATGCACTGAAAGCTGTCTTCTCTAACTGCACTTCATTATAGTAATTCAAAGTATGAAGATAGCAAAAGTACAGCAGTGATTTTTTTTGTTGCTAGAATGAGATACTTCCTGGTTCGTTGTCCATGTTCTTTCACTTCAATGCTTTGGTTCTCACTACAGTGCAGATGTCTTTTTACAGGTTTTGGGGTTTTTTTGTGCTCTTTACCTTTCCTTGTCATCAAAATGATTTCCTTTGATGATCTGGCATACATTGCTTTACTCATGGGTTCTAATATTTTCTGAAGTCAGTTTTAGTTTTTGTGTACTGCTATTGCTGGCTAGCAGCCTTGTAAAATCCTGTGCCAAAGCACTCCATAAAGACTGATTTAAAATAGGAGGGTGCTAGTTAACAGGGCATTAAAAATGCTGTGGGTTAGGATGCAAATGATGTATGGGATATCTCCCATAACAGTAAGCACTGTAACTTCATATAAGGGTATCTTTAAAGTATTTTTGACCCCTAAATATCTTAAGGATTACATGTTTGTAAATTTAAAGTTTCTAGAAGATCTTGAATATCATTTCGTGCTTTATCAAGCACTCATAGGCACATCCGAATTTTAAATTGATTCTTAGTTTGTTGCATCAAGTCAAAATTGATGCTTGTTATAGGAGGGTGCTTTATGTCTGTAGTCTAAAGGTTGGCTTTTTCTGCTTTGTCTTATGGTGAAGTCTGCATTATTCAAACAGTCTGAAGTCCTCTATAGAACGTAGAAAGTGAACCTACTAAATGTTTACCCTGTGAAGGTGTGGCAGTGATGTGTGACATGCTGAGGAATTTGGGCTGAAGTGCTACACTTCATTCAGACTGACATTAACAGTAAATTCTGCTGGATGAATGCCAGATTCATTCACTTACAGGTTAGATTTAAACTTGGGCTGATATATTTTAAAATTTATTTTATTTTAAGCAAAACTGTCAAGGAGTACCACAAATATCAAGAATCTTAAAATAGGCTCCCTCTTCCCCTTTGCACATGAGAGCTATGGATGAGGGAGAACCTAGGTACGCTGATGCTCTCATGCATGAAATCTTATTTTTTGTTTCATTAAATGTTAAAATTTGTCTGTATCTGACATTCTCGTGTACCCAGAGTGATAATTCATCTGTGCACAATCTGTCACTTTATATAAGAGCCAGGATAGTTCAGGACAAAGGAAGAAAAGCACAGCTTGATACTGAATTCTTGAGTGTGACAGGAGAAAAACGGAGATCCTTGTACTTGAGGCATTTTTCAGTTGTAGCTAGAGGCTATTTTTTGAAGCAATAAAAATATTCAATCTCTTAGTTAATCTAATTGGTTTACAATTTCATTGTGGTTTCTACTACCTGTAAGTTGTTGACTTACACATAACTGAGTAATGCTTTTAATTACTTGAATGCACTGGAACCAACTTTATGTCAAATTTATGGGAAATACTTATGAGAAAAATTACATAGTGGTCAGAATACCTGCCTCTGAAGCAGTTGTGTTTTCACTTTGTTTTCAGTCTGGTAACTGACAAAGCATATTCTTTGCTGTCTTTTGTGAAGGTGAGAAGTGGAATTGATAAAGATTCCTCTGAGGCACAACCGCCCCCCAAATAAAAAGTTGATTAATTTGAATCAAGTGCTTTTAGATCAGTGATATAGAAACCATTTTGACATATTGACATAGCTAAAGAAGTAACATCAAATGAAGTCTGTGAATGTTGCCCTTCTGTAAAATCATCACCAGAACTGGGGCTGAAGCATGAGGAAGGGTGATTGATTGGTGTTATCAGAGCTAGAGCTATCTGTGGCTTTTCTTTGTGGGCCCAGTAGTGAACTTGCTGCTTTGCAGAATGAAGCAGATGCATATATGCTGTAGTCCTGCATCATATGTGGATGTGTATATATTTGCTTTTCACTTTCAAACTGACTCTGATGTGGCTTCTTCTAATAAGCAGAGCAAATTACAAGAATTTTAACAGAAATTAATGAGAAGGATATTGCAAAGATAACTATTTGCAATATCTTTTTATTTGTGCGTGGATGTGAGTTGATATTATAGTTATTATTCTTTCATAAGTTTTATTAGTTTCTTAGACTTGTGTCTCTTAAATTCCTTTCCTCCATGCAATCTAACATTTAGTGATCTTTCTGGCTGTATGGGAAACCCAGATTTGAGTCAGAACAGCTTTGGAGCTGAGCAGTGTATTAGTCAGATGTGCACAACTTACTGGATCCTGTTTTTAACTCTAATGACATAGCTGCTAGCGTGATGGAGCTCCTGTTCATCAGGCATCTCGAAATAGGAAAGGAGAAAGTAAAGACTGGGAAGGTTAATGTCACTGCTTTTGTCCCTTTCCCACTCCAACATATGTGAGTGTGTATTCATAGTTTCAGGCATCCTGGAAAACACCTGTGACCAATGTATGTACGGTATGCAAAGTGGATATGGAGAAAGATTGTTCTCTTGCCTGGTGTCAAGTGTGCAGCTTTACAGACAACAGAGATTGCAAGAAGGATGTTAAACAGTGTTAGGGGAATGGCATCTTAAAATCTATCAGCTCTCTTGGTGCATTTCTATGGGACACAGCCTTAGCTGAGCCTGACTGCCACGGCTCAGCTGTGTAGAATGTCTGACAGAGGTTGTAGCATGTCTGATATATGAGATTGTGTAACCAGCAGGAGTTATTGCTGTACCAAGTCTCCAGCTCTGGATAGATAAGAATGTCACTCAAAGTCAAATTTCTCTTTTCAGCTTTTTGCAATTGGTTTTGAGCATTCTTCTAGTCAGCTTGATGTTTCAGCTCTTTAAAATAAGCAAGATTCTATGCTATAAGTAATATTTAATTTTGAATACTGAAGTTACTCAATAATACTGCGTCAGACTTTCTCACTAGTTGTTTATTGGTGTGATTGCAGTTTCCTTTGTTCGTTGTTTATTTTCCACTGAAGCCTGTTAACTTTGATTCACCTCCCTCTTGTATGTGGTTGTATCCACTTGAAGCTTTCAACAGTAGCTCTGCTTTCAAACATCTCTCTTTTAGGGTTGTTATATCCACCTGCCTCTTTTCCAAGGACCAAGATCCAGGAATACAATTCCTCCACCCTCTGAGTGGTCCCACTCTGTGCATTTTCAGTGTGAGTGAGAGGAGAATGCTAAAATCAGCCTTGACTCTTACCCATTCCCATGCTGTGCTGAGAGAGATGGACTTGATGTTATAAGAGAAACATTTATTGTAAAGTGTAACTTGTCAACTTCAACTCCTTGGTGTGTCTTAAAAGAAACATTATGCTCTGTCCTTGTAAGACAGGCATACAAGGATCTGGGAAGACTGTTCAGAAACATTCTGCCCTCCTTCACAGTGAGTACATCTGAAGCTCCATTTAAATTCTCTGAATTCCCTCTAGGCTTTGGGAATGGGGAACTAATCCCACTACACCCCTTATTTCCAAAGGAAAACAATCTGCATCTTTTCTTTGCTTCCTCGCTACCTCCTAAAGAAAATGTTCGTTGTGATGGTAGACTTCTTGGTTTTAAGTAGAGTTGGTTTTAGCTCTCCCTTCCTCACCCAAGCCAGACCCCCTTCTTTTTTATTGTGCAACACCTATTTCTCTTGCTGTCAATCACCTCTTCACTGCCTTTGCAAGGTACAACAGAAGTGCTGGTAAATAATAGATGGCCATGCTCTGAGCCAGCTGACAGAGGGCAGGTTTAGATTAGATAACAGGAAGAAATTCTTTACTGTGAGGATGGTGAGACACTGGCACGGGTGGTCCAGAGAAGCTGTGGATGCCCCATCCCTGGCAGTTTTCAAGGCTAGATTGGATGGGGCTTTGAGCAACCTGGTCTAGTGGAAGGTGTCCCTGCCCATGGCAGAGGGGTTGGAACTATATGGTCTTTAAGGTCCCTTCCAACCCAGATTGTTCTATGATTCTAAGAACCTGTTTGACCCTTCCATTTGGTTTCTTTCCAATGTATTCTTGCAAGGCAAATCTACTTGAGGAGACACATGTGACATCACTTTAGCAGTCAGCAGTAAGCCCAAGTAACATTTGCTAGGTTGGGTTTCTGGTTTTGTCTCTGCATTTGTGTGGTCTTGGTCTGATGGAAGGGTGTAACTGTTGTAATCAATGCCCATGCTCTGTGGTGTGGTGGGAGTTCCTGCACACGTACTGCAAGTGGCTGCTGTTTCCCTGGTGAGGGGTTCTCTCTCACTCTGCAGCTTGCCTGTGGAGTAAGGAAATGAATCTTCTTTGGTTCTCTGCAATGTACTGTGGGCAGTCAACTTCTCTTCCCACTGAAAAGCATTCAACAGGGTCAAGGAAGGAAAATGCTTATGTTGAAACAATGCTGGATAATGGTATCTATGCATATAGGCTTGTAGTTACATGGCAGAGAGTTACTACAATGCACCAGAATCTCCTCGTGGCAATCTGTGTTTCTGTGAGGAAGAATATGCAGTATTTGATTGAATTTTGGCTTGATACATGATGAGTTGCTATCTTTATCTGACTAACTAGATACATGTTTCCAACTCTCATCACTGCTTCTTTTTAAAGTAGCAGTGATGGACAGATTTGTCTGCGTAAAATATTTCCTGGCAAACAGGCTACTGTCACTTTTGTGTCTAATTAGAATTGCCATTAAGCCTTAGAACTTTGATTTGAGAAACAGTACAACTTGAGCTGCCTTTCTCTAAGCAGAATTAGCTACCTGTAGTGATTAACACACGCTTCACAAAAAGTGGGAGCAGGTTGAATCAGCTTCAGAGTTGGCGAATTTGGCACTGCTGAGAGAAGATGCATTTGTTTGAGATTTGAAAGCGTAATCATGAAGATTTTAATCTCTTTTGATGCTTTATGTAACAGAACACCACGTGACCTCAGGATCTGTGGTGTCACTGTTTGCCCTTCTTGTTTTTCTTGATCATGACCAACCAGTATTAAACTCAGCAAACTTTGAATTTAAGCAAGTGGATAATCTTTAACGGGCAAGGCTTTGTGATTCTTTAAAGTGCTGCAAAATCCAGGACCCGTAGCTAATAGTGGAATGCTAATGCTAATCTTACAGCCACCAAGGACTGAGAGGTATTTCTCCAACCCTCCATCTGGGGGAAACTAATCAGCAGGTACTAAACAGATACATCAATGAAAGTGGCACTTCTCCAGAAACCAGTGCCTGATCAAATAATCATGAAAGTGTTATTCTTGGAACTGGAACAGCATCTGAAGAGGTATTTGTAAAGTTTTTAATATGTAAATGCTGTATTTGTTTTTCTTTTTGGGGGAGGTTCCTTTATTTTGTTTGCGCAAAGTATTTGATACTTCTAAATCAAGATGCTTGGCACTTGTTTAAACTATTTCAAGCTAGGAACATCATATTGGTTGAGAATGTGTCATGCAGAGTTGACTACTTATTCAGTGAAAATCTACATGCCTTGAAATATCTTTGCGGTATTTAAAATAATCCATATTGGAAAACATTTGCTCTTACTGTGCTTTTATTTCTTCTTTTCAAAAAACATTATTCCACTTAAGTAATGTAATATTAAATGTAATATTAAACCAAAAAAGAGAATTTGAAAAAACAGGATTTTAAACTCATTATCAAATAAGTTTGTATTCATTCAAATACTTCTCATAGATAATATGCATTATCTTCTGTACTGTCACATGATTAAAGAAAAGTTGAGTTAATCAGTCTTGTTAAATGTTTGGAGAGCATTGAAATACAGCTTAGTCTTCTGTAACCTCCTATTCAATATTAACAGTGAAATATGAACTGCACGTTTTTGATGTAGTTCTTTCTAATGTTTAAAATAAATACCAAGTAACTTGGTGAATTGGAAGAATTATTTTACTGAGTTAAAAATACATGACAGTGGAGGGAAAAAATGCCCTGACTCTTCATGTTATAGAGTTGTTTTTCTGTGTGCAGAAGGAAAATACCCATCTGTGGAAGGGAGCATGGAATTTGTTCCTAACTTCTGATCTCTGAACTAGTGCTTTTGTTGTGCCACACCCTTGAAATCTAAACCCCTTCATCTTATATAAATGTTTACATATATCAGCTAATACATTTAACTTCATATTTTTGTCTCTTTATGTTTGTGGTATTGCCTGTAGAGAACATCTTTCCTCTGTGAATGGTGTCACTTTAAAGAATATAAAATTATACATTAGAAAACTTTTTCTTAAAAGCTCCATTTAATTTTTTTTCAGTAATTGACAGTTTCTGAAAACATGCTGAACTTTCAAATGAACACTAGACTTGTAGTAAATTAATCTGAATGCTTAAGGAAAAGTATAATAAAAATACTCTATAACAGCAATTAAGTATAATGGAAATATTCTATAATAGTAATTGATATATAGTGGTAACAGGTATGTTATTTGTGAGCAGCACATGTATACAGCAGTGACTGGTATCATATATTACTGAACAAGGGAGCTAGTATTGAGGCAGTTGTTTCCTACCATCAACCAAGCTATTCCATAGAATGCATAATGGAAAAGGTGTGGTGGAGTAGACTTGTAATTTTCTTTAACCTTTCTGCATTATTAAAAGGTTTTGTTGTGGCTGACTTTTACTGATAAACACAGGAGCATGATGTAGCACCTCTAGTCATAAACCAAAGTCTGCATCTGTTAGCATTGTACAGAAAACAGGGACAGTTTCTCCTGTAGTCTTACTCTGTAAGCTACTTTCTATTTCATTTTCATTTGCCTTTGTTTCCTCTAGTTTCTCTTGCAGAGATGTTGGTTTTTTCCTAGTCATTTTTCTGTGAGTTCAAGTTGGCTGGTTGTTGTGTCACCATAAATAGCAAATAGTAAATGGCCATTGCAAATGGCAGCCTTTCTAGGCTAATGTTCCTTTCTTAGCTAATATTGTATGTGACTATAGGTTTTTTCCCAAAACTGACCCTGCTGGATGTGTGGATCAAATACAAAGACGCATTTCTCTTTTTCTGGTGTAGATGCAGAATTTGAGAGTGAGTGCAGTAGTGTGTGGCTTTCTGGAGGAAAGAGAAGCAATTCTAGGGTCAGGCATCTCATTTAAAACTTAGAGGATATGGATACAGTTGGTGAATCTTTTTCTACTTGCAGTCTTTGGTCAAAGCCAGTTTACAGCATACTGAGAAGGACTTGTACTCTTAATAAAATTAAACACTTTGTGTATTCATAATTTTTAAGTTTGGCTGCCAGAATGAAGCCCAAGATTCAGAATTTATGCTCTGGAGCCTCCACCAAGCTGTTTTGAAAAAATAATCCTTGATGTGCTGTTGGGGAGCTGTCTGGCACTAGTCAGCTGGAAATGGTGATGGTATGGGTGTGCAGGAGCTCCAGCCTCTTGTATAGTGTAGACTGCAGACAGGTGACTGTGTCCCCTTTGGAGCTACACCACCATCTTTCCATGTTTATACCAAATGAATGGTGGGGTAGCATCCTCCATATTTCTTTTTGAAACTTGGTTGGAAGTGCAGAAGATGTGAGTGAGGAGGGTGGGGGGAGATAAACACAGGTCGGAAGATGCTTCACGCTTTGGTTGTGGCATAAACTGGAAGGAGGGAGCACTGGGTACCCCTGCTAACTCTTAGGATGGGTGAAATGGGCTGTAGTTGGTTAAAATACATGAGTATTGAAGGCAGGCATGAAAACATCTGTCTTGCTGTTATATTTAGGTCATCCCTATCAGAACATCAGTAATTTAAATTTATTTAAAGTGTACCTGAGTGATGGGCATCTAGTGTCTGACAGGTGGACTTGGCAATGTTAGGTTTTACAGTTGGACTCAATGATCTTAAAGATCTTTTCCAACCTAAATGATCCTATGATTCTGTGATATCAAGGGATAGGAAACCCACTGTATTTATAGGTAATGTTCTTACTCTTTTTAAAAAAGAGGCTTTAATTCATCATTAGGCAAATATTAGGTAGTTGTAGTCTAATATGAAGAAATAAAACAAAAATCTGGATAGCCCCTTAAACCTAGTGTTTTGTCTATTTAAAGGTAATTTTTCACTCAAGTCAATCTCAGTCCTCCCAAGGATTTAAAGGATCCTTTCAAGTACCTTGACATCTTTTGGTCTATCACTATAAGTAAATTCTCCCAGCCTTGTAATCAGTTTAATGTTTCTTTCCATCTACTTCAGTTTATTGACAGCTTGTTTTAAGATGCTGAGTTCTTCAGAAATAGGGCTGAAAAACAGGTTTGGGCAAACTAATTTAAGTCAGGAGCCTATCAGAGTGGCAGCAGTGCTACTTTGTGACTCAGACATTCACTTACAAATATTTTTGTTTATAGTTGTCATGACTGCTGGTACCTGAGCTGCTGATTGATGTTGCTGTCTACCTGGTGAGGGCCTCTATCAATTAGTAGTAGCTGGGAAGAGTCAGAGAGGAATTTCCCTGTTCTGTACCTTGTGTGGGAGAAGGCATGCCTCCCTGGATGGGAGGTTGCCTAGTGTGGGTTTTAGAAGAGATCCTTCTGTCCTCTGTGCTTGGGGACAGCAGTGGTTCCCTGGCTCTGTCAGTGGAGCTGGAAGAGGGGATTTAAATTCTATGTTGCTGTAGGGATTTTCTCTTCTTCCCATATATTGAGAGTAGTGTGGCAGCTCATTGTGTTGATGCTGTAGAAGAGTGGCTACTGGACTAACACCTTGTGTAAGAATGAGGAAACATTGCTGGGAGCTGTTTAGGACTCCATGCATTTCTAACTGGGTTAGATACTGCAGTTACTTTAGTTTTATTTTTGTGGGGATTGGGTTTTGTTTTAAACGGTTTTAAGCCACAGAGGTTCAGAGAGTCATTTTAATGACAGTGGTTTCTGGAGGATGGAGTAATTGTTTTTCAGAAGTGTTATGTGCCTGACATAGTATGTACACAAGCTGTGTACAGAAGTGCAGAAAACCCTTGGACATCTAATTAAATGGTTTAGGTGGATATCCACCAAGGAAAAGAAAAAACAATGCCCATGCATCAGCAGTTTTAGGGAGAAGAGAGGAATGCTTCATAAACAGGGTGCCACTTGTAAATTTAGCCATCGCTGCATAAAGGCGATTACCCAGATACTGATTAGGTATGAAATGATACGCTGTAATCTTTCCTTCGCAAGTTGTGTATTAAAAGATAAAGAGAACGCCTTCTGCTGTTTGCAGAATGTCTGGCTCAAGGGCAGCTAAATGTCAGTGGTGTGTGCCCTGCGTGATCACCACGGATCCAACAGTCTCGAGGTGCTTGCTGCTTTTAAGCTAGAAGATGCTGTCCTGTGGAAAATTAGAGCTTCTTACTGCCTGAGGTTCCTTTACAGGATCTGTAGGGTACTGAGGAAGGCTGGATCCCATTTGAAGGAGAACCAGGACTTCAGGATATACAGCCTTTTGTAGATGACCTGGACCCATGCCAGCTGTTTGCAGTCTCTGGCCTAGAAGGTGCTCCAGGGACACGTTCAAAATATGCTGAGCCAGGACATCTGTGTTCTGTTCTCTTTGGTTTGCAGCGTGGCAGGGTTTCAAGAACGAAGTGTTGTGCTAAAGTGGGTAATACATCCCTAAAGCCACGAGGCAGTCAGTAAAATTAAATTTTCAGTCAATCTGTTCTTTAGGTAATTTTCAAGTTTTGAAGCACACCTCATTTCATAGTCTTACATATTTTCCCAGATATCTTGTATTCTATTTCAAATCAGTATTGCTTTACAATTTATTCCTTCAGCAAGGAGAGTGTAAATGGAGATACACTGATGGGATTTCTGTGATTGTGAGTCAGCAGGATTTGTGTCTCTTAAATCACTGAAGCTGTGCCTGGATTAAAAGCCTGGGAGTGCTTTCCCACTCCAGAGTTGAGCTGTACCTGTTTCTCAATGCTGTACTGAGTTGAAGCATGGACATTAATCAAATTCCTCTCATATGCTTGTTTTCACAGACGGGGTAAGGTACAGGTTAGGCAGGAAATTATCCCACAAATGCTCAACTCGGTGGCTGTTAAAGGAAAGTAAGATTTTGGGATACACTGGACTGTGCAGTAAATCAGATCACATTCTTATTTGTTTGCAGAAATTCTCCCCATGCTTCCTGAATGGTTGGAGGTACATGGGGTTTGATTTCTAGAAAAGAAAGTCACCATTCAGGTAGAAAAATACCTTTAACCAAGCTACAGTAAATTCAGCCTGTTGAAGTACAGTTCTTCTTGGATGGTACAGAAGCTCTTGAATTTTCCCTATATTTTCTTAGGAAGCCACCAAATTATGATGAACTGTGTGTTGTAGCATTATTAGAGTATTTTGACTATTCAGAAATTAGGAAATACACATTTCAAATTTGTGTAACATGAATATATTGGAGCCAGGGGAGTTAATCTGGAAGTCATTTACCTACTTGATCATTGAAACTGGTGATACATGAGAAGGCATTTGCTAGTGATTGCAGAGGCTGAAACTGTGAGAGTGTAAATTGGCAATTGGGTAGAGGTCTGAAGTGGTTGCTGAGCAGGAAAAGTGGCATTGAGCTCTAAGCTTATTGTCTTACTTTTCTATATGAGTAAACAAGTTGCTGTGTTAGGAGTTTATTATTTAACAGAATGACCTTAAAATGGTTCTCTACAGCAGGGTGGTAACGAGGGATCTGCCACCACAAAAGCTGAGAAGTGGCCGATTTTCATCCTCGTTCACGGCAGATCGATTCCACATCCCGAGTGCTCCTTTCCCACAACGAGAACTTACGTTTGTTTTCTGTACTTTTCATCAGCTGTTCTTACTAATTTCTGTAAAAGCTGGGATAGGAAATTTCATTCCAGCTTCCGGAAGACCATAGGACAGCTCTAGTTAATTGCAGAGGTTTTGCTTTTGTTCCTAGCAACCCTGAGTTGGCTTTAGTGTGATAGGCTTCTGTGGCACATACAGGCTTGATTTCAAGTGTTGCACCAAAATACGGCCATCAAAGGGCAGATGATATTCAGGGGGAAGTGCAGACCAGCTTTTAATGCTGTATAAATACTTTTTTAATAAGCATGACTAAATTATTATCTGATCCAAGATTTTCAATATAGTTTCAAGGGTAACAATTAGAAACAGGGGAGGAGCTGGGAAAAGAGGAAAGACTGGATTAAGGAGTTAACAAAAAAGGCATAATGGGTGTAAGCTCTACGAGGGGCTGGGGACAGGGGAAATTAAGGGCCTTAAGATCCTCCATCTCCTCCTTCCACAATTAGCAGTACTCAGTGAGACATGGTTTTCCCATTTCATGAGACCTGGTGTGGCTTTTCTGCAGCCTTAAGGAAACAGAAAATAATACAAGTTGAAAAATAATAGAAGATGCCCTTTCTTAGTTACAGGTTAATTTGGCTGTTTTTAAATTTGATTCCTAAACCCACTGTGTACTTACACTGAAGGTAAGCTGGGGTGGGTGGGTGTCAGCCGTTGTTCTGTAGTCCCTCCTGGGCTGTTTGTCCCCTGGGTTAGAGAAGCCTTTTAATACAGAGAATTTCATCTTTCCAAATGCTTGTCATGTCAGTGTGCCAAAACACTCCCTATACTTGCCATGTTTGTTATTTTAAGTGTAACTTAAAATGCTCCAGTGACTCTTGCCTTCCCTCTTCATTTAATTTTAGAGTATGTGGTTGAAAAATCTGTTTTACAGCTAGAATAAGGGGGATTAAATATTTGTGTAAGTGGTTTTTACTTCGGAGTGTTCTTGCCTTTGAGAAAAGCATTTACACATGACAGGTACACAGAAGATCAGGGAATTGAGCACTCTTTCTGTGCACTAAATCTAAAATTATTGAAGCCAAATTTCACATAAAGGAAAAATAAATTTGGGTAGTGAAACTTAAAGGTTGTAACATTTTGTCACTCTTCTGTATATGCTGCTTTATGACACTGAATTTCTTTCCCACATCCATCCTGGGGACAATGTCTGCATGTTGTGTGCAGCTTTCTGAAGGAAAGAAAATCAATTCCTGGCTCAGATGTCTCACTTAAAACTTCCAGGATGCTAACATATTGGTGAATTCTTTCCTTTGCAGTCCTTTGTCAAGGGCACTTTATGGTGGGCTGAGGAGGAGGGCTTTCACCTGTAGTAAAGTTAAATATTTCACACCTACTCATTTAAAGGTTTCTGAAATCAGGAAAACCTGTGATTCCCAAGCTGCATGTTACTGCAAATCTCTAACTTCTTTAAATTTGAAGTGGAGTAGCATCTGGATGTAATTGCAGGTTTTGAGTTATGATGGACCTCAGCTGGCTCTGTGAGGAGACTTTGAATCTCATTGGATATGCACAGAACACAGACCTTCATCTCAACTGCATTGCTAGATGGCTATCTATGGATGATCTCGGGAAAGGGGGTGCATACATCCCTCTCCAAGCATCAAAATTGCTTTAAGATGGCTCATATTTCCCTGTAGAGTTGTCTCTACTGGGTAACAAGTGGGTCATCTCTTTGTTTTGCTATATCCAGGTATTTGATTATAGACAGTATGTTTTGTTTTGTCAGCATTAAAATTCGTAGCATCATTATAATTCTCATTAAAAAAACTGAGATTGACTTGGCAATTAGTTGCCTGTCAGAGAGAAAGAGGATATCCTCAGAGGAACCAGTGAGAGCCTCTCCTTATTTTTCTTTTGATCTTACATGGTTATCTCCTTGCTTTAAATGCAGCCTTCTGTCTCTTGTGCAGAGCTCACAGCATGATACTTCTGTGTATGCACTGTGATCAGAGATACTGTCAGGTTATTTCCAGAGCCCCAGTAGGGTGTGCATGTTTTTTCCACTAAATATTTATTTAGTTATGCTTGCACATCTGGGAAAAAGGAAAGAAAAAAAAAGAGTAGTATTTACAAATTCGGCACTTCATTTCACTAGCATCTTGCATAGCTTTCCCTTTTATCTGTTTTTCATGGGACTAAACCCCAATTTCTGGCAAACTAATAAACTAAATTATAGATGCAAATAACATTACTGTGGGAGAGGAAAAGCTCACATTTAAGAAAACAGAATACTGACTTGTAGAAAGAGCTTTTTCAATTTAGCAGAAGTATATAAATGGAAGTAGGAGAATTCAATCTAGAAATAAAATACATGTCTTTCAGAGCTGGACTGTAAGTTCTTAGAGGCTTGGTTTCTTTAAATCAAGATCTTAGCTAAAGGTTTGGAGCTGGAAAAGGAAATAGGCTGCGATTTTGTGATCTTTATTTAGGCTATCTGAAGATGGGGCTTGTGTGGGTGGGGTTATTTTGTTTGGGTTTTTTTGGTCCTTAGTCTTAAAAATATTTGATTTACTGTGGGAAAGTTCGTTGGACAGCTTCTCCAGTTATGTACTTTTACTGAGATGAAGAAAAATAATAATGGCCTATTGAAATAAATAAACCTTTAGTCCTTGATGTCAAGTACAGCCAGAGCTTTCTCTCTGTTATTAGCTTGGTGCAATTTTGCGTAAGTTGGATGCTGGGGGGGTTGCTATCACTACACAAAGAATTTTGAATCTATGAATTTTAAGGCAGAATAGTATTCTGCCATTTATTCACCATTTTTAGATGCCAAGTGGAATGCACAGTCAGATGTCAGGTAGAATCTAATTACTGTAGTCTTTTCTTGAGTAAATAGCAGATTTTATTTTTAACCTCTTCAGTACTTGCATTCTGCAATTGAAAAGCATAGTTGAAGTTCACAAGATCTGAGCCTGTCTGAGCATAAGATGAAAGTGTGCTGTGACAGCAGTTGCTGTTTTTCTAATACATTTTCTGATGTGGTATCTTTGTAACATCATCAAAAGATGACTTATTTTATGTTCAGAAGATTCTTATCAAGGGCTTTTAATGTCATCTGAAGGGAGCGTACACTGACAAGGTACTTAAAAGATAAATGTTTTCAGTTAAAGAACTTTTTAACACACATGGAGAAATATGACAAACCAGACTTTCAAAGAGACAAAATGATTCTGTGCTGTAGTTTACCTCATTATGTGCTTAAGATGAAAAGCACTTTTTTCAAGTGCTTAGCATGAATAAATTGAGACAAGAGGAAATTATTTAGTGGGAGAAAGTGCTTAAGAGCTGAAATATTACAAAAAGTGACACGTGCTAAAAAGTCATTGACTACTGTATGTAGTCAATATGTTCAATTTAAGAAGTTAGTTTATATGAGGACCAAAGATGCTGATGAGCTACGTTTGCTGTATTGTACTCTACCCTGGTGATTTCTCAGGAGCCCATCTCGAGTATTTTTCTGTTACTTTATGCAGTTTGTGAACACCTGGGGTCCTCTGTAGATATGCAGGCTCGGAGTGTGTGCTATCAGGGGCATGAATTTGTTCACCTCAATGCAGACCTAGAGTGTCTTAACCCAACCGAGGAATTCTGCAGCTTTTCTCACCTCTACTCCCAGGAATTGAAGCTTTTTCAGAAGAAAAAGATAGAAGTGGTTATAAGGTTTTCAGTAACACTGTAATAATCTTGACGTCCTAGAGAAAAACTGAGTTTGGAGAACTATCTTCCTTAAATCTTCCTTTTTTTTTAATTTCATAAAGAAGATATTTGTTAAAAGCAACAGCAAAAACTCAGTCCTTAGAGTATGTTCTTGTCAGGCAGATGATAATCAGGGTGTTGAAATGAGATCATCAGAGATAGTGGTACTGTCCCCTCCTCCCAAAAAATTTCACCCCAATTTTGGAGATTAAAGTAATTGATATCATTGGGTTTTTTATTTCCTAGGTGATCCGCTTTCTCAGCCATAAAGGGATGCTTATGGTTTGCTTTTTTATAGAGTGGGCAAAGCAGAACGTGCATATTAATATGCAGTCCTACTTACGCAGCTGACAGCTTTCTGTTGAATCACAACTCTGCTTGTAGGCATCTAAAAATAAATGACAGATTTTGTTAAAAGCCAACTGAAGTTAATGGAAGATGGTTAATGAGTTTAGTGGGAATTTGATTTAGGATCATATGTGTTTTCTTTGTGAAGATTAATATAGATTAAAGATGGCAGTGATTTTGTTAATTGAGTTTGAGAATAATTTTTCTCTTGTCAATGGAATAATGGCATTTGATAATTATCAGCTGTTATGGCAGAACCAACAACCTTCTTGGAATGCATCCATTACTTTATTTCTGCACATATGAATGAAACTACATAGAGCTGTGTGCTGCCTGTCCTGCAACAGCAAAGCAGGAGTTTTGAGGATATGTCTGTCCAGGCCTGTGAGTCTGCCATCTTCAAATTCTTCTGTATGAGCCTGATTAGCAGTGATAGGACTTACCTGCTTTTATACCTACCCTTTGTCTGATAAAAAACTACAAGGGACAGAGTTTGTCTCAGAGCTTTTATCCAACTGCAATTTTGTTAATTGTGCTGAGTAACTGCCATGGGGAGGAGTCATTTGCGACATTACTGATTTTGAAGCCCAACCTGTCATAAAACATTAATTTAGATCAAGTCAAGGACAGGAGTTGATGATGCAGATTCCAGTAGAGATGATGTGCTGCTGGCACATCTGGTCTATTAAAGGGCTCACTTGCTTAGTGAAGGCCATGGGTACCGCTGTGTGTAGTGAGTAACCTCAGCAGAGAGTGCTGTGGGTCCTGGTGCTTGTCCCTCGAATGCATTGCTTCAGTTTATTTGCTGTCACGAGTTGTCAAGTCGGTACAGGGAAGGGTTTTTCTAAAACACTTCCTTGAATTTTCAGCCTGTTAGGTGCTATCCCGTGCAAATTCCCCACGTATCCAAAGGGTGGGATGAGAGCTGTGCCCTTGTGGGATGGGAACCCTCTCTGCTAGCGGGAAAGTGGCTGTAAGGAATTCCTGTTCTTAAATGTGACCTCCCTGTGAAGAGGATTAGTTTGTAGTACTCTGCTGGTATTATTGAATGAAAGAATAGTAGTCTAGGACAACATAAATAAACTAAGAAGGATGATGCAGATACGCAAATGCTAAATTTAGCTTTAAGATGATTATTCTGTGCCTCCTGGCTTTCCTGCTTCTCTGGGAGCAGCACCTGTGATGTATGTGACTTGTATTTCTTGGAGAAGTTTGCTATAGAGAATGGAAGAGGTTTTTGACTTTATTTTTTTGTGCCTTTTAGTAATGTAACGCCTGCTGAAAGTGCAGGTCTAGAAAAGAGTGGTTTTAGAGGCTGGCTATTTCTTGTGACAGTATTTCATGGTGGTCTAGTCTAGTTCAGCCTTGGCTCTCTTTCTAAGCTGGTACTGGTAGAGAAGATCACTTGGGCTGGCACTGAATGTAGTTGCTGGGTTCCATGACACATGAGAGCATAATGTTTGTTGAGAAAAACACCACAGTTAGGTGGGAGAAGGATCTTTTCCTAAATTATTAATGTATGTGCTGCAACTTTTAAGGCTAAGTGCCTTATGGTGCAACCTAAAAATAAGTGAATAGGCATTTTCCCTGTTGCTATAGAATAGCGTCAGCCGAAATAGAAATCATGCTAGAAATCCACACGTTTGTGCCATACGTGTTTTTGTAGCCGATCGGTGGCTGAATATTTTTTTTCATAAATGGCTGTATGGGCTCGTAAGGTGTGTGTAAGGGATAAAGAGAGATCGCAGGTGTCTGAAAGAGTTTTATCTGCAGTGTGTGGCAATCCTACTTTTCCCTCTCGGCACGGGCGAAGCGAGCAGGGCTGCCGGGCACGGGCTCCGCTTTGCGGGGTGAAATGTGCGGGTTTTGGGCCGAGGCAGAGGTTCGGCTGGCTGGTGAGCCGTGGGAGCCGGCACCGGGACTTTCCCGCTGCCGCGCGCCGATAGGTGGCGGTGTCGGCGCGGCCACGGGCGGCCCCTCGGCGCGTCCCGCGCTCCCGCCGCGCCGTGCGGGGCTTCCCCGCCGCTCCCCGGGCCCGCTAATTATTATTTTCTTTCTTTCCTTTTTTATTTTTTTTTTTAATTTAAATCCCCTCCGTTCCTGCGGGTGGGGCCGGCAGCGCGAGCGGAGCGGCGGGGCGCGTGCCGGGGCTCGCGGGCGCGGCGGGAGCGAGCCTCCCTCCCCGCGCTCCCTCACGGCCCCTTCCCCGCGCGCGCGGGACCGTCCCGCGTGGGCGCCGCCGGCCCGGGCCGCGCGCGGCGGGGGGGTGATGGGGGGGGGGGGGGGGCGCGCTAATGAGATGCGCGGCGCGGGGCGGGGCCCGGGCGGCGCAGCCAATGGGAGGCGGCGCCGGCGCATAAATGATGGGGGGGGCCGGGATGCCCGGGTTTTGTGCTGCGCGGCGGAGCGCTGACCCTGCTCGGAGCCGGCCGAGCGCAGCCCCGCAGGGTCCCGCAGGGTCCCGGCCCCGCCTCGCCCGGCGGAGCGGCCCCGCACGCACACACGCCTCCGGGAGGAGCGAGACCTGGTTTTTTGTTTTTTTCCGGGGAGCGTTTCTGGCCGCGGTTGCATGAATGCCCAATGTTGTAGACCGGTGGCAATGGATCTAGGAGTTTATCAACTAAGACACTTCTCGATTTCGTTCTTATCGTCCTTGCTGGGCACCGACAACTCGTCTCTGAGGCTCGACAGTAGGTAAATAAGTGTTGTGTCCGAGCGCTGTGCTGGCGCGGCGGTAGCGGGGCAGGTGAGCGCCGGGCTGGCTCCTTTGTCCGGGGAGCCGCAGCGGCGGCACCGGCGCCCGCCTCTCCCCCCGGAGGTGCTGCCCTCCCCGGCTCCCAGCGCTTCTGCCGCAGCCTGCAATTGAGCTCCATCTTTGTGGTCCGTCGTGGGGCAAAATGTCGGGATATTTGGTCAGGCGGGGGACTCGGGCGGCTTTACAGGTTGCTTTGCTGCATTAGAGCATCCTGGTGAGGCGGCGGCAGGGCAGCGTGAGGATGACTTTCTCAGCCAACTGGCTACCAATGCTCGCGTCTCTTGTCTCTTAAATAATTCAGCCGCTGCTAATGTTGTATGTTTTTTTTCTTTCTTTCTCTCTTGCAGCTCCTCTGGTGCAAGCGTAGTAGCTATCGACAACAAAATCGAGCAAGCGATGGTATGTACCGATGTGGCATAAAACCTTGTTCGTATTTGAAGCAGTAAACAATATGGGGATGCGGCGGCAGTGTTAACCCGTGCGAGGACGCGTTTCGGTAGCGGAGCCGGGGACGGAAGGGGAGGCACGGAGTCGGTTTCGGGAGCTTTTTCTTTTCGTTATTTTTATTTTTAATTGATCAAAGGCTTCCCGCGGGGAGGAATGCGCACGTTTGTGTATTGATGCCGGGGAGGGAATGACGGCATTGCTCTTGGCTCCTGCCTTCTCAAACGATTGATCCCGGCTCCATGCGGCTGCAGAGGGGCGCTGCTGGGCAGAAAGCGGAGCGTATTTGTGGGGTTGTACAGTCCCAAAGAGGGGGCGTTTTGGGATACTTTTCATTTTATCTTTCTAACTCTTCCCCTAAGCGCGGGCGAGCGCAAGCTTAGCGAGCGCATCCCCCGCGGGCTGCAGCCGGGGCATCCCCCGCCTCTGCGCCCTTCTCCCCGCGGGCAGCTCGGGCGCCGCGGTGCCCGGAGCCGGCGGCTTCACCTCGGGGTCCGTCGCGGGCGCTGCTCCGGCCCCCGCCCGGCGCGGAGCCGGGGGCCCGGCCGCCCTTTGTTACTGGAGCGGTGCCTGGAGCCGCTCTCCCGGGAGCCTCTCCGGCTGTTGCTAGGCAAACTCGGAGCCTTTAACTCCCGGCTATAAATAACTCGGCCGCCCATTGGCCGCGCCGTGCTCTGACGTCACCCGCGGCCGCGCGCGGACGGCGGGAGGGAGGGAAATGCGGCAACCTGCGCCCAGAACTGGCTGCAGCCGGCGCGCGGGGGGGCGGGGCCTGGCGCGGGGGCGGGGCCACCGAGCAGCCCGGGCCACACGTGAGTGTCGGCCGTGACAGCCCGGCCCGGCCCGGCCCGGAACGGCGCTGCCCGGGGACGGGACGGGGGGCGCACCGGCCATCTCCATAGCGGGGTCTGCCGCGTCTCCGGCGCTGCGCTGCTTTCCTAACGCACACACTCCTCTGCATTTCAGGATCTGGTAAAGAGTCACTTGATGTATGCAGTAAGGGAGGAAGTGGAGGTCCTCAAAGAGCAAATCAAAGAGCTGATAGAGAAGAACTCGCAGCTGGAGCAAGAAAACACTCTGCTAAAAACACTTGCCAGCCCAGAGCAGCTTGCCCAGTTCCAAGCACAGCTGCAGACAGGTTCTCCGCCCTCCTCTTCCCAGTCACAAGGGACAACACAGCAGCCTGCTCAGCCGGCATCACAGGGCTCAGGGCCTTCAGCATAGCTCAAGATGTCATCGCCGTCATGACTGCTGGCTTCTGGACTGCCCAGAGCGAGGAGGACTAGCGGGAATCCGCCGCGGCCACCCTTCAGCCATTTCAATGCACATTGCAACCCTGACTGAGGACTCCATGCCTTGCACACATCAGGAGAGGCTTCTCCCCCTTGTATTACACACTCATCTGTCTCTCTCTTACCTCCCTTCCCCCTTTGGCTTGAAGGAGTCTGTGTTCTTAGGTTGGTTGAATAAAATAAACTTCTTCCAGAGAATTAGCACAAGTACACTGGGGACTCGAGCAGCTTCTGCAGATGGCTGAGAAATGAAGCTGCATGCCTGAATTTTTTTTTTTTTTTAATCTTCCATTCATCCAGTGCTACAGCTGATACAAGTGCTTTTCAAGCTTGGAAACGTGAAGAAATAGACTGGAGTAAAAAGTGATGGCTCAACCCCCTGTAGCGCATTGGGGTTCCAAAGTGTGGACTGGTGCATAGGATCTAAGAGGAAGAGGGAGAAAGGTAATCTCAGTGTTTAACACTTAATTGTCACCTGAAACCTTAAGTGCAAATATTTGCACCGTTTTCTGAAGCAGTGGACAGGTGCATAAAGCTGTATTATATATAGAAAACAGGTAGGTGACAATACAGTTGTTGGGTCATAGGATAATTACAATGAAGGTTATTTGCCTACTGTATATTTGTGTATTTAGTGTAATTACTTTGTAAAATAGAAAACTGTAACTATTTAGGTTGTACAGATTGAAGTTTAGTTGTTTCATTGGCTGATCTGAAGAAGTTTGAAAAGTTTTTTTTTTAATGCTACATAAATAAGAATGCACCTACGCAACTGTTCAGAATTTGGCAAATTAATGCTGTTTGTGTAACTTCTGAAGTTCCCTGGATGCTGATTATCTTGAAGTAAATCATTGTTCATTGTAGTTTGGTTCAAGATGGGAAAAACCACTCCAAAAATTATCAAGCCCTGATAGCAAAGAATTAAAGAAAAAAAAAATTGGATTTCCCAGTATGGATTTTTTGCATATGATCTGTATAGTAGTATGCATATGTTTTTGTGCATGTTCTCTACAGTTGTAACACGTCAATGTATTTAACTGTTGCACTTGTCAACTTTCAATAAAGCATACAATGTTGATAAATCACTGTTTGTATATTGTACTGGTGTTAACCACAGCCACTTTTAAGATGTTGCAATGCAGTTTTACATGGGTAGTGAGGTCAGGAAGCCTAAGTCTTGGTGCAAGATGCTGCCTCTTGGCTTTAGATCTTTAGTTTCAGCTAAAAATGCAGCTCTTGCTTTGCACAGCTCTTTAAAACTGGCAGATACTGAAGCTAAACGAAGGAGGAGGGAGTAGGGTGCCTGAATAAGCAAAATGCTGGGTTTGGTCCAGTTCCTATAAGGTCAGGACTGTAGGGCTGCAGATACCTGTTGTATATTAATATGTAAGTTGTTTCCTGGTGGCAAACTATGCCCTTGCCTGTCATCCCATGCTGGCACAGGTTCCCACCCTAAACTTGGGGTGAGAAAGGCAGTAAGCACTGAAGCTATCCCACCACACCAGGTCAGCCTGTATTACAGTATTAATTCTGCCTTCTGAAAAATGTTGAGAATAATTTCCACTTTTGTATGTGTAAGCTTGGAAAAAATGCTTCTTTAGTAATGCTGATTAAAACTGAATCTAAGCTTATGAATTTCTAGGTAGAAATGAGTAGTCAAGGTGTGACTGATACACTGCAACCAGGAGAGCAAAGGAATTTGCAGTTTTGCAGCAGTGACTTAAAATGTGAATACAAGAAATTAATTTGATTTAAAACATAAAGGTTAATTACGAAGGGTTTTTAATAAGGTCATATGACTGTTTACTCCATGTAATGAAAATCGGGCGATAGTATTTTTGTGGAGCTTCTTGTTACTGAGAGTAATCAAGTGTAGCAGAGGAAACTAGAAAGCTGAGGATTCAAAGGTAGAACAGGTCACTCTTGTGTAATTTATAGCTAAATTTTTGCTTTTGGTGGATACTTACCATGTACCAGATCAGGCACTGCTTAGCTGAATCACAAGTAGTTGAATTGCCTTTATTGGGATTGCCATAGTGAAGTGCTTGCGTGAGTGTGTCTTCATGGGAGTGTGAACTTGAATTCATAGCTGGTGTTCTTGAGATTTCAGTGTACAATTCAGGAGTGTTCTTAATGAGGAAACACCAGAGAAAAATGCAGGATTTTCCTTTTAATGGATTGAGCTAAAATTAGAAATTGTTGATGGCCTTTGTGGCAGAACAACACTGAATTATTTGGATCCAACAAAAGGAATGCTAATTTTGGTGCTTTTTAAAGGGCTTAATTGTCTCCAGTTGCCTTTATATTCTGTCTCTTTAGCTCTTTCAGGCCATAACATTGTGAAAATTGACTTTTTTATATACTTACACAGATCAGTTTTTTCACCCACTTCAGTTACCAAAATTTGCAAAGAATTTTTTTTTTAAATGTAATTGACTTCTGGATTTATTTCTTTGAAGAAGCGTGTCAACATATTCTAAGTTCAAGTTTGTTTTTTTTTAAACTGTTCCTTAATAAAAGATTTGGAAGGCTTCATGATTTTGGTTAGGTAATACATGAATAATTTTAATACACTGTATTAAACAGTGGCAAATCAATCCTGGCAAATCTGATCATTTATGTATTGAGTAGTTCTCAGCTGTGGAGCTGGTTCTTGGAGCTGTTTGCTAATTGCTAAAATGAGGCCAAGAAATGTTTTGTTGCTGAGATGATTTTAGCATGTCAAAGTGGCAACCTCTTCATGAAACGGATTCAAATTGACTAAAATCGTGCTTGAAATCCAGACAAAGCGTAGATGTTTGTCAGTTATGTTGTAATACTTCTGGAATGAATTGTTTTGATTTTTGCTTTTGTTCTAGAACAAATAATTTTTCAGAGAGCTTTAAATCAAATGTTATCAGTGGTCAAGATCATTGTCTTTTTCCACCAAAATTTTTCTTTTTACAAACTCTGAGATGCAGGTTTTCATCCGCACTGAGTGTTATATTAAATGTAACCTATCTTTTATATGTCAAGCTTTTTATTCGCTGTGTAGCTACAATTCAGTAACTCTTCTGGCTGTAGTCAAGCTGTTTGTTATTGAATTTCTTCTTGTCAATTAGCTGCACACTGGCTTTATTTTTAACAGTAATATGATAAGCTGATCAAAGCAAATTATCACTGAGACCAGGTTGCTGCTCTTTTTTGTTCTTATGTCTTTTTTTTTTTTCTTTTAAACCAATACATTTTGGGCAAATAATTCTGAGGCAAGTCTGGGTGGTTCAGATTCTGGGGTCTCTACAGATACTTGAGAGTGCTGGCTGTAACTGGGGTAGAGCTGCTTTTCCTCAGAGCAGCTGGTACAGTGTAATTTGGGCTGGATTTGTGACCAAAACAGTGTTGGTAACACAGGGATGTGTTTGTCACAGCTGAGCAGGGCTGACACGGAGTCAGGGCCCTTTCTGCCTCCCACCCCATCCCACCAGAGAGGACCTGGGGTGCACAAAGGGACACAGCCTGGACAGCTGAGCACAACCGACCATAGCGGGGGTATCCTATAATATACGGTGTTGTGCTCAGTGTATAACCTGGGGGAAGAAGGAGAGGAAGTTCAGAGTGGTGGTGTTTGTCTTCCCAAATCACTGTTACATGTGGTGGAGCCCTGCTTTCCTGGGGATGGCTAAACACCTGTCTGCCCACGGGGAGTGGTGAATGGATTCCTTGTTTTGCTTCTGTGCTAAACTGTCTTTATCTCAATGCATGAGTTTTCTCACTTTTTCTGATTCTCTCCCCTATCCCACCGTGGGGGAGTAAGGAAGTGACTGTTGTGGAAGGAAAGAGAAATAAGAGCAAGTGGCTGTTGTGGCACTTAGCAGCTGCCTGGTTAAACCACAACAGTCCTTTTTGTTGCCTGCTGTGGGGCTGGAAGTACTGCCAGATGTGATTGGAATGTGCTCAATCGATTTTATAGCTATTATTGCTGTTTTGCTATCAATTGACAGGCTCCTGTTTGCCATAGGGCTTGCTTGCCTGAGTCTAGTGCTCATTAGTGGCTGCTCCCTGCCCTGCTGTGCTGCTTATCACCTTGCTCTGCGGTGCCTGGGAACATTTCGATAACAGCCATGGCAATGTGTCGGGCTGGCACATGGCCAGAGCTGCTGCTGTGCTGCTCTTCTGGACAGGCTGGATCTCTAGTGTGGACTCGAGTGGAAGGGCCTCTGATCTGTGGGTGAGTCCATGTGGGAGCTGGACACCCTGAGGCATCTGTGGCCCAGGATAAGGCCATGCCAGAGCAGGTACATCTCAAGGCATCCGTGGCTGTGGTTATGTCTGTGCCACAGCAGCTGGGCCTCTGAACGGATTGTGGCCCAAGGGTTAGTCCATGCTGGGGAAGCACACCTTGAAACATCAGTGGCTGTGCTTGAGGTCATGGAAGAGTACCCCAAAGTGTGTGGCTGTGGATAAGCCCAGGAGACAGCAAATACACCCCTGGAGGGACTGCAGTCATTGGTAAGGCCATGCTGGAGCAGGAATATCCCTGAAGGCGTTGTGGCCCATGGAAAAGACCATGCTGAAACTGGTCTGCCTCAAAGCAGCTGTGGCTGTGGGTAAGTCCATGCCACAGCAGGTAGGCAGACCCTTGAAGAGTCTGTGGTTCATAGATAAGGCTTCACTTGGAGCAGGTACACTCCTAAGGGACTGTAGTCTGTGGAAAAGTCCAAGCCAGAGTAGAGTTAACTGCTATTTTAAACTCCATGGTCTGCTCCAAGTGAACCACAAGTGGAGAATGTAATGGAAACATTTTGAAATTGTTGTAATGTGGAATTTGAGTTGCCTATTATAGGAATGACTACAGCAGGAATCACCCAAACCAGTGGAGGACAAGCTTTACAGGAAGCAGTGCAAGTGCAGCAGTGACCTGACCTGCCTTTGGTGCCCAGTAACTCCACACAGCACACCACATCTCCTGTCCTGACCAAAGTCATGGACTAAATGAACTCAAAGGACATTATGTGGATGTTTGTGGATGCTTGACAGACGTTTCACAGGGGTGATCCATAGACTAAGGAAATTACACCTGTGAATTATTATATCAAAGGATGGTGACGGTGGTGGTGGGTAATGAGAAGGTACTGGATAGTGTGGGACCTGAGCATGATGTAAGTGGTGTGGACTTAGGAATGGAGAATACGCTGGTTTGGGATAGAGCTAGGATTCATCACAGGAGCTAGTGTGGGGCTGTAGTTCAGTTTTATGTGGAGAATAGTGTTGATGACACAGGGATGTGTTTGTCACAGCTGAGCAGGGCTGACACTGAGGGCCTTTTCTGCCTCTCATCCCAACAGAGAGAGGGCTGGGAATGTGCAAGGAACTGGGAGGGGACACAGCCAGGACAGCTGAACCCAAAGGGATATCCCAGATCATATGGCATCATACTCGGCCTATAAAGCTGGGGGAAGAAGGAAGGGATGTTTGGAGTTATGGAGCTCATCTTCCCAAGTCACCATTACATATGAAGCCCTGCTTTCGTAGGGATGGCTGAACACCTGCCTGCCCATGGGAAGTGATGAATGGATTCCCTGCTGTGCTTTGCTTGCGTGCTCAGCTTTTGCTTTACCTATTAAACTGTCTTGGTATCAGCCCGTAAGTCTTCTCACTTCTCCAAATCTCTCCCCCATCCTAGTGGGTGGGGGAGAGTAAGCAAGTGACTGTTGTGGAAGGAAAGAGAAATACTCTTCAATAACACGCCTGGAAACTGCCCAGAGAGCACCCAGACAAAACCTCCCAGCAGCAGGGGAGTAAATGCAGTGCCTTAGAGATGACTCTCCCTAATTTTTATGGAATAAATCACTGCCTGGGAGGCAGCTTCCTTTGGTTCAGCTGCAGAAAGAGCCCCACAAGGCTATTTGGGAATTACCACCCATGATTTTTTGTAGCTACAAATCTCAATACAAAGAATTTTAATTACTATTTATTCCTTGCAGGGAGAAATAGCGGCTTGCTGGCTGAAGGCATACTTGTTTATTTAATATGTGCCATTTGCAAAACCTCTTGTTAAGCATCCTGAGCACATCAGTAACAGGTCACATCTTACAGATGATGCATTATTTCTCACTTTTCTCCTCTCTCTTTAGGGTTATGTTTTTTAATTTCCTTGTGAGTTTTCTGCTCGAGTAAACCTGAAAGAAGTTATAAATTCAAGGAAACCAGCGCAATTCCAACCTTTGCTGTTCAGTGTCACTTCAGATATATGGTTGCTGGAGAGACCTCCAGAAGTCTGGAGTGAACTTAGGCATTTGAAATGTTTGGGGATATTCTGCAAAACTCTTGCCACTGCTTACTCCTTGAGTGAGTAAGCAGACTCTTCTGACTGCATTTATTTAGTATGTGCTGAGCTAGGTCAACAAATGGCCTGCTTGAAAATCCCAGGCAAGGAGTTTCCAGCAGACGCTGGCAACTGCCCTCTTCAACTGGGGTCCAATTTCCAACAGGAGCAAAGCCAAGCGCAACAACAAAGTTAAAAGGCAAACCATGAAAAAACTGACTTCCTTACATTGTAAATACATCGGAAAAGGGCAGCAGTTCAAAAGGGAAAATGAGCAAAACTCTGATTATTTTCCTTGAAATGGAATCCTAGGGGGTGATTGTCCATTGAGATGCCCCCAGGAGAGTTGTGCTGCGCCAAGAAGCAGGAGAGTTTGGGTAGGACATGGCCAAGAGGCCTCCAAACTGATGCACAACAGGAATTTGGGTACAGTGTAACAATCAGCTGAGGAAAGTTCTCTAAAACCTTATTATTGAGCTAAACCAGATTCTCAGGCCATCTTGAAGCTTAATTTTGATTCTTCAGCTGGGTTGGGTGGGGGTGTTTTTTCAGTGATGTGTATGTGGTAATACACATTGGCTGCAGTTCAAGTCATCATGAAAAAGTAGCTACAGGCAAAAATTTAAAAAAAAGGTCATAATGCTCCAATTTACGGTCTTGTAGTTTGGGTGCACTGAGAGCTCTGTTAGAGTTCTCCCTCTTTGGAGCTCTAAAGGCACTGTAAAATGACGAGAGGTTTTGATGTGGCAAGTGCAAGTTCAGGGCAAATCCACCTTAATCTTGGAAGTAACAAAAGGGGAGTGAATAAAACCTTTCAGCCTCTAAAACCAGAGTCAAGAAGAACAAACCTCAAGGCCTTCAGCATGGAAAGCAGATGAAGTTGTTCATCAGGGAATATTAAAAACAATGGGGATGAGCTTATTTGTGTATTATTTAAATTACTGTTAGCTGCTTTCCAGTCCAATGTACACTCAGGATCTTTAGGATTTAGAAGCTGGGTATCTGTGCTGAGGTTTCAGATCTCTCCCCCCACACCCCCAAAAGAATCTTATTAAAAGAATCTACCTGCATTATGCTCCCTGTGGAGGCTGCTGTAAATGCCCACTCTTCCTTCCATTAGTCTTATTACTGAGAACCTCCCCGTTCTGCCTCTGCTCCTGCTTTAATTGAAGCTTTGCTAGCAGATAGCCATCAGAAAAGACATCTGCAATTCAATTAGATCTGTGCTTAAACTCCTGATCTCTGTGAAACCAGCCGATGCCAGAACAGAGTGCCCTCCATGGGCTCACTGGGGCTGCAGCCTGCGGTGCTCTGCACTTCATTCCCCTCCTGCCCTGCTGGCCCCGCTTACAAGTGCTTGAAATGAGGAACCATTCCTCACAGGAGGCTTGTAGGAGCTCATTTCCTCTTCCTTGCAAAGCAGGAGAGAAGCTGGAAACTTGGCACCGCTGAGGAGCCATGAAACCTGCTTTATAATGCACTGAAAGTGGTTGCTGCAGAGTAGACTCTTTCTGCCGTGGGAGGTAGGATATTAAGGAGTTCCAAAGGTGCTCCAGGGGTAACTTATTGCATCTTTGGCATAGACATGAAAGTATGATGAATTTACAGGAATGCCCTTACTAGAAGAATTTGGACTTTTTCGCTGACTTAATTCCGTCTCTGGTGCTGTAGTGGCATGTTCCCTGGTGCCAGCTGCTCCAGGGCCACCATTCCTGCTTGCAGTGACCCTATGAGGTGACTGAGGTAAGGACCAAGCACCTGGGCAGGCCAGACCACTGAACCCCTGCAAGGAACACCTCTTCAGAAATATTTCCGTGACCCTAGAGGTAAATGTTGGTCTCTTAGTGATGTCAGGCTGGTCCCTGACACGAACCACAACCTTGTTTATAAATGCTCCAGAAGGATGTTACAAAGTGCTTCAGTGATCTTGCTTTCATTTGCAAGAACTGATTATAAAGACTTGCAAAATCACAAACGAATGAAGCCAGAAGGGCTTCTTTGTATAAAATATTTAGTTGGTGAAAACACCAGATCTAAGGAGAAAAGTAAAGGTCTAAGCATGAAGAGTGGATTTGGTTTGCAGCTTACTGCATGCTCCCCTGCCTTCAGGGAGAAGTGTCCACCAGTTGATAGAGGGGAAAACTTAATACTTACCTGGGATGGGAGAAAATGGAATGGGAATCAGAGCAATGCAGCTGAGTTTAGCAGATGGGTTGGAGTGCTGTACCTGTCTGTGACCCTGAGTACAGGGCTTAGCAAAGCTTTGCTGAGAAGACTGCAGCCATGGGCTTTCCCCATCTGCCTTTCACAATACTGTTGTTCTTAGTTTATTTTTAATCAATCAAGTTGAATCTTACAGGGGAAGGAATTAGTTTACCAGGGGCCCCTTTCTGTTTCAGAGAGTTAACAGTGAGGAGGTTTGGGGCTGCTTTGCTTACTGGAGCATCCTCAAGACCTGCAGTGTTTTAACTTTCTCCTGGACAATCTGGGCTTTGGCAGAACACATGCATGTGCCTAGACCCCCCCAGGCCATCCATGCTGAGCCTGTTGGATCAGGAGGTGGAAGGCTGTAGGACAAGTGATACAGGGGCTCTCAGCTGGCCACTGCCCACCCACCCACCCCTCCCTCAAGGAGCTCCTTGTGAGGATGATGCCCCCAGCCACTGGTTAGGCACTGGTTAGGTGCCCCTGTAGCCCAGGGGAAAACACTTCCACTTTCCATGGATTTTTAAATACCATCTCAGCATGGCTGCTCATAGGCAATCTGGAGGTAAAATCAATTTGTACCATAATTCTCTTTGCATTTCTCCACACAGCTTGTGGCAAGCACCCCTTTATTTAAAGAAGTTTCTTTTTGGGGATGTAAAAGTGCGGGTGTCACTTGTTAGTAATTTAGAGGGGAAAAAAGTCTTGTATCAATGCTAAAAAACAAATGTAAATATAAAACACTCTGTAGAATGCCACAGCTGTTCTGCACACAGTGATGCACATCCCAGGGGGAAGAAAGAATCCTTCCAGCAAAGCCTGGCAGTTCATGGCTATTCCAGACCAAGCAATCTAGGGAAAGGTTGAAATGACAACATGCACACCCTTTTGAGATGTTGTATATGAAAACTCTCAGTCATTAATTTTCTTTTCAGAAAAAGAAAAAAGCAACCTTTATTTTTGGTCTAAGTTTTCACAAAACTCTATTTCTATATATATCAATGAAGCTACTTGCCAACATCAGTACAAAGGATATATCAGCTATCATCTGTGTTAGAAGCAAACCCAGGATAAACCTTCAGTATTGCTAATTTCTGATGACCTTATCATAATGCCAGATAGATTTGATGTTCCCATTAAAATGTGAGTTCCTGAAATAATGCTGCTCCTGTGAGACTTGTACCTTCTATTAAGAATGAGTCAGCTTCTAGCCTTGGGTTTCTGGGTAAAAGAGCTGAAAATATCAACGAGCTGCAATACACCAAGCTAGAAATCAGAAAAGAAATAAGAGGAAAAAAAAGTCCAAAATTGTTTTTTAAGATTAAATGACATATTTGGCCTGAAATTTTGGATGGTTTAACAACTCTGAAATCGTGTTGCACCAAACTTGTGCAGTGACAGTGACACAGTCTGCCTTCTGTGTCATGGTGTCCTGATCCTGCAACTAATTAATTAAGGGTTTAGGGTTTAAACAAACACAGGATCAATCCTTCTGTTTCACAAAGTGGGACTGAATTTTTTTTCCTTGATACATGACAGTTTTGTGATATTTAAGCATATGCTGGATTTTTAACCTTAAATACCATTTCTCTCTTTCCCTCCCAAGGAGCATTTTGTATTCAGTATGTTTTATCTGGTGACTCATATTATCTGCAAATAATCAAGCTGAAATACTAATTGCTTTTGAAGAGGGAATAAAGGATGACATTGTTCTGGATCATCAAAAGCAATTCAATCTGTTCCTCAAGGCAGGAATAAAGGTTGAAGCCTTGTTTACCAAAACGGGGAAGGCAAGGGGTCACTCTCTTTCAGCCGTGCAGATGGGTGAGGAGAAGCAGTGTTCAGATTGGGGTTATAGAATGCTCCAGCTCTACTGAACCTCTTAAAAGTAGCACTTAGTTCAGAGGCAGTGGTGTTCATTCACTCACTCCAAAATACTCTGGAGGGCTTTTATTGTAGCTCTACAACCTGGGCAGTGTTTGGCACCAACTGCTTTGTAGAAGATTGCTTCCCTGGAGCTCGTGCACACTGTGCCCAGGCTCCAGGGCTAATGCCCTTCAGTGCCCAGAGGCACGGCCAGCAGCCATTCTCAGTGGCACCCACAGCATGGGCAGGTCTGTGGATCCAGAACTCTCCAACAACAGCTTTCCTAAAGATTAGATTGTTTTGAAGTGTCAAGAGAAAGTACTGACTTTTCTGTTTTCCAGAAACTGCTGGCTAAGTCAATGAGACTGAAAAACAGCAACAGCCATTTCCAGCAGAAATAACCAGTGGCAGTAATGGTCCCATCTCCAGTCTGCTGCATGTCATCCTTTCAGAACTTCACCAGGGGCATGGCAAAAGACAGGAAAGTTGTTTGAAAAACTGGAACCACAGAATAATAGCATTGCTTCTGGTTGGTTTGCAGTGCCCAACCCAAACCTCTTGCCTCCCAGGCTCTGGATTTAAGGGCCTGGAGGAGAAGCCGTGTGAGGAGCAGCTGAGGTCCCTTGGTCTGTTCAGCCTGGAGAAGAGCGAGGGGAGCCCTCAGTGCAGTTACAGCTTCCTTGTGAGGGGAAAAGGAGGGGCAGGCACTGATCTCTGCTCTGGGGTGACAGTGACAGGACCCCAGGGAATGGCCTGAAGCTGTGTCAGGGGAGGCTTAGGTTGGATATCAGGGAAAGGTTCTTCAGCCAGAGGGTGTTTGGGCACTGGAACAGCTCCCCAGGAAGTGGTCACAGCACCAGCCTGGCAGAGCCCAAGAAGCTTTTGGACAATGCTCTCAGACCCATGGTGTGGCTCTTGGGGATGGTCCTGTGCCAGGACTCGATGATCCTTGGGGGTCCCTTCCAACTCAGCATATTCTGTGATCCTGTGAATAATGATATATTGCATATTAAAATACATACTGCTGGGTTGAAATTACAAATGTACACAATCCTATGGCTTTTGGTTTTAAACAACTCGCTTTTAAAAGATGAGAGACTGATCTAAGGCTTAATTATTTCTTGAACAGACTTTGTTCCACTGATGCTGGAGAGTCACTTCCCACGCTGTGACACCTGCTGACCTGAAGCATCAGGGGATGAAAGGAGACCCAAACATGAGGTGACCTGTGCTTGGTGCCTGTTTGTGCTGCACATAGTGACACAGAACCCCGGTGTGCAGTGGCCTGGGCTGTGCTCAGACGTGCTCCATGTGTTGACACCACAGCAGCATGTGGCTGTGTTGGACAAACAACTCGCTGTGCCAAAATGCCCCCAGACTGGTGCTGCCTTGGGTGGTGTGGTACAAGTCCTTCAACCCCAGACTGGTTCAAATGTATGCTTGAAATGCAATTATTTGGGAAGCCAAGGACTTTCTCCTAGAAGGGTTGGGCGCTGTCCCTCTGATGGCACATGCCTGGAATGGGAGATGATGACCTGCAGCAGCAGCACAGCAAATGCCATTGCTGCTGTAGGTAAGGATACAAGATCACGCTTGGGCAAACCTGAGATTTGTTATCTCCTGACCTGGATTCATCACACGATTGCAGGGACATAGTAGCACAGATGTAGAATGACTGAACCTTTCAGGGCCAGGGGAGATCATGTGCTTCAACTTCTCACTCAAAGCAGGGCTAATTTAGGCATAAGGGGAGATCACTCTGTACTGTGTCCACCTGAGTTTTGGAAACGTCCAAGGACAAAAAATTCACAGCCTTTCTGGGGAATCTCTTCTAATGTTGTTTGGGTTTTTTTCCTAATACCCAATCAGACTTTTCTTTGATGCAATTTTGTCTTGGCCCATGAAGTTTCTCACCTCATTCGGGGTGAAATAACTTGCAAGTTGCAGATGAGGAGGAGTGCCCATCTTTTCCCACTGGTGAGACTTTGTTCATGCTGCTTCCCTTCTACAACCAGTTATCCGGGGTTGCAGACACCTCCTCCAGCTGCTGTGTCCGCCAGAGATAACCAACCCTTCCTCAGCTGTGACTGTCCACATGGAAAGCTGGAATAGCTTCTGCTGATAAAGCAGGAGAAAACCTGCTTTTAGGGAGGTTTTAGAGAGGCTGGTTGACTTTAGCTGCTCCACCTGCAGCTCCCATGTTCAGGGGCTGCATACTCACACCCAGCCTGTCTGTGATGTCCCTGTGCTTGGCATAGGTGGCTATGGAAGAGCTCATCTTCTCTGCAGAATGTAATTTAAGACAGAAATCACAGTGTGCATGGTTTTGTCTGTTTGTTTGTTTTGTTTGTTTGTTTGTTTGTTTTTACACAGTGTATAGCTGCAGGATTTATGTTATTGGAAAGCCATGGGCTCCCTGTGGAGTCATCCTGCATCCCAGGATAAAAGGCAAATATGTAAGGGGGGGCTGGTCAGAGCAGTGCATTTGAGAAACATGGATGAAATAATCCTCAAGCAATTAATTTATTTAGGAATAACAAAAGAACTAGCAGGTGATTCCTTTGTTCTCTGACAGGGACAATAATATTTTGTTTATAAAAAGGCTTTTAAAAAAACTTTTAAAGTTGAATCCATCAGAATTCTTTCAATTAAGTATTTTTGACAGAAGATACTGATCAAAATCAAAATAATTACCAAAAAATAGCCCAAAATGCTACAAAATGGTCATAAATCTGTAGAGAAAAAATATAATAGGAATGCTTTCAATTAATAAATTGTTAATTTTTAAAAATCTGGAATTTCACAGTGATCTTTTTAAAGTTATATGTTCTGTAAGGTTTTTTTTAACATCATGGCTGACATGTCATGAAATCATCACGATGCATAATAACATCTTATCATTTCTAGCTCAGAGTGTTGTCTGTTTGTTGTAGTGAAACAGTTTGGCACCTGATCAAAGTGTCTCCTGCCTGTCTTGTAAAAAAATATTGTCAAACTTCCATTACTACATAGGCAGGAGACACTTTGATGTAGAAAAGAAAGTATGTTACTGTTTACTAACTGGCAGATGGTTTTAATAGTTTTAAAATGAAACAGAATAAAAAAATAATGTTTTCCTATATAATACGCAGGACAAATGAAATGCCACGAAATCATATGAAAAAAAACCACTAAACCACAGATAAAAAGCAGGAAAGAGCATTTGTTAAGAGAAGGTGACCTTTTATATTGGTAAAGTTATTTTCTTTTGTCATTTGCTTTTAACCAGGCTGGGTTTGCCAAGCACGGAGTATGCCCTGCACTCTGCTGCTGGGATGGGGGCATGGAGCTGGCAGGGCTGTGAGGCTGGAAATGCCTGACTTGTTTAAAAAGAGATGAGGTTGACCCATGTGACAAGGAAGAGTCCTGCCTTGTTGCCACTGGCTCGTTCAATGCCCAAAAAATTCCAGATCAGCAAGTATACCTGAGCAAATTATTGGTAAATATGTTTCTTAAACAAAAAGAAAATCCCAAAGAGCTGCCCAATCTGGAGCATAAACTTGAGACAGTTATCTGTGGTACTTGGAATCTGTTCCAGGAGACAGTGTGCTGAGCTCCACATCTGAATCCAGCTATTTGGCAACTGGGTGCCAGCATCACACCATATGTGTAAGCATGTTACAATAGCCACTATTATTATAATTATTATTGTTATTGCTATTCCTCCAGCATCAAACAGAATCATATGATAGTGTGCACACAGTGAACAGCATCCAGAAATAAACACACACAGTCATCACAAAAATGCTCCCCAGCAAGAGCAGAGTGAAATCAGACCAGCTCCAGGCTGGCTTACCAATCTGGTTTAAATCAGTATAAAACGAAAATGTCCTTTTGTATTGCAGGTCCTTGGTTAGGGAGGTTGGTAGAAGCCCAGTGAGGGCTCCCATTCCCCTCTGATAACTCATCCTGCCTTACTGTAACTGTTATCCAATAATGTGAACATCAGTGCTGATTGTAGGATCATTTAGGTTGGAAAAGGGAATCTAGTCCAACCATAGAGCAACAGCTCAGCTTGCAGCTGCCAGCAGCGTGGTGGCTGGTGGTGGGACATCACTCTGGTGTCCTACCACAGGCTTCCAGCTGCACAGGCATCTGCCAAATGGAAGAGCAGCTGACTCCTGGCTTTCCTGCATCAGGCTGTGGCAAGTCCTCAGCAGACATGAGATGGCCAGAAATGTGTTTGCATCTGTGCCGTCAAAACTGGGAGTGTCCAAGCCCGAGGCACAGTTGTGCTGTCAGGAGAGGCAGCTGTGACATGGAATGGCTCTGCTTCCTGACTGTCCCTAAGGGTCTGCCTGAGCCTGCAGTCCTCCTGTGTGCAGAGATGCTGGGCATCTGCCTGCCTTACCTGTCTGCAGGATGGAGCCAGCACAGCTTGCAGTGTGTCCTGAACACTTTTCACCGTGAGATTCTTTGTATGTGGCTCTGCTCGGTACCAGCAGCTTTCCATTCTGGTATTCATTCCAGACCTCCACGTGCCTGTGGAAAGCAAGGCCATGGCACACGAAGGGTTACTGCAGGAGGAAGCACAGGGAAGACGCAAGACAGATTTCAAGCCTCGAGTCAGCCAAAAAGCCGAAATTGTAGGAAGCTGCACTGAAAAGATGAAAAAAAATAAAGAAAAGAAAGGGAGATTTGAATGGATCCAAGCCTGCTGAGTGGTATAAAAGGAGAAAAACAGTGGCGGCATGAAACTCTTCCAGCTGCTTTCCACAGACCCGGCACAGCAAATTTGTCACAGGAAGTAAAGCAGAGAAAGGAGTGAAATGGGTCAAGGCAAAGAGGGCACATGGAGGGATCCTTTCTGCCTCTGGCAAGGCAGAACACTGAGCTCACCTCTGCATGTGGGCCTATGAGCAGCGCCGGATTTTGGGTGCCCTTGGAGAGGCACAGCAGGGATGTAATGGGGCTGGATGGGGAAATGTCCCCTGGGACTGGCTAAAGCACTTATGTCAGCTCTGCCCCCAACACTCAGGGTGAAGCAGGGAGAAGAGTGAAGAAGAGTGAGCACTGGCTGCTTGGTCTGGTCCTGCAAGACTTGTCAATCCCTCCCTTCATGCAATTGGTGAAAAAAAAATGGAAAGAGAGAAGCCACTCGGTGTAGGAGATGAAGTAGTTATGAAGAAGATGCCTTTCAGGTGTGACATGGTGTGTCAAGTGTCATGGGGAAGGTTGCCACTCATGTCTGGTGGGAAGGCAATGCCATCAGTCCTGCCATCCCCCAGCCCTGGAGAGACCGAAATGTTAATGGTTAATGACTCAAAACAATGGCCCATTTGTGGAGGCGGCAGGGTGCTGTGCACCCCGCCCGAGGGGGAGGAGGTGAGGTTTTGGGTGTGTAATGGCAAACCCCTGATCTGCATAAGCCAGGGGGGCTGAACAATCACCGCTGGAGGCTACAAACAGGCTTTGAGGCGATAAAAGGCAGATCCCGTGAGGTGGGATGGTGCTTTTCATCATGCCAATCGCCCTCCCTTATATAAAAGTCTCTCAGTTGTAAAACTCCCCCCACACCTCCTGGGAAAGGTCCCGAGGGTTTTCATCCCTCTGGACGGGGCATTCCTGGCTCAGCTGCGCTGCTGTAGAGGCAGCTGTCCTGTCTTAGAAGGTGTCACAAGCCATCAGAGATCCCCAGAGTGCCCCCAGACTCATTCCTGAGGCTTCCCACCAGAGGAATGGAAGCTCTCCACCAGGGGAGGTACCTGGGTGTTCCCACTGAGCCTGAGCGTATTTGAACCCATCGGACTTTGTGTTTTATGGGCTTTTCCCTCCACCTCCAAGAGATTAAGACTGTGATCATCACTCTAACCCAGGGACACTAAATTGCAACAATCAAGTCTTGCTGTGAGATCCATGGGTGGTGATATGTTTCTACTCTTACCATTTCCTTCTCTTTCTTTCTTTTCCCTTACCCATTTTCTTAAGTGAGTAATATTCTTATGTTTTCATATTTCCATATTACAATAAATAATAGTAACCAAAAAGGCTACACACTTGCTTTCCATTGCAACCAAATTAAACCCTATATATGTGTGTGTATATATATATATATATTTACAAACACTGATCATCCAATGTCCTTCCACTCTAATCCACCCCAAGGGATCTATTAATAAGAACCTGGGTTACCCTCACGTTTTGGGGCTGGGTGTAACAAACCCCAGCCAGATGGGACCCTGGGGCTGTGAACCCAACTCCAGGGGGATGGGATGGGGAGCAGTTACCAGTGAAGAGGATGTTAGGTGAAATGCTATGCTGGTATGGCAAAAAGCACTAGCAAGAGAAATGATGGCTGGACCCATGGGAAAAGAAGGGTACAAGAGAGTTGGAGAGGAATTTTTTTACAAGGGTATGTAGTGATAGGACAGGGGGCAAAGGCTTTAAACCGAAAGAGGGTGGGTTTATTTTAGGTATTAAGAAGAAATTATTTTCTGTGAGGGTGGTGAGGCACTGGCACAGGTTGCTCAGAGAAACTGTGGATGCTGCATCCCTGGCAGTGTTCCAGGCAAGGTTGGATGGGGATCTGAGCAACCTGATCTAATGAAAGGTGTCCCTGCCCATGGCAGGGAGGTTGGAATTAGGTGATCTTTAAAAGCCCCTTCCAACTCAAGCCATGCTATCATTCTATGAAAAACGGTTTAGGGGTAAAAGCCACGAGGTTAATGAATCTGTAGTAGCCAACCTGAGATGCAGGGTGTGTTTTTCACCTTTGGTATTTAGAAAAACCCTATAAGAACAAGCTCTGATACATAAAAGATACAGGCGTGTGCATATGACCTCTGGGATCACTTAGGGTCCTCCCTGGGAAGAAGTGAGCAGGAAGAAGTTGGGAAATAGCTTTCAGTGACATATACCAACAGAAACAAAAACAAGCTGCTGCTCCACTCTTGAAGGTGGCAGATTAGGAGCAATGGCTTGAAGCTGAAGGAGGAGCAGGGTTCAGGTTAGACTTTGAGATAAGGGCTGAGCAGTGAGAAGTCACCCACTGGGGTGAAGTTTCCTGGTCTTACATGGGGCTTGACAAGTGATTCGGAAATGGCTTCTGCCAGCAGGAAATGTTTCTCTGAGCACAGCTCCCCTGACCATCTTATTCAAGAAAAAAGTTGGAGTTTCTGAGAGACAGCACTAAACCTATGTTGTTATCAGTGCTGTCTTTTCAAGATAGGTTTCTAGATAATGACACTAATTCTGTTTCTCTGGCAAAATTTCCGTGTGATTTGCTGGAGGCTTGTGCAAAAAATGAACGTCCTTCAGAGTTCGATACTACAAATGTTTTAGCTCAGAAATCAATCTGTTGATTGAGGAGGTAATTTACTGCTAGAAAAATCGTGTTGTCTCCCAAATCCAGCCATGGGCTTAGGATTGGAGGCTACCTAGTAAGATATGTGCTGTTGACTTGGCCTTAGCCAAAACACGCTTGAGCTGCTGTGCTCACTGCTTCCTCCACTGCCTCCTCCTCCTCCTCCTCGGCATCCCAGGGCTCCAGGTGCTCTGGGGCAGACTCTGTTTTCCTACAGGGCTGGTTCAGTGTGATGAACACGTGGGGAGAGAGTTCAGGAGGCAGCTTTGTGCTGTCTGCCCAAGGATCCTTGAAATGGCTGGGCACCTCCTTGTGACCTGGAGCAGTAGTTTGGAGATAATGGTAACTTAAGATATATGTCTATGAAGGTGTTTATAATGTTTTTTTTAAATCATTTCCCTCTTAGTAAAAGGTCACAAGATCAAAAAGCCACAGAGGTCCAAGTATGGCTGTTCTTAAAGCTCAGAACTAAGCACCAATCCCACCTTGGCCAGACTTTGCTGAACCCTTGCAAGGAGATAGCCTTACACAGTGATTTGTACCAGCACACTTGTATAGAAACACTCTGTTGGGATACATCCTGTGTGATCACTGGAACGTGTAAAACATGCCTTTGAAATCAATTCAAGGTTTGTGTAAGCTTGAGTGGGTTGGAAAAGTCTCTAGATACCAGCAGAGCATGGCAGAGCTCAGGGACCAGATACTCCAGCCCCCAAACCCCGCATCCCTGCATGAAAAGGTGGCCCAGTTCACTCCTGTTAGAAGTCTCTAATGGGCTTGTAACCTAAAACTATAAATACAGGAGCAGATTTTGTCACTGGGGCTCACCCAAAAGTCTTCCCTTGAGAGTGATTAAAGCTATTCCAGATGGCAGCAGTGACAGTCACTGCCCTCCCAACACCAGAGAGCAACCTTCAGGAGAACAGCCCACCAAACCCCTGCACTGCTGCCCAGGATCACAGAAAAACTCTCACCAGCTTTCATGTCCAGTCATGCTTTCTATCAATTTAATGGCTATTAGTAGCCATTAAATATTGAACGCTGAAAGTCTGGGGAGGAAAGGTAGCAAAACAAACTTTATTGCTATTTCCAGAGTTGTTTCCTAAAGCACAAACACGAATTTCAGGGGGACTCATGCCAGGCTGGTGACTGCTTTTCACCTTCCCGCTTTCCCTCACTGCCCACCCTTTGGAAACATGTTCCTACCTGGTCTGCAGACAAAAAAACCAAAGAGAGCCAGCAGCTGGATCCTACAGGGGACTTCTCTTGTGGCTTCAAAAATATGGGTGGGGAGAGGGGAAAAAGGAGTTTTCGGTTGTTACAGCTTTGCTCTTTTGCTCTGTTAGCTCACATAAAAACAGATGCAGAAAGACAAGATAAGGAACTCTGTGGTTTCATCTTGTAACCTCAAACAGCAAACACTCCTCAAAAACAGTTTACTATGCGGTCACGTTGCTTCGAAGAAAGGATAAGAAGCCCAACTGAAAAAAACACAATATAGTAATTGAAAAATAATATTTAATTACAGAGGAGCTATAAATAAAATAGAAGATGTCCTGAGATCTGAAAGCCTCAACAACTCATAGCATCTCTTTCTCAGAGGTTTCTTTTTTTTCCCTCTGGTAGAGATGCTTCAGTTGCTATTGATACAGGCACCTCCTCCCAACAACCGGCTAAATGGTTTACCCACTCCCCTCAAGCCTCATTAAAATAGATGCTTTTCAGCATGTGCCAGGAATAGCCTTATGTGAAATGTGCTAAGATGTTGCAACTTCTATTGGTTTTTTTTTTTGAGTGAGTACAATGAAGCAGCATGAGGCGGGGCTCTGAGGCTGGGGACAGACGTGGAAAGGAGAAGTTCATTAATTTATAGTAATCTTTAACTGCTAAGTTTTGTTTTCACGTGTACTGCTAGCATGGCACTACAGAACAGGTTGAAGATTTAAAGAAAAAAAAACAAAAAACCTCCAAAAACATTAAATACCAATATAGTACTTGCAGCTTCACAGAAAAAACAGATGTTCTCTAAATGCAGATGTTGCCACGACTGAAATAACAGCTGGCATATACTGATAATTACTAATTGGACTCGTTCAGTGGGTAGAGCTTAACAACAGCAGAGTAAAGGCAGAGTAACACTGACTCCTTCCCCCAGCTCCAGAGAGTATCTGAATTTCTATTTGGCTTCCCTTTCTTCTTCCTTTTCCCTGTCATTTTAAATTTCAGCCTCACTGGTGCCTTCCAGCAGGCTCTGTTTCCTCTCCCCCTGCTCTGGGTACCCACCCCACGGGGGCAGGTCCTGGGGCAGGTCCCTGCTGACCTCCCCAGGGCAGTGCTGAGCAGGGCAGGAGGTTCAGAGCAATCAGCCTGGGGGGTGTCACCCACTTTGGTCCCCCTTCCCCCTGAGGGGGATGTGTCTGCTTGGTGCCAAGCATGGAAATTGAGCTCCAAACACAATTTTGGTGCAAAGTCCCACTAACCAGCACAAGGCAGCTCAGCAGGAACATCACCTGAACCCCAAGGGGTGAGACCTGGAGCTGTGTGGGGCTGTGGGCAGAGGAGGCACAAGGGCAGCAGTGGGGAATCCCAGGCTTTTCATGCTGTAAGTGGTAGGTCCTGCTGTCAGTTGTGGGAATTTTGAGCAAAAAATGCTGCCTCACATATCAACAAGTGGCAGAAGCGAAAGAGAAAAACAGACTGACTTGATTTAAAGTAAACATGAGAAAAACAAATCCACCCAAACCCTCACGCCCTGTTATCAGAAAGGTGCCAGGCTGTAGGAATGCTGTTGGCTAAATTAGCTTGTAATAGTTGATTTTGAGCTGCATTTTTTTTGTAAGAAAAGCAACTCAACAAGTTTTTTCCTAAGGACTGGAAAACGCCAAGAGCTATAATATAGTTCTTTTAAAGTCTGTTTTCAGAGAGGTGAGGATCATTCAACAGTAAAGCTGGATTGTGGCCAAACACATCTGAGGAAGAGTCCCAGTTACCACAGTGTAGTGGATCATTCTGCCTGGCCACACAAAAATTCTAGCTGTGGGTCTCCCTCCACTCCCTTGGGATACCAAAAAATCTCCTTTCCTCCCTTCCTGGAGAAAATTTCACTGCTGGGATGGAGGGAAGGGAAAGGAGTATATCCATGCACTTTCCACCTATCTCCTTTTCTTGGTGGATTTAAACCAAGGAAGAACTGTAAATGAATTTTGGCTCAAGGCACACTAGGCTGGAATTGAAAGCCCTCCTTCATAAGCCAGTTTTTGGCAATTGCCAGCTTCAGTAGCCCAAGTGCTGGTGGACTTTTGTGGCTGGATGGGCTCTCAGCCCATGGAGCAGGGACAGAGCCTGAGCCTTGGCACAACTGCCACGGCCACAGGGGAGATTTTGGATCCTTCAGCCACAAAGCCTCCATTCCCCTGAGCCATCTGTGGATAGATACAGACGTACACACTCACACGGGTTTGTTTTTTTTGCAGGGTGTGGTGTGACGCTTCCTCCACTGGTTTCACTGGGTCAGGGATACACTTAGCAACGAACAGGCAGGAGGTTTTCCTTTCTTTTGACGAGGATATCTGGGAAAAAGAAGCCCTGCCTTCTCCAGGCCCCAGGGGAGCATACTTGAGTGACCCTCAGAGAGCCCCCCTAATGCCCCCACCACCCCCCACACCACCTCAGCATTCCCTTACCAGGGCTGGGCTATCTTTCCTCTCTGGTGGGTGGGCGTTTCACTGTGCTTCACACTTGCCTTCCAGATGCACTGTTTGGCCATCATTGCTTCCTTATTTCATATACATATCAATTAATTGTAAGTACATATACACAAATAATTACACATATATGTGTTGTCTATGTTTTTCGGGTATAATTCTATCACACCCACCTTTTCTATGGAGGGCTGGTGCAGAAGGGGTTGCTAGTGGTTGTACCTCTGGCCCTCAAAGTGTGCACATTCCCTTGAGACCCCTTGCCCACCACAGGCTGGCACTGGGACACCTGGGGGCCCCGTGGGAGGTGAGGACACTTGCCTAGAAAAGCCTTGTGGGTCCCCTCAATCCCCAGTGTGTCCCCACTCTGTGACTCCCATTCCTCCTGCCACCTGTGTCACGCCATGCCTGGCCCCAAACCCCTACATCTCCCCCATGTTTCCACATGTTCTCCCATGTGCCTCTATCTCTCACCACTTCTCCACATGTGTCCTGCTGTCCTCCCACGCCTGTCCTTCCATGTTCTCCTACATGTCCTGCCATGCTCCCATGTACCCACCACACGCCCATGGGTCTCCCGTGCCCCCACAGGCACATCCCGTGTATTCCACCTGTCCCTTTGCACCTTCTTAAGTGTCTCTGTGTGCCACACGTGCTTCCCACACCCTTCACACATCCACCAAACCCCTTGCATGTCCCCAGGGGTCCCCAATGCCTGTCCCTTGCACCCTCCTTATGTGTTCCCCACCAGTTCTCCCATTCCTTACTGTCCCTGGGAGTAGAGTCTGCTGACATCTTGGTACAATGTGCTACCAAACCCTGAGGTGTCGCTTTCTGATTTTGGGAGAAGCAGCAAGATCATCTAAGATGAAAGCAAAAACCCCTTTCCTCTTGTGACAAGCACTACTTATTTCAAGCCCACGTGAGCACAGTCTTGAGTGTTTTGGTGTAAATTGCCTGCTTGTGACACACAAAGTGGTTCCTGAAATGGGAGTGCAGCCGGCTCACTGGCTGCTTTGGTCTGGGGCTGTCTCAGCTTTCAGGATGTAACACGTCCCCAGGAATTATTTCAAGCTGTAGCAAGAAAACACATGGCAAACTGTCCAGCTTCTTGCAGTAGCCCTGCAACAAGATCTGTATTGTGAAAGTATGTCTAAAGATGGGAGGAGACAGAGGGTGCCCCATGGCATGGCTCCGTGGCCAGGTGACTTCTACTCTAACTAATGTAGATTGTTATTGACAACTGAAAAGCAATAAACCTACTGCTACGTGCTTTTTAGGCCAAATTTTGGCTGGCAAACAAGGAATGTGATGGACCTTCCCAAGACTGGTATTCTGGTGTTTGCTTTAGGTATTGACGTTACATTTGCCATTGTTAAGGGCTTGGAATAAAAACAGTTCTTGATTGGGACAGAGGTATCCTTGTAGAAAGGCGCAGGGGCCTCCTTTTCATATTATTTGCACGCCTTCTCATTTTACTGGGTGTGAGGAGAGAAAGGCTGTGTCTGTGACACTGTGTGGTGCAGACACCTCCCACGCTGGATCTGCACTGAGGTGACAGTGTGGCTGAGGGAGAAGGCCAGGTGGTGTGGGTTACACTGGTTTCACATCCAGCCCAGCATCCATCTCCAGATGTGGCCAGATGCTTTGGGGGGAGGGAGGACAGGGTTTGTAATGCTTTCCCTGCCAGGCTCTGAGGTCTTGGTTCACTTCCTGCAGGTTCCTAGTGCTTCACCTGCTTTCTGCTGCTGCTGCCAAGGGCTGAGCTTGTTCTTTGGTGGACACTTAACACAGGACCCAGCTCTGGACCAGCAGTGGTCTGTGCAGAGCCCGTGTGAGTCCAGGACTCTTTTTTCCCCTCAAAATATCTAATTCTGCAATTGTATGTGCTAAATTTCATCTGCCCTTTGACCCCTCACCGTCTGCAGTTCTCACAGCTTGTCCTTGTCCTCAGACAGCTCCTTATCAGTGGCCAGCTCTCTCCCCTCCCTCCTCACCCCTTTTCCAGGCCGTTTACCAAGGACTGAGCAGCCGAGGTCACTGCACAGACCCAGACCCTGATGCAAGGTCACTGCTATCACACAGCCATATGAGAACTGTCTGTCTTCTCCTGACCTCCGTTTCCTGTTTTTCAGCCCATTATTTGTAGATAGCAGGACTTGCTTTCTTATGCCTGAGTGGCTGCATTTCCTGAGGAGCTTTCTCTGCAGCCTCATTTAATCCCCAGCAGCTTCCTGGGCTAATGGAGCAGTTGTGCCCACAGGAGTGTTGTGCTGCTCCCAGCTTGCCTGAGCCTTGGGATGGTGGTATATGATCCAGAGCCAGCAGGTCCAGAGCCACCTCACCACCCTGGTATGTCAAAAATGTACGTGTTTTGGGTCCCCCCTGCATCAATGTGGGGCAGCAACTCTGGACTCTCCAAGGGGCTGGTCTCTGCCCATCATCCAGGGCAGATGCCATCATCTGGGAGTCCTGCAGCCACTGACTCCGGACTGAACAGCAAATAGCAACAGTCTCAGCTCTGCAGAAGTCTGTAATAGCATGTGGCTAATTTGATGTATGCACACGTGCTACCAGGACCAGTGTGGTTTCTGAACAAGCCCAGGTGATTTTGCAGCTGGGATGGGGATCAGGGCACATGTTTTTAACACTCCTGTTTATCTCACATGGTGGTGAGTCAGGTCTAAGACCTTTTTTAACTCTGCCCTCTCCACTTCTCCTTGTTGTCACCCAGCACTCGAGGTTTATCACCAGCAGTTGCATTGGGATGTCCTCCACCAGCAGCACCTGAGGAGTCTGTGCAGTGGCTGTAGCAGCATCAGGGTAGGCACAGCTTGTTTCTCTTCCCACAGGTCTGGACGACAAAAATAACACAAAATGGTGACAATTCTTCTACTGCTTTATTTCAGGATAATTTTCTTCTCCTTCCTTCCTCTGCCCCACTGAGGACGTTTTGGCAGCTCGTGAGCATCCCCCTGTTCACATTCACTGAATGTTACTACAGACATTTCTTTCATGTGACAGCTTGAAAAAGGGATGTGAAAGCTTTCCTTCTTGTCTTCCTGGCCTTTTCCTCCATCATCTGACCCTCATGAATACTCTCCAGCAAACAGTTTGCCTTTCTTGCATGGTAGAATCTGGAAATAATTGCTTGCCACAGCACTTACTTCTATCAGTGAATAATCTTGTGTAATTGCGCTGTGGTCTTTGCTCCACAGTTCATTTTCTTAGCTCAGAAATGTGCTTTTATTTTTTTTAACCATTGCATATATTCTGTTTATTCCCACAATTCATTGTTGCCAGTAAAATAAGAAAATAAGGGATAATCACCACTTAAATACTTTAAAACCAATGCCATGTGTGGGGGGAAAATAAACAACCAAAGAAGGAATAAATCCTACCATCCTCAAAGGAATGTGCATCAAATGTGCTCTAGCCAAAGTACTGGCTTTTTCTGACAGATCATGTAAAAACTCAAGGTCCTGGTAATCTGACAAGCCATAGTTTGATTCTTTGAATCCCTAACAACAGCTCAAAAGTTGGCTGACTTGTATCAGAGGCTCTGTAGTTCTGTTTGTTGCTGATCATTTGTTCGTAATTGGTATAGCAAGCCCTGTGAGCAGGGAATGTCATAATCCTGTGTCACTGTATAGCTCCAAGGAGATTGCTGATAAATAACAATAATATACACACACATAATGGATACAGGCAGCAGCCAAACAGGACAATAATTGCTGTCTTGGTGGAGCTTATTAACTTAAATCAGGCAGAAAGAGATTTTGTGAATGGATCCCACCCTTGTAATTTCCTGGGGAAAAAAAAAGCCAATATACAGCTTTCAAAGTATGTGCCGTGAGAGATGTGCTTCATGTGATCAGGGAAGAGCCACAGATATATGTGTGCCTTTTCTTTCATGGTGTCTAGTATTTGCCCCAGTATTTAGGACAGAGACTAAACTGTCCCTGTTTGATCTGATTGTCACTGTGACCCAGCCCCCATCAGAGCACATTTCCTCACCTAGCATTGGTCCTGCACTCACCCCCATGAAGTGACCCAAACCCAGCTGACCTGAAAGTCCTCCCTAAATCTGGGTGATATTTTAGTGTCTTGGGATGGCTCCCCTAATTTTCAAAGCCCAGGGGTATGTGCTCTGCACACCCTGGTGCAGCTGCCTGACTTTCACACCTCTGAGCAGGACTACTTCAGGTTTTGCTAAAAACTAAGGATGTCCACAGTACAATTCTCTAGCTCCAGTGTTAGCCAAAAGCCCAGCTGCTTGGCTGCTCATCCATGGTCTGTCTGTATAGGAACATATATATTCCAACAGAAAATTCTGGGCAACCTTTGGCCAGATTCGACTGTGCATCCAAGCTGCTCTTTGCCATTTCGTTTATGCAAAGTAGCAGGAAACGTAAGTAAAGTAGCTACTTATTTAACAAATTTATCTCTATTTTACAGCTTGGGATTGATCTAAAGCAGCAGCATAGCATACCTATCCTGAATACATACATTTTTTTAAGACATAAAGGGGAAATCTTGGTCACAGTGAAATCTATGAGTGTTTGCATTCACTACCTTGTGAGTCCTGTCTGAGACTCATCATCAAGTCAATGTTTTTGGGTTCATCTCTACAGATGAACATCACAGCTGAAGTACATTGAGCTGACAACTCCCAAAGAGGAGTCTCCACAATGAGGATTTTCATCTCTGCTGGCTGCCATTAGTGTGAAGTCAGAGGAGTTATCCTCAGTACATACTGGTTTAATTAAAATTAGTCATATCCTCAGTCAGTGGAAATTATCAAAGAGGGAAATGTTAGGGAATTCTCTGCTGCTGAACTGTGGAGAAATGCATGCAGAAATAGGATTCCCAGGTCCCTCACTCAGCTAATGAGGTGCATGGCATGGGTCCCCTTGGTGCAAATGTGGCATAATGAGTGCAGTCTGGAATTGCACTCTCGGGAGAACCAGTCCATCACGCTCCTGCACCGCGGCTCGAGTCTTCTTCCATTCTGAGTTAATAATAAACACAACCCAGCTAAGTGATATACGTGACACGTTTATTACCATGTCCTTTAGAAGCAATTTCCTTTCTGCTCTGTTTTCTCACAGACAGTGTAATTACCAAGTTAAAGAGAACAGAGGGAAAAAAAAGTTTCCAGACTTGATCTTTCCCAGATGAAATGACAAAATTACTGAGCCAGTGTATACTCTTCAGATCTGTAAGGAGATACACCTCAGGGTTAACAGCTGCATTTCAGCAAGTCTTCAAGTGAAGGGACACAGTGAAATCAACTCCATGTAGGTACAGCTTAGTAGCAGGAGATTTTTTCATTATTATACTGAAGCTGTTTGTGCCTACATGGAAGGCAGGCACTGTGACATTCCTAGCTGTGTTTTGCAAAACAAACCCAGCCACCATTTCTGACATAACAGATTGCCCAGTTCCATACAGGAAAAAAAAAAGAAAGAGGCAAAATCCTAATGCAGTAGGAGCAGGTGACCATTGACTTTGTCACAGTTAGGATTTCCCTCATGTGCTGCCTCATCTTGGGCTGTGCAGGGTGAACGCCCTGGGTTTTGCATTTATTATTCTTCCTGTCCACTCTGCAGCCCCGTCACCAGGGAACCTGTTCAACTGAGGACCAGAAAATAATCCCTCAACTGCAAATTGCTCTGCAGCAGGTGCCCTAAGCTGTCCTATGCATAATAGCTGCATATTGAGCACAGTGATGCTGGTTAATGGTTGGATTTGATGATCTCAGACATCTTCTCCAACCTTAATGATTCTGTGATTCATAAACCAGAAAGCTGAGAGGAGTGTGAGTGAGGGTGTGCAGGCTGAGAAGCACAGGGGAAAAAAAAGGCCTTTGGATTTCCCTGCACCAGTGTGCCCAGTGAGAAATAGTTTCCATACATGCTTTCAGCTCCTTCTGCTTGGAAAGAAAGGACACAGCCCCAAGGCATGATCATTACAATGGGTTCTATGTAACTTGCTCCTTTTAAGCATTTGTCAAACTGCAGTGAGCACAGGATAGTGTGGCAACGTGTCCTCATTCAGACGTGGTTCCCATGGGCAATGGATCATGCTGGGAACCGGACAGACCACTGCTGGGTTCTGGCACAGCAAGGCAACCTAAGGTGCTTGTGTTTTAACCTCTAAAACCCCAAATTATTTGGCTCCTGAGGGTCTGCACTGAGTGTTGGTCAAAGCAACAGGGGCACTGTCTGGGTGGCAGGACTTGGTGTTAAATAATCCCCTGCAAAGTGCTCTCTGCTTCCCTGTTGGTCGGGGATTTGGAAACTTTCAGAGCAGACTGCAAAGCTAGCAGTTGTGTGAGTCTGCCCACTCCATATTAACTTTCAAGAAGAGCAATTTAGCAGTAGAAAAACAAGGAGGCAGAGTCAGCCAGCAGGAGGGTGATGCGATGGAGTGACACAACACGTGCCATGGTGTGAGGCAGACAGGGATCCCACACTCACCTTTCTCCAGCACCACCAGGCCAAGGGCACATCCAGACCAAGCATGAGGAGGATCCCTTGGAAGGGTCAAACCCCTCTTCCTTGTGGAGAAAGTCTCAGGAGCTGGTTTTCAGGGGCTGCTGTCCTGTGAGGCTGGTTTTGAAAGCTGGGTCTGTCAGGGCAGGAATTGGGATCCCTATAGAGTCCTCCCACCTCCAAAAAACCTGTTGTGTGACCCTCATGGCCATCCCAACCAGTCAGTGGGCCTGGTGCCCCAGAAGAGTTCCTGCTCCTTGCCAGGCAGCTGTCATGGCTGGCTTGAATGGAGATGTTTCCTACAGCCCAGGGCAGAGATGGACACCTCGGGTCTGTGATTCTGGGATATCCCCATGCTGCGGGTCAAACAAAGAACTAATCAAATTTAATCTTTCCAAGGCAGAAACCATGGGCCAGATTTCAGCTGGTGTAAATCAGCATGGCTCTGCTGGGGTCAATGGAACAAACCCATCCTGTGCCAGCACAGGCTCTGGATTGGTGCCTGCCATTGTGCACAGTCACAAACACTGCTGAGTGCCATGAAATTAGAATGAAAGATTAATAAAATCATATTTTGCATTGTCCTCAGCACAGACAGGCCATTTGAAATAGCACACCAGCCACGTACTGTTGGTGGCTCTGAACCATGTTGCTTTCAAAATACACTGCTGTGTATAGAAATTAATATGGCTACATGGTGAAAAGTATTATCATCTGCATTATTTGTTAATTTAGGCTTATGGCTAAACAATTAACTTCATTTAACCTTATAGTTTTTATTTTAAATTGCATACAGCACTTCCAAGTGCTTTATAATCTCAGCTGTTCTCTAGACTGCTTTCCTGGGAATTTAAGATGTGGTGCCTCTCAGGGTTCTGCTCATAGAGTGTCCTCAATACCAGTTAGAATCAGTGTGCTGGAGGAAACATCTCTTCACTTTTTCTTCTCCTCCTGCAGAATTCCTCTTTATTGACAAACTCCCCGAGAGAAGGTTTCATTGCAATTTAGGATAACCATGGTAATTTAGCAAATTGAAGTCCACTCCTCTCCTTTGACAATATCTATGATATTGAGTGAAAGGCTTAATATGCACACGTTTTTGTTTGGAAGCAGCATCTCAGGACTATGTACTAGCCAAACAGCCAGCCCCTTTTTCCCTAAATAAGAAAGTTTTTTTAAAGTCAAGCCATTTACTCCCTATGGCTTAGACTCTGTTCCAGAAATTGTAATTGAATTTTGCAACTTCTATCTCAAGTTTACTGGCTTAGGATATTAAAAGTTAGTATTGCCTTAAAAGCAGTAATAGTAGATTAGCTCTTTAATCATATCACACTTCTGATTTGCAACAGAAACAACATTTTGGTCCAGCTGAAGACTGGAGCTGAAAAAAAAAGAACATCAAATTTCATTTCTTGGAGATGTAATAGCCTTTATTCTTGCAATTACTCACCTATGTCTTCTCAGATTAGAGTTAATTACTGGGAAAGATAAGCTGCTCTTTCTTTCGTTGTTACAGCTGGGCTGATATTGGATCAGTATGACTTGGTACATGCTCATTGCACTTTGAGAGACATATTCTCCAGTGAAAATTGACAGAACAATTTCAGCAGACATAAAACCTTCTCCTGAATTTGCACAATGAATTTGCAGATGCTCCTGCCACAGAGTAAGTTTCCATACAGACAAATCAGGAGAATGGTGATGTGATGTGATGTGATGTTCTCTTAGAGGTTATGAATTCATGAACCTTCAAATGTGTTACTGCTTTGATTTCATGTCCCTGGCACAGCCAGGGTGGTTTGCTGTGCATTTCCTCATAGAGAAGGAGCCTTACAAGGTCAGCTGGATGACAGCAGTAACCTTAACAGGCTTTGGATATGCTAAAGGGCTGTCAAGCCTCTGCAGATCCCTGTTTGATGTCCTCTTACCTGGAAAAGATTTCCCAAAGGAAGGGGTTTCCAAGCAGCTGTTGCTGGTTCCTGGACTCGGGTTTTGTCCCTGCATTTCAGAAAATATCTTCATAGCTCAAACTGGCAAAGCTTGGGATCTTGTGGTGCAATCTCACGTGTGGTACCTGTATCAGACATGTCTCAAAGGTAGCTCTGATTTCTCCTGGAGCTCCTGTTCCATGTCTGGCCACTTAAGACAGGTATTTAGGCCCACCAGATCTGTATTGTACTAATTGCCATGGCAGATGTGTGAAGGTAAAACATTAATTCCTTTGGAAGCATTAATGCCTGGAGTTCAAGGAGATATTCCCTTGATCTTAAGGATCCCAATGTATCTCTGTTGACCCAAGGACAGTGGAAGGAGGAAAGAATTGTCTAAAGAGGAGTCAGAGCTGCTGCTGCTCTGATCCATCCCTCTTTCCTTTCTCTCTTCTTTGACTGCCAAGAAAGCAGGTTGATATTGGCCTGATCCATTAACAGCCTGTCTCTATCCTCACAGCCTCCCACCTCAGCTCTGCCGTGTCTGTTACCTCTCTGATTTTGCACATCATCACCCATTCAGCTCCCTTTTCTCATTACATCTGGGAACCTTTGCTGTCAGAGGGGCTCTGTTCCCTGCTGCAGCTCCGGGTTTGGCTGTGAGATGTCAGGAGCCAAAGCCAGCATTGCTCAGCCCATGTACACCAGCAGGGCACTGGGCTGGACAGGGAGGCTGCCAGCCTGAAGTCCCTCTCCACTGTGGCCTTGCTGCCTACCCTGGGGGTCATTTCCTCTCAGAATTCCCTGCTTCATCCCAGCTGGGTGAACTCCTTTGCTATTACGGATGGGCTGTGCTTTCCAAACATTTCTAACTATCCGTGCACCATCATGCTTGACTTCCCACCTGTCTTCATTCAAATCCCCCTTGAACACTCAGTCCTTTCAAGAGGCCTATAAATGCTAACCTAAGTCAAGATAATGTCATTATCACTGCCATCGATGAAGTAACCCATCAAGTGCTGAAATAAATCATTTTCCCTGGGGATTACTGCCTGAAAGCCAAATGTAATCAGTAAAGCTTGGGTTTGACAAGGCTGTCACAGATAGAATTCATTTACTAATGAGTTCCATCCTAAAAGTCCACATTGGTAATGTGTCTGTGATTTTAAAGAGACATTATAGAGACCTTCTTCTCAGTATTTTTTGCTTGTTAGATATGCTGCTTGTCAGATAAGTCTTCCCACTTGATGAGCAAGTTTTTTTCTGCCTCTTCTCTCAGCTGAATAATAGGTCTCTCAGCATTGTGTTGCCAAATGCTGTTTTCTAAAAATCTTATTTGATCCTTTGGAATAGGGATCAAATCGGCCAAAATCAACGCACCAGCTGTGCTATTGCTGGTCCATGGAGGGATACTGCCTTTTGCAGAGGTTTTTACAAAAGAGTTCCTCCTGACAACTGCTGAGTGAAAAAGAAAGGTGCTATCTGTTCACCATGCTATCAGGAGAAAACTTGAATCATCGATAAGGGTGGTTTCTAAGCAACCAAATGCAGTCTACAACCATAATAACAGCACTTTGAAAGTAAATCACTTAGTCTGGTACATGCCCCACTCTCCAATTAATGGCAAATTCTTATGAGCTGTATTGTCTGGCAGACACACATTTAAAGGGCTGAAGTATTTCAAAAACAACACTTCAAGTGGTAGAACAAAATTCAGAGTAAATTCAAATCTCCCAAAGACTAATAGCTTTATAGAGTTTTTACAGAAAATGCCCTAAAGATTCTAATGGAAAATAACAATTCTTACCTTTTCAACCCTATAGGATATTCCTGTGAATTGTGTCTCTGTTCAAGGCTGACTCTCCAAAGCTACAGAAAAAAAAATTGCCATAGGTTTTTGAATATTTTTCCTGATTTTTCCAATATAAAAGTGACCCACATATCATCAATGTAGTGTTTATTATAGTGCAGAAAACTCTCTTCGTAAGAGAATCATATACTACATCATTATCTGCTCTACTGAAGTGTAAAAACCAGTTAAAGTAGGATCAAAATGATCTTCTTCAGCAGGTAATATTGCAGGAGGTGATACAGAAACCTGTAAAAAGTACCTTTCCCTGCCACAGACCACTTCCCAAGTCCTTTACTCATCAGCTTGACTCCTTGCCATGCATATTCCTTTCTTCTTTGCTTCTCTTCACTATCTTACTGCAGAGAGAAGGTGATGCTCCCTAGTGAGCTGGTCCTAGAAAAGGTCTTCTTGTCTGTCCCTGGTAGCCCTTCTCCTCTTCCCATGGGCAGAGCAGCATGGGGAACAGCAGCCCCCAGTTTCTCTCAGCTGAGATGCAAGCCAAGACGACTCACATCTCCATCCTCCTGGTACATTTTAACAAGCAGGGAGGGATTTAGAGGACCTGACTGGCCATGAAAAGAGATGTTTTAAATGTTTCAAAATGCACTGCAGAAGAGAGCAGGCAGCAGGTGGTGGGTGTTCTGTGTGGCTTTTGTGAGGAGGGAAAGGACAGCAGCTCTTTCTCAGGTGGCCCCATCAAGGATGCTGCCAGGAGCAGGGTGCTGCTGACACAGAGCACTGGGAAATGGGAGACTGGGGAAGCAGGCATCCTTTCTGGTTAGGGACCAGCTGAGAGGGGTGGCAGGGAGCCTGGAGATGCCTGCTTCTTCATGTGCATGGTGTTGAAAGGGCCACAAACCCTGCGGTCCATGTGGGAACAAGGACCAGAACTTCAAAAAAGCAGATGTTTGCTGGGGGAAACACTGGCACTGCGGCCACCCAGGAGCCTAAGCAGTTTACAAAAAGCTTTTCATGCTGCAGTTTGGGTCCTTTTAAGTGGCATGCTAAGATAGTCCCATAATTTCTCTTGACCTAGGTATAAAATGGGAAATAGAAATTGTATACCTGCCATTGCTTTATCTGATTTGTCTAGATTGACAGTGTCTGGCATGATGATAGTGCTGAACAGAACTGAAATACAAACAATACCAAATAACTTCCCAGAGGAGCTGTAGAAGCTCAAGGATGCAGCAAACAAGGGTGGGAATCTGGGTCTAGGACATGAGGCAGGGAAATACTGTGACTGCCTTAGTTGCAGACCTCTACGCTAACATACATTTGACAAATATTTAAAAATTTTTTGATGGCATCATAGAATCTCTCCATATGTTAAATGCTCCTGGCAAGCTTGATATATTTAGTTGTGTGAACATAACCTCCATTTCTTCAAATGCATGCAAGAACCAACCTCCTCTCCAACTACTCATGGAAGGACATTTGATCAGAATCCTCGACACAGGGCAGCCTTTGGGGAGCAAAAGGTCCTTGAGTCACAGCAAGCCACCATATGACAATGCTCAGTGGAGGATGCACAATGAAATTTAGGAAATTATGGGAGAGGAGGCATGAAGGGAGGAACCCCTTTTGCAGCAAGTATGAGGATGTCTTAGGCTGAGTCAGATTTGGAGATGTGATAAACAAGACAGATGTTTCAAAAGTAGAATTCTGGATACTTGTAGGGACTCTCACCTAAAGCCAAAGAGTTCTTTAGGATGATGAGAAAAGTACAACAAAGAAGTGTAATATTGTAGGTTTTATTACCCCCCAGATCTATGTATTTCTCATGCTACCTGATTAAAGATCATATCTTTTTTAGAAACCAAAGTGAATCCTGGGAGTACTTCAAGGTCTGAAAGGAAGAAGTCCAAGGAATGTTTGTTCTAGTGGAGAGATTATGTCATTTTTTTAAAATTTCAAGATATATTTCACATGTATATATGAAAAAGGGGCAGCTATTTATTGTTGCAGTGAGCAGCAGGGTGTTACGACACACTGCAGAAGACAAGGGTAACCACATTCTTGTTAATAGATTCCTTGAGGTAGATTAAACAACACTAGATGATCAGTGTTTATAATACACACATGTAGGGTTTATTACAGAACACTTTGGTTGCAGAAGAAAACAGGTATGTAGCCATCTTGGTTATTATTGTCTATAGCAATATAAAAAAATGAAATCACTGCAATATAAATGTGCAACAACATCACCCAAGGACATGCAGGAGGGAAAAAGAAAGAGAAAGGAAAAGAGTGCCAAGTTCTCACCAACTGTAGGCTGGGTTAATTGAAGACTTGATCCATCAGGTGCAGGGGAATATTGAAGAGTGGTGAGGGAAAAGCCTTGGGAAAACTCACAGAGCACAACATCTATTTGGTTTATATTCACTCAGGTTCAGATGGGAATGCCCACATACCTGCCCTGAGGCACGAGCTTCATGCTGGGTGATGCAATGTTGTGGATCATGGGACACTTTGGGGGGCTCCAACAAAGGACCCCAGCATCTCCACAAAAGGGGGAGTGTTTTGAGTCATTATCCTTTAACAGTTCTGGCTCTCACACCAGGAGTAAAGGACACAAACCCATCCACATGAATCTAAGGGCAGTGAATTTCTCAGCTGAAACTAAGAAGGAGCTTGTGAGCATGGCTTCCTCGTTGACATCAGGGCACTGCCATGCCTGACAACGTCTGGAGAGGTTTTGGTTCTGGTTGACCTGGTGGTCCATGCTAAGAGGAACTCTTGAGGCGAGAGTAAATTGATGCATTAGGCAGTGGCTACCCTAGACTTGTGATAGTGGAGGGCTGGTAGGAGAGGCTGGGATAGGATACCCATCACAGACCTACCTCTGCTCTCTGTGACCCATGACAGCCATCCAAACATGGGCTACTATTCCTGAAACAGCCCCTGCCTTCACCATGTCAGCCATAGATGTGTTCTCACAGCACAGGACCAAAACACTGAACAGCAGCTGCCATGTGGAGAGGGCATAAGGAGTGGAAAGTTCTCACCCCAACACCCACATCAGTCACCCGTGTTATTAATTACCTGCAAGGAAGGAATTAGAAAGTACAGAAGTAAGAGATCTCTGGGGTCTTCACAGCTCTTGGAAAAGCAGACTTAAGAAGCCCTGAACCTCCTTCTCAGGGCAGTTTCAGATATTTCTCTCCTTTTTTAAAAAATTCCATGTCAGCTTCTCGGCTGTACTTGCATATGGGGTACATATGGAGGAAAGAAAAAAAAGCAGTGACTGGCGCCAAACAGGGCCTGCTGCAGCCTTTAACAGTCTTCTCCTCTTACTATTAAAATGCAGCTTTGCCCAGTGAAAATGCTGCTTTATTGCTGCAAAAACACTTCCCAAAGACACGGTCCTTGGAGCACAGCAGGCAAACGTGATGTGAAGCAGTCGGCTTCAGAGTGGCAGGCACAGGGGCTGAGTGCAGCAGGTCAAGGCTGTCCCAGAGACTCCAGCCCTGCTCACCTGGCTAGCAGGGAGCTGCTTGTAGGTGGTCTGAACAGTACCTGGGCTGGGGTTCTTATGGGGAAAAGCAGCAATGATGCATGGTTCAGGATGCCCTGGATCACAACTCAGGGGATGGGACCATGCTGAGCCTTCATCCATCCATCGTGGTTTGCTCCCCACATGGGCAACTCTCCTCCATCTCGGCTGGAGGTTAGTGGGGACATCTCTCCAGCTCCAACAGACTGTTTTCACCTGGGACCTGGCTCTCTCTCCTTTCCACATCTCCACAGTCCTGGCCTCATTTCCGTGCTCCCCAGTCTTTGTGCATCAAAGAAAAATTGCACATAGGAGGATGACTTCTGCATCCCACCACCATGTCGCAGTCTGGGGCCTTCTGCTGTCCTGTATTTTGCATGGCACTGCCCAGAGGAATGAGCCGTGGTGGGGGCCAGGAAGAGAAGCGAAGGCAGGACGTGGAGGAGGACACGCCGATGAGGCCAGGGAAGCCCATGGGTTTTTGAGGCTTGTGGCGGGCTGTGGCTGAGCTGCTGTACCCAGGGAGAGGCTGGCAGCTCCTCTGAAGCCCCGTGCCCCGTCTGCCTGCCAGCTGCTCTCCATGCTGCAGCTGCCCACAAAGGCAGCGTGGGCGGGAGGAGGAACGGGAGCGATGCCGGGGCTCAGGTTTGCAGGGATGCTGAGCTGCCCCCAGCGGGGACGGGAGATGTGCTACCCACGCACCATTGCAGGGCGGATTTTGGGAGCTGTGACTGTGAGCTACGGTCCTTGGGGTCTTCCTCCCCTCTTCCACACCACCTGGCAGTGTTTGAGCAGAAGTCAAAATCTATTTGTGATCAAGACAAATAGCACTTCAGTGGGATGCCAACTACTTTTGCAGGCATTTGACTTGATGCTGTAGAAGGACGGTGCTATTTACAGTGTGAATCTGCATCAGGACAGTGCTGACCACATAAACCTAAGTCACTGTTTCAGAGATGCCCAAAAGAGGAAAGAAAATAAGGCCTTAACAAGGTCAGTGGAGTCTTAACCCTTTCTGCTGGTTCTTGCCAAAGTCCCTGAGAGCTTGTTTTTCAAGAGTTGTTTTCTTGCCTGCACTATCTGTTCCTGTTCTCATGCACTGTGTGCTTCTCACCCACCTGGCTGCACCCTCAGCAATCTGTGAGGGCTGCACACCCTCTTTAAAGGCAACAGCAGGCTGTGAAATACTTTGTTATCAAAGCTCTGTCTTTTGGCCGTACTGCACCTGTCATCAGTATACATTCTAAGGCTTCTTGCATGACACTGAAGAGTTTTCTTCACCAAACAGGATGGAGAGTAGATGCAGAGTAGGCGGGAAATGGGTACAATATTTTGGGTTTTTTACCCTTGTCTTGTCTTTCCCTTAGTTCCAGTGTGTATAGCCAAAAGATGTGGTTAGGGACGTGGTTTAGTGGTGGACCTGGCAGTGCTGGGTTAATGGTTGGACTTGATGATCTTGGAGGTCTTTTCCAAGGTGAATGAGTCTCTGGTTTTCTCTTTTTGCTTTCCCTGTTTCACAAATACACACCCATACTTATGCACTACTGCTGATACCCACTCACATCATCTCTTCATGTCAAAGTAAGATTTCTATTCATCTCTTCCTGTAGCAGCCCATTGGTGAAGAGATGAACATTTTAGCAGTTATAATTAGCTGAGATCAATTTTGATGAGTTACTTCAGAATAGGAAAGTGAAATTAAAAGTTAGATTTCATTGTGAAAGAACTGGTTGCATAAAGAGGTGGTGGAATTAGCAAAGAAATATGGAATAAACATAATAAATAATAAAAACAACGAGCTTCAGGAAAAAAATTTGTTTTGTTTTGTTGTGGGGTGTTTTGTTTTGTTTTTTTCCCAACCATTGGTAAGTTTTCAGTATACTTTACCCACACCAAAAGTTACCCTTCTGTGAAAAATAAAAGGATCCCATTTTTTCAGAACAGTCTCTGGGAAGCTGTGATAAATCACGTATATTGTTGTCACCCCACCTCAACCATTCTGAAATTTCTGTGGTGACCACAGCCAGAGACGGAGTTGAAAAATATTGGGTTGGAATGGAAAAGAATGAGTGGCTGCTCTTGGGCTATAAGAAAATAACACAGGTGTTAAAGTGTCTTCCAGTGCCAACCCAAACAAAGAATGGTCTGTGCTTAATTTTCCTTGGAGTGACAAGGGTGTAGTTTCCAAATACAATGAGATTTCTTTCCATAAAATTTAGTTTATGAATCAAGATTACGTTTTCAAACTGAGAAATTAACAAGTCTGTGGATTTCTGGATTCATATGCTTTGACAAATGAGGTTGATTTTAATGGCATTAGCACTGAGTGGACAAATGGGACTAATTTGCAGGATAGTGGGTTCCAGATATAAAAAAATTGTTGGTGATAAAGATTTATGCATACCGTGTTCACACTGATGAAGTGCTTGGTTGTTGCTACTTAAAATTTAATACTAGTTCCTCTTGGATTTTTTTTTCTTTTGTTTTCATCCTGTGGCCTTTTTGAGGGCAGAGAAAGAAGAAGACAGAAAAAGGATTTAGAGGATGTGAACGGGGTCACGCTCTGCACGCGCTAAAGAAACAACAAATTGTCTGAGGTCATAGACATTGTTAAATTGCACTCAAAACGTCCAGTGCTTTTGTTCCAGCTGATATCCTAAAGCAGATGTTTGGTTGTTTATTCAGCCAGTGGAGATAAAGCTGAGCTGGCTGTGGTGGGGACTGTCGCCTGCCTGCCTGGGGCACTGTGCCAGCAGGAGATGCTTCAGACCCTGGAGCTGTGCTTTCCTTCCCAGCAAGGGGAATGATGCCTGCACGAGTGCTGAGGGAAAGGTGCCTGAGACCCAGAGGGTGGTGGGGACATCCTGGCTCAGCTCCCTCCTGCTGCTTTGCAGGAAAAGAAGAGGAAAAGGTGTGGGGATTTCTAAGGCAAGGCATAACTTCTGCTGCTGGATCTTTGGTGGTGTTTCCAGGCTGTCCCAGGAGGGAAACCGGTGGAAAGGCAACAGCTTTTGTTGCCTCCCAGAACTATCCATGCCTATATGGGACATGTGGGTATTCCCTCTCCCAAGGCAGGAGGAGGGCAGAGCAGTTCTTGGGTTGAGTTCCTTATAAAGGCCACTGATTTCAGAGGCAGTTTTAGGCAGTTTTGCATCAAAATGTTTTTAAGAGCTTGAGGGTTTTTTGCATATTGAAGTGGCAGCACTCTGGGAAAGCTTTGGTGGGCTCTCAGCTCCTCTAAACACATTTCCATAACAGCTGATGCCATGGAATAGCATCAGGCTCTGAGTTGCTTCAAGCAGCATCATAAACCTGGTGGTAGCAAAATGCTTCTCTGGGCCATTCTGCCTCCAGAACCTCTTGTCATGCACTGTTGGATGGGATGCTGAGTAGATTAGGCAGAACTCCTGGAGCTACTGAAATATTGTGACCTTTAAAGTGACCTTGTTCCTCTATCAATGGCTAATATCAGCGACTAATGATCTTTCTTTTCTGACTGATCTTTTAAAAAAATAATTATTGGGCTGTGGTGTAAGGTAGCAATTGCAAATAGACAACATTTATTTTGACTTATCAAAGTAGACAAAAACAATCCCAAGAAATGTCAGAAGAATGGGCAAGTAAAGTTCTATTGCTCTATATAATATAATAATATTCCCTTTGTAATGTGGGTTTGCAGTTTCATCTCATAACATAAAGAGCAGGTAGCTCATGTGCCTTTCTGAAGGGCACATGAGCCCTTCTAATTCACTCCTGTAACTGTCTGGCACATGCCTTCTGTTCAGCTATTATTAAAAAAAAATAAAATGTGATCAGAATAATCTTTTGCCTCCTGAATTTCTTACTTTCTTCTCACTTATTTTTGCCCTAAGATATTCTTGCCATTGTTTTTTCTTGGGGATGTTACATAGAAGACTTTAACCTGTAACAGTTGTTTAAAATTAACTCTGGCAAAATGCATGTAATATCATCATAATATTCTAATAGGAGGTGATTTCGCTGCTTCAGAGACCAGAATATCCATGCATAGCATCTGGCGAATTAAAGTCCAGGAGGGAAGAAGCTGGCAAAGAAGGCAGGGACACAGATGAAGACAGAGAAAGCCAGTGTCTTTTTCCTTTTAACTGCTGGCACCTTCTACCAGCACACCTGCTCCATGTCCCCAACATCTGCTGAGCTGATTTGATGAATCTCTACTGTTAGGCTTGTTTTCATATTTCGAGGTTACATGTCTGAGGTCTAGGGCTGCTTTCATCCTATACCTGGAGCATCAGAAGTAAACATGCAGCTGACTGATTTCCCATATCTGTCAAAATTGGGCCTCTCTAGGGAGCGGTTCACCTGTTGGGTGGGACATATCAACATCTTTTTAAAATAGACTAAGGCCAGTTTGGCAAAATATTGTTCCAAAATCATCTGTCTATATTGACAATTCAGGCGGTTCAGGAAACACTGCCAAGGAAATGGACCTCCAAGTCACTACACCTAAAAGAAAACATTTCTGCCCTTTGCCCAGCAAATAATATTTGAAGACAGTTAGAAAAGCATCTTTCAATCACTTTGCAGGGGTGTTTTGTACCAATGAAGATGAGGCTGGGTGCTCAGTGGCATTGTCAGATGCATTTCTGTCAAGATCAATAGGAGTTGGCAAGGTAACACTTTTCACATTCTGTGAAGTAGAAGCTCTTCTTTCTAAGCTAGCCATTAAACGCTCAGGAATCTAAATCTCCCTGAAAATCCCAGTCCTCGGGAGTTAAGTTGCTTTTCAAAATGGTGTATTTGGGACCCTAAGTCATTTTTCAGAATGCCCTTTTGAAATGTGTCATTGTAGATCCTCTTAGATGCTGATTGTGACCACAATATATTGGGGAGGGCTTGTGAGAGCCAAGAAAATTTGATTACCTATTTGTTGAGCATGTTCTTAGGCAGGACAAGTGAAAAGAGTAATTTTATTTAGCTTGAAGTATCTGGTAAACATAAAGAGAAAAAGAGCTCTGCAGTTGGACAGGTCTTATCTCAGTATCTTTATTTACATTTTCAAAGAACACTGACGCAATCAAGCTACCAAAAGAACTGCTTTCCATCGGCCTGGGAACAGAAACAAATTAGTCTTTAATAGTGTTGTGTGAAAACTCTGGTGAATGTTATGTAAAACTGTGCAAACAGAATGTTTGTGTTCTAGTTCCAGGTCATTTAGTGGGCAAAAAGAGAGACATTTTGTGTGAAATAGCCATGAAGTGGTTTGCTATTATATAAGGATAGGAATTGCTAGATCAAACTAATGGTGACATGCCGAGAAACAGATGCTTCAAAGCAAAATGCAAGACATCCCAGTGTGGATAATTATGAAATAATCTGACCATAGGGGAAATTTCTGCATAAATGACTTTAGTCCTAAAAGGCTCCATGTTTGTATTGCTTCTGAAAAGGTTTTAGTCTGATTTCCCACAGACACAGGGCTTATGCAACCAGTGTGCTGCCTGGCTGTGCAAATCTCTGCCTCCCTCCCTCCCTCCCTGTCTGCTGCCCTGTTCCAGCAACCTCTGAACACGTCCCAACTCTACCACATGGAGCAGAGGGGAGCAGGTCTCACAAATAGTTAATTTCCTACAGGTTTCATTAATATAAGCTGCTCCCTAGTGAGCAGAGACAGGTAATCATGCCAGCTCAAGGTGAGCTTACACCTCATTAGAAACCAGAGAAAGCACACAGGAGAGCATCTTATGAAGTGTTCCATCTGTGGGAAAAGCTTCAACTATGGCTCTCCATCAACATGAGATGCAAATGCTAGGTAGCCACTGGCACTAATGGTGCTATCTCTTTCTCCTATTGATTACAACTGTGGATATCCCCAGGATTTAATATAAATGCTTAACTCTTTGTGACTGAACGTTTTCTCAGCATTTATAACCTCCAGGAGCAATGAGTGCTAGTTGCTAGTTGAATAAATTGCAGATAGGACGTTTCCTTTAGGTACTTGAAATCTACAGATTTCTGTGTAGCTCTTCCCATAAAGCAGCTGGGCTTAATTAGTGCATGATGCTCTTTATGGGCCAGCAGGCTAATTTGTAAATTAATTAGAAGTAAGTTGAAGGCAGTCTCCTGCCCTTGGGAATGCTACAATTAATTGCTTCAAGGTGTTGAAACCTTGTCTCTGCCACACTGGGCTGGTTGACCCTTCTCTGCAGTCAAAATCATGTTAGAAAATTTATGTTCTCTCTCTACTCAGACCAGGACAGGGTCACCCCATGGCATCCATCTTTTTCACACTGGGATTCTGTGGAATCCTCAGGATGAAGATACAGTGTCTTCAAAGCTTGGCCATCTTCTCAAGGACCTGGGACACAGTGAGCTGCCCCATGCCAATCTTGCAGTGCCCCTTGCACTGTCAAATGCCACATCTTGTACCTCTTCTTCATCACCTTAACAGCAGCATGAACTAAATGTGGCCTCCTAGGAGAAGATCCGTGGTCCTTGCCATTGTGCTCACATTGGCTCTGGTGGTGTTTAATACTGAACAAAAGTCACAAAAGGAAGTTTTAAGGTGGAAAGTGGGTCCTCTAAACTAGAAGGAGATATGTATATGTGTTTCCCACAAAAAAACAGCTGGTATAACATTGCTAGTGGGGGTGATGTATTCATAGATATTTTGACAACTTCTCAAGGCAATTTGCTTTCAATTTCAATTGTGCAACTTGCCTTTTACTTTCAACTGATGTTTGTGCGAGGACTTCATTGTTCCTAGGAACAGTATTGCAAAGGATCTTTGACACACCCACCTCTGGACTGCTTGCTCCTAAAATGAAGTAAGCAAAATAAAATCAATCTATATTTCATTTGGAAGCCCCAAATGATTTATAAGATGAACCAACTTGCCAGGGACAGTCAGAACTGGCAAGTATATGTCATGTTGGAGATGGTGGATTACACGATTCAGCTGCTTGACTGAAACCCTCAAATATGTAGGAAAACATAGCTCTGGAGCCTATTTAGGCAAGACATTCATTGAATAAGTCCAGAAATATATATGTATATATATACAATGTATATACATTTGTCCCCACAGTGAGCAGAGCCATGTGTTCATTCAGTTTTCTTGGAGATGTGGCTCTGATTCACACAGAAGTGCTGAAATAACCCAGCGGGCTGAGACAGCAGCAGCACAGCTCTGCAGGTCAGAAGGGACACAGACTCTGGTAAATCCAAAAGACTGATGACACTTCTTATCAGTTTCTTCCTGAAACAAGGCTCTGAAGAATTTTGCTCGGTCTTTTTGTGAAGTAGCCGAGTGTCGTGTGTTTTTGACAAGATGACCTATTTGGTGTGACACTGTGCCTCCCTGGGAAGCTGTATCAGGATGTTATTTTCCATACCTTCTCTTTGGCCCTTGTACATTTGTGTCCATGCGTGCAATATACTTTATGTTCCAGTCTTCTCCTGCATGTCTACCACACATCCTTGTTTCTACACTCTCACATAATCTATTTAAAGGGTGATATTTTTGGCTTTTAAGAGTGGTGTTAACAAGGATCAGATGCTGCCATCACTTAGGAAAAAGCTAGGTTTCCTTTGCCAGTTGTACTATGCGCCGGTGAAAAAAAAGAAAATAAAAATAATCCATCTGCGTGGACATTACAGTGAAGTTCTTGTATTTAGCAGGTGAAAAGCCAGTACTCGGCCTGTAGTGAGATTTGCTCATGGAAAACCCCTGGAAGCTGTTTTTAGCAGCAAGGCATTAGTCACCCTTGGAAGGCTGCTGGCTGCTCCGTGGCCCCGGCTCGCGCGGTGCCACGCCAGGCCACGTGCGGGAGCGCCTTGGATGCCGCCCTGCGCCCACAGCCACTCGCCACAGGTGCTGACATCAACTGCACGGCTCCTGCTTGTTTTAGGAAAACATGAGCTCACCTTCCAGACAGCCTCCTCGGCAGCCAGAAGGTGTGGGCTGTGGTCCTGCCGTGTTCTGGGGGGCCAGGAGGGATAAGGCTCCACGTATGCAAGGATATGCAAGGCGGCATTTCTGTCCTACAGGTCTGGGGACATGGGTGGTCAGGAGACAAAGCAAGGGTGAGGAAGGGCTGAGGGAGGGATGTTTTCCATGTCAGATGGAGATCAGGCAAAGAGGAGACAGCAGAGCCGTGAAATCATGGAGAGAGGTCTGAGGATTGGAATCTATTAGATCATCAGAAGTGGTGGATTAAGTCATGCTGCAGGAAGGCTAAGGCAACTCCTAAAAAACTTAGGGAAAATACAGGTGGTGAAGGAAGTAGTCAGTTTAATAGACTGGAAATCTGGCCTGCAGGGATGCCACCTCAGAGCAACGACTCTTCCTGGGAAGAAGAAAGGCAGCTGCTGCCTGCTGGATGGTTACTCATCCTCTCCAATCTCCAGTTCCCCCTGATCTCGAGCACAGCTGGGCCAGCCAGGGAGGGGACTCTGGCTCAGTGCCCCGAGGGGAGTGCCAGATTTGTCTGGCTAGTGGAGGAGAGGGAGGAAAGCCCCAGTGAGGATGGCACTGTGCTGGCTGTGCAGACGTGGGGATGTGCTTTGGCACGAGTTAGCAGAGGCTCAGCCAGGTCCCTTCTCCCAGACCAGCCAGCCCTTTCCTTCCTCTGCAGCTGAGACTGGGATTTGCAGAGAATAAAGGCTGCTAATACACAGTGTCATTGCTTTATAAGGAAATGTCTTGAAATAATATAGCCTTTGTTGATGCCTTTATTTTATGACAGCCTAAGAGTGTGTGGACCTTGAACTGGATAAACAATGTTGGGAACACTTTTTCTGATGGAGGGTATTAAACAAATATGAAAGTGTTAGAAAAGATACAGCATTTCATTTAGACATGTTGAAACACTGTGATGTTTTGCTTGGTGAATTTTCAGGGCCTGGATACCCTTCATTCAAAATACCTAGAAAGTAACATATGAAAAGTATGACAGAAAAAAAAGGTTGAACAGAGGGTCTTGTTTGATACAAGGTGGTTGGGAGAGGAACACTGGCTGTCTCAGCTCCTGAATTATCCCTTCAGTTTTTCTGCTAAGACTGTCCTGGAGCAATGGAACAGTGGGCTCTTAAATCGTGACAGGGGATTCTCCTGGTGCAGGGAAAGCTTCTGGGTGGCCCCAAGGTGAGCAGGTTGCTTAAGAGAGGCTTCAGTTGTGTTTTAACCAGGCAGGTCTCTCTGTATAGGGCAGAAGGCAATGCACAATGCACAATGCACAATGCAGCTGAGAAACTCTCTCCTCTGTTTCCATTTTGTGGCTTCTGCAATAATCTTTCCAAGGAACCTTATAAACCTCTAAGTAGTGGGGTTTTTAAAACACTGCTGTTATGGTAATAGTTTAGTTCTGCCTCCTTTGTTATGTGTTAATGGTGCCCTTCTTTTAGGTCTACTAATAAAAGAAACTTAAACCTCAGTGTGAAAGTCCTTGTAAAGTTACAAATCAAACACATTTGTGCTGGTTCTCCCCGATATACAAGACGCTGGGTGGCTGCTGCATCGGGGCCAAGTGTCAGACCTTAGCCAGGGACCTTGCCAGGACAGCTGCAGGATCACCACCTCTACCTACAGGGCAGAGCTGGAAAGGAGGATTTTATACAGCAAAAGGTCTCTTAAGTGAGAGGGGAAGGGGTGGGGAAACTTCAGACAAATTTGAGATAATGAAGAATATCACATCTGGAATCTGGATAGAAGGATTCATAATCTGTATCACACTGTGATCATCTCTTTAATGTATATTTTGAATCAACCTAGTGGAATAAATTAATGTGGAATTTATCCCCCTACAAGTGAATTATGCAGGCTTTTTCACAGGACTATGGAAAACTCACAGTTACAGCCTTTAATTCTCTATATTGCCATTTAAAAAAGTGGGAAAAGAGGGATGTATCTGATTTTCCCAAACTGTCCAGGGTGTCACCTACATTCTGTGCAGACAGCCCAGTCCTCAAGGCACTAGGAACCTGCTATCTTTGTGTGGAGGTGATGAGTGAATGTAGATTGGTAGAGTCTGGGCATTTTTGGAGAAAGCTACGGTTCACATGACATCTTGAGAAGTCTCTTAGCTTTATATTTCCTATAGTTTCTGTGAGCAATTGCCCACTGGGAAAATAAATGAAAGAAAAATCTATAGGTGAGTGGGAAGTGTGGGCTGATTTCTGGAGAAAAGTACAGTGGAAAAAACAGTAAGGCTGAATTTAGGCAGATCTAAAAAATATAAAAATTATGCCAACTCTTTCTTTCCTATTGCCAAGACAGTGTGATTTTATAAATAGAAAGAGTGAGGGTTTCTGTAAGTCATTAAGAGGTGGTAGTTTGGCTCCCCTAATCTTGTCTTTATGTGCTTTTGTGCAGAAGCAACAACTGTCCCCTGTGAACACCATGAAAGTTGACTTTGCTTGTCACTAAGTGCCTTCAGAAAAGATGAAGTCTCAGGATAACTTTTTAAGACAGACAGGATCTTGCTGTGGAAGTCCTTGGAGCTTCTGAGAGCTGACAGGCTTCCATATGGTGTAACTTTGGGAGCAGGTGAAATAGGGGTGGTCTCAGTTTTTGTATTCATGGATGGGAGATCAGTTTTGACCCCTGATGATGTTCCAAACCCTCAGGAAAAGTTAAAGTAGAGGGGTTCATGCTGGTGTTCTGGGATGATGGGGCTTGAGTCTGGTATTAAGCCCCTCTTTGTGCATCACACAGTCTGGCAGCCCTGGGGACCTGCTGTTTTATGTGTTTGGGTATGATGAGGTATATGTTCCCAAGGACCAGCCAGGCAAAAGCAGTTGGCCACTTGGAACTGGCTTTAGGGCCAAATCCAAGCCATGAGTCCTCATTTGGGCCATGCTGGTGTGAGGTCATAGACCTGGTTCCTCTCTGAGATGGAAAGGATGTGCCCATGTGGACCACGAAATGAGCTGCTGGAGGCAGAACCCAGTTCCCACATATGCTGTGCTTTCCTTAGGGTGGCAGAAGGAATTAAAGCTTTCAAAAATGGGACAGAAAGATTTTTTAAAAGAAATTTTTTTTGTAGTTGGGAAAAGGCAGAGAAAGTAAGAGAGAGACCTTGAATGGATCTTTAGTTTTGTTGCCAGTGGTCTCAGGACGAAGGCAGGATCCTTATTTTTACACCCATCTGGTTTCTACCACAGGTTACAGCAGCTGACAGGTCTCCACCAGGAGGGTTAGATTCTGTTAAAGCAGCACTTTGTCATGGAAAATATTTTCTGCCGGAACATTTTTGGCTAACTTTGGGCACGAACACGAGAGGCTCTGACAGCCGTGCCACACTTACTTCATCCACGAACAGCACAGAGGCTGCGGAGGGGCAGGAGGGGCTGAGGACACAGCCCCGCCTCTCCGTGGTGATGCTGAGCATGGGCTGCCCTGTCTGCAGCTCTGGCCACCCAGATGTCTGCAGAGGTGAGAGCCTTGGGGCTTGCAGGCAGCAGCATGGGGCTTGGCGGATGGCGGCGGCTGTGTCTGCCCACGCAGGACCTGCTCCCCGGGGGCGAGCCGGCCCTATTACGACTTTCAGCCTTATTCTAATCCGACTGATGGATGGCCAGAGATGCTGACGGGATTAGAGCTCAGCAGAGTGACGAAGCACTTGGGATTTGCCTTCGTGCAGATCCCTGCAGCACACCGAAGGGAAATGGCTGCTCCTGATTTACAAGCTGCAAGAACCTTGCACTGAGGTGGAATGTTTTCTCCACAGTCTGCAGCCACAGCTTGGCCCGACGTGTTTTTGACGGTGTCTAATACGTTGTGCGTGGTCTCGGGCATTGGGACATCATTGTGGGGCTGGCTTCTGTTGGGTTCTGCTTCCCATGTCACCTGGCAGGTGGCAGTTCTGTGGGCACCTCCCTTCTCTCCCCCAGCCCGATGAGAACTTGGGGTTCTTGCTCTTGGGGCGCCCAGCCCTGAGGGGATGATGGTCTGGGCTGCTTGGCAGGTATAAATCACCCAGCACCCTCTCACTGCGAGGTGGATTTGCATCGTTTATGAATTTCATTCGTTGCACTTAAAAAAGACTCCCTTTATTTCCCCATGTGAAAAAAAAAAAAAAAAAAAAAAAGGAAAATTAAGGCAAAGCATTTCTACACATGCTGATTGCTTTGTTTACAGGATCCAAATGCTCCAGACTGAAGCACTAATGCTGCTAAGAGAGTAAATTGCAAGTGCATCGCAGCAATCATCCCTGCCGCTTCCACAGGAACCGAGCACTCCCTCTTGAGTGAGCCTCCCATTTTAAGCCCTGAAAGAGCAGCTTGACACCCTGTGACCTGCCTGGTAATGTTCCTAATCCACCTCTCCATAAACCCAGGTTCCCGAGGGGGGGAGGATCCCGCAGCCTCGCCTGGTGCTGTGCTTGCGGGAAGCTGATGGAGGTGGTCACAGGCTAAGTGGATTAAACCCGGGGAACGTCAGCTCGAAAATAGGAGCTGCAGCCTGACACAAAGATCTTGAGAAGTGAGAGGATTTGTCGGTGACCGGCGCCAGGCCCCCAGAGGAAGGGAGGCAGGGAGGGAGGGTCCTGTCCCGCCGGAATTTCCTCTGTTGGCTGTGGATGTTGGCTGTGTCTGGAGATGCCCGTGGGATTCTCGGGGGATGCTCTGCCTGGCTCCGAGCCCTGCAGCTCACACGCATCCCTGCTAGATGCAGCTGGTGGAGCAAAATCAAAACAAGGTCCTGCGGGGGGCTGGCTGCCAGGACCCGGTGCTCCCTCCCTCCCTCCCCCTCGCCCTGTCCTGGTTTGAGCCCACCGGGTGTCTGGGCTTGGCTGGGATGGCAATGCCTGACACCAAACCCTCTTCCAGAGGGTAACAACACCTGGAGCTAAGAATGAGATGGAGACACATTAATTAAAAAAACCCTAAAACATTAAGAGTTAAAAGTATGATTTTAAAATACAAATAAAATAATGAGAATTATCCTCCCCTCCTTGTGCCTCCCCAAACTTTTTATTTATTATTTTCTTCATGAAGAGAATGATGTTCTTCATGACAGTGGCTGGTTTTACCTTCTGTCTTGTGCAGTGAGAGAGCTTTGATAATCATAGCAGTACCCAAGCTAATGACAGTTCTTGCTCCTCTATAATATCTGATTCTTTTTGACTGCTCCTTTTGCACTTCATCCCATTTATTTGCTTCACATAGAATGCTGTTAAACCTGTCTCTAAAAAGTAGTTGCCCTTGTAATCTGAAATGTGTGTGGATTGTTGGATAACTCAAATGCAGCTCCATGGTGTTTTGATCAAATAGTAAAAAAATGAAACACTTTTAAAAAACCCCAAAACTCTTTGACCCAATATAATCATATTAATGACTTTAAGTTTGAAGCTACTAAGCAGGGAAGATGGACAAATTGAAGCATGATCGTGAGGGGTAGTGACTCTTTTAAGCTCAGTATTTTTAGGATAATAAGCATATCTTTATAAGCATAAGCTTTACATAATTTTCTTAGATTTAAGTACACAAAGGAAGCCCTGCTGGGTTTCACACACATGGGTTCTGAGCTAAAAAATGGCAGCTGTGATCCCCCATCTGTCTTTTGGCCCTTTGGAAAGGTCAGTTTTTTCTTTTTGCCCTAATGCTGCAGGAGTTAACAGCTTAAGGGATGGAAACATGTCTGAAAGTCTCCAGGAAGATAATACTTGGGAAGACAGGTTTAAGCTAAATAAGAAAGCAGATTTCATCGGCCTTCTTGGAAACAACCTGTCCAGAGACTTGTGATCCGTTTCTAAATTTGGCCTTTGCATTTTCCACGTCCAGGAAGTGATGAAAACAGCAGCAGTAATCCCTGGTGAGTATGGACACGCACATCAGAGGCTGAATGCCTTTGTTTGTTTAGGACTGCTGTAAGTTGGGTGTTGTAAACATGACTCATGACAAGTTTAATTAAGACAAAAAACATGGGAAATGTAGCAGAAGGTCACACATCTTTCTTCTCAGTTTTGGCAGCTGAAGATTTCCCTGAGAGATTTGAATGTCCTGCACCAGCGCAAATATAAATACAGGTTTTATACTGATTTTCTCATTTCCAAAATTATTTTTACCCTTGTTTTTTGGATGATGCTATAACAGTCTGAATAGAAGAAACCTGACCTAATACATAAGCATATTAACTTGTGGCAAGCCAAACTGCAGCTGATGAAAATAAAAGATGTGGTGAACATATGATAAAACTCCTAGTCAATTTGGTCCTGCCCCAACAATGAAAAATTTACTCCTGGATGAATCTGACTAAATGTATCAGACCCTCAAATACACACTTGTCAATGCAGAACCTGCCTGTTTCTCAGATTTTCAAAAACACATTTGGTGTTCAGATGAGCACACTTGCTGATGGAGCGAGAATTTGTTCCAGACTAAGCTTCACGTCTCTGCAGATGTTGTGTGGAGCCTCAGATTTTGGTTCAGACAAGTTTCTTCCTGAAACAGCTTATATGGAGAACAAAGTAGTCCTTATGAGTTGAGAGTTACAGTGTTCTTGAAAAGATGGCTTTGATACCCTTTTTTTTTGCAGACTGGATAACAAATTCAGACGGTGGGTGTGGACCTAAAGTTTTGTTCATGGGGGCACTTCTGGGAACTTATGACCTATTCAAAAATCTCGGTGGTGCCCAGTCACAGCATAGTGCTTAATGCCTTACAGATAACAACATATGCTGTGATGATCTGCCTTAACATTGGCTACTTGGAAGCTGAGCATCCAGTCAAGTTAGCCAGTTGGACTCTTCCTATTAATAAAGTGAGAAAAAGAGGCAGGTAGGAATATCTGAAAGGAATTTATTCCATGTCTGCAGTAGGTGCCTATTTCTAACTAGTGAAGCCAGACAAGGGAGCCCTGGTGATTAGCTGAGACTGCCAACCTAACTAACTTCATTAAATTAAATTAATCCCAGCCTCAGAGACAAGAGCACTTCTGCCAAAACACTCCTTCACATGCAGGACTTGTAAAAGCACGCTTCTTCAGAACTTCAGACAAGTTTATAGCAAATTTCAAAAGTCTACTATCAAATCAAATCCTCTTGAGGGTTCTGAGGTCCAAGAAGAGCAGATTCATACTGGTGTGGTCAAAACCCTCTAGGCATGTGAAATAGATTAGCTGGGAAAGATTTTAAAATGTAGGATTTTTAGGTTAACACAGCCTCTTGATTTTCCCTAGAACTTGTGCTCTTAGATCCTCCAGAAACATTTGAAAACTCCCTGGCCAAATTAAAAAGATTAAATTTATGAAACTGGGCAAGTAAAATTTGGATTCTGAAGAAAGTTTAAGTCACAGGACTTGCAGAGTCTATGCCAGGATTCAGAAGTATTTTAAAATGCATCTAGATAAAAATTTCCAAGTAATTACACAAATAATGCCAATATGTCTTTGAAAATCTAGCCCCCAATATCTGCCTTCTCGTTCCCTTTAATACAAGCAGCAAAAAACCAAGTAATTTCAGATTGTATGCTGGCCTCGGTGCTTAAAACATCCCCTTCACATAAAGCAAATATTTACGTTTGAGTGAAGGTTTTGCATAGCTTACTGTCTAAAATATATGTTTTACGTAATTCTGGTTGTGGATGGATTTATCAAAGGTCTCTCAACAAAATATTTTCCTTTCCTTTCCTTTCCTTTCCTTTCCTTTCCTTTCCTTTCCTTTCCTTTCCTTTCCTTTCCTTTCCTTTCCTTTCCTTTCCTTTCCTTTCCTTTCCTTTCCTTTCCTTTCCTTTCCTTTCCTTTCCTTTCCTTTCCTTTCCTTTCCTTTCCTTTCCTTTCCTTTCCCTTTCCCTTTCCCTTTCCCTTTCCCTTTCCCTTCCCTCATTTTTGCATGAAAATGTTTTCCATTCTTATTAAGTGTGTTTGCAGACCAGAAATGCAAGTGCAGTGTGAATTTCTGGAGAAACTGAGGGTGGGCAGTTTTACCATCATTTCAAAATCATGATGAGGCTGGGCAGGCCAGTTATTTACAAGGACAGAAAAACATTGCAGACACGGAAAATGTGTGAAATGAAAAGACACTCCATTGTGCAAAATTCCTGTAAATGCATAAAGGCTCTGCAAATCAGCGATGGGGAAAGGCACTTCCTCCGGGAGCAACACGGGCAGCAAGAGTGAATACTCCCAGCCATTGCAAAATGAGGGTACATGTCAGGAATATCCTCCAGTCACCCCATGGCAAGCTGTTGCACTGGGAGCACTGCAGTGGGATTAAACAATTCTCTGGAGTGGATTAACCAAGGCATGGCTGCAGCCCTGTGCAGGGTCCTCGGCTGGGTTGGTGTTCCTGCCCTTTGTGCACCACGGCTCCACAGCAGCTCCTGCCAGCCAGGCTTTGCTCCCCAGGCACAGCATTTCAGCACCAATGAAGATTTGTGGACCTGGGTGGCTTTGTCAAAATCCAGTCTGGCTTGGGATGTGCAGCAGGAAGCTCAGCATCCTGCAGGATCCTGTCTGAGCAGCCTGGCTGCTCCGAGTGAGCTGACCAGCACTGACTCATTAGCCTAATCAATTGAAGTGTCCTAGGCTTTCCTCTCAAAGCTCCTTCAAAACCCAGAGCTAAAAGATGGATGAGCCCTATAATGAAAGAGAAGTATCATATTTTACAACCAGATTTGAGAAAAATCCTATTTATAGCTCTTCTGGGACCATAATGGCTTTTGAAACATATTTTATCTTGAAAGCTGAACCAAGGATGCAAGTCAGAATGACACGACTTCTGAGGAATCTTCATTTGCAAGAGGCAGAAGGGAGAAATGTCTATAATCAAAAAAAGAAAAAAAATGTTCAAATACTAAGGCAATAATACAGAAGTAGGATTTGGTTTCACTCCCTATTTTTAAAAGTGACTGTGTTGGGTTTCGTTTCTTTGTTTGGGTGGGGTTTTTTTTGTTTGTTTGGGGTCTTTTTTTGTTGGTTTTTTTTTTTTTTTGGTTGGTTTTTGGTTTTTTGTTTGTTTGTTTGTTTTCACTTGGATGGGCGTTTTAAGGATAACAAGAAATTCTGGATGATCAAAAGAAGCAGTTCTCAGGGCAGAATGGTACCACCAGTAGCTCTGGTCACGTTGGTGTGCTCTCCTGTGCATTTCATTCAAATGGAATGGTAATAACTAATGAAGAAAGGACTCTGAGGCTCCTGCTGAGTCAGCTGAGGCAAAACTCCACTTTTAGATAAGGAAATTTTACCTGAGTAAGGGCTCTATGTAGACTGTAAAATCTGGCCATGAAATCCCCAGCTAAGCTGGTAAGAAACCAAAATCCTTCAGACAGACAAGTAAAATAGGATTTCCAACCTCCATAGTTATTCACATCCTACTAATGAGCTCTGGCATCTGTGGCAGAATTATTAGAGGGGTATTGATCTCCTGCAAAATTTGGTGTGTAATAGTGATTTGCAGACACATAGAGAATATTGAATCCTCCTCCCTTGCTATTTCCCAGTGGGCTGATCAGTTGGAGTGTACTGGAAATGCAGATGGCACTTCCATTTCTCTTTTTCATCCATCAGGTGGTTATTTGATGGTCCATCCAATCAGTATGACTGGTTTTTTTTTCCTCCCTTTTCACAAAAAATGTTATTGAATGTTGGTATTTGACAGAGTCATATGTTATAAAGCAAAGGTTTAATGAAGGGAGCCAGTTACAAACAGGCCCTTGATCCTGAGTAAAATGAAAGCAATTTCTTTTTTTGGTAGTTTTAAAAATAGCCAGTGCTGTTAAACATATATGTATTTCAATACATATTTTTCCTGCTCTCTTAAATGTCAGTGCCTCCTCTACTGAGAGTGCTACAACGTGCATCTGCAGGCAGGACTGTGTGGCAGTTTTCCAAGAGGAACAGTCAGGAGCACACCTGTACCACATTTCCCAGTGGGAATTAGATGTGATCTTACCAGCTGATGGCATGTTCAGCCAGAGCAGGGAGCATTTCAGATCCTGACCCATCAGGGTGAGATCCTCCCAGAAGACTCCCTTGGGATGATCTCACACACATCTTAGAAGAAAAGTAAGTTGTGTTGTCCCCAGGGAAAACCACTGCTGTCTTTTCCTGAGAGCTGCTCATGCCATTACGATCTGGAATAGGGAACTGGATTCAGCGAGCTTGTGTTGTATGCCTGACCTCTTCCCCTTCTTTGGAAAAGCTACCCGAATTTGGCCGAGCAATAAATGTCTATTAAAATAAAAAATCCACCCCTACATGATTCATGGAGGCTTCTGACTCCAGGGTTTGAGCAGTAAAGATGAAGCATGAGACCACGTGCTGGAGAAGAAAACAAGATATTGAATAGCTGCTCATTAATCAAGTGCTGGGAACAGAGTGAGAGAGGTACAGCAGTAGCAGGCAATTCGAACAATTAAAGGCTGTTTCAGGATGCAAATGTAGAGAAGGAGGTGGGGGAGTGAAGTGATATTACACAAGCAACTTTAATTTACACATGCCTTACTTCTGGAGTGCTCAACTTGTAATTCTGCTGCTGCTCTATGGGCACAAGAGTGGGGTTTTTTCCTATTGTATAGAGTGTTTTGCTGCCTTTCAGTTCCCTGTACTTCTCTGGCTTTAAAAGATGTGGAATATTTGTGACTGCCTTGTGCTGCGATGATGTGATTGCAGAGCTCTTTTCAGCTCAGTGGAAGAAATGAAAGGTTGGGCTCACTGCGAGCAGTTGCTAAGAAAGCAAGCAAGCGAGCCTATTTTAAGCTGTTCCACAGAAGCACATACTGCCTTGATTGGTTATTGATTCCAGTTTCATTATGGAGAAAGCACATTTTTAGCCACAAACATGGGCAGCCACATGTTGAGCTGCAAGTATGAAAACTGTAAGGCTCTGCTGCAGGCTGCACTGAGCCCAAGCATCTGAAAAGCTGAGGACCCACATTTCCCACTCTAGCAAATGGCACCAGTCTCTTGAGAAAAGTTTTCTTGGCTCCTTCAGCTATATTGAGCTTTGGATTCAATTCAGTTAGGAGTTGGTTGTGACTTGGATCCTGCAGGCTGTCCCTAGACTGGCAGATGAAACAAAGCCTTGCACTGTTTTGAACATTGGAGCGTGACTTTCTGTTCTGCAGAACTCTTGGACTGGTCCAGGGAGTGGTGGAGTCTGCACGGGTTACTGCCCTCCCCAGCAGTGCTGGGACATGTGAGCCTCTAGGAAGGGCTACAGGCCCTTGTGTGCAGGACAGCTTTGGTGTCAGACAACGTGCATGGGCATGTTCAGTGTCCTAGGAAGTGGTAGAGGCACTCAAATGAAGAAAGGACTCTGTGTATATATATAAACATGGGCAGCCATTCTTCCCAGAAATACACAGCGAGGCAAAGCCTTACAAATCTGTGTGGATTTCAGTAGGTGTGTGAAGGGAGCAAACTTGTACATGCAGCCTCGGAGTGCATGGAAAGAAGAGATGTTGGGGCTGCTTTTACCCCAGCTAAGCCAAAATGGAGGTTTGTGGCAATTCAGAATTAGCCAAGGGCAGGAAGAATTCAGGCAGGGAACAGGAACAAGCCTGCGGACGCTGGGCTTTTGATATACCCTTTCTTCAGAGCTGTGCCCGTTCAGTCATTAGTTGAGAATAAATAACAACAAAGTACCTCCCTGAATCAATGTTTGTAGGAACAGAGCCCAAGGTCAGGCACATTTAAAAAGGACACTTTTTCCCCTGAAGAAAGCCAGAGTCTGTGAAAATGAAAGACTTGGAAACTGTTAGCAATTTCCTGAAGGCTTTTCTCATTCCTTCTCATGCAAGTTAACGTGTGCTTTGCCTGGATGGAAGGGGGTATTTTCTTTTTTTTTTTTTTCAGAAGTATTGGAGATATCTTATTTTCCTTTGAAGGAAGGTTCCAGATTCTGCAAACTTTCTCAGTTTCATCACCTGAAAGAACTGAAATGTGTCACTTGTGTGGGCTGCAAAGCTCATCTGTTTGGGCCTGTTTTCAGAGGGTTTTTGGGACAGACACCCCACAACAATGAGTGCAGAGAAAGGACTCCTCTCAGTGCTTGTTGGCACTGGACTGCTACTGAGACAGTTGTTTCTGAAATTCCTATGCAGACCTGTGGATCTCACTGATTATCCACCCAAATTCTGATAATCCATTTGTCATCAGCAGGACTCTGGCCAAAGTCTGGGGTAACAGGTGTCTGGCCTGAAGACCCAGGTTTTCCTTTTAAGATTGGCAGGAAAAAGGGCAGGTTACTGCTAGAAATTTTTCCTATTTTAGGACTGGGTTATGGTCTAAATGCACATCTTGATTCATAATTCACCAGTGTAAACCAGCTCCATCTCTCATTAAATTTTCCTTAATATTTGATCAGTTGACCAATCTTCCTCTTTGGTTCAATGAATTTAGTCTTGTATATAAAATCAAATTGCTTCAAAATGAGAGATTTGGAGCCATTCTCCCCAGCCACAGTACACAGCTCTGTAATGACCAATGGAGACTTCAGAGACATGTCAAGCCTCTCTTCTGGCTCAGCTCAAAAGTTTGAGCCTGGACTTCTCCCACACTCTTTGTAGAGTCCCAAGCAAAGGAAGATCTTTTCTTGATCAAGCCTTGTGGTTTCATCCAACCAGCTGCATTTTGATGACTGCCTTTATGTTTCTCAGTCAGGACTTGAACCTGCCCTCTGAGGTGACAGGCTAGTTCTGAACTCCAGAACAGCAGATTTGGTTTGGAGAGAGCTGGTTGAAGTGACTGAAGCAGAGCTAGGAGCTGAGAAGTATTGCTGGATTCCAGGACATCTGCTCTTTCCTAGACCTCAGAAGGGCAAGGAATGTACCTGGCATGCTCAGCTCCCCTCAGGCCTTGTACAGACATAGACTGTTTTCTGGTCTGAGCACTGAGAATTCTCTAGGTGGCAGTGGGATGAGAAAGAGAAGGGGATTGCAGTGCTAGCATGGACATGGGGGCTTGTTTTTTGGTGTCTGGCCTTGGTACTATGTTAGTTAATCCTACATTGAAATGCATCTGTGTTCTGGAGTCCTCTTTCCCTTGATGAAGTAAGAGGATAGATTTATATCAGGAATATGATGATGTTTAGCAATTAGGGGGAACAACTTGCTTGCACCATGCTGATCACCACAAATAAGGGAATTCAGACCACTGTTTTTGTTTTGAATGTATCATTACTCTGACTTCTAGAGGCGCTTCATTTTTTGATACACTTTGAGCAAGGTGCTCAAAATGAGGGAAACAGGATCAAATTTAACATCTCGTGTTTCTCAATACTTCTCTAGCAGAAAATAAATTTCCAAAAGTAAGCCAAGACCACATGAAAATCATATCAAACCATATCCGTTTCTGCTTAGTGAGGCATCTTTGTATAGATCAGTTAGCACAAACACTTGTTCATTCATCCTTTCACTAACCACTCAACCATAAAAATATAACTGATGCTTAAATGGTGCAGGAGGAGAGACAGGCAGGCTAGCCAGGCTGGAGATAGGGACAGTAATTTCACAGTGCAACAGGAAGGCTCTCAACCACCCTGTGAATTAATTGAGGCTCAACTAGAAGACATGGGTTTTGTTAAGGCTAATAACAGCTGACAGCTTGATCTTTTCCTGCAGTTTACTGTACCAGCATCCATCCCAGGCTCTGCTTGTCTTCTCTCTCTCTCTGGAGATGGTGATGAGGGAGTTGAGTGCCCATGGGTAAGAATCAGGGGGGAAATGCCAACAAGGCAGGTATCCTGCTGGGAATCTCTTACAGACCACCCAATAAGGATGAAGAGGCAGGTGAAATATTCTGTAAGCAGGGGGAAGAAGTCTCACAATCTCTGGTCCTTGTTCTTGTGGAGGACATCAACTTATCTGACATCTGCTGGAAATAAAACACAGCAGACAGAAAACAGTCCAGGAGACTCCTGGAGTATGTGGAAGATAACTTGGTGACAGAGCTGGTGAAGGAGCCAGCAAGGAGAGGTGTCCCAGTGGACCTGCTCTTTGTGAACAGGGAAGGGCTGGCACGTGATGTGATGGTCACTGTGAGGCATCCTTGGGAACAGTGGACCAAGAAATGACACAGGTTTTGGTTCTTGGGAAAGTAAGGTCAGCAGAACTGCAACCCTGGACTTCTGGAAGGGTAACTTTGGCCTGTTTGGGACACTGGTTGTGAGAGTCCCTTGGGAGGCAGTTCCAAAGGGAAAAGGGGTCCAGGAAGGATGGACGTTCTTCAAGAAGGAAATCTTAAAAGTGCAGGAGCAGGTTGTCCCGTATGCTGAAAGATGAGTCAGTGGGAAAGAAGCAGCTTGGATGAACAGAGAGCTTTGGCTGAAACTCGGGAGAAAATGGGGAGTTTATGACCTTTGGAAGAAGGGACAGGCAATTAAGGGGGAGTACAAGGCTGTTGTGAAGTTATGCAGGAAGAAAATTAGAAAGGCTAAAGCCAAGCTAGAGCTTAATCTGACTGTGACATAAAAGCAATAAAAATGTTTCTATCAATTCATCACCAACACAAGGAGGGCTAAGGACAATCTACATCCTTATGGAGGATGGCTCATGGCTTGGACGGGTGCACTGTTTGCTAGGTAAAAAACTGTTTGGATGACTGGACCCAAAGAGTGGTGGATAGAGTTAAATCCAGCTGATGGCTGGTCACAGGTGGTGTCCTCAGGGCTCAGTTTTGGAGCCAGTCCTGTTTAATTTCTTTATCAACAATCTGGGTGAGGGGATTGAGTGCATGTTCAGTCAATTTGCACAGGACACCAAGTTGTGTGAGAATATCGATCTACTGGAGGGTAGGAAGGCTCTGCAGAGGGATCTGGGTGAGCTGCATCGATGGGCCAAGGCCATTTTTATGAAGAAAAACAAGGTGAAGTGCCGGGTCCTGCCCTTGGGTCACAACAACCCCAGGCAGTGCAACAGGCTGGGGACAGGGTCTGGAAGGCTGCCCTTTGGAAAAGGACCTGGGGGTGCTGGTCAAGAGCAGCTGAACATGAGCCAGCTATGCCCAGGGGGCCAAAAATGCCAATGGCATCCTGGCCTGGATCAGCAATAGTGTGGCCAGCAGTACCAGGGCAGTGATTGTCCCCAGTAGTTGGCACTGATGAGGCCACACCTCAAATCCTTTGTCCAGTTCTGGGCCCCTCACTACAAGAAAGATATTGAGGGGCTGGAGTGAGTCCAGAGAAGGGTTGGAGCACGTCTTACGAGAAGACTTGAGGAAGCTGGGATTGTTTAGCCTGGAGAAAAGGAGGCTTACAGGGAACCTTATCACTCTCTATAACTATCTGGGGTTGTAGAAAAGGAGGGGTTTGGTTTCTTCCCCCAAGTAACAAGCAGTAGAAGAGGTAACAGCCTCAAGGTGTGTCAGGCAAGATTTAGACTGGATATTAGAAAAAATTATTCACTGAAAAGGTTATCAAACTTTGGAAAAGATGTGCAAGGAAGTGGTGGAGTCCCCATCCATGGATGTATTTAAAGGACATGTAGGATGTGGCACTTAAGGGCATGGTTATTGGTGGGAATGTTGAGTTAATGGTTGAGCTTGATAGTACTTTACCACCTAAATGATTCTATAATTCTGAATATCCAGTGCTGGATTTAGGCTCTGTACAGAGTTGGGAAGTAGCATCATGTGAATGTTTCTGGCCAGCCCTGGTCCCCACTGCTGGGTGTACCCAGGCACAGGGCTGGGACATCTCCACCTTGCTCCCCAGGGTCCCTTACCCGTGCTGTTGGAAGCACAGGGCTCATGCTAATGGTGGAGCTAATGGTGCATGGGTGAATATTGAGGTTTGTCATATGGATGTTATAGCTTGTGAGTATGTTTGCCAGCTGCTTCTATGACCTGGAGTTAGATTTGTCTACAGGGGTCCATTAGGAGACTTTTCATGCTGTATTTATTCTTGGGAAAAGACATTGAAACAACATGACCCGAAATAGACTAGCAAATCTGAAAACTATAAATTACCACAGGGAAAAGGCACTCTCTGCTCAGTATCTGCCTGGTAGTGATGCTTTCTTGCTCTTCTGTTTGTGCTAACCTAGTGTTTCTTTGCAGGCAGCATAAGGCCAGTGGCAAAAGTAGATCTCACGAGAACCAGTTGGCTTCAGATGTGGATTTCACAGTTGTTATCACAGTGCAGCTTAATGAGGCATTAGCCAGAGCAGCTTGAAGTCTCAGGTGATGTATTTGCAATGCATTTTGAAGGCCATATCTTGAGCTCTGGATGAGGGTTGAAGACACACACCACCCTGCCAGGTGGAAGCTGAAAAGTGATGCTTACAATTGCGGTCTCTATAGGAGCCACCCGAGTGGAGTCAGAGTGGAAAGGAAAGGATAGGAAGGTACAGGCTGAGGGCAGCACTCATATGGACATCATTCCTCTTCAATGCCAGGGTTGGGCCTCTTTATCTAGGACAGCACGTGCACCAGGATAGTCACACAGAGGAGTCAGACCTCCAAAGCTGAGGCAGAAATGAGGATTTTGTAGTGAAACAAACCTAGGCATAGTCATGTGTGGCTGGTAATACGTGGAAGATGTTGATGTTGGGAATCTGGTCTATTCGGGTTGTAGTTTCCAAAACACAATTGCAGTTAAAAGGTTCAGCAGTGATGTTGCAAAGGTCTGGAAGGCTTAGGTACTATGTGTAGGATTCATTGTGCCACTCATTGGCATTCCAATGAGTCTGAGGTTCTCCTTGCCATCCATGGAAAGCAAGGTTCATTTAGCTGAGCTTACCTTAGGATGTGGTGGCTTTATCTATGGAGGTACCGCTTTCCCCTTCTCAACTAGAAAAATATCCTGGTAAGGACTTGCTCTGACCTGGACATGTTTCCTATAAATATCTAAGTGGGACCAGATAGTTCCTACCACCCATGTAGAAAGGAGACCACCAATTTGAGCTACCAATAGGAGCAATGGATGCCGGTCCTTGGCTTGTTCTGTGGATCCTGCCATGGAGCTGGTCTTGGCTTTCCAAATTGTAGCAGAAGTGCAGCTGGCAACAACTCAGTGATTTTTTTTTATTACTTTACGCCAGGCTGTGCAAAGCAAAAACTGCTGATGTTGAGGGATATTCTGGGTGCCTTGTACAGGTAGTTTTTACTCTTGAAAACTGGTAGGCAGAAGTTTAATCCCTCTCCTAGAGTTAGTTACTTCCTCTGTTGTATACAAAATTGAAACTTGCTTCTATTTGAGTCTGAACAATGTTGGAATACAAGGGCAGAAGTACAGATCTCTGTGCTTTTGCTGTCCTGCCTCCTTTCCATTAGATTCAGCATTATTTCAGCTCCATGCTTGTGCCTGCATGCTCGCTCTGATCTGGGATCCCTGCCAGCTGCTACAGCCGTGTCCTAATGCCAGCTGGGATGTGTAGGTGCTGCAGTGATAGGATGAGGCTCATAGTACTGGACATTTGTTTTTGACATTTCACAGAAGATGAAAGCTACTGCTCTGTGAGCTCTCAGCCTCTTCAGGAACATGCTGTATTATTATGGGCTTACTCCCAACGGCAAAGATTTTTCCCATCTCCCATTTTCTTGGATTTTGGGATCTCATGGATTTCTGTGAGATGTGTGGGCATTTGGCACTTCAGATTAACAAGCTCTGTTCCTGCCAAAGCAGATATTTGCTGGCACCCGCTGTGCCCACATGGGAAGAACTGCTTCCAGAAATCATGCTCTTAGAAGCCTCAACCCTGTGCTGGGAGTTCCTGCAACTGGATCAGGCTTTGCATTTATTTATGGGCTAGAAGAATAGTTGATTTTAATCAGACCCTCTATGAGCATGAAGAAAAACAAAGCTGAACATCTCCTCCCGATGTTACCAACTGGTCCTATTGTACAGTGGTTTTGTCAGCAAGTTATTTAAGATCTTAATCCCTTTCTGCTATTAGGGGGAACTCTGAGGTAGAGTGAGACTGGAAAGAGAAGTGATTTTCATTTGGATTTTTTTTTTCTCTAGTGCTGTAACCTGATGAAGAGGCAATGGCATTTCACAATGTGTACTCCATTCACAGCTACCTGCTTAAAATGAGGAAGGTGGAGGAGTAAGAAGAAAAGACTCCTTTGAATCTGTAGAGGAACTCTGGTGCTTGTAAGGGCTATTTAAAGAAGAAGTAAAACCACTTTATCTTGTTAATCTATTTCTGCATTGTAACTTAGCTGCCATTCACACAGTGTCAGAAAGCTATTGTAAACCCTTGTATAAACCTACCCTGTAGACTTGAGGGGCTCAAGTCCATGGCTCTGCCAGCCCTAGAATATTGGTGATAGGATAATAGCAGGTTTCACTCTTAAAAGTTTTTTTTTTTTGAGGGGTTAATGCACAAGAGGAAGAATGTTAATGATTCCCAACAGACCACCTACATAGCTGCTAGCAGTAGGCAATCTCTAGTGTGTGCATCCTGGTAGAGGTGAGTTCTGAAAAGAGATGTGAAATATTAGCTAGGAGCTTTTGCAAATGATTTTTGCAAGGCACTCCATGAAATGCTACATCAGTGAGATATCTGAGATGAAAGCCCAGGCTGGGAAATTGCTTCAGAGCAGCAGCTGGAAGAAAGTTACCATTTCTTTGGGCATTGCCCCTCAGGAGGAGGAAAGCCAGATGGACAGTTCAGGAGGATAACGTGCTTGGAGCAACAGGGGAATAGACAGAATAACACGTAAAGGAAAGATGCTTGAGGACAGGCTTTGTCTCAGCTAACACTAAACATTTAATCATCTAGGCTCTCTTTGTGGTCAGCAGAGCGTGGCACTTTGAAGCCATGATTCATCTGACCTATTTTGGGCACTACCCTACCTAGGATGAGGTGAATTACACCTCATTTATCCATGCCTGTTTCTTCCTCTTGGTACTGAGAGAGCTTCAGGCGCACAGCCTAGATACAGACATCTGTATTTTAGACACGTCAGGGGAGGTGATACAAATCCTCCTTGCACATGGAGTGGGACTGTGAGAGAGGACATGGATGGCCACATGGCACCCTATGAATCTGGGACAGCATCCAGTCACCCTCTGCCCTTGTCTCCAGGAGAGATGAGGAACCAGAAAGAGAGGATGGAAACCAAAAAAGGAAGAGAGAGGAAAGAGAACAGAGAGCTCCTTTTCAGCCATGTTGTTTCAGCTCTCTTTAAATGCTCCTGCAAGGAATGTGAGAGATGTAGGCTGAGGAGAATAACACAATAAATTAGAAATGGGAAAATGTGTGTTACAAGTTTCTCTGAGATGTGAACTTCTTCACAAATAATCAGCATTATTATAACTATCAACTAAAAAAGGAACAGCGACATTTTATTATTATAATTTTGATCTAAAATTGCATTCCAAACTCTTTATGGGCTATCTTAAACTTGCTGAAATGTATATTTTGCACTGAAAATCAGGTTTTGCATGAGTGGAGAAAAAGAAAGCTTTTGTGATGACTGCAGCACAAATTTCTGTGAATGGTTCTTTAAGCTGCATTGCCAGAAATGTCATGAATCTGCTCAGAACTCCAAGGAAGGGAAGTGGTTTGAAATTCCTAACACTGCTCTTTCAGCCAGAATAGCCATTTTGGGTGTACTTCACATGAAGCATGGCTTCAGGGCTTGATATGTCTTCATGCTGGGCCCTGTGTTATGCCAAGAAACTTCTCAGTGTTTAACAAATAATAATAGATATAAGCTGTGTAAGCATATGTGAATCTTCATGTTGTAATTTCACGTGTAGAAAAATGATCTCATAGGCACATAGGAAAGAGAGCAGATGGTAAAATGTGTGTTGGACTACGCTCAGGCTGGAGACTAAGTCTCCTAGACAATGAAAGCACAAAGGCTGGATGGTCCCCTCCAGCCATGCACACAAAGTACTGCCTTGTGAGCTGAAATAGGGGAGCACAGATCAAAACAGATTAGGAAGCCACCATTCATCTGTTGTTTTCTCCTATTACTGCAAGTTGCAGCACTGTGATCTGTCATTCCCTGTGTGGATATTCAAAGGAGTGTAGCATGGACAGCCCTCAGCTGGGTTACTGGGAGATTCCACTTTTGAACATGTGCAATTCCACCCATTTCAGAGGTATTTCACCTGCAGTGAAACTGTCTCAGTAAGGCGGTTCTTGATGAAGTCTTACAGCTTAACCCTTCTTTTTTCCTCCAGAGATCACCCTTGATAGAGAGAGATGAATCCTGTCCACACTCCTGTTTCAAGGCATGCGTTTCTCTCAGAGCAACAACAAGGTAAGCTGGGAAAATCAGGAATAACCATGAATTGGCTGAGTTCAAAATTTCTGCTGGAGGAGGAAAACTGAGAAATGGGGCCATGCCAGATTGCAATGAAGTTTTTTCCTCTGTATACTAGCAAAACAGATACCAGCAGAGCACTGTAAAAGCAAACCACAGCAAACAAAACCTCTTCCCAACATATTTCTCACCAGAAAGTTTGTAGGTAAACAAAAGCTGCACATGCCAAGTGTGTTGGTTTGAAAGTAAAACCAGTGCGAGACTCCAAGTCAGTAATACAATTTAATAGGAGAAAAGAGAAAAAAATAAAATACATGCAATAATATAAAAGAAACAACCACCAACACAGTCAGAAATACAACCTGACACCCTGTCAGTCAGGGTGTTGGTAGCAGTCCGTATAGATGGTGGCTGCAGTCCTCCTGGATGACAGATGTGGTTCTGTTGAAGCAGTGCTCCTGTAGAAGGTGCAGTTTTCCTCCGAAGATCCAGCGATGATGTGGAAAAAGGTCCGACTTTCCTCTGGGATCCAGTAGAAAGGTCTGCCCTCGGGTCCCAAACCCCAGTTTTTTATCTAGGTAGGAAAGGCTTGGCTCCTGCCCCTGGTTGGGGCATCTCCCAATGGGGTGATGTAATCTTATCAGTCACACAATAGGACTTAATGGCCCATTAACAGAATATATCTTCTGGAGGAGGGATGGGTTGTGAATAGATAACGATGATCATCCCCCCATCTTATCAGATGGCACATCAGCAGAGGATATCTCCCACAGAGATAAGGATCACCACCCCTCCCACATTTTAACAGATGGTGATAGAATACACATTTTTGCATTGTACCCCAGGACATAATCCACCCCTTATTCTATTACCATCTACATCACACCCAAACCAATACCCTCTTACAGATATATAATACAAAATGAAACCTTACATACAGTTCTCACTAAAAATTAGGTCTCTTTGCGGTACACAACGGGTTTCCCCATCTTTCTGCATTACCCACCAAGTGTAACCAGGTCCTTGAGCAAAAACAATCCCACGGATTGGTTTGCCTTTGCCTGTGGTGGGATTAATCCAAACAGTCTTTCCTAAAATACCTTTCATGTGTACCACTGGGACCTTGTCCCCATCCACTGTGTGCAGGGGTTCAGAGTGGGCAGGACCGGCTCGATTGATGGACCCTCGAGTGTTAACCATCCAGGTGGCTTTGGCCAAGTTCATTTCCCAATTTCTGAAGGTTCCACCACCAAGTGCTTTCAAAGTAGTCTTAAGGAGTCCATTACACCGTTCAACTTTCCCGGCAGCTGGCGCATGGTAAGGAATATGATATATCCATTCAATGCCATGTTCTTTGGCCCACGTGTTGATAAGACCGTTCTTGAAATGGGTTCCGTTGTCTGATTCAATTCTCTCAGGGGTACCATGCCTCCAAAGGACTTGTTTTTCTAGGCCCAAGATGGTGTTCCGGGCAGTGGCATGAGGCACAGGGTAGGTCTCTAACCATCCTGTGGTTGCTTCCACCATGGTCAGTACGTAGCGTTTGCCCTGGCGGGTTTGGGGAAGGGTGATGTAGTCAATTTGCCAGGCTTCCCCATACCTGTACTTTGACCATCGTCCACCATACCACAGAGGCTTTACCCGCTTGGCCTGTTTGATTGCGGCACAGGTCTCGCAGTCGTGGATGACCTGTGAGATACTGTCCATGGTAAGGTCCACCCCTCGGTCACGGGCCCATCGGTACGTCGCATCTCTCCCCTGATGACCAGAGGCATCATGGGCCCAACGAGCTAGGAATGATTCTCCCTTGTGCTGCCAGTCTAGATCCACCTGTGATACTTTCACTTTGGCAGCTCGGTCCACCTGCTCGTTGTTGTGATGTTCTTCATTAGCCCGGCTTTTGGGTACATGTGCATCCACGTGTCGAACCTTTATGGTCAGTTTCTCTATTCGGGCAGCAATGTCCTGCCAAATCTCAGCTGCCCATATGGGTTTCCCTCTGCGTTGCCAGTTGGCCTTTTTCCAGCGATCCAGCCAACCCCACAGAGCATTAGCTACCATCCATGAGTCAGTGTAGAGATAGAGCCTTGGCCACTTCTCTCGTTCAGCAATATCCAAAGCCAACTGGACGGCTTTTAGCTCTGCGACCTGACTCGATCCACCTTGTCCCTCGGTAGCTTGTGCAACTTGTCGTGTGGGGCTCCATACTGCAGCTTTCCATTTCCGGTTAGTGCCTACAATTCGGCAGGAACCATCAGTGAAGAGGGCATATCGTCTTTCAGCCTCCGGTAGCTCATTATATGGTGGGGCTTCCTCAGCACGTGCCACTTGTTCCTCTTCTTCTTCAGAAGACAATCCAAAAGTCTCACCTTCAGGCCAGTTTGTAATTATTTCCAGAATCCCAGGGCGATTTGGATTCCCAATACGGGCGCGCTGAGTGATGAGGGCAATCCACTTGCTCCATGTGGTGTCAGTGGCGTGATGTGTGGAAGGCACCTTTCCCTTGAACATCCAGCCCAGCACTGGTAGTCGGGGTGCCAGGAGGAGTTGTGTTTCTGTGCCAATCACCTCTGAGGCAGCTTGAACTCCTTCATAGGCGGCCAAGATCTCCTTCTCTGTGGGAGTGTAGTTGGCTTCAGATCCTTTGTAGCTTCTGCTCCAGAATCCCAGTGGTCGACCCCGAGTCTCACCAGGCACCTTCTGCCACAGGCTCCAAGACAAACCATGGTTCCCGGCTGCAGAGTAGAGCACGTTCTTCACATCTGGTCCCGTCCTGACTGGGCCAAGGGCTACTGCATGAGCAATCTCCTGCTTGATCTGGGCGAAGGCTTGCTGCTGCTCAGGGCCCCAGTGGAAATCGTTCTTCTTGCGGGTAACCAGGTAGAGAGGGCTCACAATCTGACTGTACTCAGGAATGTGCATTCTCCAAAAGCCTATGGCACCTAGGAAGGCTTGTGTTTCCTTCTTGTTGGTAGGTGGAGACATAGCAGTGATCTTATTAATTACCTCTGTTGGGATCTGACGACGTCCATCTTGCCACTTGACTCCTAGAAACTGAATTTCCTGAGCTGGTCCCTTAACTTTACTTCGCTTAATGGCAAAACCAGCTTTCAGCAGAATCTGGATAATCTTCTCTCCTTTCTCGAAGACTTCCCCTGCTGTGCTGCCCCATACAATGATGTCATCGATATACTGTAGATGTTCGGGGGTCTCACCCTTCTCCAGTGCAGCCTGGATCAGCCCATGACAGATGGTGGGACTGTGCTTCCACCCCTGGGGCAGACGATTCCAGGTGTACTGCACACCCCTCCAGGTGAAAGCAAACTGAGGCCTGCATTCTGCTGCCAGAGGAATGGAGAAAAATGCATTGGCGATATCGATAGTGGCATACCACTTTGCTGCCTTGGACTCCAGCTCGTACTGCAGTTCCAGCATGTCCGGCACAGCAGCGCTCAGCGGTGGAGTCACCTCATTCAATGCACGATAGTCTACGGTCAATCTCCATTCTCCTTCAGATTTACGCACAGGCCAGATGGGGCTGTTGAAGGGTGAGTGGGTTTTGCTGACCACCCCTTGGCTCTCCAGTTTACGGATCATTTCATGGATGGGAATCACTGAGTCTCTGTCAGTACGGTATTGCCGGCGGTGTACTGTTGTTCTGGCGATTGGTACCCGTTGCTCTTCAACTCTCAGTAGTCCCACAGCAGAGGGGTCATCTGCAAGACCAGGCAAGGTGCTCAGTTTTCTAATGCCGTCTGTCTCTACAGCAGCTATCCCGAAAGCCCAGGGATATCCTTTTGGGTCTTTGAAGTATCCATTTCTAAGATAGTCTATGCCAAGGATGCATGGGGCCTCTGGGCCAGTCACGATGGGGTGTTTCTGCCACCTGTTCCCAGTTAAACTCACTTCGGCCTCCACTACAGTCAGCTGCTGGGATCCTCCTGTTACCCCAGAAATAGAGATGGATTCTTCTCCTACATACTTTGATGGCATCAGAGTACACTGGGCGCCGGTGTCAACCAAAGCCTTATGTTTTTGTGGGTCGGATGTGCCAGGCCATCGGATCCACACAGTCCAATAGATCCGATTATCCCTCTCCTCTACCTGGCTAGAGGCAGGGCTCCTCTATTCCTGATCCTGGTACACGTTGCTCTCTCCCTGTAAATAGGTTCTTGAGGTTCCTTCAAGAGGATCAGTCATATCATCATTCTGATACTGTCTGGAGTTCTGTACACGAGAGACTGGAGCAGCATTGACTCTAGATGAACTTCTTGGGGTAGGTGTCCCTCTTTTCAGCTCCCGTACCCGGGCTGCTAAGGAGGAGGTGGGTTTTCCATCCCACTTCCTCATGTCTTCTCCATGCTCCTGAAGGAAAAACCAGAGGTTACCTCGTGGAGTGTGTCCTCTCTCCCTGCCTGAGGAACGCCGGCTCCTAATGGCAGAAACTCTTGTTGGTTCAGGAGAGATCTGGTAGTTGTTTTCCTTAAGTTCTTTTTTTAGTTTCTGATGGCCCTCTTCAATCAGGCTTCGGACTTGCTCCACCAGCCGTGTTTCCACGGATGAGACATGGGTACGAAATGGGGCTGTGACAGTGTCCTCATAAATTCTTAGTTTATTGGCCAAGACGCCTACCATGTCCTCACCTTCCCTCCACTGCAGTGTTGCCAGGTAACGGGAATACATCTCTGGTCCAAGTCGTGCAAATCTCAACCACATCTGTGACGTGCACCGGACACAGTCTGGGCTCTTAGGAAATCTCTCATCTTCTGAGAAAATGATCTCCAGCACGGCCAATTCCCTCAGGCATCGGATACCTTGTTCTATTGTGCTCCATTTTCCTTGGTGCACCTGAAGATCTTCTTTACAAAGGTATCTGTCCTTCACACTTGTCAGCAGTCGCCGCCAGAGGCTGAGAGTTTCTTGGGTTCTCCCAATCCCCTGGTCAATGACCACATCCCGGGACAGAGATCCCAGTTGCCTGGCCTCACATCCATCCAGAATGGTGTCATTGGCTGCAGCGTCCCAGATGCGGAGCAGCCAGGTCAAGATGGACTCATTTGTCTGGCGGGCGAATTCCCTCCGCAGGTCACGCAGCTCACCCAGGGATAGAGAGCGAGTGATGATCTCTGGCTCTGTCACTTCTGCTGGGTGCGAAGGTCCTGCCACGTCCTCGTCAGTCACTATGCGAACTGATTTGCTCTTTGATTTCTTCTTCTGAACGGGCGCAACTGCTACTGGTCTAGGCTGTTCTGGCTCAGTGATGGTTTGTGTGGAGATGCTGATGGTGCTTCTGGCTTTTTTCTCCTCTGTGGCAGACTGCATAGACACGGACACCGTTGCTTTGCTTTTGGCTTTTTCCTCCTCTGTGGCAGTCTGCGTAGACACGGACACTGTTGCTTCGCTTTTGGCTTTTTCCTCCTTTGTGGCAGTCTGCATAGACACGGGCACTGTTGCTTTTTGTTTGGTTCTTCTCCTCTTTGTGACATTCTGTGCAGTCGTGGACGAAGTTGATTTGTTTCTTTTTTCCTCTTCCTCAAGAATACGCATCAATACGCCATGTAGTGTTCTGTTTCTAAGCATGTTGTAGGCTGTAAAGGCTGTGCAGAGGAGACAAAGCAGAACTAACAACAATATTGTGCTGTCCTTAGCATCCAGCGGGAACTCAACATTTCCAAAAACTACTGTATCAGGCCGGAAAGATTGGAAAAAATCATCCTTTACCCCTCCCCCCAAGGGCTGGGTGTGATTGTTAAAACCCCGGATGTAGCAACCTAGACTAGGACAAGCAAACAAAGTCGAGTATATATTCCGGATTATGTTCATTGCCTCAGAGGTTATCATGCAGTAGACATAATAGGCCAGTAAAGCAATTTTTATACCATATCCTGGTCTACACAGGAGCATTACAGCTGGCAGATAGTTCCCCATGTGTGGAAAAATATAGAGAGCAAGATATAAAACCCATGTAAGCATGTTGAGAATCATGGTGAAAACAAAATTGTAATACTGACTTTCCTCAGCACCCTTCGTGCCCCACGTTGGGCGCCAATTAATGTGTTGGTTTGAAAGTAAAACCAGTGCGAGACTCCAAGTCAGTAATACAATTTAATAGGAGAAAAGAGAAAAAAATAAAATACATGCAATAATATAAAAGAAACAACCACCAACACAGTCAGAAATACAACCTGACACCCTGTCAGTCAGGGTGTTGGTAGCAGTCCGTATAGATGGTGGCTGCAGTCCTCCTGGATGACAGATGTGGTTCTGTTGAAGCAGTGCTCCTGTAGAAGGTGCAGTTTTCCTCCGAAGATCCAGCGATGATGTGGAAAAAGGTCCGACTTTCCTCTGGGATCCAGTAGAAAGGTCTGCCCTCGGGTCCCAAACCCCAGTTTTTTATCTAGGTAGGAAAGGCTTGGCTCCTGCCCCTGGTTGGGGCATCTCCCAATGGGGTGATGTAATCTTATCAGTCACACAATAGGACTTAATGGCCCATTAACAGAATATATCTTCTGGAGGAGGGATGGGTTGTGAATAGATAACGATGATCATCCCCCCATCTTATCAGATGGCACATCAGCAGAGGATATCTCCCACAGAGATAAGGATCACCACCCCTCCCACATTTTAACAGATGGTGATAGAATACACATTTTTGCATTGTACCCCAGGACACCAAGTCTGTTATAAGAGTAAGCTGAGCTGAAAGATTCCTTCAATTATATCAGTGTAAACAATCTGAGTGCAGATCTGGCCAGTTAGTAGCCCCTGATTGATGTACAATATTAGATTAATGACTGCATCAGGAGAAAAATTGTCTTTTGCTGTCATGTCAGTTTTTATTCTCCTTTCTCTTTGCCACGGGGTGCCTGATGGGCTATTCTGGAGTGTTAAATACAAATCATCACAGTGCTCTATTGGATAAGCTTCTCTACATTGGGCAGATCTTGTGCTTCAGAGACCAAATCAGCTCACATCTATCCACTGGCTACTTCCATTCAATGGCAGTGGCTTTGGTACAGCTATCTAGGATTTCATGGCAGAATTCAGGAAAATTTGAGGAAATGCGATTTGAAAATGGAATGACAAGCAGCGAAAATTTTGTATTGCGATGCTGAGATATCAATGCTGAGATGCATTAGACTAATAAGAGCTATGGTTTGGGGGTTTTTGTTTGTCTGTGTTTTGTTTGTTGTTGTTGTTGGGGTTTTTTGTTTGGTTTTTTTTTTTTTTTTAAATGAGCAGTTAATCTGTTAGGAGGCTAATAAGTCAGTTTAAGCACTGAACCCTGAAAGACAGAGTCTAGATTCTGTCTTTTCCATTCAGCTTAATGTATATCTTAGGGAAATGCCTTCACACCTCTCTTCGCAAAAGTAACCCAGAGCTAACTGTGTCTGTTTACATGATTTATTCATTCAGACCATAACCGGCACCTGGAGTCCATGGGAGAGCACTGGAATTAGAAATTGCAACCTGCTCCAAAGTAAGCCGCCCAGAGGTTTTAACTGGTGGAGGTCAGTGGGAGATAGGGACAGAGGGAGGAGGTGGGAGGTGCTGTCTCGAGAAGAAACTGTGATCTCTATAACTTGCCTTCTTGACAACTGGAGGGGGATTTTCCTAATAGAAAACCTGTGAGCTATATGAGGAGGGTAATCCACTTGACCCTTGCCCTCTCCTAAGCCTTTAAGACATCATAACATTTCATTTCTTACCAGCTGCAGGACCACTTCTTGGGATTCCTTTTGATTGCAAAGCAAAACCAGCATTGTCTAGCTAGGAGGAAGACCAGAGTAGGGGTTTCAGAGCAAGTTACGTGAGTGGGGACATAGCAATCTTGTTTGAAGAGGGTGAGAGCTGGTGTCAGCGAGGAAGATAAACAGGGTGTGTTTGTGCAAGTAACCTTATTTATTTCAGCATCCTGAGGAGGGACCAAATGTACTGCATTGAAGGAAGTCAGTCCACACACATATGGGAGCGGGTCCAGCACTATGTGGCTGGCACAAGCCCAGGCACTGCTTTGCAGGGTGACAGCTTGGGGTTCTCGGGGCAGCTGCTGTCCTCAACACTGGCTTTTGAGAGCTCTTCGCATTGCAGGCTGTGCTGACATGGGCTGGGTGGTTATTCAGAGCTGGCAGGAAGGGCACCAGCGCTGGGGGGGACCCACAGCCCCCATGGCACTGAACAGACCCTGCCAGCAACTGGTTCAAAATCAAGATTTGTTACTTCAGCTTTTGGCCGCTGAATGGGGACCAATCCTGACATTATTTATTTTTAATACTGTATTTGTTATCCTCTGAATATTTTGGGTGGGTAATTATCCAGTGTGTGCTGTGTATTGCAGAGCCCAGGAATATTTGCTTTGGCTTTTCTTCCTGGTTAGTTAGGGTGTGCGGTTTCTGGCCTAGATCTCATGGCATTGTTTCTGTCTACGTAAATGAAATTTTTATACAAGAGAATAATGAATACAGACCAGAGAATAAGGCACATCCTGTGGCAATTTCACAAAGGCAATTTTTCTTGCTAAAACCCATAAGGGGCTCAGCAGTTGTGATTATTTACACATGTACTTAATGGCTGTCCACATATGACTGATACAGGATAACAGACACCTAGTAACCAGAGACAGCTGCCTTTGGTGGGTGCCTTGAATCATCCCTGGTTTTGTCTGTTTTCTTTCCCTCTCCTCTTTCCTGTTTGACTATAGAGGCGCTTCTAAGGATGGGGAAGAAAACCTTCATTTAAAACCACAAGAAACCAAAGGCTGGGTGTAACCAGCCCCAAATCCAGACAAGAGTCAGCGTGTAACTTCGTGTGTTACTGTTTTCGTAGTTCAGTATATCACATGGATGGGGTGGCATTTTAAAACACACCGAGGATTGCTGCCACACATGCAGTAATGTGTGCACACACACACACGCACACACAGGCACACCCCTCAGTGTACACATACTTTACACTGCACCCAGTTTGGCTGCGGTGCCAGCAGCAGCCCAGCTGTGGTGAAGAAAGCTCAGCCTGAATGTTCTCTCAGCTCCCTGTGCCGAGACTCACTTTGCCACAGCTGAAATGGCTGTGAAAACTGAGTATTTTAAAGAGTTTATCTGAGCTAGGTGTCAGTCAGAGTGATTATTCCTGCTCCTTGCAAAAACTAAAGAGTTTGCTTTTTCCAAGTCTTTGAATATGATCTTGTGGCTATGTTAATGCACACATGACTTCAAGACATTGAAACTTCAGTATCAAGTGTCACAAATGCGTGTCCAAGCCCCAAGTGTGATCATGGTACTCAGACAGCAGCTGTTGCTAAAGAGTTCAAGCTTACACTTCTCATCCCACAAACAAATGGCAAATGTTCCTGAGGGAGCATTTAAAAGTAAAAGAGTTCAGATATAAGAAAAAAAATATTTTGAATGCATCTAGAAAATAATATTGGTAAAACACTGCAAACCACAAATTCCACTGACATGGGATTTTATTATTTGCAGGCACTTTTATTTACAGCCTGTGCAGGTCCAGACCTTGCCTTGGGTACACAGTGGGGACTTGCTGCAAGGGACATGAGTGGAGATGAGCAGTAGAGAGAGATGCAAGTTACCAAAACCACTGCTTGTGACAGAATGGAAAACCTTCATCTGACGAGAGGGTTCTGTGGGGTTTGGCAAGGCTTGCCTGTCATCCACGTACTAAGGAAACTCTGATAGGAGAATATCCTATGTCATGATGCCATCTAAGCCTGGGAAGCAATACAAGCCATCAGGGGTGATGCCTTCACTAGCTGCCTTGTCAGCTCCCTTTCCATCATGGCAACCCATTCCTGAGATTGGGATTGATGCTGGTGTGAGCCCCTCTATCACAGGCTGCCAGTTGCTCAGAAATTCTTGCTCTGAATGGGTGAGCTGGTGGTTTCACAGTGGGTTGAAAATACAGCCCCGTCCTCAGTGTAACCTTTAATCTTGATTAAAAGGCTTCCAGGGCCAGGCTGCCTGGGCTGCATCCTTTGTTCAATTCTGGCAGTGGCTCTTGCATTCTCTAATCCCTGTTAATATCACTGCTTGTCAAAGAAGATTTGTGCCTTTCCTGGAAGATGGACGCCTATTTTGTACCAGCCGGGGCAGAAGGAGCTGCCTCATCAGCTGGTGCTGGGAACAGCGAGTAGCAGACAAGAAAGGCATCCTGTTTTCTGGGAAGAAGGAGTGGGAGGTGTGCGAGCATCTGGCTCTGACTATTAACTCTGGCTGCTAGCACTGCGCCTGTTTTCAGGATGCAACACAAACCTCTATTTTAACTATGCACAATCCATGAACCTCTCTTGGCAGCTTTTGTGGTCAAGACACCAACATAGTATCCTGGCCAAACTGCAGGACAGATTATGCTCTGCTGACCTATATTCCCCTAAAGTCATTTTCAATTAGTGTAGTAGTTAGTTCCCCTTTGTGCATCAATAAATTTCTCCCTGCCATAAGGTTGAGCTGAGACTCCAGTGGCCAGGCTCTCTTGAGGGCATTTTGCTGGCTCTTCCAAGAAGGCAGAGAAAAGGTCTGGAAAAAAGAAAAAAGAGAAAAAGGTCTGGTCATTGCTGCTCGAGCAGCAGTCTCTGCTGCTGAACCTGAGCCCAGACCATAGTTCTTCTCAGGCTGGTCAACTCATGTCTCACATCCCTATTAGGGGTCCTTCCTGGGTTGTGGAAGACCTTCTCTGGCTCAGTCATGGCAGGACGTGGTACCAATCCTGGGAGAGAGTCTCAGATCCTCTTTTATCAGGATGCTTTTGGTGTGGGGCTTTTTCTCTCCCCTGCCATTAACTGCTTCATTTGCTGCAGCTGTGGGAGAGGGAGGGACACTGCAGCCTGGTACAAGCGCTGGTACAAGAATCACACCGTGGCTCTGGCTGGTGGCCTGCCAGGGTGACTGAGCTGGCACATGGGGGTTCCCTGGAGGGCTGGGGCTCCTGCTGGCCCAGAGGAAGCACTGGTCACCTGGCCTGTGTGGCTGTGTAGTGCATCCTGTGTCAGCAGGCCAGCCTCAGAATAACCACACTTCATTGCTCGGCATTCCTGCCCAGCCTCCCCAGCAAACCCTGAGCAGGTCAGGTGCAAAGTCAGCTGTGGCTTACAATGGCACTGAGGAGAAGGATGCTCTGGGTACCCCTTGGGATGTGTGTCCCAAGTGATCCCAAGGCAGTGTGTTTCTAGCTCAGCTCGGGTTCCTGCTGTCAGCTGGTGACAGCTCAGCAAGGTGGCTTCTGCCATCTGGAACTGGCAGCAACTTCTGCTGCAATCTCCATTAGGTGGCTCAGGGAGTCTGGCCAGGGCTACAAAATGTGAGAAAAGGACCCCAAAGGCCACTTGGTCTGTTCCCTTTGGCAAGGCAGGATTACATGTGTCAGTGCATTTAGAGAGTCCTCCTCGGGAATCGCTTCTGTCACTATCCCTTTCCTGGCTACTGCCCACGCAGCAGCTGAGAGGCAGATAATATAATTAGCAAGACTTAATGAGGGACAGCACTGTTGGCCAGTGCCTTCAGTGGAGCTGCTGAGCTCTGTTTGCATCAGGGCAGAATCCATTCTGTTATCAAACAGCTGCCTCGAAAACTGGATGAGACTTTATCCTTTGCTTTTAGGTTTAATTCGGAAAGCTGTTATTCAGCTTTGTGCAGAAAGCTGTTCATCGGGCTCCCAGAAAAGCTGACCCAGCTGGGATCTCCCCCACACAAGCAATGTCCTGGGCATGAATGGTGCCTTGGGCAGTAGTGAGACACAAGGACTATGATGGAAGAGTTTCTAAATCATTACTATTGTTTATTCATAGACATTGAATATTTTTATGCTCAACAGTTTCTTTGGATCTCTGGCGTTAATGAACTGTATAAAATACATACATCATCCTCCTTCCTTTTCCATGAAAATGTGACATTTTCTTGCCTACAGATTTTGAATTTTGCCTTCTTCATTGCGCAATACAAAAAAACCCCATAGCCTCCATAATGAAAACCAGAAACCTCATGGCTTGAGATGTTCTTCAGTATGATGAATGGATATGAAAATTCATTTGTGCTGGAGCCATATCATTTGATGGCTGTAATTGTGCCTTATTATTGGTACACAAGCAGGCCAGCTGAGGACACAGCTTAAACTACACTCCAGGTGGAAAAAAAAGCTGGAACAGTGCCATCAAAGGTAGTTGACAGTTCAAAGCAAAACTTTCTTATCTTTTCTCACTCGGTACTTGCTAAGATATCGTTGTGGTTTAACTCTAGTCAGAAACTAAGCCCCACAGAGCCAGTCATTTACTCTCTCCCCCCTAGGATAGGGAAGGGAATCAGAAGAGTCAAAGTGAGAGAAATTGTGTGTTGAGATAAAGACAGTTTAACAGGCAAAGCAAAAGCCACACACAAGCAAAGAGGAACAAGGAATCCATTCACCACTTCCCATGGTCAGGCAGGTGTTCAGCCATCCCCAGGAAAGCAGGGCTCCACCGTGTGTAGTGGTAGCTTGGGAAGACAAACACCATTAGTCCAAAAGTCCCTCTCTCTCTCCTTCCCCCAGCTATATGTGCTGAGCATGGTGCCATATGGCCTAGGATATTCCTTTGGTCAGTTGGGGTCAGCTGTCCCCACTGTGCCCTCTCAAAACTTCCTGTTCACCCCCAGCCCTCTTGTTTGTGTGGTGGGGTGGGAGGCAGAAAAGACCCTGACTCAGTGTCAGCCCTGCTCACCTGTAACAAAAACATCTTTGTGTTATCAACACTGTTTTGGTCACAAATCCAAACCATAGCCCCACAGCAGCTACTAGAAGAAAATTAACTCTATCCCATCCAAAACCAACACAGACCTTTCTATAGGTTATTTTCCCAGAAGTACAGTTGGAAGACTTTTGCTCCTAAAGGAACAAGGTTGGAGAAAAGCAACTGCAGCCTGCTGCCTCAGCATATCTGCAATGCAGCTGGTATTTCTCAAATATCTTCCAGTGTTTTTAGTTTTTCTTCAAGGTGGCCTTAAATTACCTGTTTCAAACCACATTGTTTAAATCTAATTTATGGGAGCCAAAGGCACATCTAAGCAATCACTGTCACCTCCCCTTCCTGGTGCCTAAATACATATTGCCACTTCATGAGATAAAGTCTCCAGTATCCATGCTAACCCAAGGTGTTCCTGACACATAATACCTGTCTTTGCCCCTGTCCCCATGCGTGACACTGCAGTCCCCAGCTCTCTGGCACACTCTGCACAACACTGAATTGAACTGAGGCACTGATCTGGCTTAAAGAACATCTGCCAAAACCCTTCCCCCTCCTCCTGTTTTTTAATCTGGACCAATTCTCCAGTCTGGCCCTGGTGTTAATAGGGAAAAAAAACCCCTGGAGGATGAGGGGTGAAAAGGTGAGAGAGTAAGAAAAATCTTCATCTCATCCTGTGGTCTCTGTCCCATGAGCTGTCTGCTGTCAGAGACTGCACTGGGAGAGGCCACCCCAAACCTTTCAGCTTTACTGAGTCTCTGCTTCAGCAGAAGTGATCTCAGGAGAATCTCTATAGCTCCATGACTACTGGGGGCATGTCAGGCAGTGGCAAGGAGGATGTGAGTGCTTGGGAAAGAATGAAGGAGATGTTGGAAGAAATGGTATTTTAAGTGAAAAAACCAGGGGGAACAGTCTAAACACCCACCTTTTTAGTAGATGCACCTGTGTGATGAATGAAGAAAGTGCAAGCCATTCAGAGAAGGGTGATCAATGCAGGCTCTGTTGTGCTGTCAGAGTGTCACAGGTGCATCAGCTGATGAGAAAAAGATTTGCTTGGGTTTTTTTTTTTCTTCAACAAACTGTGATTTTATGTATATACATATGTAGTAAGACAGGGCAAGCCAAATGTGGCCACAAACACCCTTTTCACATGCTCTCTGCCAAGGAATCCACCCTGAGCTGCATATGAAGCCTTGCCTCTAGGAATTCTCTCTGTACACACAAGCAGTTTACAGCCCATGACCCCAAACCATCAGCAGATGCCATTGTTATTGCCCTCAGTGTTTGTCTGCATCCCAAGGGTATATAAACTTCACTTTCCATCCCCACCCCTGTTTTATATAGTAATAGGTCATCCCAGAAGCATGTTTACTTCCTTGTCATTTTTGGACTTAAATATAGACCAGCCCAAATTGCTTGAGACTTAAAATTTTCTAATTAACCAGTGGGAAACAGTGGAGGAACTTTGCAAAGTACAATGCACAGCTAAACCAAATGATCACCCTTGAGTTTAAGCATGGGAATGTGGATACCCAACATTACTACCCACGAGATCTTTCTTTCTTTCTTTCTTTCTTTCTTTCTTTCTTTCTTTCTTTCTTTCTTTCTTTCTTTCTTTCTTTCTTTCTTTCTTTCTTTCTTTCTTTCTTTCTTTCTTTCTTTCTTTCTTTCTTTCTTTCTTTCTTTCTTTCTTTCTTTCTTTCTTTCTTTCTTTCTTTCTTTCTTTCTTTCTTTCTTTCTTTCTTTCTTTCTTTCTTTCTTTCTTTCTTTCTTTCTTTCTTTCTTTCTTTCTTTCTTTCTTCTTCTTTCTTTCTTTCTTTCTTTCTTTCTTTCTTTCTTTCTTCTTTCTTTCTTTCTTTCTTTCTTTCTTCTTCTTTCTCTCTTTCTTTCTTTCTCTTCTTTCTCTCTTTCTTCTCTTTCTTTCTTTCTCTCTTTCTCTCTTTCTCTCTCTTTTCTTTCTTTCTTTCTTTCTTTCTTTCTTTCTTTCTTTCTTTCTTTCTTTCTTTCTTTCTTTCTTTCTTTCTTTCTTTCTTTCTTTCTTTCTTTCTCTCTTTCTTTCTTTCTCTCTTTCTCTCTTTCTCTCTCTCTTTCTCTCTTTCTCTCTCTCTTCTTTCTTTCTTTCTTTCTTTCTTTCTTTCTTTCTCTCTTTCTTTCTTTTTTTCTTTCTCTCTTTCTTTCTTTCTCCATTTTTGCAGGCTTTAATAACTTCTGGTAAGTGAGATTTCTTGCAGAAATTCAGACGTTTTCCTTTATGTAGGCATAACTTCATTGCACTGTGATGGTAGTTATTGGAATAAACTTCTAGAAGGAGAGTGAGGAGGGAGAGGGCTTTGCTTGTATTAGGCAAAGGGAGCATCATTCAAGTCAGACAGAGAAATAAAAGGCTACTAATTAACTGAGGAATTTATCTTATTTAAAGATACTAGCAAAAATACAGCTCAGGGCTTTATCTCAGCCTTGGACTCTTTTCTGCATTTTGTCCAAGTCTCATTTAGTCATTCATGCCTCTTTGGTGATTTCAAACTCCTTAAAAATGTTCATTTAAAATGTTTTTGTCTGTTGTGATTATCCTGGACATAATTCGTCTACACAGATGTTGCTGCATTGCTTCTGGTCAGTGGAGAGCTAAGACACCTGTGGCAAGGTGGAAACAGCATCCTGTGCAAGAGCCTCTGGTTGTTCCCCTTTGAGCAGAGTGGAGAAGGAAACCTTCTGGAGATGCATCCAGGACATGCAGTGGAGAAACCTCCCAGTCACTGGTGGAATCCAATTTCTCCAGCTCACCAGTTGCAGAGCAGGTACAGAGGGAAAGCTTGTCTTTGTGTGCAAGAATGACAGGATGTCCCCAAAGCCCCACCTACACCACACAGTCTGCTCCTGCTGCTTCAGAGGTGGGCTTGGCAGAGCCCCTGGGTCTGTCCTGAGTCAATGACTGGGGCACTGTAGGTGTTACCATGCTGCAAAAAGGTTTCTGACATACTGCCTTTTATGTCGAGGCATCTGGAGGTTATGACATGCAAGGAACTGAGTTCCTGTTTTACCTTGACTGTTATATTATGTAAGGGAGGCAGAGTGTCCTCACATTATTATTATTATTGTAATTAAAGAATATTGTGCTTTTCATCTGTACAGTTCCTTCCTCAGCATTGTTTGATACGAATAGATGATAACAGACTGGTTATTGTGAGTTATTAATAACATATTGTTTACTCACCATATGCCTAGGAGACAGAGCAGTGAGCGGGGCTGCTGTGTCCTGGGTGTCTCTCCCTGCACTCACAACTGAGTGGATCATCTTTGATCTCTGTTTGCCTCACTAGATCTCTCTTCTCTTTGGACTTACTGCTTACCATTCCCTCTGCCCCTGCCCCTGGTTACCTTTGTGTTTGAGGGATTCTGGAGAAAGCAAGAAGAGTTTATTCTGCCTTCTCCCATACTTCTTGCATTTGGTGTAGATGCTCTGGTCTGTTTTTAATTTCCATGATTCTACAGTGCTTTTGAGTCCAAGGTGCTAAATATAGATCTAACCCATAATAGCCAGTCTCTTTTTCATTTCTGTCATACGATGTTATTTTCTGTTTTTATCGTTTAAGCCTAATGGATTTACATTATTAGGAGCTCCCCAGTGTGTAGAATGTGGTTATGACCAAGACAAATGCCTTCGAAGTTTTCAGGAACATTTGTCCGAATAAAAGCAAGGAAAAAAGTGACTCTTCCTTGGCTCTGAAGGAAAAGTATTGGTGCAGTGTAGGCACTTTCTGTCTCCCCTTTATACTGCAAACCTGTGTGTGCCCTCTGGGTAGGGGAAGCACTTCCAGCACATTGCCTAGAAAAAATTACTCTCTGGAGAAAAATCAGCAGACACAATGAAAAGTGCTGGCTCAGACACCTTGAGCTGGCAGACTCCTACCAAAATTAGTTCTGGATAAGCCAGTACATCTGTAGTGAGAACAAACTATTCCCTTTTCTACCTATTCTTAATACAGCCATCCCCAAAAATATAAGTCAGGAAAATGTTTGGGGAAACTATTAAGGAGCAGAAAGGGAAAAGAATATCCAGACAAATATGGAGCCATTTGAGACAAATATGAAGTCACATGTAATAAACAGCTTGAATTTACAGGGGCTAAAGCAAGACAAACACAAGTGATGGCTTTTTGGGGCTGAGTGCCCTAGCAAGCCAAGAAAGGAATGTGGTGGGTAGAAGAGGCCAGGCCCACAGAGAGAGACACAAAGACCACTCAGGACAAATCTAGAGCCACACCTGAGCCTTTCCAAGCCTAACTGATACCTGGCCTAAGCCAGTGGGTGGAGAGGAGTGGGGTATAGAGGAGAATTGGTCATTTCACTTCATCTCTGTTCAAGTACCTTTCCCCCTGGCTGTACAAGAGGCATGTGAGAGAGGACTTCTGTGTGATCAGGAGATGCATCCTTGGTGACCTTGGTTGCGGTTAGGGTCTCTATGCAATAGTCCAAGCAGCAGCTCTAAGACTCACCACAAGGTATGGGCATGGAAGACTGACCTCTCCAGGAGAAATAAAAGCTGAAACCTACATGAACAGCTACCCTGGGCACAGTGAATTTCTCTTTACTTGGAGAACCTCACCATGCTTAGCTTGAATATTGAAGGGCTGTCTGAAAAGGGGATGAGAAGCACAGTAGCATGCCACAGATCTCAGTGTGTAAATACTTTCTTGTTTTCAGGTGCTTTTCAAGGGAAATGTACTGGTTTGGGGAAAGCTGTCTTCACTACCACCCTTGGTCAGGGTCCTCCAGTCATTCACTTTGCACTACTGACAGTTCAGCTGGGGTTGGAAATCAAGTGGGTTTCCTTTTAAATAACCTTCAGGTACAACTATGAGCATATTTCACCCCAGGCTTCGCTCCTAGTAGGCACTAGGATGAAAGACTAAGCCTGGCTAAGCCCTAAACCAGCACTCTGTGCATCTTGAAATACGACATTATGTCCATAAGGCATGCTCAACTGTGGCTGAGACAGACTGCAAGGAAGCTATTTGGCATATTAACACTCTAGTTTGCTGCTGGAAGCATTGCTTTTCATGGTGCTGTCCAGAAGACCAGAGGAGAAATCTGTTGCTGCTGGAAATGGCAGTAGTGCTGCAGGTCTCGGCTGCTGCCAGCAGAACAGATGGCCCAGGAGTGGAGCAGGGCTGCCTGCTGCACCCATCTAGAAAGTGTGTTGTGAAAAGCAGGACCAAGCTGGTCCCCATTGTAGCCTGGCAAGGGAAGAAAGGTATACTGTGTAGGAAGGGAGCAGGTGTTTAGTTTGAGTGTGCCAATGACTATGTACCTCAGTGGGTGGGGAAGTTCAAATATGACAATTCCACTTAGGCTTAATTTTTCCTAGCAAGAAATGCCAGAGCATTGATGCACATGGCCAAAGGCTTGCTCAACCTGGTGAAATAAATTCTTCTACATTGCTCCAGACAGTCCTGGAACCAGTTAATGGTGTCTCTTGTTTACCTGAAGTTTTGTGTTGCTCCTAGTATTGCAAAAATTAATCCTGAATATTCATAAAGTGATCATTTTAAATGAATTAGGAGCAATACAGCAGCTGGAAATTAACACAAAAAAAGGAAAAAAAAGAGAAAAAACTAGATAGAATGTGAGGTGAGAGCAAGAAACAACAATGGTATGATGTCCTATGGATACATGAATTCAGTGACAGGGAAGACTATGTCCTCCAGACCAGTCCTTCAAACTCCAGTCTCCAGAGCCTGCAGGGGCAAGTGTGCCCAAGAGCAGGGATTGAATGTTGTGTCCACCACAGGTCTGCTATGAGCTCTCTGTTCAGGGCTTAAACCAGGCAGAGGCTGTGTGTGTGCTGGCAGACAAACCAAAAATGGTCAGGGCATGAGCCTGGACAGTGTCTCACATTCATTCATACTGTTTTCATTCAATTACAGACACAGTCCAGCTTGCATTCTTCCAGGCAATGCATCACCATGGTTTGCAGATGGTTAACCCACTCCCAACACTGGTCTGAGCTGGAGAGGACTCAGCTTTGAGGAATACTTGGATCTGTCCTTTATCATTCCAACCACTAAAACCTGACTGACAAAGCCCTAAATCAGATCATCTTTTAGCTCCTCTTGACTTGCCCTCCTCCTGGCTAGTAATGCCTCTTTTGAGGCCGGCTGTGAATGATCTGCCAGAAGGAAGTTCTTAAAAAGCCTTATGCTGAAGTAGCCCACCTTATGTTCTCCATCAGGCAGGCTTTATTCCTCCCATGTTCAGCGTTACACCGGCAGAAGTTGGATTAGACTTGTATTTCTTGGCTAAACAATGATTAAAGGAAGCACGATAACTATCTACAAGTATTTGATGGGTGTAAACTCCAGTGAGGAAGAGGAATTGTTTAGTGTGGTTAAAGGACTTTCATGGCTTAGAGCAATTAGATTAAATTGAACAAAGCAAAACATAAACTGAATAGCCTTTGTAATGCTAGCAAGCTGCAAGGGCAGCTCCCAGGGGACGTGGTGGAATGGGTCTGGGTGATGTCTGGGTCAGCTGAAACGTCACAGGGAGTGGAGCAGCATTTACCTTATGGACCTGGGAACACCATCCCATAAACGGTGTGACAACTTTCCCTGTCATGTCCACACCCGCACCGCCCTGTCTGCGTGAGCACACGCCCTGATGAATAAGGAGGGAAGAAGAGTGTTGGGGTGGTTCAGCTTCTGCCTGCACCTGACTTGTCCCCTCTTTTGGTGTAATATGTTGCCCTAAACAATAAGTTTTCATTCTGCTGACAGTGATTCTGATCTTGTGACTGTTAAGGGAGAGCTTATGCTTCCACTTTCCATATTGAGTCGTGAGTAAGCTTTCCTTAGTACTTCAGCAGGATGGAGCTTGAGCTCCAGTTATCTTAAGCTTACTAATAACCTTGGGTTATCACATACCTACAGGGATGCCGTCAGTATTCCCTTCAGGTTACACCGCTCTCAGCTGGCAGGACATGGTATAGGATCATCAACTCTGTACAAGAAAGGAACAAACACAAGTGCACAGTTCCTCTGAAAATATACTGGTCACCCCTTATTCAGTGCTGGGAAAAATGAGCTCACTCTCTTATATGTGAGAAGCAGTATGTAATAATCCCATTTAGCCCCTTTTCTCTGGAAACCAAACACAGAGCCGGTAATCCCATCCATCAGGAGTTTCTGATGGAGACTGTGAACTGACCTGAACACTGAAAATGAATATCAGTGACTCAAGCATTGCTGTGTCTTTCAAAATCCTACAGACTCTCAGGTAAGAGGATATGTGATGTTTGATGAGTCAGGATGCTTTCCCCTGGCATGATTGTTTCTTTGCCTAATTACACAGACACAGTAGCCAAAGATAAGCCAGGTAAGGTTTGTTGTGGATGTCCTGGTCGTCTAGGAGACAAGAACCTTATTTACCTGACATGACTTGTAAACAAACTACCCTGCTTTTAAAACAGCATATTGCTTCCAAATTGCAGGTTATCTGTTCTGAAACACCACCACTTAATGGGTTATCTTCTCCTTTAACTGGGCACACTTGTTGACATATCGTTAAATCCCACTTAGTACAAGTGTGAGAAGCTGTTAAAAGCTGCAAGCAGAAAGACAAGGAGGACACATGTATCCTCCCATGGCACTTGCAAAGAAGGCCCTGATCTGTTCATAAAAGGTCAGGAAGAAAAAAAGGAATTCAAAAGCCTTAAAAAAACCAGCCTGGACTGGAGTCTTGACTAGTGCGTCATCACAAGTTTTCTTCTCCCGAGGGAGTAATTCTTCAGATGTTTTACGTGCCCCTTGCTGGTGTCTCTCCATGTTTTTCTTCAGCAGCAATTTGTCTATTTCTGCATTTATTGAGCCTTCCTTTTTTAAACAGAGGCAGAGCTAATAGACAACTGTGCATATGGGAGAGACTGAAAGGGTTAACACCACCTCCCGTGTATGTCCACTGCTCAAATGCTAACACCTACCTGGTAATGTGTGCACATTATGGACCATGCAACAGAACAGGCATGGCACTTTTGCAGGGTCCCTGCTGTGCTGATGCATTCTTCCCAAATCTGGCTGGCTGCAAAGGCCTCAGATAATAATATGGGTTTTTTCACATAGTCCTGGGGTCTTCATTAAAAATGGCATGCTTGAGGATAGTTTCCCATCCTGGACAAGATTTTTTTCATATAAGAGGCTGGCAGGTGTTCATGCTTGTGGTGATGTTCAGAAAAGATGAATTCTCCTTCTCGTGTACCTGCTATATTTTCAGTTTCAAATAAAGATGTGTACATTGTATGGGAGGAGGAAGAGAGAGGGGTTGCAGGATTTCTGTCATCTCACATGACCATGCAGGTGATTTCTTACCATTATCAGTGGGATATCTCAAAGCCCCTGATGAATGCATGTTTAACCTGTGCTAAGAGAAGCTGTAATTCCTGTGCTAAGAGAAGCTGTAATTCCTGTGCAGTCTCTGCTGGCTTGGAAACTAGCAGTGCCCATTCTCCTGGGATTTGCAGCCTTGGCTTCACAAACTCAGGAGGTTCAGAGCTCATGAACTGGGTTTCAAGACACATGAGGATGAACCAGAACGTCCTCTTTTTTCTGTATTGAGGAGTATAGTCCTGGAAATCTGATATTTACTAACACATGAATTCTGAGAGAATAAAATCTTGAGAAAAGACAATAGCAGTGTTGTCTTCAGAGTCTTGTTGTGTGTGATATGGACCTCAAATGTTAGAGATGGTGCCCATAGTGTTGAGAGCAGCTTGACAAATACATTCTATGTAAATCACAGTGTTTTCTTAAAGATAGTCATTGCAAGTTAGTCCATGCATCAGCTTCTTCTCACGCTGACCCTCACAGGACTGCCTTCTCTTTTCCTTGCTCTTGTGTCTTCCAGTAGAAAATCAGTAGGCAGCCAAAGAGATAATTTTGCTAGGCCAAAAGACCCAACAGGTGTTTTTAACATTTAATTAGACTTTCTTTTCTACATCACCTATAAGGTATCTGAGGACATGACTACCAGAAATGTCACCTGGCCATTTGCCAGATATGGAGCACATCTTATAGTGGTCACCTGGGATGATTTTTCTGGGCATAATAGCTCATCTTGCCTGAGCAAATGCCAGAAGTTCAGCAGATCATGGAACAGATAAGGATGGAAGGGACCAGACTTTCTCTCTGGTCGACTGGGTCAATGATTCCTGAGGGCTCTCCTCAGCAGTGAAGACTGAAGCAAAAAAGACATGCAGTACCTCAGTCTTCTCTGCAAGCTGTGTTTCAAGGGTCCTGCTCCTTTTAGCAGAGGACACACATTTTCCTTAGAATTCTGTTATTGATTAATTTGAAGAAGACTTTCTTATTCTGGTCATGCTTAGCAAGATGAGCCCTGGGCTTCCTACTTGCATCTCTGCATACTCTAACAACATCCCAATATTTATCCCAGGTGGGTAGCCCCTCACGTATCTCCTGCTTATGTGTGGGTTTGACAGCAATTCCTTGTTCATCCATGCAGGCCTCCTCCCCCTTTTGCTTGATTTCTTGCCACTGGGGATGTCTTGTAGTCACTTCCTGGGCTGCATGCACTTAGTAGAAATGTTCCCACTTGAGCCTGTTGTTTTGCTACATACAAGAAAAGTACCTTGTCCCCTTTTTAAGGGTAAGAAGAAGCTCAGGTTCAAAAATGCCCTGCAGTGTATCCACAAAACCTGAGGCAGCATGCCAATGCTTGAGCCCAACCAATTCCTCTCCTTACTTTAAACACTATTTGTTTTACCTAATGATGCAACATAGATGAGTCAGCCCTGGCACTCCTCTTTTCCCAGGGCAGGGACTCCCTTGCTATGGCATCGTTACTTCCTGGCTTGCCTGCCATCTCTGTTGGCTCTGTGAGCCTTGCCTTTTCGCATGGAGGTCAGTGAGCAGGTCAGAAAGACATCAGCCCCAAATTCAGACTGTGGTGCTTAGGATTGCACTGAAGACTGTGGAGATGCTCCTGAGGTGATGGGGGACCAGAACCCAGTTTCCTCCACATGGGGGGCAGAGCTCATTGCATGCTCCATTTGAAGGAAACAGGTAGGCTATGAGTCACCTCTTTTTTGAGAGCAACCTCAAGGAAAAAGTCTTGGGATGTTAGCTGCTGAAAATCTGGGCATGACCTGGCAATGTGCACTTGCAGCCCAGAAGGCCAACCTTGTTCTGGGCTGCATCCAAAGCAGTGTGAGGGATGGGATTCTGCCCCTCTGCTCTGTTCTTGTGAAATGCCACCTGGAGTGCTGCATCCAGCTCTGGGGGGCCTAGCTGGTTGTGGATCTGGTGGTATGAGTCCAGAAGAGGGCCATGAACATGACCAGTGGGCTGAAGAGCCTCTCCTGTGAAGACAAGCTGAGATGATTCAGGGTTCAGCCTGAAGAAGAGAAGGCTCTAGGGACACCCTATGGCACCCTCCAGTACCTAAAAGGGGCTACAGGAGAGGGATATTTTACCATGGTTTGTAAGGATAGGACAATGGGGAATGGCCTTAACCTGAAAAGAGGGCAGGTTTACATTAGATATTAGGAAGCAATTCTTTACTGTGAGAATGGTGAGACACTGGAACAGGCTGTGCAGAGAAGGTGTGGATGCTCCATCCCTGGCAGTGGTCAAGGTCAGGTTGGATGGGGCTTTGGGCAACCTGGTCTAGTGGAAGGTGGCCCTGCCCATGGCAGGGGTTGCAACTCTATGGTCTTTAAGGCCCCTTCCAACCCAAACTACTTCTCTCTCTTCTCTTCTCTTCTCTTCTCTTCTCTTCTCTTCTCTTCTCTTCTCTTCTCTTCTCTTCTCTTCTCTTCTCTTCTCTTCTCTTCTCTTCTCTTCTCTTCTCTCTCTTCTCTTTTCTCTTCTCTCTCTTCTCTTCTTGTATAAGGTTTTCTGGCTGTTGGAGGCTTCACAGCACTCAGTGTCACACATCCTATTCTTTGTCTTTCCTTTTTCCCACATCAGGAATTGAAAACAGTTATGCTACACAGCAACTACCTCGTTACTGGTTTTCCTTACATGGTGGTTTGACAAAGGGGTGCCTCAGTACAAAAGACACATCTGTAAACTGGAGGAGATTCAGAAAACAATAATAAAAAGCACAACGCTCTTAGAAATCCCTGTAAGACAGCAATTTAGAGCCCAGCTACTAGCATGCTAGGACAGACCTCAAGTGAAGTAAAAAGAAATTAACTTGTTAAATATCTCTAAAGCAGGCATGTAAAAAGTACTATTTTCTGTATGCTGTGTGTGCTTGTGTAAACAGCCTTTTCCACTTGGGGCTATGCCTCCATAATTATGTATTATTTGCAAGAAGAATGCAGACGTGAGGAGTGAATGTGTTCCAAATGTGTTCGAGCCCTGACCAGGCAAGGCTGTGATTTTAGCTCACTTTAGGGAGAGGAGAACAATCCCATGTCTTTTGTTTATTCTTCTTGAGCTCTTTGTAACAATTGCACTTTTAACTGGAAGTGACTCACCTGGCAAAGAAGATAAGAAACCCAGAAGAACCTTTCAAGAAAAATATAGTGCTGGAAACTATCCTCCAAATGTAAGGCTTACAGTCCATCTGAAACCATACTCATATCCAGGCCCTTCAGGCTGCCCTAAGTACTGAGAAGAACTATCATTCTTTTCTAAATGTGGTGTCAGCATTTGCTACAAGCAATCAGCACAAAATTATCCAAAAACCTTCCTGTGACCTATAAACTTGCAATTTGATATGCCTCACCCAATTTTTATTCTGTAACAAGTGATTTTTTTGCATAGATTTTTATTGCAGAGACTCTTTAATCTACCAGGCAACACATAACAAGATCCCATGGCTGGAGGCTGAAGATAGCTACGTTTCAGCTAGCAAAAAGGTGCACATCTTAACAGCAATTAATGAAGCATTGAAATAAGTCCTGAGGGGGTATGACGAATTCATCACATCTCGAAGTCTCTGAACTTCATCTTTCCAGACATCATGCTATACCTGAAATACAAAGTGTGGTCTTAGTACAGGAATTAGAGGGAGGGGCAGTGTTACAGTATTTCTTAACGTCAGGGAGAAGACATTTTCCACACCAAAGCCTCCAGGTTTTTCTTTTGTCTCTTTCTTTTTTTTTTCTTTTTAACACACATTATGAACTTCATTCCTTCTTCTAGTATAAACCGGTCTACTGCAGTGGAAATCAAGAGGCCACTGCCAACTCATACCAGTAAATAAAGCCAAACTTTTAAAAACAGATATACAGCTAAATTTCAAGATGCCTACTGAGCTGTAAAGCAGAGTTTTCAGACACTCTGCCGCCCGCTCCTAATTTTTAGTGAAGTCTCTCTTTCACTGTCAAGCCTTCCTACTCTGGAACAATACATTGCCATTGAAATATTTAATGAGCCACTTTTAAATATCCCACAGGAACAACAGGACATTTATCTCATGCTGCAGAGTTGTATTTTAAAAATAACTATCTTAAAAAGAATGCCCCATGCAACAACTGAAAAAGCCCAAATGTCTTCCCCTTTCTACTTCACAGAATTTTCTGTCTCCCTGCCTTTCTCTTCTCATTCCTCATCCTCTCTTCACCCACGGGGTTATGCTGAGGTGACTATGAGGACGCCCAGGCTGAGACACTCTGTTTGCATTCTTCTGCCGATTTGGGTTGGCTACTCTCCCATGTAGACTTGGCAATGTGAAAAAGTGACCTTGTGGCAAACTTGGGTGTGACCTTCTAGAACAGCAACAGCTCCCAGCATGACTGCCTGGTCTCCAAAATCTTACTCCATGGAAAACTTGAGGCAGCTTATCCCATGTGCACTGACAAGCTGACGTTTATCTCAGGGGAGGAGCGTGCATCTGTGGAGTTATCACTGCAGGGCTAACTCACCGTGTTGCCACATCCTGGCTCCCCTGCCAGGAGCTTGCCACAGAGCTCTGCTCTTGCTTTGTTAATGGTGGTGTGCCAGAGCCAGAAGCTTGCTGTGAGACTTGGTGCTTCTGCTACTGCAGGACCTGAGCAGCACCATCCATTTCTGCTGCTGCTGCTGTGGCTTCCGACTCTCTTGCTCTAACTACTCCTTCAGCTCTGAAAAGGCAAAAGGAGCTTGGAGCTGTTCTTCAAAATATCACCTCAGCCTGATGCTATGATGCTATTCAACACATATAAGAAGTGGTTCAGAAGGTAACTGCTGGATCTTGCAGCTCTGCAGCTCTGCAGCTTTTTGCACCATGAGTGCTGCTGTCAGAAGACTCCAGGTGTGTGGATCCAGATCCAAATACATATATTTTGGGACCAAATTAAACCTCTGTTTTCCTAAGGATAACATCCCGTACGAGGACTTTTACAGTAAGGTTCATAGCTGAGTCAGAGGTTCTTGCAAAAGGGTTCTGACGTACTAAGGAAAGTTACAGAGCCTGCATCACCAAACACGAGCCAGACACAGCTCTGTGATCCTGGGTGCTCTTCTGAACTGGGACATATTCCCAGTTCAGCATATTACATCTCTGTATGGATCATACCCTTAGGAGTTGGACTCAATGATTCTTTTGGGTCCCTTCCAACTCAGGCTATTCTGTGATTCGGATTTCTTGACTCTGCCTGTGCAGGGAGCGGACCCAAAAAAGACACAAACCATTGGCCTACCTCATCCGTGAATTGTGTGCCCAACACTGCTCACAAGACTGGATTTCCCCTGCTTTTATCACCAACAATCAAGGCACCTCAGCCTGACACTGGGGTTTTCAATTCTTCATGGGCTGGGCAAAGCTGGCCTTTGCAGGCATAGAGAGACCTTACAAGCCAGGAAAGCTGGTTTGGAGGTGAGGGAGGGCAACATATATATTTCTGACAAATCAGGATAAAGAGGATCTTCCATGCTGTGCTGTATTTTGGACAAGTAAGTAGACTGGTTCATTTTCATCCATGATCAGAAAGGAACCTTTTCTCTGCTGAGGTGTTGTTATGCACACACACATGCCCTATTAGAGCAGAAATGGTTAGGTTTTGGGGTTTTTTCAGGCTCTGGTGTTCTGATAGCCTGAGGCTGGCACGCAGATGCAAGAGTCGACTGTCATTGTATGTCACACAAACAGTGCTTTGACCTGCTCCTTCCCACTCCCCAACCCACCCACATACTTTGCTCCTCATCAGAGCAGAACAACAGCCATGAAGCAGCTGTGAAATACACCTGCCCTCCGTTTGCAGCCCTGCTCTGTTACACACCTTTAACTTGGCAATATAGACTAGTTATGCTGCAATATGAATACATTTCTTTACAGACAGGATGCTCTGGATCAATCAGGAGCATGAAACAGCATGAGGGAAACGAAGTAGTAACTTGGGGATAAAAAAATAAAAGTTGATGTTGTAATCAGCCAACTAAAAACACCATTAGAACATATTGTCCTGCTCAGTGGGTGTGCAGCTGCACTGGGCCATGACCAAATCTATTAATAGGCCATGCAGAGCTCTTTGTAGTTCTAAGAGCAATACTCCTCAAACGTTGAGCCTTGTGTTCTTTCTCTGTAACTTCAATACCCCGCTTGTGGTGTATAGTTACAGTAGTCAACTCTTCAGCAAGTATGAAAAGTCTGACTCTAGTCTCTTCAGACTAGCTGCAGAAATCCTGGTCTTCACTTTTTGCCCAGACCAGAAGGGGGAAATAATTCTGGGACCATAAACCTAACCATAATGTGGACAGGAGATTGCCTATGGAGTGTCTGAGTTGTTCTAGGCTTGATGGCAGACATGAGGGGGTGGAAAGTAGATAGTTGGGTTTGTTGTTGCTGTGGAAAGGACCTATTGCATCCCAGGTCCAGGGGCCAGTCCCAGGCCAGGTGCTGTCACATGCCTGCAGCATCCTACACCCTATGGACCACCACACTTGCCACATCACTCCACAAACTGGCTGGCATTTTAGGATCATATACCTCCTGCCAAGAAGCATGCACACCTACACAAGAAACTCCTCAATCTCTGTCTGTAACTTCACAGTAACAAGCAGAGACTTCCAGCCTACAAGTTATTTCATTTTAAAGACATTTAAAGTTAAGGAAAATTATTTTTACTTCACACCCAAAAGACACAGGATATGGGAACAGTGCAGATCAGATGTTTAGCAGGCTTAGAGAAGGTAACTCCATATATCAAGGTACTGGGGAGCCATTACTTCATGAAAATATCTGTGACACCCTTGGGCTGCTCCAGTCTCTTTGGGCTGCTTCAGTCTCTTGGGGCTATTCCAGTCTTTTTCTCCTACTGTAGATTGGTTTGTGGCTGGAGCCAAAAGCCAGTGCTGCAGCTCTATGATTAATTCTCATCTTCCCCATGACTGAGGAAGGGACTTGAGGTCCCTGGAGAGAGTGGATGCTTTCTGCAGAACATGACCCCAAAGAATCGGAGTATGGTGAATGTCTGGAGCTCTGTCTGAAACTCAGGGGTGAAATCGTGCTTGGTGGGAAAGAGCAGCAGCAATGCAGGAGAGAAATGCTCGAGGGAGAGGGTGTACCCAGAGAACAGTGGAGGAAGCATGTGTGAGGCAGCAGCTGAGGAAACAGGCAGCAGGGAGATGGTAAGCACTTGGGAACGAACCCTGGAAACAAGCAAAGGCAAAGTGCTGTGATGGAAGGAGAGGTGAAATGAGGGCTGTCTCTGCAAACAGCCTGGGGAGAGCCTGCATGGGGTCAGGGGCTGTGTGACTTGCACTGACTGTGCCAGTTCAGCCACTGCAGGCTGGGAAAGGCTGGCTGCAGCTTCTGGGGCTTGGTGGGGCACCCCTCCAACTCGGAGCAGGGCTGCCACCTCACTCATCTTGGGCTTGGCCGTGTAAATTTATTTATTTAACTGAATTGCCCAAGCCAGCAGTCGAGTCACCACCGACAAGCGTCAGTCAGGCTTTCACACCTTCCAAGCTCTCCTCTCAGCCCACCAGCAGCAGCAGGGAGGGCTGGTTGGGGCAGGAACACAGCAGGCTTGCCAGCCCTGCCTGGGGCTCCTTCCCCAGTCAATGGAGCAACGGGGAGGGGGCCCAGCCTTCCAGCAATGATTCAGCCCACCAAGGAGCAGAACCCCCTTCATGAGGTGCATGTTTCCCTGCTCTGACTTAGGAAGAGTCTAAAGTAAAGACAGGCTGTAATTGAAGGATCCCAGCCAAAAAGCTCAGCGTTAGAGAGGATGGGTCTGGATATGGCTGTCGATAGATGATACATGTAAGTTAGCATGGCTTAGCAGAGTGAGAGAAGGTGAGTCATCTCAGAGAGCACCACTTCTTGTGTAATTGTAAATGCACATAAAGTGGGAACTGGCTGTGTCTCCCAGTATTGCACATTTCAGTTAAGCTCTCTGGAACAACTGGCTGTTGGTATTAGTTTTAAGATAATGCCAGTGGGAAGCAGTGAATGACAAAGCATTGCTGGGAAGTGATCAAGCTGTTGAACAACCTCTGAGAAACATAAGTTATAAATTACTTTACTGTATTAATTTAACATTACAATTTAGAGATAAGGTTTTCCAGGAACCCAAGTGAACCAGCATCCAGTTTTATTCATAAGGTGTGTCTGAAAAGAAGTCAGTAATAATTAATATTTGTATACTATTCTCTGACTTCTTAGTTGATTAAAAGCTAGGTAGTTTCTGTTTCCAGGGCTAGACATACTATTTTGGCATATGCTGTTGTGTTTTTATGATAAATCCAACACAGATACTCCTTAGTCATTTTGGACTGTAAAAATATTTCTGAAGGCAGCAGCAAGGCTGCCTACAACCAAGTCAGGATGAGACTTCAAGGGCAGTTTTTTGTCCTCTCCTCTCTTCACAGCTGTTTGTACTATCGAACTGCACATTCCCAGTAGAGTGATTTCTTTCTGGCTTTTCTCCCGTGTTTCCTACCACAGGTGCATTGCCAAGGCAGAAGTGTAGAAGCTACATCACGCAGCAGCCAAGCAGCCTGTGCTTCTCTCTGCCAAAGCCCCATAACAGCAGTAACTCCTCTGTCCCCAGGAGCAGGGACCTCTGCCCCATTGGGTGGCTGGGAGGGGTCTTTCAGACCCCAGAGCTGCTGCAGAGGGATGTGCATGGCCCAAAATACACTTCCTCCTACCACACGACCTATTACAGTGGTTGGCACCTCAGCTGCCTTGCAAAAGCTTTCAGTGCAGGGGGGTAGAAATGCTTAAACCTACGTGGGCGATCAATGGAAATGTGTCAGTAGGTGGGTGAGGGAACATAATGGAGTAAGCAGCAAGCATTGCAGGCACTGGATACCATGGAGAAAACACAGGCACTAGAGAGAGGCAGGGGATTTGAGTTTGTCACACATTTCCACCTTCTTTTCCCTCCTTTTTTCGTTTTTCATTTCCTGGGATAATACAAGTGAAAAAGAGCATCCAGACCAATCCATTCTGATATTCAGGACACTGTTTTTAAAATAAGACACACTATACCAGTGTTTATGTAGAGAACATAATGAATAAATATTTTGTGCCATGGATTCAGTTTCTTATCAGGACCTGTATTAATAATAACTGTATAGGTCCAATTTTAATGGGCTCCTCTTCCAATGAATGCTTTGCTTATATGTATATTGAAGTCTTGTTTTACAATGGCTTTCTTCTCTTCAATAGGATTTGACATGTTGGCTGTGGTATAGCATGCAAGTGGTTTGTAAAAAGATTTAAAATATATTTCTGAATGGTGCTATATAAATACTGCATGCATTGAATTGCATTATTTTATTGTGAAACTGAAAGGCTTCCTGTTCTATACCATAATACGATTTGTTATTTTTCCAGCACACACATTAGTCTGCATTCAACTTCTGCACAAGGTAGAAGAACTCAAATTAAATTTACAAGCACACCTGAGCAAAGCTAGTTAGCTGTGGCCAGATCATGTTTCTGTGATTAAATAATGCTGGCTATTATAACACATTGCAAGAAAGCTCAGCTATAAATCCCTGTCTCGGTTTGTTTCCAATGCTTCATTGTGCTACAGAAACTTTGCTATACTCTCTAGTAAGCAGAAGGCTAGATGTGGGACTGAGTCACCCTGAGCAGATGTGTTTGATACTAACTTGGAGGAGATAAGAGTAACAATGCTGCTCTCCCCTGAGCGTTCCCCTCAAGGACGTTCTCGTGCTACACAAACATGAATAAATCGATCTTCATTGCATCCGACCACAGACTTTATTAACTGAGGAAATTGGTTCCCAGAAAAATTTAGCATTTTGCTCAAGGCCAGAGAGTAGGTCCACAGTAAGGAGAAAGAGCTGGAGACATCCACGTACATCCAGTTAATATTTAATATTACATTAGCCTGTAACATGGTGTGCTGAAGGCAGGACACTGCTGGGTGTTCACATGGTCAGAAATGGATGAGCACATCCTACAGCAAGTCCCTGCTGAGCATATTGGTCACCAGCACGTACCCCTGGGGACCTGTTAGGGTAGCAGGTCCCTAGGGGTTGAGGGACCCTCTCCTGCCTGCCTCTGGGGATGAGAAGTCCACGGCTCCATCACTATCTTCACTGGGACATGTCAGTAGGTCTCTCAAAGGTTCAGGAGCATCTCTTGGGCTTCATATCTACCCAACTCATGGAACAGAGCCAAGGAGGTCCTGGCCCTACAGTCATCCAGATCACACTGCAGCTTTCCTTTTGATGGAAACAAAGATGATGGAGCTGAATGGGTGGCTGGTGCACACCAGCCGTGTGTTTTATGTTTTCTGAGCTGAAAACATACAACACGTGGCCAGGACAGACATCTGAGGCTGGGGACACTAAAGCAGCTCAGCTCTGTCCAGAGTTCAAGGTTTTTACAGGTGGCTCTGACAGTTTTGCATTTTATTAAGATTTCTCATTTACCAGTCATTTACATTGTTGCTAAAATTTGACCACTGGGAGTAAAGTTTTCCAGTCCAGGTGTTTGCCTGAGGCTGAATTATTTCAGATAGGGTGGAGAGGAAAACTTCGTGTAGTTGTTCCTCATGGCTAAGACTCAGATTGAGGGAAAAGATTGGTTTGTAAAAAAAATGATATGACTTACCCTTTGAAACTCTCCAGTGCTCTGTGAATGAAAAGGTAATTGTATGAGAGAAAGGAAAATAGAGCAGACAAGGAATTGGACTCTGTGGGCACGACTCAAATTGATGATTACTGTGGGAAGAAGGAGGGAGGGCGTGGGTGAGGTGGACTGACACAGGCAGTATACCATGAGTAAAACTGTGAGAATGGGCCAAACAAACACCAGACTTTACAGAACTGGACTGAATTGTTGAGACTGGGGAAAGATTGCAGTGGGCCAAATCCTAGGGTGTGAGGCAGAAAGTACAAGAGTAACCATTTAATGTTTTGCACCCAAGAGAAGGCACTAGTCCATAGCCTGGACTAGGCTGGTTCCTAAATTTTGCCAGTCCACTGCCATCAGTGTTTATGTGTGAAACCACTGATGACAGCATGTTTTATCTCCCACATACTGTAGGAGCCAGCTCTCACCCCACAGGTGTGGTCTTTTAGCTGCCTTGGCAAATCTCAACATCATGGTGTTTACCCTGCTGATAAGTCATGTGGATGTCATGCAACAGTACTTAACTCCCTTTAATTTTGTCTTTAATTGCACACACGTATTTGGGGTTTCTTCATGCATTCAAAGTCCTTCAGCTTCATACTGTGCACTAGAAAAACATGTCTCAGCTGGCAAGCGCCTATTTCAATCTGTTATTTTCCGGTGTATTCCTGATTTATATCATGCTCTTTGAATCCTGAAATATTTTCTTCATGGGATTTTCTATAGTGTTTGCCACTGCAGAACAAAAGCTCCCCAGCCATTAGCTGGTTCATTTCAGCAGAACTTTTCTGTGATGAGATATGATACTGTCATTTGGCAAATGGGCACCTAAGTCAGCATTGCAGCTGCCAAGCCTGAACCCACCGGGACTTGATTTCTCAGAGCACTTAGTGTACGACACGAGGGTGTGAATCACTGAAGCATCTCTGTGCCTGTCTCAGCTGAGGCTGGGAGCTCAGCATTTCTACGCACCAAACTTGGGCTTGGAAGTCAGGAACCTAGAAAGTAAAAGGAGATTATTAGAACCCTTCTATGAGAAGCCTGGACAAACAGTATTTCCCAGCTCTCTGGAGCAAAGGATTATATCCAAGGACTTAATTTTGCACTTCCTGTGTCCCACAGTCCTGTTCCTTATTCCCTCCTAGCTTTTGGAATAACATGAAGTAGAGATGCTGCCATAGCCACAAAGTGGGTCTAATTTGTGTACTGAAGGAAGGAGCTGTGTGGGAAAATACTGCCTGATCAGACAATCTGAACCATGTCTGCATAATTCTTGTATATATGGGAGATACATTAAGGTATCAAAGGTAATTTAAATTAATGTTTTCTAACATTTGCGTGCTTGTTCTGCCAAGCTTATTAGTATTCTTTCAAAGAGGGGTTTTGATTTGTTTTGGAATAAAGCTTATTTATTCTAATTATGCATAGGATATAGCTATCTCTATCTTTCTTGCAAAATATTTTTACAAATAATAGGGTGCCCTTCTCTTGACATTCTTCTTCAACTTGGGTTCACCATTTGAAGATGATAAATGGGCATCAAGCTCGGCATTTCTACCACCTCCTACCTGCTTTGACTCTTGTTTCATTAGAATTTCAGCAATGTGCTGGTTCATGGCAGATAACCTCCTCTCCCTCTCCAGAGTGCCTGTGAGTGTGTAGGGGGTGAGGGAACGGGTGCATTTCTCATCTCCTCAGCATTTATTACATTCCTCTTTCTCTACCTCCTCTGCAGCAATAAATCAACGCTACTTGTTATTGTCTACTCCTTGGGCAGCATCTCAGGGGGAGAGGCAGGCTCTCCTGTCTGTAATGCCATGTGTTTTATCAAATGCTCAGGCAGAACTAAAGATCCAAAGTAAGCCAGTCTTGTTTTTGCAGCTTTTGAGGGGAAGGATCCTATCCAAGTCCTGCCAGCTGCATCACCCATCAAGATACTTGGTCACACAGGCTGCAGTTACCAACCCCAACCTTAATTGCCTGCCCAAGCAGAAGAGGACAGTGTGTCAGTGGAGCAATGTTTCTGTGTTTACTCTAGGAAAGAAAATTTAAAGATTCTGGTGCTGATGACTATTTCCTGCCAGCAGGCACCTCCAGGACTGGGATGCTGGATGAACCTTTCAAACTTTGTTGAGATGAGTGCATACTCCTTGCACTTCTGCCACTTGTTAATGGCAAGTAAAACCCTAGAAATATATCGTGGGTGAAGTAAAATACAGCTTGATTATTGTTTACTCTACAAGAGAAGTACACACGCTGGTACCTGGAGAAACTGTACTTGGGGCACTTGGGGACATGGTTTCGTGGTGGATTTGGCAACCTGAATGATTTTATGATTGCAAATGAAATGCATCTTCATAGTAGGACTATGGCTTGCAGCAATTCCCTGGAGAAACTTTGCCCGGAAAACTTCTGCCTTCTTGTTTTGTTGCCTGCTTTCTAATCACAGCAAACTGTTTTCCTTCACACAGGCTTCCTGATTTTCTCCTGGAAAAAGGGGCCTTCCCACAGACCTGGCCCAACAACCAGGGATTGCATGTTCACTCCCCTCTCTCTACTGGGAACACCCTGAAGAGCTGGGCTGGAGAAATGATCATGAAAGAAATCGGTGCGGTGGAGGAGTGGGTGAGAAAGGCAGGCACATGACTTATAGAGCAGAGGTGTTTGGCTGGTCCAAGCCCAGAAGCACAAAAAAATACCTGACACACCTGCACAGGAATCCAGGACCAATTTACACGGGCAGGTTTAAGCTGGGGTTGCAGCTGGGATTTTTTCCTCCTTAACCCCTTCCGATGTTAAGTGGGGTAACTCATATGGGAACCTTCAAGGCAGAAGTTACTGAAGGGGTTTGCAGGCAGATTCTCAGGGTTTAAGTGCCAAAAAAGGCCCCCTGACACATTAGCATGTTTTTATTGTGGCTTTGTAAACATATTTTGCATTTTCTTTCTGCAGTGGCAAAAGGTGTACAGTTAGATTCCCCCCCAAGCAAGAAATGTACTTTATCAAACCTCGGTTTGTCAGCAATGGCCTTGGTAAAAGCATGCACACACATGCACTTCTTTCTCTGTCTTCCCTAAACTTTGACTAGTTTTTTATTAAAATGGCTGCCTCAAGCTACTGACAAACTAACAAAATGTGCTGGGTATGAAAAAAACCCCCACCAATTCCAATTCAACTCAAATTCCTTCTCCTGCTCTGATTTCACATTTTCTTCCTGCACCTACCCTGGTTTTCAAAGAGACATGCAGGGGTCAGGAGGCTTTTTTCAGATTTTTCAGAGAAGATTATGTCCTTGCATCAGACTTCACTTGGACACAGCCCCCTCTGCCAGGGGGACTGTGAGGGGAAACCCACAGCTTGTGCTGCAGAGAGGCAGACCTGACATGCAGAAAGGACTCATCACTTTCATGCTGCTTTTTGAGGCTCTATAGAGGATAAGTAGGCAAAAAAGTATTACATGCAGAAAGGGGAGGGGTTCCTTTCTGTTTGCTTCCCTTTCCTAAAAAATATCTCCTCAGCCTTCAGGCAGTTGTCAGGGTGTGGACTCATATGATGATAGACATCATATGGGTTTGCAAATACAACACAGATTTTGAGGAAGATCTCTGGTTCAAGAGCTCTCCTTGCCCCATGGCATGGTGGGAGGGGGTAGAAAAAGGGACAATTTTATTTGGTTTTTAATCATTAGTTTACTTCAAATAATTCCATACATGTGATTGCCATGGTACTGAGAGAGCAGAGAGATTCATTCAACAGGTGGACTTTCTCTGCATACTCTCTGCTTACACTGGACACAAGTTTTGCCAGTTTCCTCTGTAGAGATTATTATTTAGATCTCATAGTCCTGACCAAACATCTTTAATGTGGACAAAAGGATTTCAGGGTTTATGCAATCAAATACTGTAGGGATATCCAGCAGTGTGAATGCAGGCAACAGCCAAGAGCAGACCATTCATCACTGTCACTAGGCACTGTTTCTGTTTCACATGCCAGTTAGATGCTGAACTGGAAGAGGTCCAGGATCCTGCAGGATTGAGATGGAGATAGGACCAGCCCTTCTCAAGGGCTTTTATCACGTTCAAGGTAGAGCAAGATCAGATACTGGGTTATATTGAGAGAATTTGCTTGCATAAAGCAACAATTAAATAATGATAAGCTTTAGGTGGAGGTTAAATGTCTCTTCTGGAGGAAAGCATGGATGACCTCATGCTTTGGCTTTTTTTTCTCGTGGAAAAAAACAGAAAGCAAGAATGACAATGGAGATTTCCATTTAAGACTTTCCTGTATTTCAGTTGTGCAGGAGTTGAATTGGGAGGTAGAGAGTATTGACTTGTTGGTCAATAAGGAGACTGTATGGAGCCTTCTTTCCTGAAATATCACATTGGATAGAGATAATTTTCTACAAGAAGCAAGCTGAGAAGGATGGGTTATAAAGATGTTCAAGACTGACAAGACTATCTGTGGCTCAGAATAAGGCAGGAAGTGTAATTAAGGAATCCTATGACGGAACCCATGTGGATAGCTTTCAGAATGAACAGGTTAGGATAAGGTATATAAAAATGAACAAGTTTTAAACCATCAAGAAGGGAACCTTGGTCTATAGTAGCTATTTTAATCTTGTTTTGAATTCATATTTGTTTGTTTTCTTTAAGGAGAATAAATTCTTATTGCTTGGTAAATACTAAATTGCATCTCTTAAATAAGGTATGGCTACTTTAAACTACTTCTGTTCTTTTTGTTAATGATAGCCAGGAGCAGAAGAGGTGCTAGAGGATACACAGCATGGGAGGCCCCTGATTTAAATGGTATATATTTCTTTGGAAACATAGCTTTAATAATTTTTTTTTTAGAGCAGGAAATGGTGAATGATCCGCTCATCTTTTTTTTGTTGTTGTTGTTGTTGCTTATGTTGTTTATGTTGGATTCTACTCTACTATTTTCAAGATTTTGGATGAATAGAGCTGATCCTCTCCCCCCAGAGTCTAGAAGTGGGAAAAAAGTCCTCCTGGCTCTCCAGGTCTCAGATATAGTCAGCCTTAAGTGAGTAAGATGGCAGACTGAGGTTTATCCAAGTGCCCATGGTGAGTTTATGTGGATGCAGATTGGCTGTGCTGTGGGTGCAGAGACCTGAGCTGGCTCCGTGCAGCGTGGCTGATGGGTTCAGGTGCAGGGTCCTGTGCAGGCAGCACTGGGATTTCAGGGTCAGGGAAGGTTCAGGAGGTGGATGGTCGTGTTTGCACAGAAGTGAGCTTAAGCTCATAAACTCTGTGGGGCCCAGCCTGTTTTCCTGCACAGCTGCCCAAGTGGCTGCTGCCATATGTTTTGGGGTGTGCCCTCTTCTGGAGGATACACTCTGTCTAGCAGCTTTTATTTTTATTTTTACTTTTATTTTTATTTTTATTTTTATTTTTATTTTTATTTTTATTTTTATTTTTATTTTTATTTTTATTTTTATTTTTATTTTTATTTTTATTTTTATTCAGAATGTCCTCATTGGAGTACCACATATACTACGGAGGACTTGAATAAACAAAGCAAACAGTTTTGTTTCAAAACCTAGTAGAGCAGATCCATAAATTCTGCTTAGTCCACCACTGTCACAAATTCAGAGTTTTTTACATTTCCTCAAAATTGGTAAGTGAACTTAGAGTGCTTAGTACAATATAAATTTCTTTCAATATAACTCAAATTGTATGATTGAATGTAGTAAATTCAGGCTTTAACATGTGTTCGTCACAACTTTAAATAGGCTCATTTTTAAAATAATTCAAATTCTAATGTAAAGAAAAAAATTTCAATTTGTGTTTTTTATCCCCCCCTCTTTTTTTTCTTTTTTTTTTCCTTGCCACAAGCAGATTATGTATTTGCAGGAAATCCAAGAGGGCATGATTTTCTATGTCTGCCCATGTTTCATGTCACTGTCTGTCTTTTATTCTTCTTTGGCTTCTTTGATTTTTGGTTATCATGAAAAGAATGAAGTTCTGTAAGATGAGATCTATATAGAAACTAGGGAAACTAAAAAGAAAATAAAACAAAAATGAAAGGAGCAATAAAAAAAGGGCCAGAATATTCTGTGCTTGCTTCCTACAACACCATGCAACCATTAGAATCCATTTATCTTTCATTAATGATCCTTGACTAGAGGGAATGTCTGATTATCTGACTTCTCTGACATATCCTTTCTCTCCTTCTTTCCCTTCACTGGCTAGAGGGATTGGTGATGGTCAGAAATACTGCAAACATCAATTACTCCAGCTTCCCTCAGGAAATGGAAACAAAAGCACACCCATCCAAACATTTTGAACTCTCTTTAAAGTCCTGTAGAAGTAGTGGAAAGCTTGAAGTGGAGTTTCTTAACCTGTCTAAATCAGGACTCTCTTCCTTGACATAAATCAGGAAAGGAAAAATTCAACGTTTTGCTAATTTGTGTGGGACTTTGATGATAATTTGCCTAGAGACATTTAAGTGGTACAACATGAAATAACAGAAACTAAAATTAATGGAGTTGGAATGGGATTGCATTGTGCAGGGCCCCCACATATGGTTACAATTCAGTGTTTCCTCTATATCTGACAGGATCCTTACAGAAAGAATGCTTCTGAGGAACTGCTACTGCACCCACCATGAAAGCATGGAGAAGAAAACCTCACCCCACAGTGTCTGTTCACCATTCCTTCTCCTCCCATGGTGACTCCTTGTGGGTTTATTTGTGCTGGAAATTAAACACAAGTCTGAGTTTGCTCTCTAAGCAGGCTTGTCCTTTGTTCATGGTTTAAGCCTCAAGGGCAGCACTGGAAGGTCTCCCTGTTTGGAAACACTGACAGAAACTCCATGAGCTCAGTTAAGTTGCTCACACGCAGTACAGTGAGCCACCTGAGATGCTGTGAGACAGCTGAGGTGCTCAGGCTGACCTGGCAGACATGGCACAGGGTCCACAGGAGGCACATATCTGCCAGGAGAGGCAGCTGGAGGCCAACCACACTATTGCAGGACAACTCCAGGGTTTCAGAAAACACTTGGTGTCTATGGATGATCCAGGTGCAGTCAGCTGAAACCCAGTCAGTGCAGTCAGCAGCATCTAAAAGCTGCACATAGAACCAAATGCTGGGGTGCAACCCCGTTGCCTAGACACAGGTGTCAATTTTCTTTCCAGGTGTTCTTTCATATTTCAATATTCACACGGGCTGGCAGACATTATTTGAAACTATTGGTTATTAATAGTATCTAGGAGGAGCAGATAGACTTTAGGTAGGATACTCAAGCCAACCAGAACCTCTGTTTTGGCAAACACATTTCCAGATCTAAAGAGAGGCTCATGCTCTGTAGAATGAACAACAGATGATTCAAGTTTAGAACCAGCCCAAAAGCAAAAACTCCTCCTTGGCTCCTCCTGTGTTAAGCTATGAGGAGTTTGTGTGTAACAATGCTCACGAGTGAACCTTTTGCCAAGTTCTCTCTTCACCTTGTAGACAGAAGCTACACCCCCAGTTAGCCTGTGGCAACCACTGACCAATAGGCTGGCCTTGCTGGAATGCCAGGTAAGCAGAGTGTGTCATGTTAAAACAAACCTGGCCAGGTACAAACCTCACTGAAATGGTCAACTTGTGCCTAAGTATTAATCTGTCTTTCATTTCACTATTTCCATTGCTCATAATTATTACCATTGGCAAAAACAGTGAGTTATCCCCCTTGCTCAAGCCTGCAATGAGTCTGACTTTTTCATAGCTATGCTTAATTGTTGCCAGGGCTCCCTGTAGGAACATTAGCCTGCTTAATATTACATGGCTTAAGAAAATTAAATGATCAATATCAGGTTAAGAGCATTCAGTTGTTCTTTCTTGGCTTTTGTAATTGCTTGTGTGATGTGAAAATAATTACTCTGTTGAGTTTATTGTTATTCCCATTGTTCTCAGTTGTTGATTTTGTTGTTCAGCTACGGATATGTCTGATTTAAATTGTCTATAATATTGCTGTCTTAGAAGGAAATAGAAAGGAAAGGGGAAGGGAAAGGAAGTAGAAAAAATTAAAGGCTGATCTAAGATTAACATAGTTTTGGCTCTGGCTCCTGGCAAGGTCTGTTTGCAAAGGGAGACTCCCACAGCAAAAATCGTCTAGAATGAATTTTTTTAAAGTGACACTGTCAACTTCAATATCACACTTTAGGATTTTTGGTTTTTACTTCACGTTGTTGTAAGTAACACCCAAACCAATTATATCCCACTAATCCCATTGGAACACCTCATATTACAGTTGTGAGAATAGAGAAAAAGCATTAATCTCTATTTTTTGGGTTGTTTTTACTGTAATTCTTAGCACGGTAATTTCATATTCTGAGTTGGAAGGGACTTACAAGGATCATCAAGTCCAGCCCCTAAGTGAGTGTTCTGATACAGGGACTGAGCCCTTAATCTTGGCATTATTAGCAGTATGTTCTAATATTACAGTTCTAACCAACTGAGCTAATCTATGATCGCCAACTTGTATGGAAAACTTACACACAGAAAGGATATTGTGGATTTGGGCCATGCCCAAATCTTCTGTAATTTCTTAATAGGTCTCCTTCCTGTTGTTTATGTAGTTTTGTGATAGAGTAAGAGGAGAGAAAAAAACACCACCAGTGATTTTTGAAAAAAGATTTTAAAACCAGCAGGGGAAATAGAAAAACAGAAATCCCCACGGGTCCTCTGCAGGGAGGGGTCAGGGTCCTTGCTTTCAGCCATGCAGAGACAAGCCAGTCCCTAGTGAAAAGATGCCTACTGTCTTCAGAAGCCAGTGGGAGTGGGCTGATAAAGAGATCCCTTTAACCGTGGTGCTTATGAGTCACTGGTGTCAACGTTAAGACATCCTGGGAGAAAGAAGCAAACAAAACTGGTTATTCACTGCCTTTGTTTAGCTCCCTTCAGAGGTTTCAAGAGACCTGAATACAGAGACATTGTGGCATATGCCAACTGTTGACTCCATCAAATAATAAAGCAATCCCAGTGGGTATTAAGAAGCATGGAATCATTCTAATGAGTCTGGCAAAATCTCATTAGGATGAACAGCAGGTGATGACAAAATATTTGCTCTGTATGCAAATGACTTGTTTCCTTCTCTGTCTGCACGCAGTTGCATGAGTGCTCAAAACAGGAGCTGTCACATAATTGCTTACTCAAATAAAGCACTGCATATGTGGTGGTTGCATTTCAAATATATCAGTAGAAAAATGGGAAAAATTATAGGAAGGAGAGCCCCCTGTATCACCAAGCTCTTGCACAATAGAGGGCTTTGCTGGGTATCCAGACAGTCCAGCTGTCTTTCCAGGAACGCTTTCAAAGCAGGGACATATGGACTGCAAGTTGTCAAAAGTTCTCCAAGAGCTGTGAGTATAGAAAATATGATGGAAGGAGGGAAGGGGGTGTGCTGAATATTGAGAACAAGGCAAAACATGGCAGTTCCTGTTGACAGAGGTAGGTTACCTTCAGAGACCTGAGTCTGACCTGACCTGCTAGTTCAAAAAGCAACTCCACAAATCAACCCTGAACTATCCAGCTGCAGGCTCAGATGTTGCACAGTAAATCACTGCTTTGTCCCCTTCTGCTATTTTAACATCAGGCTGGGTAGCCCTTGATATCTGTTCTGTTCCTGATGGTGTTTCTGGCATAGTACGCTTCCATTCTCTCCAGTGTATCATTAATAATGCTTCACACATTTGTTTTTAATCACTTTGGTATTTATTTATTGCTGCAGTTCTGTTCCTACTCCTCATACTGTCAGAAGCAAAATTCTTGTGTGGGGGAAGTGGAAGTCCCCCAAGAGCCCCATTCTTCTGTGCACACTGATGGAGAGGAGGACAGGGCAGTTGAGTCAAAGGACATTCCAGATTAAATAACCCCAAGCTACACAAACACAAGTGTTCCTGCAGATCTTCTCTCCAGCACCTGGCAGTCAAAAACCTTCACTGTATACTCTGCCCATGTAATTGTGGTTTTCTCTTGAAAAAAAGAAAGTCAGGAATGCATTTGAAGCCTTCCTTCTAAAAACACTTTCAAGATCCCCAGGGCCATGAAAAACTTCCATGTTGGAAAGGCAAAGGACTGTGTGTATGACCCTGTGCTCACACCATGCTCATTGGCTCTTACCTGGAGACAGTTGGCTACAGACTGTCTATCAGAGAGGGAATTAAGTAAGCTGATTATGAAAGAGCCATTTTCTTTCCTGCTGAAGTCCTATAGAGATGGAGTAAAAACAACAGACTAAAGAGCAGAGATTTGCCTCCCTTGCCATCAAGCAACTTGCAGCCAAAATCTTACAGAAGTCAGGGAAAGGGGACCAGTCCCCTAAAACTTCCCCTCCACAAAAAAAAAAAAAAAAAAAGTTAGCTGAGGCTTTGTATTCCAAGGACATTAAAATGAGTTATTATGTGATTTTAATAACAGTGACTATTTAAAATTGTTAACACTAATAGATGCTAATAATATTAGGAAATTTTTAGTCTGTAGATCTTTATCAAAAATGCTTTTCATACAAGTGATTTGTCGTGGTAAAGTCAATGTCATCATTTCTTCTTGCTTAAGTTTGAGAAGTATGTAAGGGTCACTAGATCATCGAGAGAATTGGGAAGCCTAGTCCTGATTCCTAGAGCAGCAGCCTGTGAGCACAGGGGCACTGTGGCTCACTGTGTCATTGCTGTGGGTGTGGGACCTACCAGAGCTCCTTCTGAGGCTGGAGGTTTTAGGAATAAATTGGAGAAACATCATTTGGGGTAGCACGGGGTATGTTTGACTCTCTGGGCATGGGGACCGGCAACACCATCTCATGAGATCCAGACCTGCAGCCTAGGATTTGATGACAGTATCCTACATGGTATTCGTTTTAGATTTAATAATTGCATTAAATTGAGGTCTGCAGTCGAAGTGCTGCCAAAATGACAGCAGGCCAAGAGCTACATTAAGCAGTGAGAAGCGGGCTGGTTGTGGGGGTTTGCAGGGCGGCCAGGCTCGTTCTCACGGCTGGGTTATGGATGCCGAGGGAACACGTTCCAACCCAAACCAACAGCACTGCACGGGGGGGCACAGCCGCCTGGTTCTGCTTAGCAGCTTCTGCTGACCAGCAAAAGCTATGGAAATCCCAAGCCCTCAAAAAGCAGTAGTTCTTAAGCAACCACTTTTTCTTTCCTTTTATTACTTTTTGCTACCCAATCAGCCAAACAACCGAGTGTTTGTTCAGTGAGACTGTCTGCAGTAAGAAAAATGGACATGAAATGGCAGTGATTCATTTCAAACCCAAAATGTCATCTGATGTTAGCAGTGGTCTGTATCAGCTGACCAAAGGTCATGCACATGCTGATCACAGATATATATTGCTCTGAAAAAAAATCCTCTGGAGGCCTCCCAAATGCAGGATAGGTCAGAATGCTCCAGGTTTGGCTCCCTCTTGCCAAAACAGTCTTCCACCATGCCCAAGAGGTTTTGTGTCCTCACACTCATGCTCTAATAGCATACCCCCAGGCTGTGATGTGTCTTTGTGGGCATTCTGGAAAAATACCCCTTCGGTGAGTGAGGCACAGATGTCAGAGTATTTCACACACTTCCCACTGAAAAAAACAACAAGCAGAAAGAAGTATTTCTCTCTCAGAATCACAAGAAGACTACAATGTTGTTCAGATGAGATCCAAGACCAAGCAGGCTACACAGGAGAGCACAAGCCCTAAGCAATAGTGGCAGGAGTCACTTTGTGCTGCTTGGCCTTGGAAGCAGTCCTTGCCTTCTTTTCTTTAGCAGTCGAGATGGAATCTTACAGAAACTAAGAGGACAGCTTACTCATCTGGAAGCATCTAATGCTGTCTGAGATGCCAAATCACATCCTGTATGGCTTTCACCTCTTTCTTCCAAAGGGATATGTTGCATTTCAGACCTCTGTGGTATTTGTCGGGCTGACTAGACCTCTTAGGTACCCCCAAGGATCCGAGACGGCACTACAACTCCCTGTTTAAAGAATGAGACCCCCTGTGTCTCTGCTGCAAGGTGTTCCAGTTGCTCAAGCTCTCATTTGAGTTTTTGCAGCCTGAACTGAGCTCTGTTCTTTTGCTGCTGAGTGAGTTTGCAGTTAACAGCAGCAAGCACTATATATTCCCTGCAGTCTCAGAGGTGTCTGTAGAGCAGGTCCACCCTAAAGAACTGATAAATACCTCTAGATAGTCTTGTTGTTCCCATAGGCCAATGGTAGTACAGCTCTCCTAAAAGTCCTTTGAAAATTAAAGTACTTTAATTAAAAGTAATTAAATTAGCAAAATGGTCAAAGTAAAAAGAGACTGAAGGTGGGCATCTTTTATCATGGGTTTGGAGTGGACAGAGAGATCCTATGCATTCATATCATTCTCCTCATATAAATAATTCCTATTAAAGGTGGGGAGGAGAGAGGTACCCTGTGCTTTTTTGTCCTCAGCCTATTCCCTCTGAGAGACCAGAGCACTTTGCTTTTCTCTTCTTTATCCTCCAGTCCCAGCCAGAGCCTGCAACTTCCTGACCTGCTGTTCTCATCCCCACCTACCATTCCTAACGTGTCTTCAGCATTTATCTCAGTTTGCTCAATCCTATATTTGCTGTATTGCTGCCTCTCAAACTGCTGTAACTTTGTTCTTCCATTCACCTCCTACTCTTTCTACCTGCCCCTCTAACCTTGGTGTCCCAGACCCTCAAAGTCAGCCTTCATATATTCTGCAGCTCCCTGAGGTCCATCTCTCTATGAAGTCCACCCTGTACCTATCCTTGAAGGACTTCACTGCTGCTCTTCCCTTGGCCAAAGTAGATAAGTGCACATTTCCCCTTCATTCTTCCCCTACCCAGGGATAGAAATCCACCCATCCAGACCTAGAGGAAAATAGACTATGTCTGGGTAGAAAATGGTGACCCAAATCTGGGGATGAGGACTGCTACACCGAGATATAGTTGTTTGTTTAGATAAGCTTCTAGGAAGTCTAGACCATGTCATATATCATATCCACAGCCATATCTCTGGACAAACTGTGCTGCTACCACTCACTTGGTGTTTATTGGCAGCAAACTGTAAGTCACAAATTGCTCTAGAGCAGGCAAGAAAAGGTTCTTGAGAACAGCAGCTCACTTGGTGAACACAACTTCCTAACTTTTTTTGTCTCCCAGTTTTCAACATTGTGCTGAGTTTGCTCTCCAAATGCCTAACTGACAAATGTCCTTTCACTTTTACTTAAAGTAGTTCAGAAGGCAGATTATTGCTCTTTCCTGTTTTTCCCCTTTCTCTTTGTCTTTGCATAATAAATCAAAGTGGTAACCACTGGCTTACCTAGATATTTTTGTGAACTGTGCAAACAAGATTCATCCTGTCTTTCAGCCCGTGCTGAGGCATTTAAACCAGAAGTCTAATTGCCCTCAGATACCCTCTCTAATCACTTTGCCTTAGGCTGAAACACCCTGTACGTGTCTCACTTCTCCCATGCACAAACCTACCAGAGGTCAAGTGTACCAGGTGCATTTTGCTCACCCTCCAAGTTGGTTCTCCTGGGCAGACCCAGAACTCTCTGTGAGGCTGGCCCACAGTGGCCTTTTTGCCTTACAGATGTCAGTCCTTTTTGGCACCTCTGCTTTTGCAGGTGCTTGGGATTTTCAGAAGCAGAGGTATCTCTCCAGCTACCTTGGTTAGCAGGGACAGACCAAGAGGAAATCAGGAACCTGAAGGAACTGTTATCCTTGTGAAGGTTGCTCTGTACTTCATAGTGTGTGCACAAGGTTTTTCCCTGAGCTGTGCATGTCCACACTTCCATTACAACAAACTTTGCTGGGCAGTCATCTTTATTTCCTGAACCATACAGCCACAGACAAGTCTTGGAAGCCTTTTTGTTCAATTTAACTTATTGAAAACTTGAGCCTTCATCTTGGTGTAGAGTTAAAATGTTCCTACTTGACCTAAGAGAATACCTTCCATATTGTATTTTTATCTGCTGATTTCTCCTGCCTCCAGAGAAGACAGAAAATCAAAGAGTTTGCTCTGTACTTACTAACCTGACACTACCACACAATTCTTAGTAACATTGGGAGCAATAACTTACGAGGTTATGTCCTGTAAGGGAGCAGTATAACTCCAAATTTTGCGTAACTAAAACTTATGCAAACTTCAGCAAGACTTTTCTTCCATCAATTATGGGAGAACAAAGCATCTACTCTTTCATATTTAAAAAATCACCTCTTCCTGGAATCTCAAGTCTAAGGTGTTTTTACTCTGAGAAAGAGCTTCATGGCAATAATAGCTGAATATCAGATTACTGACTCTGTACAACAGTCCTCTGTTTGGCTTCTGTCTACTTCTTAACAACATTTAGTAAAAAGCTGAATGCCTTCCAGAGACACCTTTAATTTACATGCTAAGAATGTTTATGCCCCTCAAGTGGTCAAATTAAATTGTATCAAATGAACCGTATGGGCTTGACATAGGTTCTAAGGCCCTGTTTAAACTGTTGTGTGTTCATGAAACAATTAAAGCTGAATAAACAGTACCACAAGAATTTCAGAGAGGATTAGTTCAAATGTTTAACTAAATTAATTTCTGCCACGGTTGGTTTCCATGGGCATTCATTTGATCTGGCAGAAATGCTCTTTCCTAAGTGTTTAACCAATGTCTGATTGTAAGTCACATCTGTTCTATTGGGGAAGGTAAACAATGATTTTGCCTCCCGTGATCACTTGTAACTGAACAGTTCCATATCACACTTCTTGGATAGCAGGTGTCCAGCAGCCAAGGTGCTCAAGAAAGCTTTGGATTTTTTACTGATGGCACATTATTTGGCTGGGTCTTAAAAATAGTGATTATGTGTGCATTGACTGTTTTTACAGACCACAATAGCTGGGGCTCAAACCCCTCAACTTCACACTTTGCAAAATAGGCGTGACTGGAGTAATGGCATTTCCAGGTGAACACGTGGACATTTCAACAGGTTTTGATGTCAACAGGGTTAAGTAAGTCTTCCAACATGGTCTGCTGAACGGATTCATCTCTCCACACAGACCCTATCTTCACTCTCCAAGTCTCCAGAAAAGCCTTGAGGATATGAGGTAGGAGTATGGGAGTATTTAAATGAAGAAGGAAAAGAGTGTTTTACAATGGTGTTACCCAATCCCTTCAGAGTAAATAGCCTTCATCTTATACTCACTGAAATTGTAAACTGAAATACAAAATTAAGGTGTAGAGAGCTTAGAATATTTTGTTTACCCCTGCTTCAGAAAACAATATCTTTGCATAGGTTACTACTGATGTTGTAATTAGCAACCAGTATCCCAAGATGCCTAGAGAGGTGCTCTCTCCCAGATTTGGATATGATCTCTAGAGGACCTCAGCTGGAAACATTTTTTTTGATTAGCTGGTATGAAGGGTGCTCATGTAGATCTTAAGTTCTGACACTTGCTCATCAATTTTGAGATTTTAGTAGTCTAAAGCAGTGCCCTTCCAAAGATGGACAGAAGTTATAGGTAAAGCCCAATCATTTATTTACATTTAATGCTTTTGGTTGTGCATTGAAATAGATCTTTTCTTCATGCTTTTGATAAGAGAATAGCTTATGGTCAAACTACAGAGCAGCTGGCTGGACTACTACAGTCATGGGATGAGTTTGTAACCTCTACAGCACTACTTCAGGTTATTATCTTTATTTATCTGATTAATAATATTTAAACATATATTGTCACTGCCTGTCTGGAGAAGGACCTGCTAAACATAAACAGTAAATATTGATCCTCCTGTCTCTTCCCTGAGCACACCTGCCAATGCATCCCTAGTCTTCAGACCTGAGATCTGCTACTTCTCTTTGGCACTGCACTTAAATATCACAAAAAGAAACTACTACAACTGGTGATCTTTGCACTGTACTTAACAACATCGGGAAGCAATCATGGCTAATTGCTATGGCTGTAATTCCAAACCTGACAGCTGGCAGTGAATCAGAGGCCTCAGTCACATTTGCTGAATGTCTCTCTAACACTCTCCACCAGATAGTTTGCGGCAGTGCTCTCCAAAGCCTTGCCCTTTGACTGCTTGCATTTCTCCAGTACTTGGGTAGTTGCTGCCAAGGCTGTTCTCCTCTGGAGTAATTATTTGTGCAGTGTAATTTCTTGGAAGCCCAGCTGGCAAATGCTGCTTTTATGCAAGCTGAGTTAGATCTATCTAAAGAAAGGTTGGTAAAGTTTTTAGGGGCACCTAGAGAGAATGAATAAACACTGGTTATAAAGAAAAAGCAGGTGCCATCTGCTCCCACTCAGGCAACTCCTGTTGACTTCAATGGGAGTGTGACAATTTTCACAACCACTCCATTTGTTTTTATGGAAATACTTTCTTTAATATTAACAAAGATTCAAAATTACAACCCCTGGAGGTCAGAGGGGGCCAGAGAACTGAAAACACTGATGATGGAGTGTGGATACATTCCCAGGATAGTCAGCAGAATAGATGAGTTGACGTTTAACTACAGTCTGTATATCCCAGCAGTGGATGCCTGAGCTGAGTTAGGCAGCATTTTCTAAATGGCTTTTGTATTATGGGATCAATTGTTCTCATCACAGAATCCACTTTAGAGACAGTACCACCAAGGCTATTACTTTTAATAGAAACCTATGTTCCAGAGGTGTGTAGAAACATATGTGCCTCTCTGACAGAGGTATTGCACCCTGGGAAAAGCAGCACCTCAAGAAAGAGTATTTGTGCCTCCTGGGATGACATTTCCCTTGGAAATAAGCAGGTGACCACATCCTGAAAGGTTGTCACTCCAGCAGGAGCACCCAGGCAACTTCAGAAAGCCCTGCACCACCTCTAAAAGGAGGAAACACTGAAAGATGGAAAGCATTTCTGATGAAACAGTGGGTGTAGGAAGGGCTACATCCTGTGCCACCAAAATTGGAAAAGAGCAAAATGCATAACTAATCTTTTAATGTCTGGGAAGGTGAAGAACAACATGGTAAAATAAATTCAGTGGCAGCTCCGGGACAGTGGACAAAATCTGACTAGAGACCAAAGAGTGCCTTGAAGGAGCGCTGGTTTGTTTTGAAAGGACTGCTGAACCTAATGTTGGCACTTGAACTAGAATTGCCATGAAAGATGTGAAATTACTGCTCATTTCGCTAGCAAAGCCATGGGATCCTGCAGACTGCCATATATCACATCTTGTAGTTTTCTGGTTTTAAAAGTAGCACATTTCCTAGTACAACAAGGCTATGACCAGAGCTGTGTAGAGACCAAGCTGAGAACTGAACTCAGCTGTGGGTTCAACATATCACTGGAGAGTTTCACAAAGGGCCTTTGCCTGTGGTGGCTCTCCCAGTTTCTTCAGTGTGTGCACTGCATGAACTTGGTTTGCCTCCAGACTTGCCTGGACACATTTGGGGCACAGGCACCTGGTCAGAGTACAGTGCCTGAGTCATCCCCTCCCAGCTCCCTGCTCCTGCCTGGAGTCTGCATGCACAGCACCCGAGGCAGCAGGGAGGTAACACAAGGGCAGAAGAGGCTGTAGATAAGGCTTGGGCACTGATCCTGTGTCGGTGCCTTTCACTCCAAGACCTGCATATCGGCTGGAAGGCTGGCATACCTTCCTTCAGGCTGTTTTGCTGATGCTCCAAAGTCCGTGGAGCGTACGTGACTGCAGAAGAGGTTAAACTGGTGTAACCAACCCAGCACAGTGAGAACACTTAGAGGAGAATTCAGCAGGATGCATTTTTCTTTCCTTAAGTGGACATCTAAGAGATCAAACCAACTGATCTAATGACCCTCTCTTACAGACCATGGCTATTAAAAGAAATGCACATCTAGTTCTGCATTTGACTCTGCGGCATGCAAAACACCACTTGTATTCTAGCTGGGATGTCATAGGCAAACACGATGGCCTCTACTGACTGGAGCTGAAATGTAGTCACCCCTCCAAGAGTTGCCCAAGGCTCCTTCTGAGTTAAAGATCAAACATTACCTGTTTTGAGGGTAGCAAAGCTCTTTTCTCTGGCTAAATAGATTGTTTTATATTTTTACTGGCATTTCTTCCTTCCAAACTCAGTCCCAGGCACCAGTATTAAAAGATGCTTATAGTACAAAGATTTGTATTTCATCATAGCACAATATATAGGGCTGGGGCAGACTGAATTTGGGATTGTTTTCACAGGCTTTGGAGCATCTGTAATGAATAAGATGCTTAAAGGAAACTAAATTAACAATAGACGCTTGAGATTTATGGTTTTTTTCAGGAGCATGGAGAAAGCAAGTAAGAAAGGAGAATGTCTGGATGATTACAGTTCACCCAGCTCTATTCAGGATCTTCACATAACTGTGAAGAGCAAAGCACAGTGCACTCCTGTGTTGGACCAACTAGGCTGGGCTTTGACAGTGAAATTGAAAAAGACTAGAAGACTTCAAGATAAATAAGACAGCAGGAAAAAGTAATGAAGAAATTAAACTGACCTTCTTTAGAAATGGGTGAGACAGGATAAACAGGGAGAGATCTTGTTTTGCTTTCATCCTGGAAAAAATAACATTTCTTCCTTTCCAGTTCAGCACAGTTGACTGATTTGGAAACAAATCTGTTTTCTTTGGAAAGATTTATTTGCCCAATGACTTTTTTTTTCCCTTTTTTTTTTTTCTTTCTTGGCAAAAAGCAATAGGTTGAAAGAACAAGGCTTGTCTTGTTAGTAGGTTTAAAGGGCTCAGTAATTAACTGGTACATTTGGAGGCATGGCATGCAGGATACTTGCTGCAACCTACTTTATTACAGTGTCACAGGGAAGTGCTGTGAAATGGGCAAGAACTTTATAAAAACACTGTTTATTTCTCAGGCAGTATCAGATAGCAGGATTATTTCATTATGAAGTTACGCCAGAGCATTTGCTGAAGTAAGGACACTTTGCCCTGACCTTTGAGAACGTGCTTTCATCTGTGACATGCTTTCTTTCTCTCTTCCTTTCTTTCTCTTTCTTTCTGTCTTTTCTAAGTTGGAAACAGAGCGACACTTATTTAGTCTAGGGACAGCATGCACTTTTTCACATCAGTCCTTTGCAATACATAGTAGGTGCCTTCAAAAAACGAATCGACATCCTGTGATTTGGGAAGTCTGTCACAAGGGTGATTTGTCCCTGAAGTCATCTCCTTTTGCTGCAAAATGTTTAGCAACGTTATTCACAGCCAAAGCTCTTTAACTCCCTTACATTTTTCTTCCTCTTTTTTTTTTTTTTTTTTTAATTTGGTATGATACTGCAGACAATTGCTGTCTTGAAACAAAATTAGCAAAAATGTTGGTGGCTCCAAATAGGACTGTAATTCCATGCTGCAGTGTTTTAAGTCCGGGTGACTTGACCTTGTGAAGACATAAAGATCTGCATCTTGCAGTAACTCTAAATAATGTGGAGAAGTGCTCAGCACTTCTGGAATACAGTTACTGTTAGCCAATTCCCTGAATGTGCAAGCCAAAATAGAGGCATCTGTATTTGGAAATGCAAAGCTAGTGAGTCTCTTCAAGTGCCAAACAAATCCTTGTGTGAAGGAAGAGGGTCTCTTCGAGCATATTCTGGAAATGCAAAAGATAAAAAAAAATATTGCAGAATTATACCTCTTGTATCTCAGGGGCAACCTAAACACTGAAAACCTCCTCTGACTCCTGTACAAGTCCACATTTGCAGGTACCAAAACTGAGAAGTGCAGCATTTGCCAATGTGGCAATTAACATCTCAATCCTTGGATATACCCAACAGCGTATCCAACTGCAGATATCTACATACATTTCCTACTGTTATACAGAACCCTTCAAACTGAGGTCAAGATTTGGCCCTAAACATCAGTGTATATTTATTACTTTATTCCTTTTTTTCCTTTCCCACTGTTTCCGTTTAGACTCTGACCTGGTTTCATCAAGTAATAACAAGGATCTTGGCATGGGGAAAAATCACAAGTGTCTGGATATATGGGTGTATACTACATTAGAGTTGCATGATACTTGGATCTTAATGAGGTTTGTCAGAAAACTCTATCCTCCTTTCCATTTAAAAGCCAGGTCATCAATTTTTACTTTTATCCAGAGCCCAATGGAAGAACCTGGGAGGAAAGTTGTGACTTGCTGAATCATTGTCTCTTCCTGATCTCCTCACTGCACTGAAGAAGGACAGAGGCATCTGCAGCAGTTCAGTTTCTCTAGCAGCATCTTTTTGGGGTTGCACCAATTGTAGCACTTAGTACTGCCTTTTCCTCACATGAGAGCAGGGTCCCTGGCACAGGACACACAGCCATGCAGCCCAGCAGGCAAGGGAGGAAGAGCCGTTTGCAAATCAGCACGATTTGCTTCCATGGTCTCCTCCACAGGGAGAAACCAAGTGCAGAGGGAACGGCTTATATTGAAAAGATCAAAGTGGATAGAGAGGAATGAGTTAACAGGCGTGCTTTTTGAAAGAAATAATTCTGACATCTCAAGGGATGGGTGAAGGGCATATTGCCTTGTCAGTTAAACACAGCCGTTACTTTCAAGCCCATACTAATTAGCCAGCTTAGAAAAACACACTGCTCAGCATTTCTAAATGCGGACTGCAGCCTCTGCCACTCCTCAGCACAGATATATTTGTCCACATCCTCTCACTGTTACATGCTGGTACAGAGGCGGCTTGGTTAGAAGTTAAAAGAGAACCCAGGATGAAGCAAGGCTTGGTCCAGTATTTTTCTCACTTGCTGCATCCAGGTCAGCCCAGGACAAGCCACTGACTGAATAAGGAGTGGGAAGCCTGTTGTGTACTGGGATCCCATTTGCACAACGGAGCAAATCGCAGCACTGGCAAGACCCAAGGCACTTCCCTGTGACTGCTCTGGCTTGCACCTGCATAAGCAGGAGCTGTGGTCCCTAATTTCTGCTGAGCTTAACTGCAGCAGAGGGCAAGAGGGAAAATCTCACTTTTGCTCTGCACTAGAAAATGCAGGTGGAAGGAGATGGTAGTGTTATACCAAGGGCCTGGGGAGCTAACCCAGCATGCAGAATGGACTGATAGGGAATCTGCTTTACCTAGAATGGCTTTTACAAAGTTTGACTTTTTCTGCGGTCCTTCCCTTTCCACAGTGTAATTCAGGGCTGCTAAACCATCACTAAATTGAAGGGGCCTTATAAGCCTCAAGTCATTTGTATTGGTTGGGTGCAGCAGCAATGGGTGATCATGGTGGTCTACAGACGTATAATTTTAACTTGATAGAAACTCTCAGTTAACAATTTACTCGGTTAACATTTTTTTTCCCAGTAAACAGAAACATAACTACAATTATCCAGACAAAACTCCATGAAGTTGTGACTCCAGACTCACCATCTGCTTCTAAGGAGTTCAGAGACCAGAGATTACCTCACCCATAGAGTTTTCCCATCGAAGTGGTGCAGGCTGTAACTATGGACAGACTGAGGAGAGCAACAGGAATCCCTTCTCCCCTGACTGTATCCCCTCCATGGGCTGGGTGGGCACAAGGCTTGTCTGACCTTCATTTCTCTTTCCACCCTGACATGTGGGTTTGCACCAAAACTTCTTCAGGACAGGAAATGTGTCTTAGTACCTGCTTGTGTATATGTTCAGCTCTGAGTCAAAGCAGACCTATGAGTGCCACTACAGCAACTGTAAATGCCCACTGTACTTGGGTTCCAGGTTTTTCTTAAATAACAGCACTGAACACATCCTGGAAAGGAGACTGAAGCATGTCCTTTCTTCATATGATTAGCTAACCCCTGCAGGATCCCTTCTTCTCTCTGCCTTTGTCTCACTGTCTCTTCTACCTATCCAATGAGTGAATCATGGAGAGTCCACCTGCCCTCACTCCAGACTGTCTCAGCTGGAGCACATCTCCTCTCCTGCTGCAGAGCCCTCAATGTTAGGATGGCACAGCAGAGCCTAGAGCTTTATCCAGCTTAACCTACATCTAAAAACTGTAATGATGTTTCTCACATCCCTTTTGTTACCCTATGGAAAATCACTGTTTGGGTTTTTATTATTTTCCCCTTTTCTGTTTTGTTTTGTTTAGGATTTTGATTGGTTTGGGGTTTTTTGGTTGTTGTTTTGTTTTGAGGTTTGGCTGATTTCTTTGGGGGCTTGGGGGATTTGGTTTGTTTATTTGTGGTTTGTTTTGTTTTGTTTTGTTTTGTCTTCAACCCAAACACAGGCATTGGTTCATTAACCCGAAGGACACGAGATGCTACTTCATGCAAATTGAAGTGGTATTAGAGAAGGGGGCGGGGGATGCTTGCAATGAACTTCTTGGAGTCAACTTCTGGGGATTTCCAGTATGCACTGGTCAATCTTTTGTCTATTTAAATTTTACTAGGAAAGTTGGCTTGACATTCTTCTTACATTTTCCTGACAGGGGTCCCCCTCTCTGTCTGAGAAACCCAGTGGTTGTGGCCATACATTCGGTACCTTTCTGTGGGAGAAGTAGGCTAGGGACAGGTTCTTCACTGACTTGGAACACTCTCTGTCACTGGGCTTCCAGGAGTCATGTCCTACTGGTAACAGACCGTAGAAAGTGGGATGAGAATCAATCTCTGTATCCTGGAGGTTGTTCACCAGCTTTATGGATCTCCATGGAACATCTGTCTGGAAAACATCACTGTTCCTGGAACAAGGGTGAGTCTGCTCCACTAGTTAATCATGGCCCAGACCATTCTCCAGTCCTCAGCTGATGACCCTCTGCATGCCTGGCATGCCTGCAGACACCAGGGTGCCAACTCCAGCCTCAGGCTGAGTGAATTCAGGCTTTTTCTTGATCCTGCTCTTTATTTTGCCACCCAGAACTAGCAGCAGTGCCCCAGGCAGCTCACATAATGCAGCCAGGCTACACAGAACCATCATTCCTTCCTCTCAGGTGCTGTGCTTGGTCATGGGTGCAACTCCTGGGATGGCAAGCCAGGCTCTCTGCCAGTCTGGGGTCCCCTGCCGTGCCTCCTGACACCAACAGGTCCTTGTGGGGACGGGGCATGCTCTCTCCCTTACTTTCTTTTACCAGTCTGATTCAGCATTGCAATTCCAAATGTCTGTAAAGAGCAAATCCTTAGTGGATATAAGCCAGAATCATCCAACTTACTGTCTCATGGATGGAATCCATAGCTTTACACCAGAAATTTACAATCTTATTTTGTGTATAAAAAAATCTCCTGTCAAGGCTTTATATCTATTCCATCACTCTGCTCTGCATGGAAACCCTTGGCATAACCTTTTCAGAGATAAATAAGCCTTCCTCTGAAAGCTAAATGATGCCACTATTTTTTTGATATTTATAGATGTCATCTTGCCGTGCGCCCATGCATGGATTCCAGACAGCCTGAACCTTTGTTTTCCATTTCCAAAAGTTCTGTAGGAGAGAAAGGTGTTGGTGTAGGAGGGCCAGAGTGGCAGGCAGTCTGAGGCCACAATGGGTTACACACAAACGTGCTTGCTCTGGATGAGCAGCAGACAATGGACACTCCAGCTGTTTCCTTGGCCAGGCAAGTTTTTAGTCTAGGCTCCTGCTGTGCCCCGGCAGAAGGACGGGAAAGGAGGATGGCAGAGGGCTCCAAGGGCACCTGGGCCTCAGCCACAAGGTTGGAAACGTTCCCCATGAAAGCCATCTGAGCAGAGTTACACTCCTGAAAGCCCCTCAATAAGAAGAGGTGCTGAGAGGCTCCATTGGTGAGACTCTAGTACAGTATGCCAACCTTATTTCATAGATGGGGACTTTGGTAACGGATAGATGTTAAGTGACATGTCAGAGTCATAGGAAAATGCAGTCCTGGGGTTTCAGGAAAAAGTTGGAGTCCTGCTTTAGCAGTATGAATCATTTGAACACAAATATAAGTGTATATTCAAAAACTGGAATGAGGTGAACTCTGAGAATGAAAAAAAAAAGCCTTAATAAACACCATCTTGAGTTTTCTGGAGCAAAGTGCTGCTGCTATTGCTTCTGTGTTGCTGGAGAGATTAGCGGGGTATTTATTGCCTTTTACATTCATTTTCTGGCTTCAGTGTCTGAGTTTGTAATGTCAAACCTGGGTAATTTCATTGCTCCATGTCAACCAGGCCAAAAGGAACGCAGCACAGTAACAGGCACAGCAGTTAAAGTGGCTACATGCACTTAAGTGATTGCCTGGGAAATGGTAAGCTCTGCTCCCGCCAGCTAGAGGAATTAGACCAAGCCTCTATTTAAGCTGTAGAGAAGGTTTGTAAGTTGTCCAGGTTTTTGGGTTTGGGGGTTGTGTTTTCCTCCCTTCCCTAATATTTACGGCTTGCTAGGAGCTAGACAGCCACAAACTCACCTAAGTGTTTTTCATCATCTTCCCGTGAATAGAGAGTATTTGGCAAACAAGAGGAGCAAATCCAGAAAGCTGGCTTACAGCTGCTGTAAAGCTAAGCTCCTGTTTACATCCCAGCTCGGTGGGACAGACCTTTCCCATTCTGAGCCAAACCAAGACTTGTGTGCCAGAGCAGCATGAGGTAGGAAGCAGCACCGACAGAAAGAGGCTGGGCTGTGCTGTGCTGCCAGTGTGGGACATGGTTGGGCTGTACCACTGCAGCTGCAAGGAATCTCAGGGGAAAAAGGGATGTTTCCCAGCCTCCTCTGCAAAACCTCAGGAGCGGATGTATCCCCTTCCTCCCCCATGGTGCTGTTTTAACAAGCAAAGGAGCTGGGACTTGTTTAGCTTCTCTTTCTGCCAGCTGCACTGTCCCTGGGCTGTGAGGGTTCCCAGCAGCCAAGCAGCAGCACTTCTCATGCCCTGGGAGAATGGACAGCCAAAATGAGCATGAGGAGATGGGACTCTCCCCTGGGCTTGGCATGGGTGAGACTGCACCTCAAATCCTGTGCTCCATTCTGGGCCCCTCACTATGAGGAAGTCACTCAGGTGCTGAGTGTGTCTAAAAGGAGACAAAGCTGGTCTGGAGCATAAATGCTATGAGGAGAGGCTGGGGGAGCTGGGGTTGTTTAGCCTGGAGAAAAGGAGACTCAGGGGCAACCTTATCACTGTCTACTACAGCCTGAAAGGAGGGTGAGCCAGGTGGGGATCGATCTCCTCCCAGGTAACAAGTGGCAGGATGAGAGTACAAGACTTCAAGTTGCATCAGGGAAAGTTTAGATTGGATAGTAGGAAAAAGTTCTTTACTGAAAGGATGGTCAAGCTGCTCAGGGAAGTGGTGGAATCACCTTGGCTGCAGGTGTTCAAAAGGTGTGTGGATGTGGCACTTGGGGATGGGTTTTGGGGGTGAATGGTGGAGTTGAGTTAATGGTTGAACTCAATGATACTGGAGGTGTTTTCCAACCATAATGATTCTATGATTCTATGGCTTTTTGTGTTTTATGGGACTGCCTTGGGAACTTGGTGTTTGGAGAGAATCCACTCTTTTCTCCTGGTGCCACAGTCCCAAAGTGGAATGGTGATTACCCATCAGTGGTAAGGGGAGGTCTTGTTGCTGGCCATGGCCTTCTGGTATATTCTGAGCAGAGGCATCAGCCATCTCTAAGGTTCTATTCCAGTGCATGATGTTACCAAAGCAAGGAATTGATTCTGCAGATGAAATGCTATGCTATATTGATCCTTTGGAAAACATGAAAGACATTCAAAGAAATAAAAAGACCCACTGCTCTCACCTGCAAAACTAATTTGCCAATATATTTGCACGTTTTTCTGAAAATTATGTGGCCTGTGTTGCATTCATCAGCATGTGTTTCTGAAGTCCTTAAGAGCACAGCTCCCTCATTTCCTGGTAATTAGGTAGTTGGAAGCACCAACTAAGCCTAAACAAACATCCTTTACTGTAACAAAGCAAGTTATTGTGTACTCTTTCAGGACACAGTTTTCTGTAGTATGCAATGACTCTAATGCCTATTAATTATTTCTAAATAGTTTAAGCATTATCTGCCTTTGGGTAAATTCTTTCTCTATAGTGTAATCTAACCTGTAGGAGGGGAAAGAAAAAAACAACTACAGTGATTTGCCATGCCACCTCCCCAAACATAACATTCTTGTTTTAACTATTATCACCCTCACCATCACACACCAGGCTTCAGTACCTGGAAAAGGTTAGCAGGATGGTTTCCTAGACTCCATCCCACATGTCATTGACTCACTGGTTTTAACGAGCATGTGTGTGGGGGGCCCTTTTGAGTCTCACCTCTCCTCCCATCTACTGCAAGGATGGAGCATGCCTGTTTGCTCTTTGCCTTTACAACAATTTAGCCATTTTAAGTATCTCAAGGGTTTTTTTCATGACGTAAAGAGTTTGGTGAGATTTTATTTTGTGAAGCTACCAAAGATGTCTCATAAATGGATAGCCAGGAAATCTAAAAATGTCTACTCATGAAGAATGCTCAGTTTTGTTTTACAGAAGAAAATAATTATTTTGCACAAGTTTGTATGGTTTACTACTCTGTAGTGTCAAGCCCAGATCCAGAATTTTATGATCAAGTGTCCATCCATTAACTGAATTCTGACTCATCCCTGCTGAAACAGAGTGACAGAAGAATAATTTTAAATAAAATAGTTTGAGAATATGCTTTTTCTTTATTACTACATCTTTTTTAGCAACCACAGACTTACAGGAGTTGTCATCCCTTTGGCAGGACAGAGTGATGGGAGAATGAAGAACAAAGAAAACATGAAATCTATAAATTAGTTTCAGAAAGGGAATATAAAGTCTTCTCATGGTTACATAGGCGAGAAGAAACCAAATTTTATTTCCGTGTACCCAGCATGTTTGTGTTCCTCAGATATAGCTCAGGCAGACCGGAATCAGTGTAGCAAATATTACCTATCTGATTGCAGAGGAGAAAGTCCCTGCTTGCTCCCCTCAGTGTTTATCAGCACTTTTTTGCAGAGTGCTTCTGAGGCCAACATTTCAAAAACCAGAATAGAGTCTTTCAACCTCCTTAAGCCAAGAGGGCTTCCACCTTTTCATGAGAGTTTTCTCTTGAAACATTGCAGCCACAAGGGTTCCCTTATGTGACCATAAAGCACCACGCATGTCTGCCAGCACTCAATAAATTCAAATTAATAATAGGTCCTCAAAGAGCTACATACTGCTTCCAAGATACCTCAACATGTGGGCAGGAGAATGGTCTCCCCACAAATAATGAAGCATGCCCTTGCCTAATGGGATGCTTATAAATAGATGCTGTTTTTTTCCTATGACAGACTGGATTTACAGCTTGATGTGTGCAACCAGCAGGCAAGTTTGCCCAGAAAAAAATACTCCTGTGAAATTTTTACAGTGTATAGCAAGACTAGTAGTAACAAAGAAAAATTCTAACAGGCTTCATTCATATTTTGCCTCCTCTATCCCGTACCACTTGAGCAAGGAGGGCTGGGAAGACCTGAGTCAACTGTGACTCATCTGCTGGGTCCTGAGAGGGGATTCATCCCCAGCAGCAATCCACATACATTGTGTGGGCACACACTCCTGCCTGGGAAGGGCAACCACGTGGGGAGTTGGTTTGTGGTTTCTCAGGGAATGACACATTCATTCACTGCCTCACCCGACTTACCTTGCTCAGCCAATTCCCTTGCTAGTCCTTCCCTCTTTCCACCTCTCCTGAGGCCGGTTCACACCCCCTTCTCAGAAGGCTTTCTGCTGCCAGTCCTGGCAGGACTGACTGAAGGATTACAGAAGTTCTGGAACCATCCCAGGTCCATGAGTGTGGGCTAAGATGGGCTTGATTCTGCACAGGCTAGAAACAAATCCCACTTCTACTTGCCTGTCTTCAGACCTCTGTGCAGGAGATGAAACCTAGGAAGATGTTATGTGAAGGAGTGTGTCCCTGGCATCTTTACAGTCCTTAAGGAGGTTGTGTGAGTTGTTTTGTATGGATGAGCTAGGCTGGACCCATCCAGCGATGTCTATGCCCAAATACAAAAGGGCAAATTAAGTAGTCCAGCCTAGGGCCCATATCCCTCCCTAATATTCTAGCCAGTCCTGAGATCTTTTTTCCCTCAGTGCAACAGCTTCCCCTTCACAGTGTGGTTACTGTGGCAGGACAACACAATCAGTTGTATTGCCATGTCACCTTCTGAGGCTCAGGAGGTGGCAGCGTGGTTTGGTGCAGTCTGTGCCAGCTGTCACAGCACCACAGGGACAGCTATGGTATGTGGCAGTGTGACTCCAGTCTGACTCCCTGTCCAGACACACACTGACGGCACGTGAGGGGCATCACACATCATTAGACACACATGAGCAGCACTCCAGAGAGCACATCCCTCTGGAACAGCGCCAGCATCCTACCCTTGGGTTCTAGAAATGGACAGGCCAGATGGGACCATTTAGCAGGAGGAAGCTGAGCAACTGGACACCTACCTAGAGAGTCAAATGCTGCATAATGACCACCTGACAGGGAGCCAAAGCAAGTGTAGACCCTGCTGAAACATGCTTGCTGGGTCAATGTCCTTGCATGTTGCTCCACTCATGTTTCCAGTTGTGTATCCTAGTCAAATCCCTGCTCATCCCTAGGATGTGACTCAGCAGAGGTGCTTCCATCGAAAGGAACTGAGTTAGAAAGGAGTTATGACTTGTTCAAAATGGTCCCTTGGCTTTGATGACTGGGGGAGGACCAGAGTGTGAGATATCTTTTGTGTCTGTCCTACAGGTGAGACACCAAACAGGTCTTGTCTTGGAGATCTCTGAGGAAAATGGGAATGGAAAATATTTCTTTTCTTAATGTTATCAAATTCCTATTGTTGCAGAATTCATTAAATCTTCTTTGGGAAGGGACAATGACACAGAGGAAATTGAAGAGACCTGATGAGAGCATTGTGTGGGGCCAGGTTAAGACTACCTGTATCCATATGACTGTAATGGAAGTCTGTGGAGATAAATCTGATATAGTTCACCTGGCTTTGGTACTGCTACCACTTAGCTACTGCAATATGGTGTTTGGGGTAGACTGCAGAACACATTAGAGGAGATGCAAATATAATTTGCTTTTGATGCTCAGCTTTGGTCAGGAGGGATATCAGGGCCTGAAAGAGCACTTGAACCTACCTAAGAATTTGCATGAGGCTGAGGAAATAGGAAGAAACATGAGAAGAGGGGCTGCTTGCAGTGGTTCTTGGGCTGTGAGTTAGAAACAGGTTATGAGATAGCACTCATCTGATCTTCCAACTCTGTCTACAGGGAACCATTCTCCCTTAGCACTGTAGCACTGTGCTAACCCTAAATATGGTTTTCCCAGATCAAACCAGATATTTCTTCAGTCTACATGCAAGCCTGTTCAAATGGCAGCTCTTTGTCCTATAGGAATGGAATGCAACTCATAACTACACAGAGAATACTTAAAAAACTTCTCCAAATGAGAAAATCACTTGTCAGATCTGCATTTTCTAGATCCCTTGGAGCAATTAGTAGAAGCAACAACCACATCTTAAGGTTTTTTTACTTTTTTACCAGCTCTGTACCCTCTCCTGAACTTCAACTCTTGTTAACCTCAGCAGTTCTCTGTGTATGCTATACAGAATTAAGCAACTTCATGAAAAATCAAACAGGGCCATGACCCCAACAGCAACATTCCCCAGGGCTACAAAACCACATCACCAATTGCTAACCTCCCCCCTCTGCCCCTGTCCTGCCCCAAGATGAGCTGAGATTCCTGCCTTGTGGTTCATCACATTGGGATATTATCTGCCTCTGGAAAACAGGTCATGAACAGCCATGTAACCCCCTGACTCTGCTCTTTAGCTGTGACTGAAGTATGACAAACTTGATCTTAAAATCAGCTGTAAGAGGGTGTCTCCAGAGACAGATCCCCACAACCTTTTCCTTAAGAAATCTTTCCCTAACAGCTAACTTTTGCTGTAATTTAAGCACATTGCTTCTCCTCCAACCTTCAGTGGCCACAGAGAGCAATTTATTTTAGCAGGAGTCATTTACCTGATGACAGTCGAGGGACAGTTCCCATGTCTCCTTTTGCTTTTCCCCCATCTTCCAGTCTGTACAGGGCAATGACTTGACCTTCCAAATTTTAGAGAAGCAAATTTGTTATAATGTCTGTGGGATCCAGCACCTCCCTGAAACCAGAAGCTGGTGAAATAGGAAGAAGAGATCCTCCCTTAGCAGTGCCAGCAGCACATTGCAGGGCTGAGCAAACCATGCCTAGGGTGGGACTGGGCTGTTTTAAGAATAAAGATGTTTGTCAAACCTCAACTGGAGAAATGCTCTGCCTATAGGGAGTGGCAAGGAAGAAGACACGAAGTCCAGGCATGAATCAAAAATGAACTGAAAGGCAAAGGGAAATTAAATTATTGAGGTGGGAGTGGTGTGAAGGTTTGCTGCCTACAGCTGTGGTAAAGAGGAAAAGCAGGGCATGTCAGGGCATGGAGACAGCATCCCTTTCACCTGCTACTGTATGTCTACAAAACAACTATTTACATCTGAGCTAATCATTTGGATCCCCATTGGGACAATACAAAGGAATACACAGCACATTTGAAATGTCTGCCTACAGATGAGAAGTCCACCTTTAGGTGTGCTTACTATTCCTGCTGATGCTGAGACACCCAGGATGCCTAAATGTAGATGTCTTAATCTGCTCTGAGACATCTGACCCAGAGAGATTGCTTTTGGGTGAGAAAAATTTGACTCCACTCTTAAAATGCTTCTGTCCGTTCCTTCCTTGTTCTTTATGGAAAAGGGGGATTTTATCCTGCACTTTTTCTCATTCCAAGCTCTCCCAGTGTTCCTGTCATGTGGGACCAACCTTCTGATGGATGTCTGAAAACATCCATGCCAACACTGACAGTTCTGGTCTGTGTTCCATGAGCACAGATCCTCAGGCATGCAGAGAGGAGAGGAGCACATGAGCATGCTGCATCCTTGTGTCTCATCCATCCCAGGATGTTTTGAACATCCATACCCATTTTCTCTCAGTTAAACCTTAAGCTGAGTTGTGGCCATCCCTACGAGCTGCAGGTGATGAAGGTCTGTGACAGCCAGTGTTGTACAGTGGTGGTGATGTGAGTGATCTTGATACCTCTTGTGTACTGTGACAACCCAGACTGTCACCATGCTATCAAACTGCTTGTAGGGAGTCACAACAAACTAGAGAGCTGTAAAACGGGGCTCTTATAGGGGAGAGCAGGAAGGGAGTGGAGAAATGAGCAGCAGGAGGAGGGACAGGAAAGGATAAGAAGGCTACAGTGACAAGAAGAGCTGGAGGGACTGACCACTACCTCCAGCTCATGGTCTTGCCTCTAGAGATGCTTCACAGGTGACTTTTGAGACATCTTAGGCCACCTATCATATTTCCATCATGTAGCAGAAGGGTTGCCAGCAAGCAGCACTTTTATCAGTGCTTTGTCCAGGCCCGTGTTAATGGCTTATCCTCTGGGACTCACACCATCTTCCCCATGAGGCTCAGCTGGCAGCCTGGCAGCTTCTGGGAAATTAAGCTGTAATTTTCCTTTGCTCCATTTCATGCTGTTACTTCAAGCTGCTCCTCTTGCCCTGTCCTCAGCAACTCTCTCCTGACCTGGTGTTTTCTCTCTACTGACTCCTCAGTTATTGTTATCTCAATCTCTGCCAGCACTGGCCACAGTTTAAAAACACGTCCTGAGAACCCCAGAGGTGTTTACTCCTTCCTGTTAAAAAGCAGACTTGTGGAGAGCGTGACGTATCACTTACACAGTTCAGAGGCAGGGCATTTCCCACATTATAAAAGAGTGGACCGCAGCCACGAAAAGTTGAAACATCACTTGAAAACTCTGCTATTTGAGAGGGTGGATTGCTCATTGCTGCTAAAAAGTACAAAAACACAACATTACTCAAAAAGCCAAAAATAAAATCCCTTGGCAATTTGTATATGTTTCAAAATGCTGATGGTTTTTAAAACCCTTTTGAGATACAAGGATCTCTGTGCCAAACTAAGATCCAGCAGTAAAAATAAACAGATAATGAAACAAAGACTGTGATGATTAGAAAAAAAAGAGAGAGAGAAAACTTGTTGCAATAATGTACTTTTCCAGGAAAATTAGCCATAACAACAGTGCTGGTGAATCACCGGGTAGCAGCTCCTGCTTATAAACATGATTTTGAAATCTTACAGTGTTATTATTTCCACAGTAGTATTGGCAGTAGCTATGTAAATGTTTTTTAGCATAGAAAGAAATTTCTCCTAAATTCCCTGACTGGGAGTTTTTGAATGCTTCCTAGAGAATTATATTAAATAGATGTGAGTTATCTGCCTAAATTATTTACAAATCTTTAAAAGTCTTATTCCAGCTCCATCATGTGCAAATACTTGTTAGCTGTGAAGGTGTTCCAGAGAAATACAAAGCATAAATATCCTTGTGAGGAGGGCAGAGGCCCATAACTCAGATCTCTATGAGTAAAGAAGGAAACCCACTGCCCTTTCAGTATCAAAACATGAGGATCAAGTAGAAGTAGTTTAGGTCATATTCAGCTTTTCCCTCAAAAATCTTTCTAAATCCCAGGTTTTTTAGACTTTATGGTCTTACACCTCTGAGTAATCTGAGTGATCTATTTTAACCACGTCAGGGAACTGCCACCACACTGTGATGCCACCCAGGAGGACTTGTGGGCATTGGAGCAGAGACTATGACCCTTGTTTGGTGGACAAGAATGCACGTTTGTCACAAATGATGCCATCTGAACATAGCATCTGACTAGAATGCAAATCCAGGCTGGGCTAATGTCAGCTGCAGGGTGTTAGCATCACAGTGTAGTCACTTTCATGGAGGGACTTGTGCTCTGAGATCCCCCAGCTCAGTTTCACCTACACACCCTGCCACAGCTGGTGATAGGCAGCATTCCTGCAGGCAATTACAGTGGAAAAGATGGGATAAACGTGAAGGATTAACTGTTCTCACTCAGACTTTGACGTGTTCCCTCTGGATCACAGCTTTTGGCACATCTGTGCTTCTATGAGCAGTGAAAGTACTCTGTCAATGTGATATCCATCATGGGCTGTGCCTGTGATCACACACACATAAACACAGACACACTCACTGGCTCAGTCTGAATTTTTCTGTAAACAGCAGCACTTTTCCAGTGTGGTCTCCATGGCCACATTGCCACTGCAGCAAAATTCCTTGCCATTAGGCACTGGGTGATGCATGATGTTACTACTCCAGTGTTTCCCAGACCCCAGTCAGTTTACTCACAAAGACTCAAACCTCAGCTAATCTTTTTAAATGTTCCTGGGCTGAAGATTCTTCCCCACGTAGAGATTTTTTTTTGCTCCAGTGTCTGCTATATTTCTGGCACTAAAAGTACAAATGGTTCGTATAAGTCTAAGAATACAGGTGGTAGAAACTTTCAAGTTCTCAACACTGAATTGCTCCATTTGTTGTTTTCAGCTATTAAACTTTAATTTTTGGAAAAGCAAAAATATGCTACTCTGAGCTGGACACACACGTTTATTCCTGGTCATTCAGATCCTTATTGTTGCTATTCCCTGGCTTAGTGACTTGGTTCGGTTCCATTGTTCTGAATCTGCCAAAATGATACTAAACCAGCATGATTCCTATAAACAGAGTCAAAGAAAGACTTTCCCTCTCAGATCAGTAAAAAAATCTTAAGACGAAAGTGGTCAAGTCTAGAAAACATCTTCCTATCTCCTTAAGAAGAGAAGCAGGCTGTGGAGGTGGTTTGTGTGCTGAGCTGGCCAGAAATGGAAAGAGAAGGAAATTCTTCCAATAGCTCTTGATGTTCTTGGAAAATGAGGGCCTTGGGGAACTGTGGAGCTGAGGATTCTATTAGAGAAAATCATACTTCTTTCCTCAAGAGGAAGGAGTTCAGGAACCTTTTTTGAAACAGCATGCTTGCCCTGAAATTTGGCAGATTAGCTTTCTTCATCAACCAGTATCCAGCTCTGGGGTCCACAGTGTAGAAAAAACATTGACCTGTTTGGAACAAGTCCAGAGGAGGGTCCACCACAGGGATTTGAGGGATGGACCATGTCTCCATGGCTGAGAGAAATGGATTTGTTCAGCCTGGAAAAGAGAAGACTTAAGGGTGACCTAATAAGAGCCTTCTAGTACCTGAAGGCAGCCTACAAGAAAGGTAGAGAGGGACTTTCTACAAGTGCCTGTAGTAACAGGACAGAGGGGAATGGATTCAAACTGAAAGAGGGCAGGTTTAGATTAGATATCAGGAAAAAATTCTTCACTGTGAAAGTGGTGAGACACCAGCACAGGTTGCCCAGAGAAGCTGTGGATGCCCCATCACTGGCAGTGTTCAAGGCCAGGTTGAAATGGGGCTTTGAGCAACCTAGTCTAGTGGAAGGTGTTCCTGCCCATGGAAGGAGGGTTGGGACTGAAAGATCTTTAAGGTCCCTTCCTTCCATTGTATAATTTTATGATTCTGTGAAATGTTCAGTGGGCAGGCCACAGAAATCAGGTTACTGGCAAATATATTTGGGATTTCAAGCGGGCTAGACAAGAACCTGGAGAAGTAAAAGCCCCATCAGGGACATCACCTGTACAAAACCTCTGTCCTGTGCATGGCCAAACACGGAGGAGTCACAGCAAGAGTCATACAGGGACACCGGGGCCACATACAATGTCAAGCAGGAGCAGACAGAAGGTGAATGAATGCCCAGCTATGTCACATAAAGTAGACACGCCTGCTAGCAGCAAGGAGTGAGGGTCAGTGGTGGCCATCTCACTGCACCAGTGCAAAGGGACCTACCCGATTCATTTAGATTATAGACTGAGAGCTTGACAGCTAAAGATGAATAAGTTGAATCCCGCCTGTGAATGCCTACCTCTATTAGAGAAAAGAGCAAATGGATTATTTAACATTGTTAATAACAATATAATGAGCTGCAGTGGTTGAAAGTGGGCAAATTCAGACTAGAAGTAAGGAATGTTTTATAATAACAGAGATAATTAACCATTGGGAACATTTATCCAGTCTTGTGGTTTCTTCTTCCATCACTGGCAATTTCCAAATCAAGACTGGATGGGTTTGCAGACAGAAATGTTCTTTGTTTCCAGCAAGAGTGAATGCAGGAAGTTCTGCTTGTGCCTGATACAGCTTGGGCTACAAGTTACTGAAAAGGTGGACAGAACAGGCCTGGAGGCTCAAGTAGAAATATCTCTTGTGTTGCAGAGATACTCTTTTCCTGGGTACATTATTGGCATTGCATCTTTGCCACACCGGGAGTCATCCCTATTGTATATCCTAACATATAGATCCAGACAAAACTCATCTATGACTGTTTCCTTTGTGGCCTGTGTCAGAAGATTGCTGGAATCTGATACTGGCTTGAGCTTCAGTCTCTAAGGGCAGCTCAAATTTCCAAACATCAGGTTAGGTTCACTTTAGGTGTATAAGGACTATCTCCTTATGAGCATGCAACCATCTCCTTATGCCCTGCAACCATTTTCTTGCACAACAGAGGAAGATAAAGGAGTCTAATGTCCCAGATCAGTGTCTTCTTTGCATTCCAATACTACAGAAAAAATCTAGGGGGACCTGCAGATGTATTCAGAACAGTATTGTTTCTTATTTTAGTACTTTTTCACATCTCATTAAGAATATCAAAGGATTCTTAAGAACAAAGTCAGCATAATAGCTCCCCCCTAACAACTGCTGGTTTTTAGCCTCATCACTTGCAGGTATTATGTACTGAAATGCATTCCAAAGAAATAAGTGTCAGAGTCACTAAAACAGAGACTTGTTTTAGCTGGTGTTTATAAGGGGTAGGAGAATCAAAAACCTTTAGAGCATAACAGCAAAACAAACCACAGACAAAGGCTTTAATTCTCCTTCTAGTTACTTATTGAAAGGTAGTTCCTCGCAGATGGCAGCTAATCATGTGGTTAAACCAGTAACTGCTGTTACTAACAGGCATTAGTTCATTATGAGATTCTCTGTTAGCAAACATTCCACTCACTGCACAATCTGCATCTCAACTCAAGATTCAGATTGACACCAGAGTTTACAACACAAAATAAAGTTTATTAGTAGAGTTATTATAGTTGTGATAATCCAAAACCACAAACAATATTTATAGATAGTGATCACATATCTTCTTAAGACCATTTCCATTTAGAAAGAGTTTTTTGGCTCAAAAGCCTTTCTTTTGGTCTGAAATTGAATGAGGTTTAGTTATTTTAGGGTACTTAGCTTGTGTACTCTAACAGCTAAATTTGGGTCATGCTTTATTGAACACATATCTACACACAAGAAAAACAATGCTTGCGTTTAAGCATTTTTTCCTGCTGCCACAGCTTTGGTAGCAACAGCCAGCAAACCTTCAAACTGCAGAATGAGGACCAAATTCTGTTGCTGCTTCTATGGCAAAAAGTTCCTTAAATGACAGTAAAAGCTCAGAGCCTATTTAGCTGGAAGTTACCAACTACCCTTCACTTTACTGAGTAGGGAGCTCCTATACCAAAAGGAGTCTGAAAAAATCCCCAGATTTTAAACTAATCTAAAGAGCTGTATCAAAAAGTGAAGTTAATTATTGAAGCCAAGTTACACCAGAGAGCTTAAAGAATAACAGTTGTTCCAGAAAGAGAGTTTTTGCCACGCTTGAATGGACACAGTCTATAAGCAGCACAACATCCAAGAGTGTTTTTGTGCTATGTTTCACTCTGTCTCCACGATCTTTGGACTTCTTGACGTTCTTTGTTTATATGGCCCCACATAACAGTACAGTCATCTGAGCAGTCCCAGTATCACAGCTAAGATATAGTTCCTGAAAACAACCAAATGTGTGTGCCACGTTATGCTGAAAGACTCGCTGACCTGGATCTGCAGAATGAGAGGACACATCCAATCTGTCCTGCCAGAAACTGTGCTGTATCCTCTCAGTGCACACAGGCTGCTGACAACAGTTGTTTGTAGCAAATTTAACCAACTTCCCTCTTTTCCTCATGTTTTTTTATTGCTATATCACTTACAACACATTTAACTGAATCTTGGATCAACCCAAGGCTAGGGGAATTATTCCAGAAAAAATATTACTCTTCTCCTGCTGTGAGCAATTCCTGAGAACAAAGCAATTGGAAAGACTAAAACCTCAGGCACAGAGAGATTAGTCAGGGATTGGTGCCACAGTCGGGACAAGTGTTTAGTCATCCTGACACATCCTCATGCTGAGCCCTTGACCAATAAGTTCCAGCCTTGCTTGTTGTCTTCACTGAGGACAGAAATATATGAGAAACTAAAGTTCTGTGGTAGACATCTGAGTCAAGCACTTACCACACAGCTGTCACACCCACTGCTGTTGGGTCTGCTCAAACTCAGTAACTCTTCATTGCATTACGTGGATTTCGGAAATGCTGTAACTTCAGTTGAGTTGGCAAAGCTGCATGTGGCTATAAAGCAGTGGGCTGTACCCCTTCCAGTGGCCACGCTGGTCTCTCCATCTGCCCCTTCTCACTGTAGGTTTGTGGGTCTCTAGCCACAGAAATTGCCCTGATGGAATATGTGTTTGTCCCTGGCCAGGTCTATACAATAATTTTCTTTCCCACCAGAAAGACTGATTAGTAAGGGGTTTACTTTCTGTTTGAACTAACAGTTTTGGTTTCCCTCTTTCCGCTAAGATTGGCAAAATTGGCCAGGGTTTCACAGGGCTTTAACACTATTTACCAAACTACCAACCCTTTCTTGCCTGAAAACTTTGAAATGTGAATGCCACGAAGTTACATCCTGTTAGACCAGTCTGATTTGGCTTTGTTTGGATTTTCAGCAACGTGCAGTTTCATTGCATCCCTTTCCCAGCACATCTGCACTTATGGATACTGTTGCAACCAGTGCAGATGCGGCGTTCAGGAAAGCTGGAAGGTCCTGAAGCTATCCCCTTTGCATTATTCTGTAAAGACAAGAAATTTAGAAACCTGTTTTGGTAATTTCATTTAAGAAAAAGCAGGAAGAAGTTGCTCTGGGTGCCTCTAACAGGAATATCTCAAAGGAAAAACACCTGTGTTTTGGTTGCTAGACTTAATAGTGTGTGTATGTATGTATGTGTGGAAGTATGTAACAACCCATCTATCTAGAATTATAATATATTTTATGTATCCCATAATATCATACCACCACAGATTTTTTTTTAGGCTAACACAAAGTAGAGGACAAATGCTCTGCAGGAACTGCAACCTAAAAAGCAAAAAAATAAAAATAAAGGAGAAAGAATCAGGGTTGCTGCTATTTAAATAAAGCATGGAAATATTTCCCACTTGTTTCTAAATCATTTAAAAGAACTATCTGTCCTACAGGTCTCAGCAATTGCAATGTTTAAGTGCAGAAAGGGAATGAGTTTCTAGGCACAGAGACAGCCGAAGAGTCAGCTCCCTTTTCATTATATTGCCAGTGGAGACAGTAGTAGGGGATATGAGCAATGGGGAATGTCACTTGCCAAAACAAAGCAAACCAAACAAAAAAAAAGAACACTGATTTCTGTGTCTTTACCAAAAACCTGACTTCATGCCTTGGAGGCTATATTTCTGTGGCTGCTGAGTCTGCGAGTTTGGCAGAGAAAGGAAAACAAAAAGCAAGTGGAGTGAACTGACTCTGGCATGCTGTCAGGGAAGCGTCATGTGCATGGACTGGGAGATCTTTCATACAGACATCAGCATACGAGCAATTTTCAGCTGGGCTCCTCCAGCCTGACAGAGTGGTTACAGCACAAGAGGAGCTGGTGAGAAGGCAGAATACAGAACTCTGAACTGCCAGTCACTGGCGTCCCCATCAGCAATGTCTCATGAAGGGCCACAAAGTTGATGAAGGGACTGGATCGTCTCTCATACATGGAAAGGCTGAAAGAGCCAGGGCTGCTCAGCCCAAAGGAGAGAAGCCTAAGGTGGGTGGTATCCATATACATAAATACCTGATAGTGGAGTCAAGAAGACAGGACCAGCCTGTTCTCAGTGGTGCTCAGTGACAGGACAAGAAGCAATGGACACAAATCAAAATACAGAAAACTCCTGTTGATAAACCTTCTCGCTATGAAAGTGGTTGAAAATGGAAAGTTTGTACAGAGGAGTTGTGGTCTTTCCAGCTTTGGAGATATTCAAAATCTGACTTGACACATCCCTGAGAAACCTGCTGTAGTTGATCCTGCTCTGAGCAGTGCTTCTTGTCAACATCACCTGTTACCCTCTGTCCCATGAAATGGCTTTGCTCTCCATAAAGATTCCCCATTTTCATGGGACATGAAAATGGAACATGGCTAAGCCAGGGGTACCTGCCAAGGGATCTGCCTGCTCCTCCACCTCCTCATGGCCAGAAGCCCAGCCTGCTCTGCAGACTGCCTGTGCAATGCAGCAGCCACAACATGCTTCTGCCTATATTATCTCACCCGTAAGCTATGCAAACAGGGAAATGAACCAGCCAAACAGCGGTGGAGATGGAGGTTTTCCCTGTAGCAGTGTTGGCTAAGGGGAATGGAGAGGAAAATTGTGCTGTGTTTTTAAACACAAGGGCAGCCAAAGGAGGCATTAGGAAGCACTATAGCAGCTCCAGAGTTTCTCTTACAGCATTGCCACTGTTGCCTTTTATCAGCTCCTGTGAAACACAAACAATTTAAAAAGGGAAGAAATAAGAAGGGTCAGTGCCCCTGGTCAGCTAATTAATGTCCTGAATGCAGTGGAAACTCTAGCAAAAAGCAGCCAGTACACGGAAGGAAGGAAGCGCCCTTCCAGAGATGTTCCAAATGTCCTTGCAGGCATACAAATTTGAGTGCTTTGGATTGGTAAAAAGCAACTCCTCAGAAACAACTCATCAATGGGGGTGAGCTGCAAAAAGCATCTTGCTTAGGTATCCCAAAATGTTGCTTTGGTGCAATTAGCTGGCTTTCCTGCTTTGCAATTTTCCATTCTGCATCTTGTTTAGATAGGGGAGATTAATGAGAACTGCCTGTAGTCAGCTGAACTGCCTTTCTGGCAGGGACTCAGGAGGAAACTGTGGAGATCAGTACACGGAGCTGAAAGTGTGGGTGGCCATGAGCTGCCATTTTTTTTGTCTGCATGGGTAAAGGAAGTAAGAAATGCAGCAGTCAGCCCTGTCAGACAGGGGAGATATTTCATAGGAAATAACAGATGGCTTTAGACTCATATTTCTCTTACAGAAAACTCTGCTCAGGTACCTAGGAAAATAGATGCCTCAGACTAATTTGTGTTTCTTTTGGGTGCCTTGAGATATAATTCATGCATAAAAGCATAAAGCAGAGGCTGAAGAAGCCTAGACATTGTTTGTGTGCACAACTATATATGCTTTTGTTTTGGAGGACAGTGGATGATAGCAAGTTCAAGGTCTCTGAAATAACAGGTGTGGGGCTTCTTTTTGGTGATAAGCAGTTGCCAGCATAAACCAGAGCAGAGGGGTCCCTTTCTATATTTTCCTTTGGAAGGATGTAAAGCAGTAGAGTCCCTGAAGGACTGCAATGCTAGAGTGGTATCTTTCACTGCCACAGAAGGTGCCTGCTGAGTGTCATTTTCTTGTGCCTCTCCTCTGAGTACAACTCATGCATGCACAGGCTCTCCTGCAGCTGCAGACCAAGTTCAGGTACGTTTCACGCTGTGCTCCACCAGAAGAACTTCCACAGAGGGACAACAGGGCAGCAAAACCATTGCTGGTGGCACCTGGGAAGAATTGCCAATTGGCAAAACAGATGGGAAGAGAGTGTTACCACAGCTTGTCTGCTCTATATGGCTGAAAGCTTCCTGGGATGTTTGCAGTGTCTGTAGGCTGAGGAAGAGGAGCTCTGTATCTCCAAGGAGTGTGAACCTGCTGTCTCAGGAGCTGAGCTGTGTGAGGCCCAAACGTGACTCCAGAGAAAACGGTGTTGCTAAAAAAGAATTCCTATTTTGGGTAATATACATCAGATCAAGGCTCACATGCATGGTGAGCAAGAGTAGCTCAGCATGTGAATCACCATCAGTGACCGTGGCCTTGGGCCAACTGCAAGTGACTGAGGTTTGTCCTTGCTGAGGTATCACATATTTTGGGACAGTCAGGAGCAGGTGCATGTTACTGGGAACACTGGAATGGTCATTTCCCCACCCATGACCTTAATGCCTGCCTGGTGACCTGTCATTGCACCCTCACAGTGACAGATGTGGTGATGCACACCAGGAAAACCTCTTCACGGTGGTCCAACATTGCCAGCCCTCCCACTCATACCGGGCTGCTCTTCCTACCTCAGGAGTCACTGCACAGCCTAAATAGCTCCTGCCACGTGATGAGGGCAGTCAGGGCATCCCAGATACTGCAGCTTGGCAAACCCACAGCAGACTCAGTGTCTGACAGCCACAGCTGGAAAGGGACAGCAAGGGAGGGCAGCATGTGAGATATACTTCCCTCTTTCTCCATTGCCTGTCTTCCTCGGGGCTATGCAGATTGATCCTGTTTTGACAATCTTGGTTTTACACATAGCAGGTTGCAGAAATGCAGCAGCAAGGAGATATGCAGCTCTCCATCATTTTCTTGCTGATGACTAATATCAGATGACTTTCTGCCATTCAGTCTTCTGCTCTGCATTTCACTAGATATTCACTCATACCATGTTCCTTTCTCCTTGGGCTTATCCCATGGATGGGACTAGAGTGGTTTGTAGGTGCAGGCCCCAGAGAACAGCACAATCTGAAACTGCTGCTCCAGCACTTTCACCCTTGCCAGACTGGCTGATGTGGTTGTAGGACTAGCCCACAAACACCTCTCTACCTACTCACAAAGCACTGTTTTCCTTTGGGCTGATTGAATGACCACCATGTATAGTTTCTGTATTTTGTTGATTGTCATATTGATTTTTCAAGAAAATTGTTTTGATGCATTGATTTTATTGAATGCTTTGAAAACCAACCAGTTCAGTTATGGTTGCCTTGATTTGCCTTGATTTTCAGCCTGTTTGGTTTAGTCTTTTAATTCGCTTCTGTATCTTACTTTAATGGCTTTAGGGAATAATGTCTCAATAAATTGTTTCCCTATTATTTTACTTTATGCCCTCTCCAAGAATTTTTCACCCTAATTGACCTAACCCCACTTTCTGTTTAATTCTCCTATCCATTCTTCTGCATTTTTGCAGGAAGAAGACTCATGTTAAAGTGAGAAGATTCAATTTGACTTTGCAAGAATCAGTCTTGAAGTATCTCTGCTCAGTACTTTCATTAAAATAGATGAAGGACTACAAGGGACACACAGTGAATCTAGAGATCAAAGTAATGGGAAATACTTTGAAGGAAGGAGTTAACATTCAGAATTACCTTAACAAATTGAAGGAATGGTCTGAAAGGAAAAATCCAAAAGGTATTCAGCAAGTACAAAAGGTACTGTCCTCAGGCTAAAATAATCAACTATATGATTATACAGTGGTGGAAAATGAGTTGGTAGCAGTTTTGGAGAGGAAAGTATGAATGTAATGGTAGATCAGAATCAGACTGTGGGTCAGGAACTTTATGTTGTTGCAAAAACAGATGGTAAGACACTGGAATCTGAGACAAGTATAGCATGCAAAGATCCTTCTGCAGCTCGCTGGTAAGGTATGAGCTGGAATACTTCAGCATTATACTTTAAGAAAATGCAGGAAAATAGACTAAATTGTCTTCAAATACTGCTGAAAAGATATGATCAATCTCACCTCCTCATCCATCTGGGAAAGAGTGGGAAGGTTAGACACTCTCTCTGAGATAAACATGTTAATGAGGAGTATGAAACCCTGTAAGATCTGGGAAAGTCCTGGAGCATCTGCTGCTGGAGACCTTTAACAACTGGTCAGGAATGCATCTATGAGGAATGATCCTGACAGGGAGGGTCCTGCTCTGGGCAGAGGAATAACCTTCTTGATTTCTTAAGGCTCCTTCCAGCTCCAGATCCACTTCCTGCCCAGACATGAACCCATCCTCTGCTATTACCTCTATCGTGTGTGCCACCCACAGCCTGACCTCAGCCCACACTCGCTCATCCTTCTGCAGAAACATGTTTGCCAGCTTCTAGCAGATCACTGGAAGCCACTTCAGTTTGCTGCCTCTTGTCTTTCTCTTGTCCCTTTTTCCTTTTCTTTGTTGCTGCGCTTCTTCCCGTTCCCTGCAACCCTCCATCCTGTCCTGGACCTGACACCCAGCCTCACCCCTCCCTGCAAACAGATCAGCCAGGGGATGGCAAATGTCACCTTTCGTGGTGAATCTTGTACCAACGACATAGATCAGAAATCTCTACTCTCAGGTCTCAGGATCATTGCTCCAGACTGTTTGCATATTCACCTCTGCTTTGGTTACATTTCATTAATACTAGTTAGCTGTTTTTCCCAGCTCCTAAGGATATTTCTCTGCTCATTTTTGGAGAGGACGTTGCTTCTGCAGCCTTTGGGCTTGATGACCAGGCAAGATAGGCTTAATGTTTTAACCCAATCACTCAATCTAAATATTTTATGATTTTTTTCTGTGCCTTTAATTTATTTTTTAACACATCTCACGCATGCTTCCAATCCAGCCCAAACCCAAAAGACTTAGATTCTAAGAAGTGTTTTTGAGCACACAATGCTGAAGGACTGGGTTTATAATTAAGCCAAATGAGCAAACATACCCATAATAGGAGAGCACCGTGGGCCAAGACTGTGTGTAGACTTGCAAATCTGCCCTGGGATTTTGATTCCAGTAACAAACCCATCTGAGATTTGCTCTCACAGTTTACACTGTCCTCCGAAAACAAGCCCACAGAGAGCGTGATGCAGCAGTTACCATAGCAGCCAGCACAGAAGAATCCATTAAGTGATCACAGTCCCAGCTCAAAGTGAATTACCAGACTGCAGGTGAACTTTTGCACCTCACAAAGTGTCTCCTGGGGAAAATATGTTGTCGTGCAGGGTGGAACAAGAGAATGCCGACCGGCTGCACTGACTCGCTGCTGCATTGTTAACCTTAATTATGTCTGTGCTGATTTTTAAAAAGTACTGCACAGGCTTTTCCTTTTTCCTGTCAGGTGTTTTTTGTAATTTTTTTTTCCCCTGAAGGACAAGACAGACTAGCCCAGTCAATAACTACTAATGAAATGTGCTTCAGGCCTCCCTGCATTCTGCCACAATTAGATTGTCAGCTGTCCCAAGAGAGACACTATTATCTGTGTGGGTGTGGAAAATGATCTATCGCTGTTAATAATTTCTATTATAGCAGCAGATAGTGTTCCAAACATATCAACACCTCATTACGATGGCTTTTTTCACACATGGGAAGTTGGAGGTCCCCTTGGATGCTCAGACATAAGAAATATATAAATAGAGCTGGGAGATGGAAAGTGTGGAGCCTGGTGGGCTCCTAAGAGCACAGGAAAACACAGTCTCTCCTCATAAACACAGCTCCCTAGATAGCCAGAAGGATGTACTGCTAGTATGTGCTTGGAGGAGCTGGTCCTGCACACAAGCTCCAGATCCAGACATAACCTCTCCTTTTTGCATCATCTCTCCTTTTTGTCTCTGTACTGTACATCTCTGTCCCATTATAACAGCAAGGGCTGACAGGTGTGCCAACACCTTTCTCCAAAGCTAAGTGCAGCTGTGGATACTGACATCTTGACCCACAAAAGATGGCTTCAGGCTTGCAGTGGCAGAAGACTCAAGTTGAATTAACAGAGTGGTTATTTAACCACTACTGATGCTCTTCCTGAAAGTTACTTGAAGCCTTTAAAACCCTCTACACTGGGACCACCATAATAGGCACATGAAGAGCTACTAAAAACTTCCTGTGAAGGGAGGTAATGAGAAAACTATAGTGTCTGGGAAAACCAAAACAAACAAATGAACTAACAAGACCCCAGACTTCCAGAGAACTTGTGACAAGCTTGACCTCCATAAAGCATCATTTGCTTCCTGTTTGCTGGCAAAGCACAATGAGGTTTATATTCAGGCCCCACCTTTCGGTGTCTGGGTCTAAAAATATGACAGTGAACTTGTGACACAAAGGCCCTGTCTCCTGGGGAGGCAGAATTTAGATCTAACTGCAGAGCACAAATTCTCCTCTCTTTAAGGCAAAACTAGTTTTGAGTAGGTGGATGGGGGTTTTATTTTCGTCTTCCTTTTATTTTATTTTTTTTAATCTTTCTAATTTTAGGTTGCCACACTTGGGAGGATTTCATTAGGATTAGGCCAGACTTATGCAACTGTTTGTTCTAAGTTGTTAAGTCTATCATGACTATAACCATTTTAAGGCATATATCACTATGGTTACCTCTGTGACATTCTCTGAGTCTGAGCTGGTACGTGGCTGGGAGAAGACACCAGGCCACATGAGTGGGGACACACATGGATGTCTAATCTATGTATCTTTTTAGTTCTGTGGAAATGTTGAGTCTCAGCTCCATAGATAAGAAAAGTAGGTGAATGCTCACATTTAGGCCATGCTCAGATGCCACCAAGCTGACTACTTGATGGCCTTCAGACAGCTCTTGCTTTCACATAAGGAAGACACTGGATGACAGTGTGGAAAACGCAGTGGGGTGGTGGCAAAATACTTTTTGGTAGACAATTTAAATTCCTTAATTTTAATTATTTCCAAAAATTTACTTTTTAACTTAGTGGTGCTTCATTCTGCACTTTCATTCTTCTGGACAAACCACCACTTACGTCTAGTGGGAGTAGAGCAGATGCATTCTCAGTTTCTCAGCAATAGACTAAAACTGATGTTTGTATGACTCTGGCTCACTTGTTTCCTCTTCTCTTTCCAGAGTTCACTGCTTTGTTCTCTCACTTCTTTTTCTTGAAGTATTTCTGCTTCTCTCTTTCCCTGTTTATTTTTTCCCTGTTATTGCTAAAGCAGTTATCTTCTTAGTGGTTATTGGAATAGCTGTATGTGCTTTTGCTGATTCAGTGGAGCCCCTCAAAAATGGTTATTTCCCTATTACAATTTTCCAAGAACCAGAGCTCTTTACAACCTCATCTCACTCCATGGTTTTTCCTGGGAGATGCCTGAGCATGGGCCCTCCTTTTATATGCACAGGAGTAGCTTTCACCAGTCAGACCTCCTAAAAGGAGAACTGGGGTGACTCCCCAGGCCATTGTACAAGGGACTGTGAGAGACAGAGCATTTCCAGCCTGGCAGACACAAGGACTTCTAAATCCTTGTGAGAGAGGAATTGCTGGAGAGCTGCTGCCAAAGAGTCACGCCATAGAAACCTAAGAGCCCTCATCTATGAAAGGACACAGTCATTTACCTACTCTGGCCTTTTCTACCCAGAAGATCCATAAAACTCCCAGGGTAGCCACCTGACTTTCAGTCTTGTCTGCGGCATTTCTCAGCTCTGAAAGATTCCTGAGCACAGCAATTAATAAATGCCTGGACTAAACCAGCAGGGAGATTGGCTGACATGGTTAAATAGCAAAAAATTTGCATGGTTCAGATAAAAAGTAAAGATTATATATGGTGTGACTGGCTAATAAAGAAGTTGAAAGAATTTGAGGAGCCAATAAGAGCACCAGAGTGGAAGTAGGGATTTTGCATGGTGCTTATCTGCAGTATGGCAGTTGTTAGTCATTGCTTGCCCCAGCAGGTACAAAGTGTTCCCATCAGGTTCGTTCACCTTACTGAGGTGAAAGTTTCAGACCTGAAAGAAATGCTGCAAAATCCAGCATTTGTGTGAGAGACAGAAATGTGAATATCAGAGGAAATTATTTTAATTAGCTCTATGTGTCAAAACTAGCTGATTTCCAGAGCAAAGTTCTCAGAACAGTCTGGAGCCCTTTCCAGTCAGCCTGGGTACTCCAGTATCCTGAGATGGTGACGGTCTGACTCACTTCAGTATGTCCCAGCGCCGGTGTGAAGAGCAGAATATAAGTGACAACTCATTTACATCCAGCATGTCACAAGATCTTTTTCAAGCACCGATTAAATAAAGATCCTCTCTGTCCTGGAAGGCTCATAGAGACGCAAAAATTCCTGAATAGCTCTAGATACCATCGGAATTAGAAACCCTGAAAACTCTTTTAAACAAAAAAAAAAAAAAAAAGCCCCACACAGCCAACTGTAAAAGGCAGTATATGATGGGAGTACAAGAGCAACTGGATTCGCTTGTAAATAAAATACCAGCCCAAAAGTTCAGTTCTCTCAGTAGGTGTTGTATATTTGTGTAAGGGTGTCTTGCAGAATATTTGGACAGCTGCTGCTATTAAAATTTTGGCCAAGTAAATTTAAAAAAGCCACCTTCTAACCACCATTTTCACAAATACATAAGGAAGTTTACAAGCACTTCAATACCAAACTGAAACCTTCTTGGAGTTATTTTCAAAATATTTAAAACCTTTGAGTAGCATGTTCCTTTTTACCCTGTATATGCGTCTCAGAGGAATACAGACAGTAAATATATTAGTGATATACAGATTATGGTTGCATGTACTTATATCCAAGAATGTTTTCTATCTTTGACATGATATTAAAAAATATTTCACTTATTAGGGTTTTGTTGTTTTTTGGGTTTTTTAGAATTTATGATAAAATTATGAACCTCAGAACTGCAAAGATAGATGACGAACATTTGCTGCAAAATCTGGTGCAATGTAAGCTTAACTCTCTATGCTGAGCAGCACCAGCTGATTTGGGATATTCATGGCTAGATCTCTTCAAGATGTGTACTGCTTGTGCAACATGAAATGTAGACTTAATTCTACTGGAAGCCCAGGGGCCTTTGCTCTGGGTGTGGAGGCAGATGGTGCAGGAAGACATTCCCCCAGGGCTTTTTTCCATTATGTCACTCAAGTGATTCCCCAAGGGAACAACATTTATTCTTACATTTTCCAAATGTGAAGAATATCGGCTTTCCTTTTTTCCTTTCGAGTCTTTGTCACCAGTCACAGTTCCAAAATATAGGGCAGGGACCAGGAGTAGGAGGTGGTGAGCCTGAAGCTGGGGACATTTGAAAGCATATTGCTTTAACTCTTTTTATGCTGAAAAATAGAAGGGATACCATCCTGGGTTTGTATCAAGATTATAATGGACCAGGTTACCCATCTTCATGTTGGAAGGATTTTTCTACTGACTCCAACGTGGATATTTATTTGCAATAAACATTTTTTTCCCCAGGTGCAGCTGTAGTCCAACAATTCCCTCCCATAGGAAAGTAATGCAGCAGCTCAGAAGAAGCCCACCCCCAAGCACTGTTTGAGATTTTTTAACCCTGCAAATTCTCAGAGGTGGGAAGGTTGCTACACACCATCCTGTACCAAACATCCAGTACTGAGATGCTGTTCCAAGACAGGAACATTGCAAGATCCTTGCTGATCACGTTAAAGCTGCTTTGAAGACCAGCACTAGGTTTGCTGAAGTGCTGTGTTCAAGCAGTCTGAGCACAGGAGCAGGTACCATGCAGTCCACACACAGGCCCTTTCCAGGTTCTGACACTCATCTCCTACATGCACTCTGATCAAGTTATTTGCACAATTTCTCCCCAGTTTCATCTGATGTGGAATTGCATTTGTGGTATATGCTGACAACTATAAGTCCTCTGTGGAGGGGCTGAGGTGTTTTGTTCAGCCTCCTACGTGAAAAATGCCATGAACTGGAAGATAGAGGGCTGAGACATGTTTCTGAAATCATATAATCAAGCTGATTTAAATCTGAATCTAAGGATAAACTTCTTTTGGCAGTAAATATTCTACTTAGTCTATAAATAGTTCTTTAGATTGCCAAATATTCTTCATAAGTTATATCCCTGATTTGGCCTGAGTGAGAAACAAAATGTAGTCCTCAGAATGGAAAAGAATAAAATAAAATATTCCCTCAATGGAACTGACGTGACTTTGGATCCAGATGCTGATTTGTGCTTTATGACCTACCAAACTAATTTACCATGTGGTCAAAATTGCATTAAACATTTCTGCAGTCCTGATGTGCACAGTAAGATGCTCTTCTTCCAAGGGAAGTAGCTCATCCTTTGGAGATGTTTGTGTTGCTATCACCACGGCAACCAGAAAAGATGAAAGTCAGAGTAGGAAGACAAAACCAAAACCTCTGGCTGAAGCACGGATGGGCAGTGAGATTGTAAAACCAGGCATGGGCTTTAAAAAGAAAATTACTGCTCTGTATCGAAAAAACCTGGCAGAATTACTTGTGCCATAGGCTAAAAATAGCACTTGGAGCTTCATTGAGTGCTACAGTTCTTATAAACCCCGTTAGAGCAGATGTCAGGAATGGGGGATTCTCCCTCTGACTGGAGTGGTGTTGCTCCATCCTGCTTCACAGGGGAACGTGTCCTGCAGCCCACACTGCTTCCAAGGAAATCCACTCGCGGTCCCACTTTTGACATGGAATTTATGAAACAGAGCTGTGAGCAGCTGTGGCACTTTTCTCTGCTTGAGCCTTGAAGACTTAAGTAAATCCTAAAATCTGGACCCTTAATATAACACTGGATCCTACTCCAGTAGACTTGGTTGAGACCCATTGTGTAATTCTGCTCAAAAGCAACTCCTTGGTCAGCCAAGTCAGGATTTTGGTGTCATTCCCCATAGGAAGAACCTTTGCCCTAATACCTAAACTGGGAGATTGAACCCACAGAATTCCACAAGGATTATTTTGAGGAGAAAGGATGAACCTATATTTTCCATAGAACAGAGCAGAAGTCTGATTATTGAAAAGTAGCTAGAAAACCTACACATTTCCCACAGCTATATTCCATTTAGGAATGGTTTGGCCTTAGATTTGAACTATGAGCTCCTGTCTAAAATTAAACTAAATCTGGCTCAAAACAGTGCCTCCTCATTTGTTCCTGAGTTCTACCACAGATGAGTCTGGCAGAAATGGTAATTTGAAGACAGTTCTCAAATCCATTTGCAAACCCCAGGACAGACAAATATTACCTCTCTCACCACCATGTTAGAGGGAATAAGGTTTGCTTAAATCAGTCTAAAATATTGCTTCATCTCATAAAGGGAAGGCTCTGTAGATTAGGCTGCTTTACCATGACACAGAAAATTCAGCAAGATTCTTCCAGGTCCTCCATTTTACTTATTTGTCATCAGCTAATAAAGAGAGTTGTTTTCTCTTGGGGAATTCAGGGATTAGATAAACAAAGCTCAATGCCACTGAGTCAGATGAGGACGTGCTTGTTAAACATTAACAAGCACCCAGCCTTTTTAAGTGTCTGCTTACCCATACCTCTGCCACAGGCTTCGAGGTGGGTTTTTGCAAGGTTTTTGCACGCTAAGCTAAGCCTAGCTGCCCGCAATCACCAACATTAGACTCCTTTGGCTCTCTTCTTCTGGTGCCTAATGGAAGATAAGGCATCTAATTAATGAGAATAAGAAATGCTTTTTCTATTTTATTTTTCCTGAATGCATCTACCAAAATGGGCAGGAAGAGACACCCAGACTGCCAGTTATCTTTATTGCCAGTTTATGTTACAGCAACACCTGCTGTGTACCCTGCTGGTGCTGGTGTCACCTGCTGTGCCCAGCAGACAAGACATGCAAACCTTTTGTACCTCCGAGGTGGGAGAGTCCTGTTTTCAAATGCCAGGTGTTGACCAAAGGCCCCAATACACCCAAAACTCCCAGAGCCTTCCTTTAGCCCAAACACTGAGGTCAGCCTCACCCACCTGCACACACAGACCCAGTAAGCGGTCCCAGACAAAAGGCTTCATTTTAAACTCACCCAGTGGCACTTTTTGGATTCTCCCCAGTGGGCTGTTTCTGTGTGTGTCCTCCTGAAGTATGGAAGCTTTGGTCTCCATGCACAACCCATAAAAACAGAGACAGTAAAAGAGAAACAAATTATGTCAGAATAGCTGAAGGCTTAATGGGAGTGCAGTGAGGCAAAAGTCACTACATTTGCATTTATTTTCATTAGTTCTCAGATTTACAGGAGATCCAGAGAAATGTAATTCGATAGTAAACCCAGTTAGTTACAGTATCCAAGCAGAGTGAAAATCCCCTCAAATTGGATGAAACTTGGTGCTGCCAGCATACTCCTGAATCCCCTCCAGTGTATTTCCAAACCACATTCCTCCTTTACTCTGCTGAGTGCAGCCCAAAGGATCAACACTAAATCAACTATCCTGCAATATACTTCTTTGTCTATAATGCACCTATAAATTTCATGGAACTATGGATTTATTCTGATGAAATTTAATTTGAGTCACTTTGGGAAACATTTCCATATTGAAAGGAACTCCTGGCTTCCATTGTACTTATACTTTGCTCTTACTGAACTGCAAATGCTTTGATTTAAAAGGAACATAGCCAAGGTAAAGCCTGCCTGCATGAAAGTGATTGGGTCCATTTCCACTTGGCAGGAAAAAACAGGCAGCTGCTGAGCCAAGCAATCTCATCTCTGCCAGCCACTTGAGGATGGGCACAGAGAACATGGGCTTGTGAGTGATGCTGACTTTTCCTCTGAGATTGCCTCTGAGATTGCTGTGTCATGGGAAGGACAAAACAAGAGGCTGGCTGTCATTTCAAGCAGGCTGAGTCATGGAGAGAGCTGCTGCTGACCTCTCTCCATCCCAAGGAGCACTAGCACTGACCTCTGCATCCCTAGATCCCTGCATTCCCATCCCTAGATGTCTGTGAATGCAGCTTTTCAAAAACATGTGGGTCTGAGTGAAAAGTTGGGTGCACAGCATAAACTGGGGAACACCTTCACAGCACCAAAACTGATCGGAAACAGCTTTTTTTCCTTCTTCATTTAAAAACACCAAAGCCTGTTCTATATGGTTACTGGGCTCCCCAGGGAATCTCTGACAACCTCTGTTCCCACAGAGTTTTGTGACACACACAATCTCAGGTGCAAATGCATCCAATTTTGCTGGTACTAGAACAGAGAGAAGATGGGACAGCAGCAGTTTCCAGCTTATGACTCATAAATTAATACTACACAGTCTGCAGTAAAGGTAGTGGACTGCAGTTCAGTATGCATAAATACAACTCAAAATGTTAAGGGGAAAAACATAGGAATTACTGAAAACATCAGAGTTGGAGATTGAAAAGGAAATACAAGGGGGAAAGTGGGGCTGAGGCTTATATTTAAAGCCACTGAAAGAAAATAGATTCGGGAAAACCCCTCAGTTAGGCTTGGATATCAATCCAGTTTTCTATAAAGGAAGAAAGAGACACTACTAAGTGCTTAAAGTAAATATGGACATAGATGGTTGCTAAAATAACAGAAGAGGAAATCGGAAGTTTGTAAATGCAAGATCAGAATGAGGAAGACATAGTGGTTAGAAAAAAATCTCTCTCATTTGACTGACCAATCTGGCCTCCTGCTGTGACTGCCTTTACAGTGATCCATACTGTCCCTCCACATGGACATACATCACCTCTCACAGCATTCTGAGACCAAAGGTGACATGCCAGGAGTTGTCTGAAGCACCCACTGAGGCCTGGGGTTGCTGCTGCTGTGGCAAACCTGTGACAAAGGCTTCACTTGGTCTGGTCCCTGCTCCACAGGGAGAACCCCTGCACAGGACAGCAGGACAGAGCCATGACATGGGCAGGACAGGAGACTTGAGTTTCTGTCACTGCACAGAGGCCAAACCACCTGCACTCAGTGGCTCACAGATGCACGAGCATGGCCAGGAAATTGATGAAATCCAGGAGGAGCTGGTAGAAGAATCTGTTTGAGTCCCCAGCCTCAAACATTTTTCTACATCAAGCCCTTATTTCAAGAGAAATAAGGCATCAGCAGGAAAGGCATTGGAAAGAAAATGGCTAAAACAATAGAGCAGTCAGCTTCACTGGGTTTTCTAAGAACTGGTTAGAGACCAGTTCTTAGAAAAATCTCTCCTAAGAGATTTTTGGGTGAGTTTGCTGGCATCACAATAGTGTTACGAGCAATATAGTTACCTCTGTGTTGTATCCTCATCTTATCTCATATACACACCTAATTCACACCAAGACCCCAGTGCCATTCTTTCAGCTTTCTCACCACTTTTCCTACACTCCTGGCATCTCTCATGTTGCCTATTTTTTCATCATTGTCTACTGGGTTTTTTACAACTGTCTACGTAGATAGGTTTATCTCATGAAATAGATGGGCTGTCTTCATGAACATCCTAGAAATGGTTTTACAGATTCTCGGTGATAAATGTCACAGAGTCTAGGTACACTTAAGCCAGAAAATGTCTTGAGATCCCTTCCAGTGCTCCACATCCCCATTTCTGTGAAAAAATGGCATGCATCCTCATACCTGAAAATATGTCCATCTGCTTGTGCACTCTTTTTATGTTTCCAAGAAAGGCTTGAATATTTTTTATTTTATGCACATTTGCAATATTTTATTATTACTTTCTAAAAATCCAGTTAAAAAAGGAAGAATGTGGTTTCTATGATGCAAATACGGAATTGCCAGTGCAACTTTGGTTTGCTATCTGGAATTATTTGCTAAATAAAAGAGTTTTACTGTTATATGATACATTAAATATTCCCTTAAGAAACTCTTTAATCAAGGAAATGCATTGTCTCGGGGTGGAATTGGTTTATGGGCTAAATCATCATATATGTTAACTAGGATTTAAATTGTCAAAGATCTAAAACACAAAGAGCATCATTTATAACTAGTAAAACTGGCTTACAGCTTTGTCTGGGTCATAAATTATCCTTTGACTTATCTACCTACCATCTGTACATCTACTGCTTGCATGCTGGTTAAATATTATTTGAAAGTATTTCAGCTTAAATAAAATTAGCAATGGGTGAAATTGAATGACTTTAAATGGGCTCCTCATTTTCTAATCTTAACAGGAGCTCAAAAGGATTTTGGAGATATGACTTGATGGAGCCTCATTTCTCAGTCTTCTATAGAGCATTGTGTTTTCTCACAGGAGTGGGAATAATAGGTCATCCTCAAATGAAGGGAACCACTTAGTTCATTTGGGGCCTTTCCACTTCTGACTTAGCATATCTATCATCAGCAGAAGAGATGATTGAAAAACCTCTCAGTGCCAAACGCTGTAATTAACATAACACAAATTTGGGTACCTAGGTATGGCAGAGGACTCAGTCCTTTCTGCAAATCAGTCCTGAAGTTCCTGGGAACCTGGAGTTATGAGCAGGTCAGCATCAAACCATAAACTCTCAGCAGTTTTCTTTATCTCACAGGAAGTCTGCTTCTAGACCATACTTCTAGTCTGCTTCTAGCCCCGGGGCTGTTTGTTTGTGTTCCTTTCCTTTCCAGGCATAAGTGGTTTCAGTGCACATGTTCCTGTCTGCTTTGGATGCAGGGCCATTGTGAGTATGTTTACAAATGTACTTCTCCATCACACATGCTGCAGCGCCCAGTAGAACTCCCAGATTTTTGTGTTGCAATAAAATCCACACGTAGGTGCCTTCAGAGAAGTCCTGTCTGTCTTTCCACCTTGCAGCTCTCCCAGATGTGCAATGCAGACAGCTCTCACTGTGTGCAAAGGATTGACAAGATCAAGGAGCTGGGCAGCATTTCTCTCAGGCCTGCCACTCCTGCCTCTCCACAAAGATTTTCGGCAGCTGTGCCTCTGCCTGCACTTTCTGTGTGCCATGCTCTGATGTGCATTTTTGGTTAATGCTGGAGCACAACAGCAGAGGTGATCCTGGGGTCAGTATCTCAGGGCATGTCTCAGAGAACCACTCAGGTCGGGGGGAACCTCGAGAGACTGTCAAAGCAGGGTCAGCAGTGAATTCAAACCAGAAATTAAACAACTTGATTCTTCTGACAATCATCAGGAGAGCAGAGCCGTCTCAGGCTTCCTGCCATGGAAAGGAAAGGCTGTAAAAATGCTTGTGAGAAAGAGGTGGTGGGAAGGAGATATGGTCCATTTTAGGAAGGGAGATAAGAAAATTTTCAGGCAGTTGGGCCCAAAAGGCTGCAGGGGAGGAAGGAAGGGAACATAGAAATTAATCTTGGGCAATTGAGATAAGAGTCATGGTTTCAGAAAACATAATTTCTTTTTGTTTTTCAGAGCTTGAAGACTGCGTATAAAATGTGATATATGGCCTAAGTCTTCTCTAATTGTATGTTTAATTATGTTTCTTTTCATTCAATAATTTACACTTAGACCAGCTGAATGAAGAATAGCTGTGCTGCTGCTTGGGTAATCTTGTACATCTGCTCAGGATAGGTACAAATGGAAAGCACACCAGGTACAAGAAAGAAGAGGAGCCAGGGCACACTTACTGAGAGTCTACATAATGCAAAACTGTCTTGAGGAAAAGCACACAAACAGATTAAACCTGGATAAGGATCAATTGCAACTTAACCACCACAAAAAACCAAAACCAAAACCAAAACCAAAAAGCAAACAAAAAAACTCAACAAAAAAAACAAAACAAAAAACCCCCCAAAAACTCAAAACACAAAAAACCCCCTAAGCAGCGCACAAGAGGAAAACCCCCAAACCCAAAAAATGACATTCTGTCTTTCCTTGGGCTCTTTTTTCAAGCAAAAATTGCTAACTGCTTTGTTTGACCTCCAAAGTCCCTAGCTTTTATTCTGCTCAGGCCTGATTTTTCAGGATGCCAGCTGAGTTAATGTTCTCAATATAATCACAAATTTCAAAAATGTATTATTTTGAAAGGTCTGAAGCACTTGCAGAAATACAACTTGCCACTTGCACCTGCCCAGATCCAGCTTAGGGATATCATTAAAATAATTGCATCCCTTTTAAGACAATTTTTATGCAAGTGTATGAGCATATAATGTCTCCAAAGATCAAGAACATTTTATTGCCTACTCCCTTTGAGTGATGCATCATTAGGTCTGCCTGCCTTAGATTTGGCCTTCAATGCTGATCTCACATAATGATTTGCAATTGATAGTGCCCCAGTTTTATGTCCCCATCCTTTTTTGAGTTAGACGGTGAAAATGAGGAACTGACTCTTCATCACCTCACTAACCCCTGTTTAGTCCCATTTCAGTGAGAGTTATAAGTGTCTGCCAATCTGGGCCAAGGACTCTCAAGGTCAAGTCTTCAAAGCTCAGTGGTACAGACAGGACTTGCTGGGATGCTCAAAGGTTTCTGCACTGGGAAGGAACTTCAAGGGGATTTAAAGTGAGAATCGAGTATCTTTGAGGATGCCCTCTGTTCCTTGCATCCCTATAGAATCTGCTATAGGGCAGTCTAGAACGACCAAAGAACTTGAACTATACCTACTCCCATTATCTCTATGATAAGAATACCCTTTTCTTCCAGTTGTTCAAACCCCTATATGGTTTGCTGCAGTAGGTCTCCTCTTTGGTTAAATAGGTGATTATCAGTACATACAAATGAAGGTACATTTTGAAAATGCAGTGACTTTTGTTCCAGTGTAATAAAAAATCCACAGTTTCTGTTTCAATTTTTATCCCAAAAGTAAGTTGCTGGTGAATTTTGCAATCTTTGTTACTAGTAGACAGAGTTCCATCAGCAAATAACTATCAGTTCTACACAATTAAGTTTTTTACTTAATAGATACTGACAAAGAGTTTTGTGAACTGCCAGAAAAATAACTCCTGGGAGAATGGAAGTCGGAACATGGAAACATTCGCACCACATTTGAGAAGTCTCTAGCTGTGAGTTACTTTTGGGTGGATGGATGGATGGATAGAGAAATCAATAGGCACATAAACAACAACAGACAGAGAAGATACACAGTTCACTGGAGTTTACAGCTCTCTGGAAAATTAAGTCTTGCATAACAGCTCTGGGTTTGCACACAGCAGCCCGTGGCAGTGTTATTTCCTATGCGTTGTGGCAGGTATAACAGTCCTGAGCACAGCAGAGCTTTGAGCCACAAAATCAGAGCTCACCATCCTATCCAGCTTTTTCATCCAGTGGAGCAGCTGCTCAGGTGATTGCTGGCAACCCTTCCCTGTTTGTCACAGCTAAAATGCTAGCAATGACAAAGGCTTTCCAGATGAATTTGGGAGCATTTTTTGTTCTGAGAGGTGCAGAATTTCCGTGCAATGATTCCTCTGAGGCAGAAGCTTTTCGAGATAAAATATAACTTCCAAAGCCTCAGCAGACCTATATCCTGTTCCTAGTGATCCTGTGATAAAGGGATTATGCATTATCCCCACTGCACAAAGATATTTTGCAGTTTAATTTTCTCTTTTTTGGCAATTTCACTACAAATGGACAGTGTCACAAGCGATGGTATGTTGGCTTGCAAGACCCCAAAGATTGCTTCTGTGTTTCTAGGTGCTTCCTTCTATTGGAGTATCTATCTGTAATTTCCAATGTTTGTTCCATTACAAATACTGCTGCTAAATAAATAAAAATTACCCGCATTGATTTTAGCCCATCCACGAAGGAGCAAGGAATTCTACAAAGTCACTCGGATTTTACTCAGTCAGAAAGAAAACTTGGTCTTTGTTTAAATTGGCCGGTAGAATAGCATAGTGGGTACTGTGGGATCATATTCCCTTGGAAGTGCAGATGAGAGACTTTTCAGACTGTCAGAGCTTTTGTCCAGCCCGCACACCCACTGGGGACAGCAGAGCCTGGCGGAGGTGGGTGGCACATACCCGTGTTTTATTTCAGCACAGAGTGGGAGCACACACCTCAGACATGCTCTCAGGTAACCCAGTGTAAAAATAGACTGAATTCCTTACCAACATCATTCCTCCTCCCTCACACTCATTTCTGTCAGGAGTGACATCCCAGACTCAACAGAAATTTTTTTTTTTTTCTGGTTTGATTTTCTATTAAACAAAAGATACGCTGTGGTGCTTGTCTGATTCCTATGGCTACAGCTCATGGGTTAATGTATAAGCAGCATATTCCTGAAGTATTTAAGTTGCTATTTCCCTTCACTTTGCCAAGGTAATGAGGTGTTTGATGAAGGGAATTCAGCTGCAAAACTGCAAACGTAGACTCTGTAGGCTAGAGAGAAACCACAATCTTGCATTTAATATTCTGATAAATCGGGCATTTCTGCACCTTACATCAGACAGTGGCACAATGCAGCCTTGTTAATCCACACAGAAAGTGCTCCTTCAGTAATGAAGTCTAAGCCTGTTTCGGCAAAATTAGATTTGCATCACTAATTCAAAACACCAAAAAAATCCAAAGGATGCTCTGGATATAGAGGTTGTCTGCTCATCTGTTCAGATAAGTGAAGCATAAAGCCTCGACAGAGTGAGCAGGTACTGAAACAAGCTGCTGCCAGCATGCTGCACTGGTTAGTTAGATTAAAGGAGCATATCTGTTGATGACTGTCTTCTGTTTGTTTTTTTTTCTCCTTAAGAAACATATCAAGAAGTATATTAAAACAATTCAAAATCATGGATGGGTTTTGTTATCAGCTGTCTGGTGTCAAATTGGTGATAACTCCAAGACCTTCTTTCTTTTTCAAGACTTTGAACAATGTAATTAAGGTTTCTTGGAAATAAATCAATACTTGATATCACCACTGAATAGCATGCTGGCCAGACAATCTGCCTGCCTTATTGAGACATGGCTTAAAGTCACTGGTGTCAGACTTTAAGCTCACACCTTTTTGCTTCTGTGTTTTCTTTGTAGGGAAGGTTTTCTTGTTGCAGTTAAAGCTTCAGACCTTCCCTTCACGAGGCACAGCTGCTGCATGGCAGAACCCAGGCACTCCAGAGGAGTGCTGTGATCTACTCTGATTTTGTTAACCCTTGCTGTGGGTCTGCATGGGAGGTGGGCTGTGACAGACTGACTGCAGCTTCCCAGCCACCTTCAGGGGCAGTTCAGTGCACACTTTGCCTCTCCTTTATCCTTTATGCCCCAGTAGCATGCACAGAAAATGAGGATTCAGTAGACTTTCAAACAGTGTTAGTCAGCTGGGAGGGGAATGGGGCTCCATGGGGTGTCAAGGGAGTACTACCCAAGGCTATTATGGCTCTGCTTTTAGTTGGCCCCAATAAACACCTCTCCAAGATGGACAGTCACTTTAGTAGAGATTATTTACCTTTTAAAAAGTGATTTCAGAACCTGACAAGACTTAAGTAAATTCTCTGGGGGCTTGAAACTGTTTAGCCTGAATTTTAAGGGAAACAAAATTGCACTTATGAGCAGTTAGGTCATAGGTAAACCCTAGGATTCTTACTCTTGCTTTGAAATTATGCTGAAATAGGAAGAATTACTGAAGTCTGGTAATTTAATTTAAAAAAACAGGAATGCCCAGAGGCCTTGATACTGAGCTGTCTATGCTGCTTAGCCATTTTCTTTTCTACAGCAAAAGACAAAAAAGGCCCAGACTGTTCATGCTTTCCATTTGAAGTTTCCTTGGGAGGAACCCCAGGTAAAGAAGCACCCAGCAGAGAGAAGAGTTCATTGTGCCATATGTGCAGACACAACCTAGCTCAAAGCCTCTCCAAGCCTAGCTTCATCCCACTCTACCATTTGGACATCTCCAGTCATTTGGACAGTCTCCAGATGCACCCAGGGATCTTCTCCTGGGAACAGCAGGAGAGTCTCTTCACATTGCTTTCATGAAATCACATGGACATTTTTCCCACTATCAGCTGATGATGAAGTTGGCAAGAACTCTTTCTGCAGTGCTGTGGAGGTAGTGGAAGATGGTATTTAGGAGGTTCTGTTATGTTTGAAGATGAAAAAAAAAAGAAAGGGTTCATTCAGATACTCAGTATCAGAATTAAACATCCAGTGTAATGAAATATTCAGGCTGCTCTTTGCCAAACCCAGCCAAGCTCTTTCAGCTGGGACGGATTGGAACTGAAATGTGTCTTCAGGCAGAATGGGGGAAAAATAATTATCCTGATGACATAATTGAGGAAAATCAGGGTCACAAGCCTGGATAGTGATCACTGCCAGACAGAGGTTACACATAATCTTTCTTGGCCACATCCACAGGAGCACTGCAGGAAATCAGTTTCCTCCCCTTGATGCACCCAGGGAACTGTGCATTTAGGATTACACATGTATTTATTCCTGTGCTCTCCTACAAATGGTCCTAAGAAGACACTCTTCAAAGAAGCAAGTCTGGTGAAATTCAGTTGTGATTTATGGTGTCAGAATGCACCAGACTTCAACTGCTGTTCTTGTCCTTGCATGGTTTACCAATTTTATCACCTAATCCAGTGGCCTAAATTTGGCATGTCATTTAAAAACACAATGGCTGTGGAGAGTGAGACCTCCAGAAGAGCAACCTCCACTGAAATCTCCCACCAGTGACCACAGCAGGGACTGTGCTCCTTCGCCCACCTCTCATGTGCCACCACAGAGCAGCTCTTAGACAGAGAAATCTACACCTGGGTCTTTCCTCATCCTTGTCCTTTTCTGTGGCACATATGTAAGTAGAATATGGCTGGTTTAAAGCCCTTATGGTGAAAAACTCAATGTGCTCTTGCTGCTATAGCACTTAACAGTGAATTTACCAGCTCAGCAGAGAGGTCTCAGCCTCCTGAAATAAAGTGCATCTCTCCTCTCATGGCAAAGGAGATTTGAAAAGCCATTGAGCATGAGCTGGAATTTTTCTGCTAAATGCAGCATCAAAGCCTTTCATTAGGAGCTAAGTGGATAAAAACAGTGCATGAAATTGAAGTTGATAATTAGCTAGTCAGTCCCAGTGAAGAGCTCATAACTGCTTTAACCTTCGAGCTTTGTGCAAGGGTCAAGAGGAGAAGCTCATCTCTCTAGCTGTGCAGCACAATGGAGCTCACATGGTTTTTACCTGAGGATATGGCTGTGCAGTGAGCTAAGCTCTGGCAAAAGAAATAAAATTGCAGATCAAAGGTAATATATAGAAGAGATTGGTCCTAAGCTGCCTGCCAGAAAATTAATATGAAGAGCTAATTCTCTCAAAGATGCTCAGAGTCTTGTCAGCAGAGCCCCAGCATGCCACCCAGGATCTGTAAGGGCTGTTCGGGTGAGGCTTTCTGAGTCTTTGTGAGTAGGAAAGACAGCATTAATCTGCCTTTCAAAATCTTAATTTCACTTCCCTGGAAGCATGGGTATTTCTTAGGCCACTACTGTTATTTGATATTTCTCTAAAGAGAAGTATGTCACTGCTATATTGTGGCCTTGGCCCATAGCCCCTGAAACCAGTGGAAAACCTCCCAAAGAGGACTTTTTGGTGAGGAATGGGAATCCTGAATGGGGAGAGGCCTTTGCTTTATGATTCCAAGATTCACAGGATTTAGGATTAAGAAGAATCATTAGATTAGGTAGTTGTGCTACCTGTGCACCATATACACCAGTTCACCCATATATGCTGGCAAAGGGGTCAGGAATCTGCACTTCTCCCAGAAATCTCTTCCCATCTCATGTTGCAACTAGATAGAAGCATCTTTTACTTATTCCACATAATTACCTACTCTAGTACAGTCACTTCCTAGCCCTTTCTTTGCTAAAATTTCAACCTCACATTTGCAGGCATTTTTCCCAGCCCATGAGTAATTTTTTATTGCCTTTCTTTATTGTCTCCTTCCTTATGAAACCCATGCTGAAGTTGAGACTATCAGCACCAGATATGCTTTCACAGGGGTGAACCATATTCCTTACTTATCACCTGCCTATTTATACAGGCAAGAATTAATTTTTTAGTTTTCCTTACCCCACACTTGCAATGAGAGCTCATCACTGCTTCCAGGAGGCTGCCCTCTGTTTATCAGGTAGAGCCTGTGTTTGTAGGTAAATTTTGGTGAGTTTTTCTCTTGACTTCTATTCAAGTGCTTTTTGTTTTAAGAAGCCTGATGTACCAGAAGAGCCTGCAGATAAATCTCTGATTTAGCGTTTGCACCAAAACTTGTGCCAGACATTAATTTTTATCTGTAGCGATTTCACAGCTTTTTCTGGTCTGATCTCAAGAGTCGCAATTTAAGCTTTAAAACCTGAAAACATCCTTTGTTTTTCTCCTCTGTGAAGTTGCTCAGGAGCAGTTAACACAAATTCACACACTAACCTTGAGTAGCAAAGGTTTTAGGATGGTTTTATGGCCACGTATCATCAGGACAAATAGTTTGCAAAGCCAGCCAAAGCAGACGTTTATTCCTGCAGTGCTGTGTCAGGATATGGTGGGTGAGCAAGACAGCAGTAGCAGGGCAAAAGCCTGAGTGGGAACCAGCCCAGCCCACTGCCATCACTGTGCCTCAGATGCACTGCAATCTCCACTCCCCCCCAAATGCCGTGTGTAGGAGAGGCAGGGATGCTTTTAAAATAACTTTAATTGCAGTTACAGATGCGTAATCCAGAGTTATGATTTACCATTTCCCAGACAAGTCATGGTTGGTATCTGGGACATAAAATAATGTAGAAAGCAGAGGTGGGAGAGAGGTGACAGGCTTTTGCCAGGCAGTGCTGGCAAGACTTGCTGGGATATGTGAAGGAGACACTGTGAGGCACATGAAGAAAACTGGAGTGAGAGAAACCAGCATTGGCTGAATAATGAATCTAACATGCTGTAAAACATCCTAGTCACCTGCTCTAACTAAGCTAAAAAAACCCTAAAAAAAGCCTAACCAAATAAAACCTAGTTGTACCTAAACGAGATATTGCACATAAAATTTCACCAATGTCTTCTAAAAGTGCATACTTGCTTTCCTGGTTTTGTTGGATACACTGATGTGTTTAAGATTACATTTGTCCTTCTCAGGTTGTTTGCTGCAGTTGCCTTCTAGTCAGCCAGCCTTTCAGTCATTTTCTTCAGAAAGCTCTGCTGACAGCAAGATCTTTTATTAATTGAACCTTAAATTACATCCTTTTTTATTCAGATGCTCTGATTTCTCTCTGCTTTAGCAAGAAATTCTTAAATCACCAGCCACATCAAAGAGAGTGCCTCCCTTATAATGCCTTTTTTGCTAACTCTATTAATGACCCAAGTTTGGCCAGTTTTCTATAACATTTCTTCTGTTAATCCCCTTCTCAAGCTCACCTAACAATTGCCTATGTAGCTCCCTTAGAAATGCTTCACTTAAGTATAGACAAGCATGATTTACTTAATTTTCTTTGTCTCAAGAAATTAATTGTCCTTAAGGAAGGGTCACTTAAGTCTAGTGTGCTGCATTTCTTCATTTGCCTGATATTCACATTCTTTTATTTCTTTCTGAGAACCTGTGGTTGACTGAGATCAGATGAACAAGCCTGTGTTTTTCCATGTCACATTTTTCACATTTCTGAAACATAGGTATTACTATTGCTGTTCTCTATTTCTGCAATATCACCCCTAAACTCTGAATTTTATTTGAAAACTTTTCTACCAAACCTGGTGTTGTTTGCTGGTTCTTTCGAAGTCCAGTGATGGAGGTTATGCATTCATGAATTCATCAACACCTGAGTTCCATGTAGTTAACCTAATTTGCATTAACCACCGCCTTTCTCCCCAAGCTCTTGAAAAAAAGAGGCAACACATTTACTTAGGTTTTGGAAGCGAAGTTACAATATATTTAATGTTCATCCCACAATGCTCAACTTCCTTACTTCTCCGTTTTTTGTATAATCAGTGAAGGTGTCATACTTTCTCACAGCCTTTGAAGTCTAAAGTTCACTCTGGGTTTGCAAAATCTTGCTTTTACCTCTATAACTTCTAAGATCATTTCCTTGCTTTCATTTTCCTATTTTTCTCTCTCTGTTTCCTGTTTGTTTCTAGGATTCTTCATCTTGGATTATTCATCCAGTTATGACAGCAGTCCTTCTCTGCTGGTTTTTGTGTCTTCTTTCTTGGAATAGAAGTTTAAGGTATTTTCTACAGTTCATTGAAACTCGCACACACACATTCAAATTGTGAGATGTCTTTGATAATTAGCTCCTTCAGTCTGTCAAGGCTTCTTCCTTTTAAATAAAGCATTTAAAAAATTCTTACTTAGCAGCTTTTCTTTGCTTATACTGCCTTTTAACTCAAAAGTAGCTGACTCATAATCCACCTCTCCACAAATATTTGCCAAGGGCACTTGTTTTATAACCCAAGATCCCATACAACTCCTCCATTCCTGCTTTTTTTTTCACTGTCTTCCTCCTCTCCTCATTCACTCCTCCATAGAAATACGATCTCAGTGGAAGCATCTGATTCCAAGAGCAGAAATTCCTTACCCAGTTAATGGATGCTCTGGACTGCCCCCTCCGAGCCCTGCAAGCTAAGTTAAGCACACAGGCTGACACTCAGCCAAGGGACGAGGTATTTGGATGCACGCATGGGAACAGTGTGTCAGAGCTCCTGCCTCTGCCAGCAGCTCCTGTGGCTCATGAACACCGGGCTCCTGTGTCAGCAGAGCCTGCAGAGCTGTTTGGAAGGCAGGTGCTTCAATAGCTCCGTGCTCCTTGCTCGGACCCTGCTAGCAAAGCACAGCCTCCAGACGCCCCCGAGGACCCCACCTATGTGAGATGCTTTTCCAGAAAGGTGTGGTGCTCACGTGTCATATCTACAAGCCTAGTGGAGAAGTCTTAGATTACCTTTGAGGTCATAAATAGCATTAGACAGCTACACTTAAGCAATTGAATCAAGCTCCAACTTTCCAGTAAATATTTAGGGAGCTTTGTCACCTTTTGCTCGTGAAGACATATACATTTATACATCTACATTTTTGTCAGCAGTCCGGAGAAGACTGAAAAAGGTTGAGAACGTTCCTAAAAGTGTTTTCTACGTAAGAAAGGTTCTTTTGCTCACCCTCAAATATTGCTTCTGATAAGAAGAAACTAAGAGGTGAAAGGGCAAGATTGAATTGATGTGTCTCTCCAACACATCAATTTGTGCAGACTGCAAGAGGAAAGCCAAGCAAAGGAAGATATAGCAACGGCAAGGAAAGCAAAGCAAAGAAAGGTACAGCAATAGAGAAAGCAACGTCAGTGGCAGGACAAATTCCCAGACGAGATTAGAAGTACAAGTATTTATGAGAAAGTGGGTAAAGGACTTAGTGATATGAGTCTGCTGAGTCATGCTACAGACATGAGTGCAATGATGAGATGTAGGTAGGATTTTACCTTGTTCAGTGTCTTGAGAGGGGATGTAACTGATGTTCATGTATTTTAAACCAGTGATGAGAAGGAAGGGCCAAACAGAAGAGAGAGATAGAGAGAGAGAGACAGAATGGAACTACTGTAGTGAATCCTGGCATAAGAATAAGTAAGTCAATAAAATGCTGACTGGAAATTAAAGAGATGTTTAAGAAATTAAAGATGCTTATTAGAACTGTGGAGTTGAAAATGGTGGGTTTCAGAAAACTATTGACTTTACAAAACAGAACATGACCAGCTTAGGGAAGGTAATGTAGGATGTGATGGTGGAAAGCTTTCCTTTGGCAACCATTAGGGTGCATTTTATAAGCCACATCAGTTCCCACTCCAGGCAGCATTTTTTGTCTCCAGGTGCTTTTTGTCTTGCCTGCTCTGCACAGAAATGCAGCCCAGAGTCTGACCAGCCTGCCAAGCAGTGGTGCTGCTGGCACCTTCTCTTTCATTGACAGAGGAAAAAAATCATGAACAGCATCACTGACGACACATCAGGCCACAGACTAATGTTTATTTGCTTTTTCCATTTACAGTACTCAATAAGGAATGTTAATGGAAGGTTGTTTAAGCTTAACAGGCAAAATTAAACTCTTATTCACGGGGTTTTGGAACATTTTTGTTTGAAACCTCCCTCTTGTTCCTCTCACTCCCTCCACCTCTCCCCTTCTTTCCTATTAAACTGAAGTCAATTTCCCTTAAGAAGTCCAAAGCTTTTAAACCCAGCCTAACTTTCATGATTGCTATCTTTCACTGAATAAACATAATACTTTATACCTTCTGTTGGAGACACAGACTTCTTTTATTTGCAGGGGAGAGTGTAAGCAACATTTTAAACACTGCTTTGTGCACAACGGCTGATTAAAGCTGGAAACTATGAGAACTGGGCTGCTCAATCCTCATCCTTTATCAGGAGCTGAGGACATAATGAAACCTGACATATCTGGCTTCTTTCCTTGATCAGCTCCTGATTTCAGGGCTGCACAAAGAGGAGCCGAACAAAAGCAAAATGGGACCTGTCCATAAACCCAGGGACTGATCCTGCAAAACCTCAGGTAGCTCCTAGGTGCTTTATATAGAACCAGTCCTAAGTGCCACTGCCAGTAACCAAGAGATAACCCATTCAGATAGGTAGCCAGGAGCCCTGGGCAATGCAGAAAACTTGTCCCATGAGTAGATATGGGAATGTGACTCTGACAGATAGAATATCCACCAAGCACTGCTGAGAATGACAGACATTCCTCACTAGGTATTGCCCTGACATCAAATGCTCCCCTAGAGATGAACCCCCTTTTCACAAGTCATTTGGAAATATCCTAAAGGGAGGGGATGCTACCCTGGGTTGCCATTTGGGGTGATTTAGCCTGAACAAAATAGTCCCTTTGAACCTGTAAGCCCTGTGTTTGCTCTGACACTGATACACATTCCTGAAGCCCATTGAAGAAAACAGAGAAACACAAGGGAGCCAGAACTCCTCACTGAAATGTCTCCTTTGTCCTGTTAAATGGAAATAAAACAGGGCAGAAAAAAAATGCACACTAACTGAAATACAGGAGTTTAATGTGCCCTTCTAGACACACATGTTTCCAATGTATTTTATAACAGCCACAACAAAATGCAATTACTCAGTGTGGGCAGGCAGGCCCCTGGATGGCTCAATAAAATTCCAGACAGGCTGTGCAGAGCAAGGCTGGGGCAAAGCCCTCTGTCTCCCTTCCCATTTGCATGGTTGCTCTGTGCCCTTGTGTGTTTTTGTTGATACAGGGCTGGTGCAGAGAGGGGGTAAGAAGATGGAGAGACCTGCAGGTGATGGAGAACAGATCAAATAGTTCCTTGCTTTCCCACCTGACACCTTCACCAGGTCACAGCTGCTGCTCTGCAGAGCCATGGCAGAGTAAAGAGAATCTGAGTTTTAGGGGTGAGGTGTGAGGGCACAACTGCATTATTGGGTCAGCCTAATAAACAGTCTTCTCCCTCTTTCCTACATTAGGGAATAACCATTCACAGCAGAAACAAACACTGAAGTTAAGTGTCTTGGGCATCAAGCAACTGTTCTGACAATCTCACCTTCCTTTTCCAGTTAACTTGTGAATCTAAACAGGTCCTGACCACTGCCATAAAATCATGTATTTGTTCAGAGGACTGGGAACGATGATGGGTTTGGAAAGGAATCTGAAGACAACCTGTGAATTTCCCTGTCTGTGGCTGAAGAAAGAAAATTATTTTCTTTTCTCTCTTCTGCACATAATGCTTACTTCTAATCAAGTGCAGATTAACTCAAATTAAGAGAGCACAGCAAGCAGCAGGTTTTATGATATCTGCACACTATATTACAGTGCACCTGCAATGTCAGGCTCTGATATAGTAAGGAATCCTGTTTCCTAGAAAAATCAGATGCAATCCCAGGTCACGCTGACTTTCCAAGTGTTCACAAGTACAAAGAAATGATAATGTGCAGTCCTGAATCACATTCTATCTACAACTCTCATAAAAGGCAAACCCCTTAGTGATCTGAAGATTAAAAGCCCCTGCACCCCAGGATAAAAGTTCTATTCAGCCAATATCCAATAAAGTGATTTCCAAGGCTACTTGTTGAAACTAGGCTTGCAGGACAGGACTTGCCTAGGACATTGCTTATCTTCCTGGCTCTGCTTGAAGACTTGGACACTACCTTTTATTTCAATATTTAGGTGCTGCTTTTATAAATATGCCTCCTGAGAAATTTTTTAGTCAGTAAAATGTCTCATATTTTTCTGCTAACTAGGCACTGAAAATCCATTTGCTGCCAGATGTTCACCTCTTAACAAGAGTTGTGGTTTTGAGTGATACTTGGTGTTACATGTCCTCTGTGCACCTCTGCCTTTTAAAAAATTCATTTGGGTGCATCATTCAGCATCTCAATTCCAGTCAGTTCTGGGTAATAATAATCATTCATTTCATTGATCTCTGCTGCATTTCTACTCAGGGTAAATAATAATACAGCACTGTGTTGTGGATTCAAACTGAGACTCCAGCTCTAACAATGATTGAAAGCTCCCACGGGGGTGTGGAGAAGTCAGAGACAACAGCACATCAATTATGAAGCCCTGCACTTTATCTACTGCTGGCAAAAGAAAAGGTTAATTATCTAAAAATAAAGCAACTGTATGCTGGTGTAGGAGGGTAAACTGGGAGGAGGGCTCTGGAACAAGCAAGATAAGGTTGTGGTCTACAACATTAGAAAACTGAGGCTGAATAAGGAACTGTCCAGTATAACCTGTCATCCCACAGGCAATCAAATTGCACGGCTGAAAACCCTTGACTAAAATAAATGGACTACATCATGTCCTTTAATAAGCTTTTCTGGTTCTGACAGTGAAACCAACAGGTGTCCAGGAGCCACGGACACACTCATACCCACTTAGTTACTCCAAGGCTCTACATGTTACAATGACTATTGCACCACAGCAAGCCAGAGACCTGAGGAGGGAGTTCAGAGCTGAATTTCTTCAGTGTTTCTGCTGCCAGTTACTTTTCAGAGATACGAGTTTGAAACCATACCTCCGAAGCACTGCTATGCTTAGTGTTTTTCTCTCCATGAACATCCATGAATCACTAAAGTTCTAGGGAGTGGAAGAAGCACCAAAAAGTTTGGGGTGATTTTCACCACTGCAGATGCACAGGCAGAGGCAGCTGGCAGCTTTCAGTGTTTGCTAGGACTGCTGTACTAGAGAAAAAACTCAGTAACCACCAGTGGCTCTGCCATGGGAATCCAGACAAGGAAGGGCTACATAAGAAGATTGAGAAAGAAGCTACACTCCTCCAGTTTGCCTGCCTTATTTTGAAAGTCTGCCAGGCAGCCAAGGACCTCACAAGCTCCAGCTACATATTTATGGCAAAGAAGAAAGAGCAGCAACTCCTCCAGCCTTGGATAGTAGCTAAAAGACTATGAGGCATATGGAATCAATCCCTCTGACTGAAAAGGAAAATCAACAGTAATATCAATAGGATTTTAATGGAGTCTTTAATGTAGGTCTTAAATACATCTTAGAGCCTGGGACATGCCCTCATTAATGTTATTTTTTAATAAGTCCTTGCTTCCATTGGGACAAAATTTTGAGGCTCCATTAATACTGTGGGTTTTATAGCAGCTGAAATCATTGAAGATCATTACAGGTGTTTGCAGCATTCTCTGCAACTCCCTCCACAGAAGGAAGGGGAAAATACCATCACTTTATTAATAAAAGACCTGTGGCACTAAGATGCTAAAATTATTCAGTTAATTGCACATCACATACACATGGGGTTGGCAAATTTCTCACCTCTTATCTCTGAGCAGGTCCCTTAGTCTCATAACAATTCATCTGGGTTGAAGATGCTGATTTATAAAATGAAAAAAAAAAATCCAAAACAACATGTAAAAAAATTACGAATTTGGATTAGGTTTTCAGGTCACTGTACTAAATACTGCCACTGATAGTATTAGATTTATATTGCTTCAGTTTAACTGAACTGAACATGAATCCCATTATGTTCCTCATTTTTTTGGTCAGGAGAAATACACATGGCCATAGGTGGGTGCTCAAGAATTCCCACAGGGTCACAGGAACAGGTCTGCAGGAGAGGACGGCTCCCACTCACATCATTCCTCTGGCAGCCTTATTAGCACAAGTGGCTACTCATTCTGTTGTCATGAGGAGAAGAAATCAGTGGGTAATACAATCCTATAGAGACAGTCTTGCTCCACTGAACACAGGATGGAAGTACTCTCTCCTTCATACATTTGTTTTAATTTTTAAAGAACTGTAAGTTGTCTTTCTGAACACAGACTTTTCCCACTCACTCATGTGGGAATATGACAAAAACCACACTCAGCCATCTGGGACCAAATGTACCATAACTGGTGTGGTGGGCTGACCATGCCTGATGCCAAATGCACACACAGCTGCTTTCTCACTACCCCCTCCCTCAGCAGGACACCGGGAGAAAATAAGATAAAAAAACTCATAGGTCAACATAAAGGTAGTCAAATGAAAAAAAAAAAAAAAAAAGAATCAAGCCAAGATTATGTGCAGAAGAAAAGCAAAAGCAAAGGAGACATATGTTCTACTTCCAATCAGCAGGCAATGTCCAGACACTTCCTGGGAAGTAGCTCCAGTATGCAAAGTGGCTGCTTCAGAAGGCAAACGCCTCCGTAATGAATCATCCCCCCAGCCCATTTTCTGTTACCTTTTAAATTGCTAAGCACAATGTCATATGGCATGGAATATTCCTATGGAATATTCCTATGGAATTCCTACCGGCCCTTGGGGGTGTTGGAAGGACAGCTTTGGCACTGTGTGGGTGCTGCTCACAGCAGTCAACACGTGGTGTGTTACCAACACCCTCCCAGATACAAGCGCAGAGCACAGCACTTCCAGGGGAATGCTAACCCAAATCCAGCCAGAACCACTACCTGGGTGTCAGTGGCCACATCCTGGAGGATGTCACACCTGAAGGTGGGACATCTTCATCTGATATGTGCTGATGAGTCCCTGACAAAAGAGGAAGAAAGGAACTAGGATTAATTCAAAGTTTTGGCTGGCTGGGATCATTGTAATACCATCCTGTCTGCATGGACAAACTCACAGTACAGGTATGAACAGCTGTATTTTTTCAGAGGCATTTTCCTGAGAGCTGTATGTGCTCATTATGTCTGCAAATGAGAGCCCTTTTGTTTAAAGACATCCTTACAGACTTAGGAAATCATGCCCGCCTTAAAGATGTTGACATATGTTGTTATGACCTAAACCATTGCAACATGCAGGATTCTCGTATGTAAAATTCCTGAAGGGAAAGAAAATCATCCAATCCTAAACCTGCTTGATTACTCATTTCACTGGAGTGTTGTTACTTGAAATGCAATATTATTTGCTAACATGTGCCTGTTACTTAAGCCCTAGGGGTGTGAACAGTCTCCTACTGTTTTGCTGGAGCTTTATGTCCTTTCCCAGCTAACACAGGTCACTGGAAAGGTCCAGACAGATCTTCCTCCTTCTCATTCCTAAATATACAGCCCCCATACTTGTGTGGAAAACACCTCTTTTTCCATCTAAATGCCCACAGAAATGAATTCAGCACACAGCTGGGGCACTGAGTGTTTAAGGATTGCAGCAGCCGTGCAACAGGGAATAGCTTTGCTGTTTGCCAGGTGCCTCAGACACATTCTCCTCATCCTTAACACCAGCCTAACACATAGCAGACACTTGTGCCTATTTACAGAGCCTAAATGCAAACAAGACCCTGAAAGGACCTAGAGGCAGGGGAAGAAGACAAAAGCACAAGCGCTTATTTGCTTATCAGCCGATCAGCTCCAAGAACTTCCTTCACGCTCACCTAATGAGCCGTATCTAAGGACCCACTTTTTACCTAAGATTCATGTCTTTAATACTCTTTCCTGACAGAAAACCTCAGTTCTTTTACTTCCCCTTCCTTGGGGACCTCAGGCTTCTCTTTAAGACACTTCTCACTCCTGGGATTATTGGTATTCATTTATTCGGGAAACATTCTCCACACTGCTGCCCAAGGCTAGTGTCTGCCTTCAGCTGTCTAAGGATGCTGATGGCTTTTTTGCTGGGCAGGAGCCATCCTTTCCCAGCCTAGCAGCAACCAGATATCGCTGACAACGAGGTGGCTGAACTGCCAGCAAGTCATTAACCTTTGTTAGGGAAAAATGCTTTCCCACCTGGGGAAGTCGGACTCCAACCTCGTACTGCAATTTGCTCGGTGAGTAAGTAATTTCCTGCAACACACACGCTGACAAGAATGCTTTATACAAAGAAATATAAACAGACTCAACAGATATTTCTCATTACCAGTGCTAAACATGACAACAATCATTATTTTGGGGTCCTAATGGTGATACTATTCTCAGCCATGATGAGATTGGTCTCATCCAGGTCGGGAAATTTACGGGATTTTTGAGTTTGACCCTTCTCCCTGTTGGAAGTCATTAACATCTGCCTGTGTGCTGGCCAAGCATCTGCTGACAAGGGAGTCGCTTGTTTCTAAAAGTTTCTTTTTCTTTAGGGAAGCTGTTGATTTAGAAGCCAATGACAACCCATCAGGAACTTTCTGAGTGATGGCAAACCTTCATTTCAGAGGCACAGCTGCTGATTTAATACTCTAGCTGGAGGCGAGAGTAAATCCACGACATCTTGGGGCTACTTGAGCTACTTGTATGTAGAGATATTTGTGGTGTTTGCAGTGGTGCTGGAGAGGGGTGGTGACACAAGGAAAAATATTCCTTTTTTACTCTGTATGTTTTAACTAGACTTGCCTTATTAGGTGTATAGTGAGTATTGAACTTATAAAAACAACAATCCATATGCTTCAGCCATGTGAGCTAAATGTTTATGTACAAGGGAGGGTGGGTTCACCTCACTGAAATGTGGTCATTTTAAGTCAGGCGTTGGCTTTGCCATATTCCCCCACAAGACAGGGGCCTGTAGAAAGGGATTCACTCTGCTACTCCTAGATACTATGATAAGGTGGGGTGCAGTGCTCTTTGGGGGACCCCTGTGAGTTGTAAAAGGGGTCCCACTTGACAAGGTCAGAGGGACAAATGCTCACAGGGGTGTGTGCCTTTTGCCTCCTTTGTGGGGTACCAACAGGAGTGATCACAACCCAACATTTCATGCCTGCTAAAACAGCCAAGATTTTCTTTACAGAGTATTTCATCAGACATATTCCTCCTTTTTATTATTATTTTTTCATAATTACTAAGAGCAATGGCCTTAATTACAGGTTTGTCAGGAAAACAGTGGGTCCCTGAAAGAGCCTCTCTCCTGTGGGACAAAGCATTTGTAAAGAGAAATGTCCCATGAGTGTGCCCTCTCCCAGCTGTTCCTATGCCCATTGGCAATGCCAGCTGCTCAGGCTTGCAGGCTAAAGCTACTGAGAGCAGCAAGGCAGGGATTTTCCAGAGAGCTGCCCAGGAATTAAGTGTCTGGATTCCTTTCACATTCCACAGGTGCTAGTCCAATGAGTTGTGCCTTCAGGTTCATTTTCCAGTTCAGCTCTGGTACTGGAAAATCGCTCCATTGAGAGGAATATGCCCACTTGCCAGCCAGTCAGAGGGTGCCAAGAGCAACTTCAGCAGGGTTTATCAAACAGGCAGCCAGGGCACTGGCACAGAACTATCTCAGGAATCTCAGCACTCCTACCACAAACCTATCTTGAGTTTTGATTTTGAAAATATGTTCTTCTTACGCAGAAGAAATATCAGATAAATTATGCAGTCTTGCCTCTCCCAGGAGTGAGCCAACAGCTACAATAGCTAGAGGTACCTCTTGGCTAAGCTTTTCATATTTCACATGGTAACAGCTGAACACTCAAACGTACAACTGGAAAGAGCTGGGGAATTAAATGAAAATGCCCCCTGGTCTGTTGAGTTACAAGCCCTGTCCTTGCCATGGCTCAGGAAGGAAATCAGAGGCACCAGGTGCTGTGCATACCATTTGGGAGCTAGAGGCACAACATTTTAGGAGGCTCCTAAGGTGTCGTGCCTCTCCTTGCCTCTGAGAAGCCCTGCTAGCCTGGTGGGGAACCATCCAGCAGCAAACAGGATTCAGGGCACTCACAGGCTCTTGTCCTGACTGATACATGACAGATGGAATCAGACAACCTCTCAAGGGAAAAGACTCCAAACAATAGACTTTTGGGCAGCAGCCAAGGCTCTGGAGCTGGGGCCATACCACTCATCTCCCCAGCACTGGAAGGGAGGTACATGCAGCACCTGCCCTGCTGTGTTTTACATTTGTAATTCAGGGAACAAGACATATTAAGAGCAAAGGAATGGAAATGCAGGCAGGAAAGGATGAACAAAAGCACGACAGGTGTACCTGTTTTTCTCCCTTAACTCTAAGAAAACACTGGTGGGCCCAGACACCAGAAATCGTGTGAGCTAAGTCCTACTCCAGCTATTCATGGGCAATGAGACACATAAGCAAATCTCAGCTTGAAGCTGGTTATTGAAAACCCATGATTCAAAATTAGTGGAAAGCCACGGATATAGAGGAGTCAGGCTTTTCACAATTTTTGGCTGGGTCTCATAGAAGTATTGTATAGTTAGAGACACTGTAGATACGAAGTCTTTAGATATGGTTTGCATGAATACTGTTTCCTTCTGAGGATGACTTGCATGTGTAATCCAAGACAAGTGGGAAGGCTTCAGGACTAGGCTATAGTCATTTCAGAAGGGATATAGGAAATAAGCCTAACATTTTTGTGTTGGAATGCAAGGTGATACAGAGTTGATAATCAACCACAAATTTTAAAAAAGTCAGTTTAATGAGTGGTGAATTTACCATGCTTTCTCATAGAATGAATCACAAAATGGTTTTGGTTGGAAGGGACCTTTTAAAGGTCTTCTAGTCCAACCCCCCTGCAATGAGACTCTTCTAGTAGGCCAGGTAGCTCAGAGCTCCATCTGACCTGACCTTGAATATTTCCAGGGATGGGGAATAAACAGAGACTGATAAGTACATTAGCCAATTCCATTGAACTTTTGCTCAAATTTTATCGGGCCTGTAGTTAGGCCACACTCATACTCTGTTCTATTTGCCATTCCAATAGTCTTCTCTCCCAGAAGCTAAAGAGAGAAAACCAATTTAAATTTTTTCATAGAGTTTAACTGAAAAAGCCAGGATAACAACTGCCTAGGATATTATGACATTATCTAAGCTGTATGGGTAATGGTAGCAATTGAATGGTAGGAAATTGGAAATGGCTGCTATGAGGTATACTCACATAATTCATATACATGCACCTAACTCACATTCTAATTAAATAACTACTTAAAACCCCTGTAGGTGTTGTGCTCAGAGCTCGTCTTTCCTTGGGCTATACAGCAAATCATTTATTTGCAAGTCAATGGGAGACACTAGCTTCTAGAAAGAAAGGGATTTTATTAAGGCAGTTTATTTATACTTTAAATATTTGATAATATTTTGACTACAGAATAATTTGCATTCTAAATAAGAATTAGTTTTGCACTTCACAAAATTAGAATATGTAAAAAACCTCATGAAAGAATCTAAAATTAAGTAACAAGTGTTAATATTAAATTCACTTCGGAATCCAGTCAATTGATTAGGGATTTTTCAAGCACATAATCATGATTTTCCTATAGTACATACTTCTTCAGTCAGGGGTATGTATTTAGTGTTTTGGGATTGGAGGTTTTTTGTGACATGTTTACAAAAAAATTATATTGAATCAGAACAAAAAAAAGTTAAAATGCACATCCCCCCTAGGACTGGAAATCTCAGATATAGGGAAGGAGAGAGATTGAAAAAGGCTTTGTGTGATATTGGATTATTGGATTATTCAGTATCTGTCTTTGGGGAGAGCTAGTGTCATACACTGATATTTGTTCCTGTTTTGTGGTCTGTATGTGGGCAACATTTGTGTACCTCCCGTACTAAGTCTACAGAAATGTAAACACAACTAAAGTCCATGCGCCAGCTCTGTGGACTCTAGAGCCTACTAGTAAAGAGCATGTAACCCAATCCATGGGGGTAGGAATCAGTCTGGAAATATGGTTTTCCTCAAATCAGCCATAAAGCATGAAAAAGCACAAGCTTCTGAATTTACACATTCTCATAACTGCAGGCGTTTCTAATATAATCTCTGCCCTTTATTCAGTGGTGACAAGTCCTGAGGGGGCAAAGGAGTAGGATGAAGCAGTGACTCTTGCACTCTCTGGCCTAATTATCACTTCATCAACCCTAGCAGTGTCAAAAAAGGAATGTCAATCCATTTTCAGCTCTTGACTCCCTTGTGCCTCAGAAGGCCCCTTCATTTTTAAGAATTTTAAAAGCAATTTCTGTGACTCTGAGATTTATCTTATTACTATTTTTTCATCTCTTTCTACTACTACCACGGCTACTACTAGGTTTTGTCCTTCAAAACTTTTTGTACACATTCCAGAGAACAACCTGTTAAAGCCCAGTGCTGCTTCTGAGTAATTTCCCAGACTGTTTGTCTCCTGACTGGAGCAAAATAGGAATCTTAAGCATGATGAGCAATGAAGATAATTGAGCAGAGCAAACAAATCTTTACTTCTTTTGAGAGAAAGAGGGGAGAAAATAGACTTGGATCTACTGGATCATAAGAGAGATGAAGAAAAGAGAGAAAGCTATGCTTATCCCAGAGATGGAACTCCATTACAGCCTCAAATCCTCTGGCTTTGCAGAAGTTAATACTTGCTGGTGAACTTTGCTTTTTTGCTGCACTACAACAGCAGCTTCTAGCCAACTCCCTGACTTCTCTGGGAAGACTCTCCTGGTTTCTATTCCTCACACCTGCAGTGTTGAGTCATCATGTTTAAAAGGTGTAGCTGGCACACTTCATGGCTCCCTTGCTATGGCTGTGCAGAGAGAAGTCTCTGCACTGGAGACAGCAAGGACTGTGATGTGCAGAGGAAGCTACAGCAGTGTTACATCTCAATGGCACAGGCAGAAACAGAAGGGTGAGAGGTTAACCACACTTCTCTTGGATGGTGCTGAGGGAAGAGGAGTGGACAAAAGGAGTAGTCACATTGATTTTGGCCAGAATGTTTAAGGGACACCTGGTCAAAAAGATCTGTATGCAGAGGTTGTGAACGGCAGGAGCCAGGCATTAACAGGGTTTTTCTATAATGCAAAATGAAAGACTGCCCTGCCACTTGCCAGCCTTTCAATGCCTATCCATGTTACTTTGCATACCTACATTCTACAGTGAATTAAAAATTGCACCGGGTGAATTGAATGTGGGCTAGTAGAGTGTTCACACTGGTGTGGAGACTGTAGAGCAGCTGTGAACAGTGCACAGGGAGCTCCTTCATCCTCTCATCATCCTCCATCACTGCTCTGGGGGCTCCAGGGTCCTTCAAAACCTCACACAAAGCCTTTGCACACACATGTACATCACTTCAATATGAGTTGAAGGGTTAAAATGTTATCTAGCCTTGAAACAGGCACTAGGAAAAACAAGATCTGGTTGATACTTGTCTGGATGTGGCCAAAGCTCCTGGCTGCTGCTACCAGGAGACTTCTTGGCAGGAATACAAGAAGATAGTGCTGGATTCCATTCAGCACAGAGCTGTGAAGCTGGGGAACAATACCTGCCTGGCCTGCTCTGAGCCTCCAGTATGAATTATTCTGTCACTGTATGAGCCTATGAAGTGCTGAGGTCCAGCTATGTACGGATTCAGGACAGAAGCTGGAGCTCCAAGGCAGCTACGTAGATTTTACAGCATTTCCAGGTTGTATTTGTCTCTGTGCTGAAGTCTGTTCTACGCAGACACAAAGTGGAGCCTGAGAACCTCTGTCTTAACCATGAAGGGACACTAATTATGCAGTAGTAGTAATTTATTTTCAAACGCTCAGCTGCAGCACTTCAGTACCCATGGACATGGGCCCTGTGGTCAAAGGCACCCTAAAGAGCTTTCCAGACATGTGTCCATCCAGGTCTGTCACCTCCACATCGGGAAGACAAAATTTATCTTCTTTTTTTCAACATTACCTATGGCTGGGTAGCATTTGAATCCCAGACTCACTGCTAAACAGCAGCAGAGTCTTGGGAGACTTGGATTTTGCTCTGCCTTCAACTTGTGTGTTTTTTGTACAAGCTTGAGAATTTCAGCTGAGGCAGGTTTTCTGTTTGACTCTCAACACTTTCAAGTATTATCCACACAGGAGCCTCAAGTTTCCAGGAGGTGGGAGTTTTTCCTTCCATGGTTGTTGCTGAAGCTTAAACATACTGTCATCACTTCAAATCACCAAAATGAAACCTTCGTTTATTTTCAGCTATCACTGTGCTTGGGAAGGACTAGGAAGATCCCTGGTCAGACACTGCCTTCCTACCCTGAAACTTATAAACAGCTGCTCAGGTCTCCTGCCAGCATCAGAGTGGAAGACGGGGCTGTCCTGCCTTGCTTTAATCCCAGTGTTTCCCGAAGAAGTAATGATATGATGTGGCTCCTGACCCTCTCCTTCCTCATTAGATCCTGAATCAAGCACTCCTTAAACCCTAGTTTCTGTAAATAAATGATTCATATGGAATTAGAATTGCAAATTCTAATTACCAAATAAGATAAAAATCCAGAACTTCAGTGGGTTATTGAAGACCCAGATGAATGGCCAAACAAGCCAGAAAACTTTTAAATGAGATGGTAAATAAAGCTGTAAGACTTACTTGGAACAAAACCCTTTACTAAGTCTTTTCATTTACTTTGTAGGTATGTCTCATGGGTGTTTGGGTGATTGGAACAGCACCCACCAGATCCACTAATTGCATCAAATCCAGGTGCTTGCTTGAAGCCAACATTTACCTATGCAAATTAACATTTTTGTGTTCAAAGTAAATTCCAGCAGCTACTCACGTGTACCAGCAGCTGCAATTACTCTTTGTTTTCACCCAAACAAGTTTTTGCATGTGCATCCGTTGTGCCTGTTTATGAAAATGTTATTTATAAATATTAATTTTATATTTTAATAACTTCTATTTACACTCCTCAAAAAGACCAAATTACTGCTGCAGTAACTGGCTCAACACTGACAAGTACTTAGGCTGAGATAGAACAGATACTTCTCTGCAGTGCATGCCAGCTTAAACTATTCCTACCCCCTGCTTCTTCTAGAAGTATCTGTGTCAATAAAATCGTCTTATAATTTCTTTTCTTCTGCAGCCAAGTAAACACCTTTAATTACATTCAATTAATGTGGATTTTGCCTTACATGGAGGCCTGAATTTGGATCATATCCCAACAACTTCAATTTCCCTATCACTGTGTCATAATTATTATTGATGCCTGAATCTGTAAATTGGTGTTGCTAAAGCTCAGATGATTTTTCATATTCATGCAGCAAGGATAAAATAATAAAATAAAATTGCTACCTCAGTCATTTAAAAAAAAAAAAAATTTTTCTGAAGTTATATACAAGAGTAATGGCCTCAGCAGTCCCACTGTTGACCCAGAGGCTATTTTGTTGTTTTGTTAGCCAAGATGCCCTTAGCTTGTCAATTCATCTTTCCTGATAGATTAGTGAAACACAGAGGGATCCACATTTTCCTACTGTTTTCTTCAGAGTAACAAATGGCTGTGCCAGCTCCAGCTATGCCAGATGGTGCTGTACAGGAACATCCCTCTCTCACTGGGTTTCTGCAGGGATCCTGCTACCCTGCACAGCCCTGCCACTGTTCAGGTCAGTCTGAAGCAATTACAGGCTGACATCCTGTTTGTTGAGACCTGCCATAGTGCAGGGTCTCACCCCACAGGCTGCTGCACACATTTCACTCAGCATTCAGGTGGGAAGCATTCAAAGCTCCCAGTGCTTTATCTGTAGCCATGACTGTCCACATCCTTCAGGCTCTGGGTTTTATGCAGTTTGTGAAGTGAACTCAGTGAAGACCTTGGTTAGGAGAGAATTAGAGGTGTTAGATTTACACAAAACATGCAGGTTTTATTATACTGATAACAACTCCCATTTCCAAACCACAGGGACTTTTGTGGTGTCATTTCAGTCAACTGCACAGAGTTACTTTTGGGAGCTTCTAGGACATAGCTTGTTGTCATCCTCTCAGAAGCAAATTTTTCTACCACCTGGTGGGTTAAAGGCTTTCCAATTAGATGATTTTTTACCCTGAGATGCTAAGCTCCCCTTAGCATAGAGAGAACTTTTACTGCTGGAAGTAACTAGAGATTATTGGTCTTCAGGGAATTCTATAAGGGTGGCTCTTCATTGAAGCAGGTTGATGGTTATTTGAAACAAAACTGAAGGTTATTTGAAAGGCTTGAGTATTGCTGTATTGTTGTGTTTGAGAGTTGATAACCCTAAGATTCCTCTCCTGGTTTGGTTGTTCTGCTATTTTAAATAGCACCAGTGACTCCCAGGGGAGAGGATGGACTTAGTTCTCCCTGTTAATAATTGCCACTAATAAATACCCAATGTCAAACAGCAGCTGGACTGGAAGATATCCTGCCCTCCTGCAGACTGTGATATTCCCCAGAGATGCCACCACTGCCAGCTAAAGCAGAAATTGCTGAAAAAAGCAGGTTCCATCTGTCCTAGACTTCCCCACATAAATGCAGAGCAGCTGGATGAAGAGCAGTGGGCTCCTAGGGAGCTGGTGGAGATAATGGGAAGTCACCAAGGTCCAGTTGGGTGCTGTGGTTTCACAGCCAGAAGAGAGCACAGGGCTGTGCACTGCACTGGGTAAACAGAAGTAAGCTGGTCTGTAAGGAATGCATGACAATACAGTGAGTCAGATTAGTTCCTAGAAAGAAAAAATAGGATAAAAATTTATTTTTTATGCCTCCTTAATTAGGCGGCTTTTGCATTGCAGAAGGCAGTGAAGCCAGTTCTGGGAAAGGCTCTTCTGGTGTCTCCCGAAGAAATCAGAGTGAACAAAGGCAAGCTGCCCTCTCCCCTTCCTCTCTGCAGAGTCTCAGCCTTGCTTCTCCTGATGCTGGAAATAAAAACAACACCGGTGGGAGCCGAGCTGCCTGGAGACACCATCGATTCTGCTTGATTTGTTTGCTGGCTCGCAGGCAATCTGGCAGAGCCCATCCACCTGCCAGACTGCAGGGGCTCGCTGTGTTGTGCCAGCAGTGCCTTGAGACCTGCCAGCACGCCGCTGCTGCTGACCCAGCAGAGCAGCCACTGGTGTGGATGTGCCACAGCCTCCCCTGCCCGCGCTGCTGAGGCTCTCCAAAGCAGCCAGGAGTGTGACCGACCCTAAACCCACTGCTGGTGAGCTCAGGGGTGGGCACTGCCTGCCTGGTGAATGTGGAAATTAAAAAGACAAAGACAAGGACCGTGCTTCACAATTCCTACCAGCCCCCTCTGCAGCTTCCCTTATCTCCAGGAGATAACATCACTCTGGGAGCTGCTCTCCTGCTGACAGGGAATGACCAGGGATGGATGTTTTTGCCTCTGAGCACCAGCCTGTGCACATGTGTTGGCTTTCTTTGCTCCAAACTCAAGTGCCAAATGTGACAGATCCAGCTGGGTCTGTGGAAGTCCCTCAGGTAGCAAGTGGGAGCACAAAAAGCTCAAGATCAAATGATTAATATAAATACTATTTTGCCTAATTTATTAAGTGCTCTCATCTCCACAGGTGAAGCTGAAGGAGCAGGCTCAGTTGCTTTGCAGCTGCTGCTGCAGCCTGGTTCTTCAGCACTCTGTCTTCACAGTGAGACAGTATCTGGAGTGGTGTGGGATTTCAGCTCACAGATGGTCATCCATGGAGAAAAGGGGAGAAAGACAGGGAGAATCATCAAATCAAATTGATATCTGCCCCAGATCTTGGGCTCCTCTGCAGAAAACCATCACCTGGAAATCTCACATTGGGGCTATCAGAGCAAAACCTTGTTTGAAAAGGAGTTTGATAAGGAAATTGAAATATTTTAGGGTCTCTGAAATGCAGAATGGGAAGTTTTGTAGCCTTCTGACACAGACTGCAGAATATTAAAAGTATTATTAAAAATAATATTATTTGAAAGCAATATAAAATTCACAAAACTTCAGACACACTGGCAACACAAAAGCTTGATGGTTCTGACCAGTCTCTGGTCAGAGAGACAGTAGATGTTGACTCCAAAAGCAAGATTCCTCCCCACTGCCTTAGCACTAGCAGCTTTGGGAAACCTTCCCTCTCTGTGCCTCCCTCTTCCCCCAGGCACACTTTGCCTCATCTCTCTCAACTCTCTATGTTCCCCAGGGTAGAGGTGCTCTCTTACTCATTTTAATACAGCCTCCAAAACTGCACTGATTTCAGCTCCTTGGTAGTACTTATTGAAAACAAGTCAGAGAAAACTGGGTTGGAAGAGACCTTGAGAGGTCACCAGGTCCATCTGCCTGTTCCAGCAGAATCAGATACTGATCTAATCTGTGCTGGACTTCTGCCACCTCCTGCTCTGCCAGCTTGATGAAAGCTACACAATTCTCCTTAATAAACTGTTCCACGGCTGCACTGTCATCTTTACCATGAGAAAGCTTTCCCTAGTACCCAAGCAAAATTTCTGTATTGATAATTTAAACCCCTTCCATTTTGTCTTATTCTGCAAGGACATAGAGAGCATGCCCTTTTTCTAGCTTGCAGTACTTATCCTATTTGAAAACTGGTACAAAACTGATATTTCTTCTAGACTAAACAATCCCAAAGATTTTCCTCACATGTATCAGTGCCAAAAGCAGCAAAGTCTTGACAATAATTTTAGTCTCACTAAAGAGAACTTTTGAACACAAGCGTACAGTGAATTTTCCAACAGCGGAAAACCCAACCTGGCAAGCAGAAGTGACAAGACAAATGCCTTCTGCACACTTGCTGATGCCCACCACTGTCTGCCTCCACATTAGCCTGAAACCCAAGGTGAAACTCAGCTACTCAGACCTCACAGAAAGTTTGCACAGATGTATGCAAATCTGCTGGCTTTGTGCTGCATTGCTTAGTGGCAGTTGGATGTGGGTGTGATGGCTGGCTAGGAAAGGGGAGGGAACAGCAGCCACATTGCACCTGCCCCAAGCCTCTTGTGTGAGCTGCCTGGGGCTGGTTGGCAGGGATGGGATGGGATGGGATGGGATGGGATGGGATGGGATGGGATGGGATGGGATGGGATGGGATGGGATGGGATGGGATGGGATGGGATGGGATGGGATGGGATGGGATAGAAGAAGATCTGAAGGGCAAGGGAGTAGCAATGTGAAGAGGAACATAAAACTGGAAAATCAAAAGCTGTGAGATGTCTGTGCAGGCCATCAGATTGTGAAGGAAAGTGAGCACTGCTCTTGCTATCTAACTTAGCTGTGGTGCTCAGTTGAGCAAAGGGCCCTGTTTCACTGCTTCCTCTGGTGCATGTGCTGCTTGCACTAACTTTTTACTCCTGCTCTGAAGTGCTGATGGAGCCAAGGTGCAGCATGCTAAGGACTATGACAATTCTCTGTGACTTCCCTCTCCTACCTTCCTTGACAGCCCAGACTCAGTGCCTGGTAAAAGCTTGGGAGAAAACAGGAATAAAGCAAAACAATCCTGCTGCCAAGTCAGGGCAATTGAAGCCAAAGACTGATGTAACAGTCAAAGAGTGCATAAATGACACCATTAAAATGCCCTTCTGTACCTTATCTGAAGATCCAGAAGCTGCAGGACACTGTAGGGAATTTGAGGAAAACATTTTCAAGCAATACTGGCAGTGACTAATAGCATATTAATTCACAATTACAGATGGGTATCAGATCCAGTGAACAGCAAGCTTTGAAAGGGCCAGGTAATCTCCTGAACACCAACTGCATCCAAAGGGGTCCTGGGTCTCAGGACACATGGCAAACTCCCTACAGGAATGTTTCCCTGCCATTTAGATGGTTTTGGGACAGTGTTAGGAACCGGCCAACAGCAAATAACATACAAATGTTCTGAGTTGATGTGCAAGGGACACTCCTTTTTCCTGGCATTTACTCTACTTTTTGCCTTGAATACACCAGGGTGAGTCCTGAGATATCCTTGGTGTGTTCACCACAACTTCAAATAGAAATCTTTTACTGTCTGTGTTTTGTAGTTCTTATCTAAGCCTTATATCTAACACAGCTGGAACAAAACTGCACTGTGGAATTCATGTGCTAAGCAGAAGTCCTTGCTGATGAGCAGCTTGCAAGCATCCAGTTTCTTTCAGAGCCATAACCACTTCTGACCTTTTCTCCATGTGACTTTAGGTTACTCTGGGCTCTCAGGTTAAAAACCCTGCACCAGCAGAGAAACTCCAGATGGAAGACTGCTTGTTTTCACCTTCCTCTGAATGTCCTGTCAAGCAATTTGCTGCCATTAAAAATCCAGACAAACAAGATAACTGCACACACAAGTCCTGTTTGTGCTGTTGGGCTTCTTTACTCTAAATATCGCTGGGTGGAGGAGCCCTGACCAATAACACAGTGGAGTCCTCTGCTTATCTGCACCAAGGCCTTGGCATCTGCAGAGGCAATAAGCCATTTTCCTTGAGCTGTTCAACCAGACACATAGATTTTTAGGGTATAAAACTAAGTAAACAGTCAAAAACTTTACTTGTGTTTCTCTTGCAGTTAGTGTAAAGAGGGAGATACTCCACAAAAGGGGTGCATCCCATCTTTCCTGGGCACCTTTTTAAGGATGGTGGTGACTCCCATCTTAGTGACATTTTTAGACCTGGCTCCTCCTGCTGTGGCAGGGAGACTTTCCATCTCTTGTTGGCTGAAGGCTGATGGAACCATGTTCTTTCGCTGCAAATTCTCATCTCACTCACTTCATTTTAAACCTGGAAGCTGCCCATGAAAATTAAAGGCTCAATTTCATAAGGTTCTTCCAGCTGCTCAACACAAGCCCTCCATCAACTGGCTAGTGAAGATGGGTTTACAGCAGCCTGGTAAAGTGATGCATACTAATGTGGCTTTGACTGAGTGGACCAAATTTTTTTTCCATAATAACATAAAGTTCCCTTAGGAAGCTCGTTCTCCTTGTGTCTCAAGAAGTCTGGACATGAGCATGTGTTGGCTTTGAAAGCACTCAGTGACTCAACTCCTCAATAGAGACCAATAGTGAGGGAGAAGTTTGGGTGGGTTTTTGTTGGGTGGGGTTGTTTTTCGTTTGGTTGGTTTGGGGTTTGTTTCTTTTTCCTTTGTTTTTCGTTTGCATTCTATACTTTGACTCTATCCCAGCAAGGGGAAAGCCAGCCAGAGGTGGCTGAATTTTCAAGTTTCTCTGTGTGTCCTCCAGAGAAGCTCAAATCCCAAAGCCACACAAACAGACCAACAGTGCAAGAATGGAAATCCTGTTCAGGTCCCAGTGAGGCTCATTCTTCAATGTCCTCTCTGCTTGATCTAAGCAGGGTTTGTCACAATCACCAGATTTTTGTCTTTTAACAAACATGACGTATCTTGGCTCCATTTCCTTCCTGGCTTATCATTATTTTGTTAGCTTGAAGATAACTTCCAGGAGATCTGCTCTCACCTTAAAGTCTGATCAAAGCAAATTCCCAGGGCTTTTTAAAAGAAGTTATAGGGGAAGAGGGTGGGTGTCTTTCTGTCTGGTAACAGTTTATTTTAATCTGCATGTTTTCTCCTTTTGTAATCCATAAGCACTCATGTGTTTAGAAGGCTTGCCAGTTATGATAGGTTTCCTTGACGTTACTGCAACAGGCAAGGCTAAACACAGCTGTCTGGTGCCTGGAATCCTTAGGAGTCCTGCAGGACCTGAGTAGGAAAAAATAAACTGAACTTTAGACATACTCAAGCTAAAGGGCTTTTTCAGCCAACTCCTTTGTAAATAGTCAAAAATTCTAAGTAGATATGGTGGGACAAATTTGTGTCTGGGGTCACTTCAGTAGCTATTCTGGCACTCTGCTCAGAATTCATTTGCTGCAGTTCATCGTCTACAAAAATCTTTGTGCTACGAACAGGCAGTACATAAATCAGAAACCAAGACTCAACTTCATAACTTTTATGTTCATGGAAATGAAGAGACAAGAACTACTAATAGAGAAGGCATGCATCTAAATGTCAATATAATACCACATTTGATGAGTTTTCATTAACTGCCAGAGCTGAAACAAACATTTCAGGATAATATGTGCCAAAACACTTTGAAATATTCAGAGAGCATATGAAGATGCATGCTGTGAAAAGGAGATAGATGCCATTCTCCATCATCTTTGATTTTCAGTCTAGATTTTGATTGTTCATCCAAGTTTTAGAGTAGACTGATAGGCTTCTGAGTCATAGTCTGGAAGGACAAACCAGACATTGATTATTATCCCAGAATAACACCAATGGAAAACGTGTCCAAACCTCCAGCAAGCCAAAATGCCCTACTTCTCCCCATAGGTAGTTTGTGATGGGTTGCTATTTTTTTGTATCCAAGTTCTAAGCTTAATTTGCAGTGCAGAAGGAGAGACTTTCCCACAGACGGATATTCAGAAGAGGAGCTGAATTCTGACACTCTGCAGTTGTACCTATCTTACTGCACCTGAGCACAATTCCAAGCTCCTCATCTGGAGGCATGCACCAGACATGTCCCAGCCCAGGTGCTCACCAGACTCTGAGCTTTTCTGTCACACAGCTTTCCACAGAGAGGCAACCCAAACCAGGTGTTGAGAACAGTCTGCTCTGAACAGGTCCTCAGTGAGGGAGGTGGGTGGCTCAAGTTTAATCCCATGCACGAGTGGACAAGCTTGGCTTCTGCCCTGGTCTCTGGAATAGCCTCTCCTCCTCCTCCTTCCATAGGAAAGTGAGTCCTGAGGACACGTGCTAATGGCAGGTGATGCAAATGCTTGCTCTGTGCATCCCCTTGGCACAGTGTAATTGGCCATCTGAAACCCTGCAAGGGGCCAGGGATGCAATGTGTCACTTAAACCCTGCATGAAGGCGGGGAGGACAGCTGGAGAAAAGTGTTGCAACACAATGACAAATCAGGGAATGAACTCAGAGGCATTAAGGAAGGGCAAACGATGAATTGGAAATGTTTTCGGAATTCATCCAAGCACCACACTTTTGTTTTATTTTCAAATGTACCACATCATAGGAAAGAGGCATGGCTCTCTAATGTTTCTCCTGGAGAAACCGGAATTGAATGTTATTTTTAGGAATAGTATGTGCAGATGTTCACCAGATATTAACTAATGTTTAAGTATTAATTACATGAGAGGTAATTTCTTTAGCAAGCACTTCATCTTCTGATTCATACAGCAGCTCTCCTGTTGCCTCTTTATCTTTAAAAAAATGAATATGTCAGTAATGCCAAAACCATACTAAGCACAACTTATACAAATGAACATTCTTCCAAAATAGCAACAACACCTGCTGTACATGTGCTTCTCCCAAAAGTCCCTAGATGACTTGGGTGAGTCTTCAGCAGGGAGTAGATATGTAATAATGAAGTTTAGGTGATGATTTGTAAACCAGTGAATACTCAAAGCAATAATCATAGCAAAAACTAGGAGAAATCTGCAGGATGAATTATGTTCCCACACCAGCCAGTGAGTCACCCTGAACATCACAAAGAGGACTGGCTAAATTAATCAGAAACTAGACCCTGTGTACAGCTTTCAGCAACCTCTCATAGTAAACAGCAGACCAGGTGATGTCAGACCTATAAATGTGCAAACTCACATGGACATTCACATACATGCTTCCTTCTCACAAGTAAGTCACGTTCATAATATATATTGGGATTTTGGGAGGTTTTATACCCACCTTCAGTGCTACTGTGTTACCTTTTAGAACCAGGTGAATTCAACAGAAAATACCATGGCAATATTTTGAAGGGCCATACTGTGTTTCGAAAAAGCGTTTCTTCATTAAAAATGCATTAAAAACCACCGAAATCTGAGGTACATATCAATATTATAGTAGGCACTTGAGGTTTACTTTCCTTAGATTGATCTCACTCCTGTGTAAAGTCTGCCTCGGTAAACGCCAGCTGTTTGGTTTTGTTGTTTTCTTTGAAATTGCTGTGCCCACATTGAAAAAGTCAGCTAAAGAATATCACAGTGAAAGCAGAACTCTTCTGTAGGAACTGATCTATTTCCTAGAACGTAGGAAAAAAAATCAAAGCTTGACATTATTCTTCCATGTTCAAAGACACGTCTTTAATCAATAAATTTATCTGATTCACTGCTAGTTTGACACCACTGAAACAGCAGAGGAATTGCACGTTCTTGTATATGACTTGAATTTGTTCCTAAACATAAATATGAATAAGCAGAGCATCTGCAGCTACTCTGGATGCACTGAAATGACAAGGACTATCAATCCTCATGCTTCAGGGTACATAATCTGATAACCAGCTGAGGTCAGGGAGAAATATCTCCCACTGGTATAATATTGTCTAATTGGATTCGTTATAAGCCTTTTATGTCTTTCTCTAAAAAATCTTATATTAGCCACTAGATGGGCCAATGGCCTGCTCTGGCATGGCAATTTCTGCATATCTAATCCACAAAACAGTTGGCAATGGGTGCTGCTCCTGTAATAACTGAATCAGCAGCACACCAGCTGGAAGGGACTCAGGCTGCATCCACACAGTGGCATAGAGCACTCCAGATGAGGTTTTAGTTAGGAGGTGGGAAAGAAGAGGAGGCTTTTTGCCATGGTGAGCACATTTATGGAATATCTGATTTACAGACATCTGATATAGCTGAGGTACAGCATCTGATGTACACATCACCTGACCTGGAATCTGGAAAAGGGCAAGAAAATTTGAATAGAATAGAATAGAATAGAATAGAATAGAATAGAATAGAATAGAATAGAATAGAATAGAATAATGTAGTGTAGCAGAATAGAGCATAGCATAGCATTGAACATATCTGAAGGTTGTATACAGGAACAAGGATCCTGTAACTGGAGGTGAGCCAGTGCTTGTCTGTGGAGCCCTGGCTAATCACATGCCAACCTACTTCTTTACTTCCACTGCAGAGAAGGAGAGCAGATGGGTGGGCTGGAATGAAATACAAAATAAAAGCAGGCGCCTATGGTCAACTTTACACAAAGGATGATAAAACCCCTCATTACCTAACAGAAAGCAAAAGTACATTAATACTTCTTTAATGGCGCTTCCCACAGAAGCAAAATCTGCATCTGCTTGTTAGCCACAAGGTGCTTGGGTGATTATCAGTGAAAGGGAGCAGAAGGCCGTATGTGATGCAATTAGGAAGGCTGCTCAGAGAGCAATTTCACTGCTGAAATGAGGTCCATGCTATCAGAAACAGAGATCCTCCCAGACTGTAGAAATCAGAAGACAGAGCGAGAGGTTTCTGTTATCCAGTTAGCTGAGTCATGGGTCAAGGTATATTTTCCATCCAAGGCCATTCTTTCTAATATGTCACACTTCAATGACACTTGAGACTCAAAAATGAGCAATCTTTTTTGTTTGGCTGCTTGCCAGGGTAGTTGGAGACTTCTGGGCTGTGCACAGACAATGCTTTACTCAACTAAAAGCAACCGTACTCTCTTTCTGTCCTCGGGAGGAGAGCAAAAACAAAAACAGCATCTTCATGTCCCTTTATGTGAAAAACACACTACTCAAAAAGGAAAAAAATAGTGCACTTGGTTTCTCTTTACATTTATCAACACCAGTGAATGTATCAGTTGGAATGAGTTTCCAGCTTCTCAAAGAAGCTCTCAGTAGATAAGTTTATCTGTCATGAATCATATACATAGGCTGCCCCATAACAAACAAAATAAACACTGCCACAGTCATTCTAAGGAACAACCCTGTTGACAGTTGTCTTGCTATCTTGTCTGCAATGCAGAGCAATATTCAGGTAGCTGAAGTAGCCCCAGGAGGATGGAGTTTTTCTGAAACTTTGTGTTTTCCTCATTTGACCTATTTACTCATATTTGGAAAAGTTTTGAGGAAATTCTTCTAGAAAAATGGGACACTGGTCTTGTTTAGACTAAAGGCTATTTATTATCTGTTAGAAGATGGTCAGCAGGTGAGGGTGGCTCACAGGCAAATCACACCTCCCTCCTGAGCTGAGCATGCTACATATAAATACCTCCACCCTGTGACAGTATGAGGCTGCTGGTTCTTCTGCATCTCTCATGGTCAAGAAAATGAGCCAGAAAATGCAGCATCTCTGTCTCTTACCTGCAAAACCCCAATGTGTCAAAAAGCAAATGGAACATCTTCTTTTCCCTTCCTGTTGACTTCAAGAAATGTATGTGGTGATCTGTACCTCTTGATCACTTGGGAGAATTTCAGTATTCTGACCATAAGAAGGTGAAGCATCCTCAATAAACTGATTGGGGTAAACTGGCCTTTGTATATTTGGGACTCAGATCCTAAGCAATACTTTTTGGTTTTTTGCTGGCATAGGCTGTGAACATCAGAGGAGACTCAGGGGGAAGGGACCTGGCCTTTCACTCACAACAAAACTTTTGAAACCACCTCTGTAATGTGCCTTCCTTCAGGTCCGCCTCAAGATACACCTGAGCACTTGTGACCTCTGAGCAATGTTACAACATGTTGTGGACAGAAGGGACAGCCACAGCACTTGTCCCCAGACAGATCTGTGAAGGTGGACTGTGAAGCACCTGCAGTGGTTGTGACCAGCAGATGTGAAAGGGCTGCACAGCTGGTCTCTTAACTGCAGGAGATTCCCTGACCCGTGGCCTCAGGGCAAAGGAGGTGACACAGAGACAGCAGCAGGCATGTGGCTAATGTTGACAGGGATGAGTAATTACTGAGTCACCACTTTTCATTGTTTTTCAGTTTGGTTTTGGCAGGGTGTTTGTCTGCCAGGTGGAGAGCATGAGAGATTCAAATCCCACTTTTCTTCCTGGGGACTGGGAACCAAGGTGCTGGCATATGTAGTTTCACTCCTAAAATCAACTACCCAAACTGAAAGGGACCACCAAGAGAGAAGTAGAGTTCACAGTTTCCAAAGTGTCAAAGCTGACACTGCTGCATTTCTCCCCATTTCTGATTCAAGGGGGGGATTCTGTTTCAAAAAAAACTTTTGTTCTCAGGCACAAGAAAGTGACACTTGAGGCTTTCTAAAAATAAATATGTAGTTAAAATGAACCTGGTACAATTCGTCCCTTAGCTCTGGAGAGCCCATAGAAGAGGGGGACGAAAGGAGAGGACAATGAATTTATAATCTGGCTTTTAGCAAGGTGTAAATTTACCACCCAGACTCCCACCCATTACACCACAGACAGGAAACCAGCTGGTGGAGGGTGCAGCAAGTTTGTTGTTCCTCCTCATACAATGACTATGTGTGTTATTGATTTCACAGGCCTAACCATGACTGGCGTATTTTTTAGATCTTGCCTGTTGCCCTTTTACGTTTTCAGATCAGCTATGCATTTCATCAGCCTCCTGCCCACCAGCAATCATAAAATATGAGCCTTTGTGGGAAAGCAGAGACGTAGAAAGAGTTTCTTATGAGACGGTGGCTGGGATTGTTCCAGACACCTCCAGCCAGCTGCTCTCCAGGCAGCAGCTTTGCCATACAAGAGACAGTAAACATCAGCTTTGGAAAGTCAGACAGTTGGGCCCTTTGGCTGCAGGCCACTGAACAAGCTCTCCTGACTACTGAGGCGTGGCTCGAAAAATAAAAGGGCTCTTTAGTGCTGATATCTTTGGACGCCACTGTGCAATATAGCTGGAATCAGTCCAAGGTTTCCTACCTGCTTTGCATCTTAGGCTATAAAACAAATCCACACACATCAGTTCTTTCCTGGTGCTTGGCTTTCATGAAAGTATCTCCTGCTGTTAATCCTGCCTGGTCCAGCCTCGGGCAATGCAATGTCACTGGGCTGCTGCATGGCCAGAGGTAACTGGAAGTAGATGATGTAACTGGTGGAGTGGTGTCATCTCTTTTCCAGGGTGCAATGCAGGAACTGTACTCCTTTGCATAAATTCTACCTACAGAAATTCTGCAGCCTGTGCCTTCCTCCTGACTGTCTGTAATGTCAGCTGTATCAGAAGAAGGCAGCACTGATGAGAAAGGCACTTTTTACAGATGAGGCAGGACTCTCATATTCTTGAGGGCCTTACAGTCAAACTATAGGAAAGACAGAGATGAAGACCAAAGGGTGATCAGCTCCTGTATATGGGGAAAGTAAATAATCTAGGATTCTGCAGTAGGGAAAAGAAAATTACATGGAATGTAAAATACTGCAGCTTTCCATATAGGTCAGAAAGTGTGTAATTGCTCACTGCAGGGGAGGAGCTGGGGACAGTGAATTAAATGATCAAGCAGAACATTTCAAGGAAACTAAAGGGAACATTCTTTCACACAAAACATAATTCAATAAGGAGAGTCACTGCCATAAATTTTTCTCTGCCATAAATTCACCACCATAAACTTTTTGAATACCAAAAGTACAAACAGGTCAATAAAAGAGAGTGTGAGCTCCAGGCCTGAAAGGGTAAGATGGAGAATGGCTCCAGAAGTCCATAATGCATGGATTTTATTAGAGGTTAGGTAGGTCCCCTTTCCCTTTCCCTGACCTCTTTCTTTCATTCTTTTTCAGTAGCTGCTACCAATAACTGTTAAAGACATGATACTGTCTTGATGGGCTTTTGATTTGACTCAGTGCAGACACTCTTCAGAGGTTTAATGGACCAGCTCCTCTTTGGAACAATTCCAATGTCTCCAATGAATATGAAGCAGAAATGATTTCCTACATGTCTGACAATTCCTGCTTTGTTTCCATTTCAGCATTTCCTAAGACTTAAAAGCAGCTCTTAGCCTCTGAACTTTTTCTTTGAGTTCATGTGTTGGTTCTTTCAGTTATGCTCAGCATTACATTAAGACAAGCATAAAAAAATACAGTATTGTTTTATTAAATTGTCACAACTAATAGTGCCAAACGAGGGGCTGAAACTCACATATATCCTGGTGATTGGATGAGGATGTACTACATTACTGCCACTCTGGACCTGAGCAATGTGAAGTACTTGTCAAGAGGGTAAAGGGCAGATCCCTGGATTCCCAAATATGGGAAACCCCTTGAAGGGGTGCAAGTGCTGGGTATGGCCAAGTGACCACAGCCAGCAGGTCAGGTCCCAGCCCCCCGAGGCAGCTCCCTCAGCCCCCAGCTGTTTCTGCAGAAGAGGGAGGACCGGGTAGGTCAAATCAGGTGTGTACGTATATGGGGGGTGTGTGCACTTACCTACACAATCTCCCAGTCAATGCAATGGGTCTGTTTTGGTACATTACAGGACACAGGCAGTGTTTCAAACCTTAGAAAGTTGCAAACAAATGGCATAGCCTGTTGTGGAACTAATTGATTCTAACAGTTTTGGTTTAGCTGTAGGATTGCTCCATTTTAAGATAGCACTAAAAGAAATTAAACATTTATACTATTTTTTGCTTTTAAATTTTATTTCTTTGCTCTTCTTCTAATTTCAGGGCTTCAGAATATATTCACCACCTCCTGGGACCCTTTTGTGGGTTGTCAGTTCTGCAATTTGTCTAGGTTACAAATCAGTTTGCTTTGCAGGTTTGTAGCTTGAACCAGAACTGCTAGTGGGAAACACGAATGAATGAAATGAAAGAGACCCTCCAGGCACCACATGGATTTATAGCACAGATTGCCAGTGCCACCTAGAAAACAGAATGAGATCAAACACTAATTCAACTGTGTCTGCAGGATGCTCTAGAATCCAACATGGCCAAAAATGGACATATCAGCCTTTTTTTAAAATACGAGTTACAGTTCTCATAAACCAACAGAACAGAAGGATACAAACTGGCCCTTTCAAGCCATTATGAGACTCGTATATATGCTTGCATATATTTACTGCATATACGTGTTTCTGTAGGCAGGTTTTTTCTTAATGCAAATTGCTTTGAAATGTTTTCAGCCCACATTTATTAACAGCAATGCAATCCTCTGTGTGAGACCTATTGGTGACCTTCCCTTGAAAACAAGATGCAATGAATATGGTGAAAGCTGTACACTTTTCTGTGATCACAGTCAGTAGATTTATGATTTAATAATCAGGAAAAAAGCAGTTAAAGAAAACCCTCCATCTCTCAACCTGCTAAGGGAACCTGATTGCTCCAGAGCTCAGTAAGAAGTCACAATTTAATAAACTCCACCTGGTGTTGCCTCACCAATGCTGCTTTGTACATCTCTATTGCCCAGGAAGTCTGAGGTTGGTTTTATTGTTCTGAGCCTTTTGATTATGCTCAAGCTAAAATGAGGGATTGCACATTCCAATTTGTGGTGACCCTGCCTTGTGAAAGGGCCTTACTGTGAGCAAAAATAGAAATGAGGCTCGTGACCCTGTGTTTTAAATCATTTATTGTCACTATAGTGTGTAGTCTTGATTTCGCAAAGCTTCTCTACCTGCACACTTAAATGTATGCTTAAAACCATTTGTTTTATCCAAACAGAACCATGTATTTAAATCTATATTTACACACAGGAACTTGGCTCAATGAAGTTGTAAAGCAAAATGTGATAACTGAGGTTTCATAGCAAGCCAGAATGAAGCTGTGACACAGTCCTAAATAATATGCAAATGGTGACATACATCACAGCTAATGTCATAGGAGGAAAGGAACATTTCTGGCATAGGGAAAAGATTGACACTGACAGCTAGTGGGGGGAAACTAAAAAAATCCTAAATCACACCAACAACACACACAAAAGTTGAAGCTGTCGCCATGCTAGGATCTCTAGAAAATAAAATACAAAACTCTCCATCTGCCTAACCAATATCAGAAAATGAGGCAAAAGCGTGAAACCAAAGAGGAGTATAAAGTCACTCCAATTGCTCCCAGATGCCCCCCAGCAGGGAAGGGGGAGAGATTAAATCAGCGGTATTGAAAGAGAGGGAATCCAGTGCATCCAAAGCAGAGCAGGACAAAAGTAAATTGAAGCCCACATAAGTGGTACTGAAAAATGGACAGCCTTTTTTTAAGGAGAACATGATCTGAGTACAAGTAAAATGAGTTCTCTGTTAGATTTGATTTAAGAGAAAGAAAAAAAAAATCACGGACAGACCACAGGAACAAAAATCCTGATTTAATTTTAACAAACTACAGTGAATGATGCAGACGGAACAGAGGGAGGGAGAGCTAAGTGGATGAGAGGTTAGTGTAGATTCCAGAAAAAGGAGCCTTTTCAGTAATTTCATTACACCTAACACAGCACCTGCCACAGTTTGAGCCATTTGTTTTCTCTCTGTGAGCTTCATATTTATTCTTGGATGATACTAAGTTTTATGTGTACAGATGCTACAGGATCTGAAAGAATTAGGAGAAATGTGTCAGAAGTCATAACTTGCTTCTTCATCCAAAAATATCCAAAGAAGTGCTGGATATCCTATTTCTACAAATGTTTACTACCCCAAACACAGAAGAGACAGCTGTGTATGAGCTTGTCCTGGCAAAGGAGTAGAGAGGGTAACCTCATCTACCCTTTCAGTCTCTGAGCTTTGATGATTCATATTTTGCAAGAGCAGCTTTGCTTATAAATAAGAGCAGGTTTAGCAAGTGAAACCAGTTAGCCTTTAAACAATTAATGAATGCCTCCTAACAAAAGGCAGAGCTTGAGCCCAAAGAGCAAACCCCTCTTGCTGCGAAATGCTTTCCAGAGTTTAATTTCACATGTAGGACCAGTAGCACTCACAGCAGGAAGGCAGAATGAGTCATGTGGGGAGGTTGGGAACTGGGATGAGAAAGCATTGCAAAAGTACTCGTAACATAAATTGCTTATCACTCTGTACTTTGTTCTTCAAACAGAGATGATTTTGACACTCTATCCTGTTTCAAGGAAAGAGGAAACCCTGGAGGGTGCTAGACCGAAGGCTAATCCCACCAGCACTCTTACCATCCTGAATGGCAGCAAAATTGTTTCTCATGCAATGCTATTAAGAGAAGACAAAATCAAGAAAAAAACAGATTCAGAAAGTGGGACTGCCTATTTGTTGCCCTGTTACTGTATGGACTGATTAATTTCAGAAAGGATGAAAGAGAAAAAAGCATCTTTCAGAGTTGCTATCTGTTTTCAGAGCCCTTTACGCGATTTTACATTAAAAAGTGCAAGGCAAAGATGTTCACATATCCTGGCAGTTCAGAAACTAAGGAAGCCTCCATCCAGTTTATCTCCAGCTTGGTACTCCCTTATCATTTATATCACTGCCAGTTCAACCGAGATAAAGGGAGCCTTCTTCTGAGGAAGAAGGGATTTTGCCCATCTAGGGGCAAGAGCACACATCCTCAAATCAGCTTACACTGGCTGTCATTTCACAGAGACTTTTATTCCTGAGAACCACCTGCACAAGTGACTCCACCAACCTTGTAGGGAAAAAAATTTTATATTCTTCCCACCACATTTCTCTGGATTGTTGAAATGATGCCTTTGGGAAATAGCAGAATAGTTACACTTAGGAAATAGATACAAGGATCAATTCCAGCTGCTTATATTTTTTTCATGTGTGTTTCTACCAATGGATTTTGTCATATCCTTTTTTTTCTCCCTCTATTTTTTTTTCATTTGTGGGTAGATGGAAATGTAGACAACAGTATGTTTCCTAAAGAGTGCTTGTTTTAAACAAGGCACTAGGTACCAAATGCTGATTCACAAATAAAAGTCCAACTTTGATTCCTCTCCTATGCTATCTCAGCCAAGATCCTAATACATGTATACCATAGTATCAGATTGACTCCTTCAGGGAATGAAAAAGTGATTTTCTTACTGATGTGATGGATAATTCATCCTGTTGAGAATCAGTGAAATCAGGGCAATCCAATCTATACTAGCAAAGATTATCACTCTCCTTCAATAAGGTGTTTTCCTTGTCTGCCATTGCTGCATCCTGGGAAGCAATTATGCTTGGCCAAAAAATTCCCTGATTCAAAATAAACAGCATATTGCCAAACTTTGGGAAATATGAAAGTGTCTTACTAAGGTAGAAGTCAGTCATTTCACTTAGTATATACGAGCATAGTCCAGTGTTTTGTTCCTCTGGCAGAGAGCAGAGACAGCTGCAGGAGCAGTGCAAAAGCCCAAGGAGCTTTTTTTTCCCCTCTCAACACCTGTGGCAGTCATCCACGCCAGGAAAAAATGGGGTAGAGACATTTCCCCCATGATCCAGCAACATTTAACACCAGTCTGTGCTGGGATGAGTGGACTGCCTCCATGGGCACTTGAGAACTGAAGCCAATAGAAAACCCTTGGAAAAACAGTTCAAATAGACACTGTATTGGCCCTGAGATATACAAGCAACTGAGATTTCTATGACATTTGGCTTTTTCATTTAGTTTGGGTGTTTCAAAATGGGTGCCATGAGCCCATTTTCCTTGATGCCTTTTTCACTGTGACATGGGAGTAGTAGCCTAGTGGTATTTCCCTTTGCTTTTGCCTGTCCACAGCAAGTTCCTGAGGAACTGAGCAAAACAAGAGTTTTGCCTGGCTGGCTAGGGATTGAGTGAGTCACTTGCTTGGGGGAATATGACTGTCATGTGTGGGGACTTTCTGCTTTCACAGATCACAGACAAGGAGGAAGAGCAGATTCCTGGTACAGTGCTCCATGGCACTCTGGGGAATCCAGAGATGGAGAAATAAAGGGATGTGGATCTCTAATTCAGAGCAGATTGAAAAAAAACAGTGTTGGAAAATGTCTGTATTTACAGACATATTACAGAACACAAGGATCACTTAATTCAGCAGCTGGAGACACAGGAACATCCATACCCTAGATTTAGGCTTGCTTATTGTGCTTTTAGTATGGGATTTAGCTTATTACCTTCTGGCATACATATGTGAGCCAAACAGACTCTGCTTCCTAAATTATAGTCAATGGAAGGAAAGAGGCACTTCCAAGCCATTGTTCACCTTACCTATTGTAAAATACTTCTGCAGGCTGAGACAAATTGAACTTGCAATGTCTTTCACCTGCAGTAATTGTACTCTAATCCTCACAAGGTAAAGTACATCACAGACCCATAGTGAACCTCCAATAAATATAATCTGCTAGAAGTATCCCAGTAAAGGTAATTTTTTACTTCATTAGACAGCTTATTTCACTAAGCAGCACTTTCTATATTATGCCTTGATCATCACCTATCCCGCAGCACAAATTAGCACTAAAGAAGCCTGCTGGCAGGGTCATGTGTCTATAAGATTCACACTCGGATATCCTGCCCAAACCCCCACCTGCATTGCTATCACTGTCCAGAAGCACTGAAGAGGCAGTGAACTCTGCCTACCAAAGTGCCTAAATGTGCTCGTCCATCAGCCTGCCACCCTGCCCCCCCCAAAGTCTGACTTGTCAAATATGTGAATTTCAGAAAGCTGAGACGGCATCACAGTCCATCTACTCCTGGTAGCACACGATGATGAGGAGCTCCAAATGCTTCTGGGAATCACATGCAGCCTAAGAGGGCTCCTTTGAAGAGGGAACAATGGGGACACTGCACGGTGCCTGGGCAACCTGCCTTTCCTAGTTCAGCTGCCAGCAAATCAGAGGATCCCAGGAGTCGAAATTCTGGCGTGGGGCACATCCTGGGGTGGCAGAGACACCACCACTCTGCATTGTAAATGCATTAAGCAAAGATGGAAAGTGAGGGAGCCAGGTGGGAGCTTCATGCTAAAACACACAGGACCTGGCAGGTCTGAGGACTGCAGCTGATGGTTTCAGGGAGGAGTTGTGTTCATCAATTCTGAGCTGGAAGGACAGGTTAATCATGCACACGGCCTAAAGCAAGGAAGGCAAAGAGATGAAAGCTGGGGAATCCCAAAGAGGTGAGAGGTGCAGCTACACACACCCCAGTAAAGAAAACCCTGAACTTCATTTTGGGAAGGGCAGCTTGCTCTGGTGTAAGAAGAAGCACACAACCTTGAGTGTTTGTCCAGGTGAACATCCGTGAGTAGCATATTTACATTCTTCCCCATATTAACAGTGGGCACATTTTTCTCTTCTGCTTAACCAGGTGAGCAGCTGCTTACATCTGATACAGCCTGATGCAGGGGTGGGCTGTGGCAAACAGCCTTTGCTCTCTTATCCTCAATGCTCCTGTATTTGTGAGTGTGTGTATGAGGCACATCCCATAGACTTTTGTCCTGAGAGGTTAGAGGTGATGGCTCACAAACTGAGCAGATTGAAATAGTACCTATTATCAATTTTCTTATTGTATGGGGCACAGATCCATGGAAAGGTTGAAGGTTATGTGAAGGTTATTGGAAATCTGCTGGACCAAACCTTTGGAAACCACTCCTCTAGGAGTCCTCTCTAGGTGATCATGGGAGAAGTTATCATTCGTGCGAGAGAACAAACAGGGCTATCACCACTCAAGTGATCTGAAATGAGGTGAGTTCAACTAAGTCAAAGCAGAGCTCTGTCTCTAACCCATGCCTAGTCATGTAAGTTAATCTTAACTTCCACTACATATGTACAAACAAGGGGTGGCACTGTCACCAGTGGTAGTCTTCTGGTGCTTTCTCTTACCCGTGACTGCACACAAGACTGTCTGAGATCAAGAAATTGCTGATTGTGCCTTGGGGTAACCGAGGCACACTCTGACACAAGGTAGTAAGCATTGGGCAGCTCATACACAATAATATGTTGTTTAGAAAATCTTGTCAGCCCACATCACTACATTGTAGCAAAGTTTTGGTTTCTACATGCTAGGTAGACAAACAAGAAGAGATTCAGAGTTAGGGCTGGCTCTTTACTAAAGATCTCTTACTCATGCAGAAACACTATCCAAATCACAGAGGATCAGGAAAACCAACTACAGGCTCCCTGAATTTCTGTATGAAGCAATCACAGTTACACAACTCATAATTGAATTTACTGCATTTAGCTTTCTGTTCTTTATTACAGTGTTGACTAATGAAGTCTTACTTGAGAATAAAACTCTGCTTCTGGTAACATTGTGGTGTTAATATAATTATTCATTGTCTATGTGTTGTGTTTGTGCTGGTGCTAAATAGCAGATTTTACAAGTGAAATCTGAAGAGTTTATTATAAGCAAAAATAATTAGCTTCCTATTCTGTAGGAACAAGTCTGTTGTCCACCAGACTGATTAGAACTTCAGTCAGTCTTGTGTAATGTTGCAACCAAATCTCTGAAATATTTTTTTTAAGGTTCAAAGACTTGAGAGTGAGGCAACTCATCTGGATATCATATGAAAAGGCTGACTACTTTCATTTATCTCTGTATCACCTTATTCACTGAACTGTCATTATACAGCTAAGAGGCTTCTATAATTATTTTTGTCCCTGTTTCTGTTATATAATTATAACACAATTTCATTTTATTTCTGTAGGGTCTACAAGTTCCTGTGTGCACAGGCAGAAAAGAAATTTCCAAAATCTAGGGAAACTTGAAGTCAAAAGCAACAAAAACAGAGACAGTCCACATTAGGAAAGATGTTAATTAATTCTAGAGCCATCAAGTAGACCAATGAGAATGATCAAACATCTGTGAAGGGACACGGCAACCTTTTTCAAGCATATGAAAGATTGTTCCTAACAAAGGAATTAATCTTCCCTTCAAGTATTTGTGTTAGGACAGGAATTAACCTGCAGCAATGAAGATTTCTCTGAAACATGAGGAAAAAGCTCTCTAATTGCAAGAACAGTGAAGCAGTGCAATAGACTTTCTAAAAAGACTGCAGATAATATTTTTTGTCAAGGAATTTAGACATCTGCCATCACTATGCATGCTGCTGTGGGATGACCCTTGAAGAGTCCTTCTGCTTTGTGAGTGTATGGGATAGCTGGGCAGGCTGGCAGGGCAGAGTAGACATATTCTGAGATGGGTGAGGGTCAGAACAACAGTAGAGCTGTCTGGGGTCACTAGGACAGGTGCTGGCAGGAGGCTTAGTCGTGACCTGTCAGGAGAGGAGCTGCTTTAGGACTGGATTTGTGGCTTGTGGGGGTCTAAAATGCAGTTTTAAAGAATCTATGTTGTAAAAGAATTTGAGTCCACATGCGATGTTCGAAAAGTGTATCTGCCTATGGTGCCATGCAAACACAAAAGGGAAAGAGTCACTGCCAGAAAAGGGCTCACATACAAATTTGTCAGCACCAGCATGTTGAGAGCCAGCTAGCCTCATACAAAGCTTTATCTGCAAGGCACAATGGTTAGTGGATAATGATTTATTTTTCTAAGCAGGTCCCTGCTCACCACAGTTCACAAGTAAAAACTCAGCCTAAAATCCTGAGGGTAGGATCTGTCACTGCAAGATGTGCCATGCTCCGTGTGAAGGAGGGGAGTGGGGCCAGGCACTCAGATATTTTGAGATTTAGTCCTCTCTCCAGAGAGCTGCCAGAGACATCACCAAATCTTTTACTATATCTGCTCAGAAAGGCAGGCCAGAAGTGCTGGGATCAGTTCATACAAATCTCTCCTCAGGTCTCTGTTGTGCAATGCTGGTTTCTGTTCCTCTTCTTGCAATAATAAACTGCAACTGCTGCTTCAGGGATTCTACAAAGGATGCAGCTTATGTAATATCCATTTAGAAATGACAAAGCTTTCTTTTTTGGGCCTTTCATGTAGTAGTCCACCCACATGCAGGCGGTGCACACAAATGACGTATCACCCGGGGGCCGAGACTTGCTGCAGAAATTGATAGTAAGCTGTTGTTATTCTAATTATGTGGTTGTCTTCCTTAATTAAAGCTATGCCACAGGTCATTTACCCTGGTGCAGAGTCCATGAACATTAATCCTGGCAGTGTTTTGGAATCAGAGAGTTCTCATTAGCATAGGATTGGCTGTGAGGGAAGTATAATAATCTGAAACCCTTTACAAAGGAATGTAAATTAGCATCCATGCCTCCCATGTACTATTGACATAGTGAATTATTTTACTGGCTAGAAATGAAAATGAGCACGGAGCAACGGCTCTGATAACTGCAGCTCAGGCTGTTCTGTGTTTGCTGTGGGGATTTCTGTGTGTGTGTGTGTGTGTGTGTGCATCCACAGCCAGAAACTCCAGTTATCATCTCTGATGGCTCACCAGCTCTCGAAGCTCAAGCTCCTCCCTATGCAAAGCATTGCAATCTGTTTACACTGAAGTAATAACTGAGAATAAAAAATAGACTTTAGAATGCCTTATTAATCCTGGTGTTCTTCACTCAGAACATGGAGCCCTATATTAGGAGTGGATTTAGGTTTGGGAGTGGCTTCTGAACCACACTGTAATACCAGGAATAATTCTTCAACTTGTCTAATCAAACAATGTTAGAAGTTTATTTCTGGTCACAAATCACACTTCAAGACAGATCTTTAGTTTTGCAAAGATTAAAACAGATCTCAGGTAGAGAAAAAAAAAAAAAGAAGCTGCTTTTTATCAAGCACTGATTCCACAGATCAGCAAGAACATCACCCACAGCTAATCAAAAAACACCTCTCCAAGGAGACAAGCAAACAGTGATCACCTATGCTAGAGCTGAAGAGAGGAACACCACACCCAGGGAGAGAAGTCAGATGTTCTGACTGCTGGTCCCCCACTCCATCTATCCCACACCATCCCTTTTGCATTATGGGATTATAGCAGGGTAGAAATAATAGACACAGGTCTACAATAGGAATTGTTCTTCTACAGAGTCAAGTTCTCCTTTATGTAGGATAATTACTTCCCTGGCACACTTCCCATCCTGCTCAAAAGCCAAGCAATGGCCATGGCTAACAGCCAACTATGGCCAACAGTACTATAATTTTGGAAATTCATTTTCAAAACAAAGAATTATGCTCCTCATAATAAAGTATAGCCAGGGCATTAAGCGATAAGTCCTGTTTTCCTCAAAGTTAAAGAAACCAGTTCTAAATACTGGCAATATTTACTGGAAGAAGAAAGAAAACACCCTAAAAATAGGAAATAGTGCATAAAAATGAGAAAAACCAGCTACTGATCTTAAGGGTTGCATTTAAACAGTGATAAAGCAGTCTGGAGTAAAGCAATTCCAATTCTATTTAATTTATGCTATGATATTGATAGGATCACCAGTAGCACAGTATCCAAGTAGTTCACAACACAGAGGTGATATTAGCAACATCATAATTCTACAGATGAAGAAATGAAAGTCCAAATTCTCAAAGTAATGAAAGTTTACAGATAAATATCTTGACAAAGTGACTTGCACTATAGTTGGTCAGGAAATCAAGTTCAGGTTTCTCACTCCCTCAGCAGCACTCACATAACTGGCTCAAGGTTTGCTTTCTGTGGGATGGTTTTGCTTTTGTTACAGTATAAAATAATTTTAACCAAGACCATATGGTGTTACTGAGTCCTATTCTGTGAGTTTAAGAACCGTTCAATCTCACTTGCACTCTGAGGAAAGTAACATATTTTCTTTTGAATGTTCAAAGTGATCTTGTCTGTGTTTGTGTGTGTGTGTGTGTGTGTGTGTGTGTGTGCGTGTGTGTTTGTTAACAACTCACAACTGATTTATTTTCCCAGGCATATCTCTGTTTTTAGCAGCCATTTGCTCCTGGTCTCCAGTCATCATCACACAGTAGTTTGAAACCAGCCTACTGTCATCAGAATTATTTGATCTTCAGGGTGAGAGAGCAATGATGGTTGTGGGCACTTCCAGAGAGTATCTGAATGTCACAACAGGAGGCTGGGAGCTGACGAAGAGGCTCCTTGCTCAAACAGAGGTTCAATGTTCTGATGCATTTAATCTTTTTTCTGTGTTTTGCTAGGGGCAAAAGAAGTTGGAACATCAGTTAACAAAAAGAAACCAAAAAACCACAGGGCTATAGAGTAGTTCTGGGAAGGACAAATTCAAGCAATCTCAACTACTGTCTACAATCAAACTTTTGCTCCTGATTAGATATCTAAAATGTCTGGGGTGTATAGGCAACAGTTTCTGGTTTTATTCTATGGCATTAACAAACGTGGCAAAGTTGGGGCAGCAGAGCCTTTGACAAAGGTGATCACCTAAATCAACCAGACATCCATAGGACACGAAGTGATTAATATTCTGGGCCTCAGAGAGGTGGTGAATGCCACTGCAAGTGCAATCCCTGTCATTCTTGAGAGGTCATGGTAGCCAGTCAAGATTCCCAATGACTGGAAAAAGGCAAAAGTCACAAACGTGTTCTTGAAGAAAACCAAGAAGGAGAAGCTTCTTGAAGAGGTGAGACCTTCTGCCCTACAAGCCAACACTTCTCACTTTTCAGTCCCTGTAAAGGTCATAGAGAGCATTTCCAGGCACACAAAGGACAATAAGGTGATTTGAATCAGCCAGCATGGATTTTCTGAGGGCAGATCATGTCTCACTTACCTGGTTTTCCTCTGTGATCAGATGATCAGCTCAGGGGACAATAGGAAAAGAGATGATGTTAATTTTGAAAGATCTTGGACACAGTGTCCCAAAGTGCCCTCACAGCAAAATTGGTCAGGCATTGACTGTGTAAGTAGAGAGCAGTTTGGACGAAAATCTGGCTGGACCTTTGGGTTCAAAGGCCTGTTATGAGCAGCATGAAATCCAGGTGGCATCCAGGTCATGGAACAATGGTGCCCATCTGTTCTATATCTTTATCCGTGACCTAAATGATAGGACAGAACTCTCAGCAAATTAATGGACGATACCACATTAGAGAGAACAGTTGATAAGCTGGAGAGTTGAAGTATTGCATGGAAGAAAAACAGCAGGCTGGAGATATGAGCTGACAAGAAAAATGAACTTCAAAAAAGGTAAATCGCTGCATCTGGGATATAGTCATTCCACTCCCCAGTATGGGCTGGGTTGTCAGCTGGATAGAAAGTAAGTTTGCAGGGAAGGATTGGGGTGATACAGTGGAGAGCAGGTTTAATATGAGCCAACAGTGTGCCATTTCTAGAAAGAGGGATGGCCACATACTGGGATCTGTCACCAAAAGCATAGCCAGCAGGTCAGCAGCACTACCTTTTGCTCACAACCTGGTGAGACCACACGTAGAGTAATATCTCCAATTTGGGATATACAAGGGGGAGCCCAGAGGAGGGCAACCAAGGTGGTCAGGGTGCTGGAGCACTCAGCATATGAGAAAAGGCTGAGATTTGTTGAGGAGAAATTACTGCTACAGTTGACTACAACTACTTGAACAGAAAGGTATAGAGAAGACTTCCTCCTCAGAGCTGCACAAAACCAGGAAAAGCACATGCTGCAACGTGCTAGCTCTGATTATGTATCTGGAAAAAAAAGATCATTCCACAGGTGGTAAAATATTGGCATAGATGCCCCAGAGAAGCTGTCTCCAAAGGTATCACATTTGGAGATACTCAGGACTTGACAGAGCTCTGAGCAGGCCGGTGTAGCTTGGTGCTACTTTGAGAAGCAGGTAGGACTAGATGACCTGGTGAGATCACTTTCAGCTAAAATTATCACGATTTTGCAATTCCGGGTGAGCCCAACGACTTGCATTTGTATTTTGAGAAGATAGCAAGTCCTAACCTGAAAATTTTAGAAGACAGAAAAGCCATTTCTACTATTACAATTGGGTTTCAGCCACAGTGATAGAAATGAGCTCTTTCTCTCCTCTCAAATTGCCTTCTCAGCGAAAGAAAAAAATGACTGCACAGAAATCAGAAATAACCAAGATTTACTTTATTTACATAACACCCCTGCCAAAAAAGCAGATGATCATTCCAGTGTGCTTTATTAGATATGCTGTCTAGGCTCTCATCAATTTGCATCACTTGCCATTACCTCCTGGGAGGGTCCTCAGGAATGAAGTCCTGGTACAGTCCCTGATATAGCCTCAAATGGGCCCTCCAGTGATCACAGAAACACAAATGCAAAGATATCCTAAAAAAACACGGTACACACAAAGGGCTTTTACTCTCCCAAGTAATTTTGGACAAACAGCCAAGTCATTGCCTCTCCTTCTATTTTTATCTGGGATGAAGCCCTTAAAATGAGGACTACAAGGGCAGAAGGGACAGACATAATTCCCAGAAAGCTGCTTGGTTGTGGGAGGTGAGTCCTCAGTGTCCCCGCAGAGAGCTGGAACATGAGCAGGGCGGGGAGCCTTGGGGTGAACACAGCTGGCTGTCCCTCCCCAGCTCTTGCACCGGGATCCAAGTAAAGTGAAATTTTTGCAGCCAGTTGCTGTTTTCATATCTGCATCACAGCATGCAACAGTGTTGATCCTTGTGTTTATATGGCTCCGATTACACAGGGAAAAAGACAGCTGTTCCCCTAAAAGAAGTCTTGTGGGGCTGCATCTATGCTGCTCAGCAGATCTTTTTGACTTTTCTTTCCCTGCCTTCATTCTCCGCCCAGCAATTCACAGCCGATGAGTGTTGTTTATAAGCACAATGTTGTTTCAGAGACAGTGTGATGCATCACAGGGGGATGTCCTCACTCAGACGTCAAGCTCAAGGCTGATCAAAAGTTGGACAAGGCTGCATTTGGCTTTTCTGACAGTGGACTGCAGCTGGTGGCTCTGTTTCTGCCACAGAAAGGGGAGGTAAGGGATGGCTGCTCCTTCATGCTCCACGGGGCGTGAAGGGCCGTGGGAGGAGAGACTGCTTCTTCTTCCAGGTGCAAACACAGCCCTCATGGCCTCAGCCTTGGCCTTGGCTGCCGTGGGCCATGGCTCTGCAGCCTGCACAGAGTGGCGATGGGCCATTCTGCAGGTCTGCCAACCAACTCCCCTCTGCAGCTGCTTTGTTTACCTGTGCTTTGTTTACTGTGGAAGAAAATGCCTGGGACCAAGGCAAGCGTCCAAACCCAAGCTGACACAGCTCATTTAGGCTTGGCAGGGAGTAGCCCTTCTGGATTCAAAGCCAGTGAAAGGATGGGACTGGCAAAAGGGCACTTTGCTGCCTATATTTCTTTAGAAAAGCTTTGTTTGTTGTGCTACCAGTCTTGGGAAAAGGGCCTTTGACAAAAGAAGGGCAGAACTACAAGAATTTGACTCTGATCTTGAGAGGAGAGGGAAAGCAAGGCCACGTTCTCTTAGTGTGGGTTTGTTTGGGTTTTTCCTTAAAACACAAAAGACAGAGAAAACAATGGACATTTTTATCCAGCAGGGATGGGCAGACATGTCCATGGGATGTCCTTTCAGGTCTTTACTTCTGGGGCCAGCCTGGCCTGGTCTACCTTGAACTTGCTGAAACAGAGAGCAAAGACAATAAAAACATTGCAATTGCACTTCTTGCAAGGTCCATACAGATAACATAGGGATACTGACTTCAGTGGGATTTAGGTACCCTATATAACTTTGGGGAACTGGACCTGAGGGTCTCCCCAGATGCTGAGTCCCTCCTCCAGGCATGGTCTGACTTTAGTTTATTGATTACTGGCTCTCTGTGTGTGTGTGCATGTGTGTGTGTGATATATTAAGTCATCTGACAAAAACTAGACATTCCTCAGGCTGTCAACCACAGAAGCATTTTCTTTAAATGTATGTACATGAAACCAATTTCATTACCAAAATGCTGGCAAACCCTCTGTCTTGCTTGAAGCTCCTAGAGTCCTTTGTTTCCAAAGGCACTAGTGGTGAGCAAATGCATCAGGCTTCAGGACAAGCCTGCTCTCTAAAATGGCAAAAAGTCATATCCAAATGACTCCTCCAAAACACACAGATAAATAAAGACAGAAATTTCAGTTCTGGGCTGGGAAAGTTGAAGGAGGGAAGTGGCTCTGCCAGGCAAAGCAGACAGACTGGCCACACAGAAACTGGTAAATATGGGAGACTCCCAGTTCCTGAAGCAGGACTCACATATCATGACCAGGGTGAGATGGTAGAGCACCCCTGAAGTCATTCTTGTCACCTCAGTCTCCTCCAGAAAGGAGATGTGGTATCCTGCATGTGTCCCTAGTCTGCATGATGTGGAGGCTGGGACTTGTGGTGGATCTTCCTATGTAGCCTCAGGCAGTCCCACATCAGCCACAGCAGTGCTCAAATAAGGACTGGGAGAACTACTGGGATGATGTGTGGTCAAAAACTGAAGGAACTGAATTAATGGAAAGGGCAGAACTGATTTCTGTTTGACAGGATTTGAAATATTTCTTTTTTTGCCTGTTTATTTTTATATCCTTCTTAAGACTTATTAAATTGGCTTCAAAACATAACAGTTAATCATTAAATATCCAGATTTCTAGGTTAAAAAAATCCATTATTTTTAGAAAATAGACATGATTTGTAATGACATTTACTAGAAACATTGTTCATAGCATAGCAAACACAAACACTGGACAAACAAATTGAAAGCTGAAAAATCTTCCTGCTAAGTTTCATTTAAAAAAATTTTAAAAAAAAACATTGTTTGGAACTTTTTAATATTGGATCATTTGAGCATCTGGAAGCACAAATGTAATCTCAAAACCAAAAGCAAGACAGGAGGGGAAAACCAAACCAAACAAACGCTTCCTAGCAATCCAAATGCTGTAAATGATGAAAAACTCCTTGCTGTGTTTGGATGCAATCCTGGATGGTTTTGTGGCGTTTTGAGTTACCAACTCACCCTTCAGAGACACAAGCACTCGTGTTTGACAGACTTGTGTGGGTAACCCCGAGATGTGGGGGCTGAGGTTACATGGAAATGCTCTTTTTTGGTAGGGTGTGTGCCCAGCTGTGGCAGGGGGGCACCTGCCTCCCGCTCGGAGCAGCCCTGTGACTGCTCCTGTAAGGTCACGGTGCGAATTCCCGGGTGGATGCGGTGCGGGTCCCCGGGTGGATGCGGTTCGGGTCCCCGGGTGGATGCGGTTCGGGTCCCCGGGTGGATGCGGTCCGCCCCGCGTGTCCGGGCGGACGGTGCCGCTGCGTGGTGCCGCGCCGGCACTGCAGGCTCTGCGGGATGCGTCCAGCCCCGCAGCCTCCCCGGACAAAGGAAAGGGGAAAGGCTGGGAGGGGGAAGAAGGACAGGTATTATCCCGGAGCGGGGGTTCAAGCACGGCCGAGCTCCAAGGATGCTTCTGACCGCAATCGCCCAAGCTGCCAGGGGCTGGCCAGCCGGGAATGGGCTTCGTTTCTTAAAACACGGGCTCAGCGTGATGGGGCTTAAGCTCAGCCTGAAAGGGTTCGTTGCGGGAACCACTGAGTCAACAAAAAAATACTCTCCTGAGCAGTGAGGATCCCGTGTTGCAGAGAATCCAGATCGGCTAAAAACCAAGTGAAATTAAAGGAAAATTCCTCTTTTTTTTTTTTTTTTTTTTTTTTTTTTTTTTTTTTTTTTTTCTCTGTCCAGATCATGCAAGGATTCAGGATGAGGATGTTTATAAGAAGCTTTGTTTTGTACATCAGGGACTTGCAGACCCTTGTGTTGTGCTGCAGCTGCTATTTACAGTGGATACTTAAGGAGGTATTTCAGTAAGAGACCAAGAGGAGCCAGAAACAGGAAAATGTAGTTCAAGGCCCTGTTCCCAGCCTACCAAGAGGATTGGGACAGACAGTCCTTCTCCAGCCCCTTGTGTCCCTTACCTGCCTCTGTTTTGCCCCTCTGCTGTTCCTGACACAGTGAAACAGTGCCTAAGACAGAGGGACATCCATCTAGAGCTGCCATCACGCAGATGACATCAGGAATAACGCTAACAGATGGCAGGTCTGAAGAGGAGCCGCTGCCACCAATGCAGGCTGGCAGGCAAACATTCCTGCTCTGGCAGCTGGAACAACGGCAGCGCAAATGAAACATGAACAATTTCCTCCCCGCCAGCAAAGAAAATAGCTCCAGGGAGAACCCAGGGAGAATAATTGTCAGCCTTCTCTAGGTATCATGGGAACACAGGCCATTCAGTAATCCCCTAGTAAACAACTGCGTCTTATTTTTAATACAGAATAAAACCCCAAGAATCTAAGAGTGGGTACTGCACAATCGCTGAATTAGCTGCACCCGTGCCCCCCTCCTTCTGACCTTTCACTGAAAATCACTGAAGTGAGGCATGCAGGAGTTCTACTGTAACCTAAATGGGCTCATAACAGAGGGTGAATCTCTTGTCACAGAACGATGCAGATAGAACAAATACTTAACATTCTTCTTGCTCCTGTCTTTGAAAAAGATGCTGATCATTAGACCAGTGAAATTCCTCCTTCTCTTGGGACTCAGCCAGGCCTCTCTGTCTTCAGATGCCTTTTTTCTTTTTTTTTTCTTTTTTTTTTTCTTTTTTTTTTTTTTCTTTAGTCATGGTTAAAATATGCTGCAGCCTTACAGCATGTACTGCAAGCTGGCTGGTGTGCCCCCAGAAACTTTCGGTAGCAGCAAGCAGGGACAGGGTTGATGCTGGCATTCACAATGCACATGGCTTATCTTCACTGATATTCAAAGAGCTACAACAACACAGAAATCCTGTAAGTCTCAATAAAGTCAGAATCCCGTAAATACTTGCTGGTAATTCATAATAATATACTAATAACCGGTGCTATTTGGTTTAATGGGACTGCTCCTCACAGAGGGAAATGTGTTGGACTACCAGAATATCTGCACTCAGGCTTTCCAGCAGCAGCTAGCTACGGGTACAAAGGGAATAATAAAAGAATAAGATAGACATACCTCCCTGATGCATTTTTCCAGTTTTCAGTAACTTCCTATGCCACTGGCACAGTACTTGACTTTTTGGCTCCTATTATAGGGAATGTTCTTCTATCTCCTGTGAAATTTAGCAAACACATCTGTTGTCATCCCAGCAGGTACCAGGATTCCCTCCAAGCAGGAGTCTCAACTATGATCATTTTATGCCATGGGGTCTACTTCACTTATATTTGCAGATTAGCCTGTTTAAGAGGTCTCTCTGAAATAAGAGACTTGTGTAAGGATAATGCAGTATATATATGACTACCTGCTTTTCTTTTCTGCAGGGACCCACTGAGCAACATATCTTTGGCCCTCGTATAAGAAAACTGATGAATACAAAACTGCCATGAACACAGATTGTAATGAGCACAGCTGCCGTTTAAAAAAGTAAAACGGCAAGCTATTTCTATATCCAGGCTTGGAGAGCAATCACTCTTCATACCCTGCAGCCTGGCACAGACACAGACCAAGAAAAGATAACGAGAGGCCTGCTCAGTCCTTATCACAATTTTTATTTTGCTTTCTTTTTCTAGGTCCTCTCTCCCCCTTGCCTTCACTGGTAAAACCCTGCTCTCATTTCCTCAGACATGGATGCAGCAGAAATAACATGGGTAGGAAGCATGTTTTCTTCTGCTAGATTACTGGCACCCAGGAGCTCCTCTCCAAAATTAATTCTCCAGCCAGTATCTCTCATCCAGCCTCGGGAGTGGAAAAAGCCACGGAGACAGACACGAATCACAGGTGATGCCTCTAAACCTCTTTTTATCCTCCCTTCAATCTGATTCAAGGGGGGGAGCAAAAAACCCCAGCATATTCTTGTAATGGCAAATAATAACTGTAAAGCCTCTGGCATTTCTCAGAGAAAGACCTGAATATATTTTGTCAGGACGGTTGGTTGAACACTGCTGCAGCTCCATAGCCCTTCATTTCTGTACACAAAGCCTCGAAACCATTAATTTCTTAGGAGAGAGAAGAGAGGTGGGAAATGGGGGGGTCTGGCTTATGATGTGAGCAGCAGCCAGGCTGCCCAGGACTTTGGCACATCTCCTCCCTGTGATGGGGAGGATTTGGTTTCCATGGCAGCAACGGCGTGATTTCCCCCACTCTTCCTCTCTGGGACTTATATTCCACAAATGCATGGGAGTTATATTTCCCCCCAAGGCTTTCATTTTTCTGCTGCATGGTTTTGTTGTGCTCCAGCAGGTCTGCCTTTTTCCGCCTTTTTCTGACACTGGTTTGGGGAGCGAGGGGGGGCCATGGGGATGCCGTGCAAGCATCACTCTTGCCTCCCTCTCCCTCTTAACACGGCTCCACAAAAGATGCAGTGTTCCCTGTCCCCAACTGACTCATCTTCGCTGAGGTCCCCCTTTTCCTTGCCTGTCTCCAGTGATCAGCTCACGCATGCCTGGCTTTCCATAACAGAACAGAGATGTGTGCAAGTGCCAGGCGCCCGCACAAAGCTGGAGCGCTGCCTGCAGAGGAAATGTCAATACAGGAACACCAGGCTATTTACAAAACCCCTTTTTATCCTGTGACAGAGATGCTTGTATCTGTAAATATACCTGCATATACTCCCCTTTTGATTTTACCCACGTGAAGCATATGAAGACTGTTGTTTCTCTTGATGAAGGGGACTTCTTTTTGTCAGTACAAAAGAGAGGAAAACATGCTCAGAAATAGGATGGCCTAACTGCAAACCACACCAAGTATTCTGGGGACTCGTAGGAGGATCTGAAAAGCAAAGCCAATTCATTTTTTGTAGCTGATCTGCCTTCAAAACAAGTGCTCCTTTAGTTGTACACATTTGACATTTATCTGCTTCAGGACCAAGGAACTGAGCTGTGTTCTTATTAGTATCATAAAATGTTTTCTTCTTCAGTATGCAGTCAATGCAGAGAAGAGGCCAAATTCTCTCTGATTTTAGCAGGCTTCCCAAGATATGGGTACACAATGTGTTGTGCATGTGTGCCAATATTTCCTGTGCTCTGGAACATCCCAACCCACATATCCAGGGCAAATGCACACCAGGGAGCCCTACTGGCAGCTGGGATGGGAGAGCTGGGGATCAGCACTGGGCAGAGCAATCCCCAGCTTTTAGATCACAGCTGGCACTGGTCCTACCAACACAGAGGCTGCCAGGCTGAGCCCACTTTTGGTGCGGGCTCACCATATAGGGCAAAAAGGTTACAGAGCCCTGCACAGCTTGATGCCTTGACCTCTCATGGAGCTCTCAGTCCATGCAGCAGTGGGAAGTGCACAGCTTGGCAGCCACCCACATTCAAATACTAGTCAAGACTATTCCTGCTGCTCTTACCAGATTGTTCCCACACTTACTGTTGCCGTCTCTTCATCTAGGAGAAAGAGAGTTCACTTATTGACATAAAGATATTTATTCGCTACCCTGTTGTTATTTATAGTCAGTAATGTTTCTAAACACCTTGAAATAAATGGTTTTGTCATTGCTTTATTGCTTTTAGTGATATCATTGGACTTATGTGGTGAAAGACACCCAAAGACTGCACTCAGGAATCAAGAGCTCCTTGTGGAAAGCAATGCTGAGATAAATTTGACCACAAAAATCTCATTAATTTCCATATGTCACTGAAATCTCCAGTCATCTTGGAAGGGCATTTTGCTGGAGAGCAACATCTGTTCTGGCTCAGAGAGATGGTAGTAAACATCACATCTTAATTAAAACTCTGTATACAGTTTTGGGAGACATACTGGTACCTCTGAGAAAAAAAAGGACTCTTAATGGCTTTGCTCCCATGTGCTGATAAAAAACGCCTGTTACTGTCCTTGTTTTGGCAAATGCCAAGTCCCCATTTGTCAGAGTCAGAAAAGAGTTTGGAGGAAAGGCAGCAAAAGGATTCTGACTCCTCTTGGCAGAGCGTCCCTTGGCTGATAAAATAGCTTTACTTTTCGCAACCACATTGGTAAGAAAACCCCTCTGTATTAGCTCCCAGAGCTTACAGATGTAGGGTACAGGTTTCGCATGGGATTTGTTAGGTACACTCTACCTTTTCTTCCACTGCACTTAAATATATCTCCAAATGTGTTTTTTTCTAGCAGCACAATGCAGGCAGATCCTGATACACTAGCTATTGCTTTATCAGTCAGGTTCACAAATTGATTGCAATGCAAATATTTCTTATTCTTAGGTTCCCTTTCTTGCAGACCTGCAACAGTACTAGCATAGTTATATTCTCATTCAATATGAATAAAAGAGTTTCAAAAACCTGTTTTCAGCATTCAACCCTGACTTGGGCCCTGCAAGTTTCCGATAAAAGTGAAATTTCATGAGAACCCTGTTCTAAAACTTCTTTTATTTGAAAAAGACTGGAATAAAACTGGGAATTCCCGAAAGGATGTACCAGCACACACAAATTATTAAAATATTTATTTTAGTTGAATTCATTCAATAAAAGGACCATTGCAGAGCCCTTCAGGATCAATCATGATATAGAAATAAAAATATTCAGCATATATAAGTGAGAATATTGGTTTCACCAAGCATCTGCCGAAGGCTTCCGTGGTTCCCACATTCTATCAAGTTCCTCTGAGGTCAAGCCGCCTGTGAGTTCTGGATCCTCATTGCCCAAACATCTCCACAGAAAATAAAATATGTGCTGGTCTTATCTAACTGCTGTGTAGGTGCACAAACCTGAGCTAGGTAAACCTTTTGTAGTCAGTGTTGCAATCTGTCAGATCTAGATAGCATAGTATGAAAATGAACCACACACAGATTTTCTCTCCTGACTATAAAGGAGGTCTTGGTTGACTAAATCAAGTGTAAATATCAATATTTCATCTGTCTGAAGTCAAAGAGCCACAGAATGATTTAATGTAGTCTGGAGCTCCAAAGCCCTACTCAGAGCAGGGCTAGCTTCAAAGTTAGATCTGAAAAGCTGAAGTCCTTGTCTAGCTGAGATTTTAAATTTCCATGGCTGCATATATTATTGCCTTGCTGAGTAATGCCCTCACTGGGAAGGAAAAAAAAAGACAGTTTCTATGCAATCAGAATTTCCCTTTACATAACTGCTAACTGCTCCTTTTTCCATCACTATGCAGCATGAGATCCTTTCACTCAGGGTTAATGTGACTCTGACTTTCTCTAAAATCCTTCATTAAAGCAGGCTATAAAGGTGTGAGCAATTCCCATCCTTGGTTCACAGGGCAACAGTCAGCTGTGCATTCTTTCAAAACGCATGAAACCCCAAAATATTTCAGATTATGGAGTGCGTGCTCAAATTCTGGGATTTCCCAGAAAAGCCTTTTTGTCCACTAGAATTTATATCCAGCACTAGTGCTGAAGTGGGAAGATTTATGCTAGGCCACTAATTTATTTTCTATTTTGGGTTCATCCTTCCTTTGATAGCTGAGCTGGATTTACACCTCTTGGCATAATCTGATGTTGGTACAAACATGCATTTTGCTTTTGGAGGCACAGCACAAAGGCTGCTCCACAATCCAGGCTATAACTCTTTCCCTGTAGGTCTTTCAATCTATATAAAGCACAGCATATCTGAGTACAAAGCAGATAGAAAGAGCACATAGGTCACAACTGCATGACTGTGATTGTCCAGTGAATCCTGTGAGTGTACTTTGTAAGTTGCAGCCTGCTTTAATTAGCTACATTTCTTTTTTTTTTTCTTTTAGCAGTAACCTGCTTGTTGTTTCAAAGAAAATTAATAAACAAATCAAACCAATCCAAAATTCATTCTATTTCTTTTTCTCTTAAGTAACTTGATATGATAGTACAATAAGTCAGCTTTACAACTTAAATATAAAAAAACCCTGATATTCATACATTTTGTTTCGTTATGAATGGTGTTGACATGAGTGCTGACCACAATTATGAGCTTATTCTGTGCTTTTGCTGAAAGCAAATGAATGATGCCATAGCCTCACTGTCAGGAATGTCTAGAATTGCAAAAATGAAGTAGATAGACGTAACAAAAAATCAGAATCTTAGTGATTTGTGTCTTTGCGAAAGTCTAAGCAGATAATTTCATAGATTTTTGTTTTACAAAGAAAATAGGAGCTGCATAAATATGTAAATGAGCCATCCAAGAATGAGCAAGCGGGAGAAATATTATTGCTATTTGGCTGGCTGGCATGATATATATATTAACAAAAACATGCTCAGAGTCATACATGGCTCTTATGTGCATTTTTAAACACAGATGCATAGCTGAAAGTGTGTGCCTATGCATGCAAAGAAGTGATAAAAATATGGATGGAAGCATATGCATTCAAATGAGTTGGCACATCTATTCAAACAGCAGAGAAATCTGTATGTGTCATGATATCCTCTCAATTCCAAGAATCTTTCTTCCTGGTCTTGTCTGCATGTTCTCAATCTCTTCTGAGATACTGGAGACCTCCAGCTTCATTGCTATATTTCACATTTTCTGCCAATAATTCTGTGATCACGGTCAAAATATTTTCCGTGTTAGACTTTCGCATATTGATCCTACCACCATATTCCTTTGTAAAACTACTCGTACTTGTTTTCATTTAGGAGCAATTTCTTTGTTAATCAGTATGGAGTAGAGTTTGGCCTCTTTAAGATGTCCCCTTACAGACTGATGAAGCCAGAAGTTTTCCATGTCCAGCTCACAGAGAATCCTTCCAAATCCAGGTCTAGTTCCCAGTGTGGTAGGCTTGAACAGTACTGTCATGATCACCACTGGAAAATAGTATCATCTCAAATTATATCCAATGTGATGAAAAAAATTAGAAGTTAATACTAGATAATGGAGAAAGAAGACTGCAAGGCACATCATTAAACAAATAACAAGAGAGAGGCCATGGCAGATTGGCTTTTGGATAACAGTACTCCATCCTCTTGTTTTTTAAGGGAGATGTTCTGCTCCCTATAAATAAAGAAAATTTTCCATTCCAAATTATTTGGGATTGTTCGCTTCAGTATTTAAACACACTCTCTTTGGTAGTGATTTTACAGTTCATATTCTTATTTTCACAAGTTTTATTCATTTTTTGCTGGCACTTATTCTCCCATCATGAAGACTTTGAACTTGTGTCCATAAAACACACTTTCAGTTCCCAAGCAGCTATACCTGGGGGAAGGTAATTCACACTCCTCCAGTCAAAGGACTAATCAGATTAATCACAACTGATCAGTAATTTAAAACACAAACCAAAACATCCACAAAACATTTGCACATCATCAATCCTCAAAGCTGAACATTTTAAATACCCCCCAATTCATAACACACCTATGAAACCTGCAATCTGCAAACAAAAGTAAAAAATGCTACAGCAATTTCAAATTGTTACCTCTGGTCACTACAAAATAAATAAGAATTAAAAAGCTGCTTCCCACAATGGACAAGGCAGGAAGCAGGAAACAGTTGAAATTTTCCTGAGTTGGTCTGTAGAAACTGCATATTCAGAATTCGAGAATTCTGATATCCCTATCTGTTAGAAAAGCATTCACTTTCACACAATGGGCCTTCTAACAGCATCCATAGTCAGTCTAAAACTGTGGAAAAGCATTACAGCATCCAAAGGTAGATAGTTATGACTTTTGAGAGGCATGAGGGTCACAAGCTTTTACAGCACAGAGCCAAAACCAACTTTGTCTCCCAAAACTCATGAAAAGGTGCTATTTTTTCATCATAGATGCTGTGTATTCGGGGTGTGCTGTGACAAATGCAAACTCTGCTGCAGACGTCCCCTAAACACATAGTAGGAATAACCACGGGACTTCCATTCTTTGGGCGTCTCCTAGAAATCTCCCCTTCTTCCTGAGATTTGAGGCCCTCTGGTATATGTCTCATGGCTCTGAAATTTTGGGATAGTGCTTTCAGGGCCTGGAAGTGTGGCACAATCCTACATGCCTCTTGATCTGTAGATCTTAAATATCTAGACCCTTCAGATCTTTGTGCATTGTCTGCAGAGCTGCTATTTTGTGAGCTGTGCTATTGGCATTGCTGTCCCTCGTAGTGTCATTGCCCAGGAAGAATAAAACCACCATAAATTCATAGATCACAAGTTTCTACTTAATATCATCTTATGAGAAGTGTGGAATACATATTAAACTGAACCTCAAAATCTTGAATCTACTACTACCAATATGGCTGAGCTAGGCAGGATCAAGAATATCAGAAATGTCTATTACTTCAAAACCAGTAGTGCTCAAGATGCTTGGTAACTTTGGACTGCACAAACTGGAGCAAAATATACAGTGGATAGGGAACAGAAAAATCTACCTTGCCATTCCACATGTTTCTATCAGAATCCAAGATAACTGGGTTATTTCTCTTCATGATCTACCTTTTCTCAGCACTGAATCCTTGCCCAGAGACTTAGGTGGCTGCCATGTAAATAAGGAATAGTTTCATTATATTTATCCCCTTTGTCCTCTCTGCCCTTCCAGGACTGATCAGGAGGTTGATCTGCCTTGTCCATTGTGAAATAACTTCCATCACAATAATTAGTACAGCTGAGATTAGAAATGTTAGTAAGTATTCACACAGGAGAGTACTTGCCCCCTATGCTCAAGACGTTCAGATGTGGCCTTATAGCAGCAGGGTGCCTGGACTTCTAAGCAGTAAGTTTGGGATTTGTTCCATAGCAAACAAGAAAAGATTCTTTAAAATTTAGGCTCTCATCTCTTGAGCCAAACATACATTCTGCCATTTATTCGTACAGCTCCCTTCAGAGAAATATTATGATGGAAAATCTTCCAAGTCTGCTGAATTGGGCTGTTAGCCAAGCTGAATGAGATTTCAAAAAGCAGTTTCTCTTCCATATTTTCAGTCCAGAAACACAGCTGCAGTGGACAAGGGCAGATTTGCCCTTCATTGCAATTATTCTGGCCACAGCAAGGTTCCAAAGTCCTGCATGCAGGTAATACATACAGTTGTCATTACCTGCCTCCCACAATTAACCGTGGTCCTCTGCCTGCCTGCATGGATTGGAAGCTTGTGAGTGCATGGTATGCCTGTAGCAGGGTTTGAATTAGGGATGAATAAAGAGGAGAACTGAGATATGTCCATAAGAATTCAATACTACAACCTGTCCAGGTTCTGGGGAAGAATCCTGACCACACAAAGAAGCTTCAATAGTTTTAGCAACTGTGGTAAATAGCTACACATAGGGAGATGCTTGGCAGAATCCCTCTCTGCTGGGACAATAAGGTAGGGGGCCACATTTCCACACTGATAAATTCTTCTTGCACTAAATCTTTAATAGGCAGGTGTAGAAATGTCTTCATCATCATGATGCTGTCTTTTTCTGCCTCTTGTATCCAAGAGTGTCTCACCATGAGTATCTGTTTCAGGCCAGCTGCATCCCAAATGAGATTTTTGTTCCCTGCTTCTGTTTGTGTATAACAGCCTCCAAGACTGCTGCAGAGCCAAGGAATGACTGGCTGCTTTTTCAGTCTCAGATATTGGCTCCATAGGAAGTGGTTCATCATTAGCCTGAGCACTCTTTAACTCACTTGCTAAAAGGAATGCTGCTGTATATCTCTTTTCTCCTATAATTTATTATAGTGGGCAAACAACCTCATTCTTTCCTTCTAGCCTCTGCCCAGTTTGCTAGGGATAAATGAGTATGTACAAAGGCATCCAGTCCTGATGTGAATATAATTCAAGGAATGAATTTTCAGCATCGCACATACGAGTATTTTTGATCCCTGCAAAAACTGTGAAATTATTTCCATATTATTTTAGTTTCCTAGTATCAGCTTTCCAACCTCAGATACTTAAAAAGTTTTTGCTTAAGTTATAAATTCTCTCCTACCATAAATTCTGTGCTAGCCTCAAAAATAACAACTGTTTTTCACTTTCTGGGTTGAGCCTCCTTCATGAAGATTGTTTCTGGAACAACGTGATGAATTATGAGTTATAGCCGGGAAGCCTAAAATCAATCCTAATTGAAGTGCAATAGGTTATGACTCTTGGAAAACAGGGAAAAGAGGGAAACCAAGGTCATTCAATTAAGGCTGTTTCAAGGGGTTTTTTTTTTGTATCAAAAACCACCACTTTGAAAGCCTAACAGAAAGAAACCAAGCCTCTGTACACAGTTCAAATGTCACTTTCCTTCTAAAAGAGCATGTAAGTGAAAGCTGATTAATACCTAATTGACATTAATAAGGCAGAAATTGGAGAACTAAGAGCTGAAGGGTAATCTTAGGAAAGACTAATGGAGTTAAATGTTGTATGTAAAACTTAGCTAAACATTTATTGAAGGGAATATAACAATCTGCAATCTATGAAGGAAATATTTATTGAAGAAATAAGAGGACTAGTTTATGCAGATAAATATACATAAATAGTAAGATGAACTCTGTGGCAGACAGGCTCTTTTCAGCATAAATTGACATTTTTATATTTGTTTTAATTTACAATGGTACTTCTTCAGTTTTAAAGTTTATTTCAGATTACTCCTAATATTCAAAATAGGAAATAAGAGCTGCTTCAAAAGTTGTATTGAAATCTGTCATCCTGAAGTTGTTGAAACTAGCTTTGTCTAAATCTTTACCCTTTCTCCTAAAAGAACATTTTAGAGAGGTCCAACTTCCCCATTTTGTGGTGCCTGTATTTTCTATCAGACTTTTATGTTAAATAGTAATGTAAACCAATGAAGAGGGGTCAGCTGAAGTTTGCACTTCCTAGCCAATATACACACAGCCAGTCCCCTCTTAAGAAGCCATTATTAAAGGAAGTTAGAGAAGCATAATTGTACATAGGACGAGACTCTAAAACCCAAACTATGTCACTCTGATGAACACATCTACTAGAAAAGGAGAGTGCATAATTATCTTTAACTTTCCCAACCTCATTAAAAGCAAAAAATTGCCACTAACCTAGCCCCTAAAACATTAAGTGAATGCAGGGTTGCTCAGGAGATTTTTCTCAAAATATCTCACCATATTTTTGCCACCATGGCATTTATGTTAGCAACATATAGTTTGAACAAAAGCTAGAACATAAACATCAGTATCAACTCTGCATCTGTGTTTCTGCCATGGCTAGCATGGAGTCATGTGAGCCAGGATATGTCCTGTGCTGAGAAAACTCATGGATCCAAGCTGCAGGGTAATTGAGGGAACTGAGGAAGATCTAAGTATCAAATACAGCAATAAACATCCACAAGCCTAAAGGAGCCTCTCTAAGGAGTTTCTTGATTGACTCACCCTTCATGTCCTGCAGCTTTCTATGGGGATGATATGAAGAAGAAAGCAGAGAGTCAAAATAAAATCATCCACATGACCCAGTTTTCTTTAATGGTAGTTTTATGAAGCACTTACTACAAGCACCTATTAAAACTGACTGAAAGTGTTTGAGTCACCTGTCACAGTTTTGTTTTCACAGCTGAGAATTTTGCGATTCATTCTTGTGCAGGAAAATTAAGCTCACATATTTCTAAGAAAGATAACCAAAGGAAACCAGAAATGTTTTCCTTTAGCTGCAACATATGCTTCAATACTGCTTTAGGATAGAGCTTAGTGCCTGAAAGAGAAATGCGAAGGTACTTATTTCAGAGAGCTGTCATTGGAAAAATCACTTTCAACTGAAACATCTGACTGGAACTATGATTCACTATTTAAAAATATTGCAAAAATTATACTATTTTAAAAAAAATTATACTAAAATTATATTATATCTTGAAATATAAACACTGTTTTCAGGCTCCCTTATTAAATGCGTGTTCAGTTTTATGGTAGGCTCACCCCTCATTTTTATGTTGCAACCTATTTATTTCAGATGTTTAGGCCTTTGCTACATGTAGAAGGGGAAAGATCAACAAAACAAACACAGTAGTTAGTAGTTCTGAATTACATTTGCACAAGAAGAGAGAAAACGAACCCTTAGATAAAGTTAATTGTGAAAAGAACTCTTAGTTTAGTCACATATTGATTTTTGTCTCAGATCTCTTTTCAGCTGCAGGAATCAAATAGAAATCCATGCCACTTCCCTGCTCCCACGACTGTCAGAATTCAGGTTGCCCTGGAGACATGATGCTGCATTTGTAGAAGGATAAGAGAGAGAACTCAGTCCTGCTGTCCTTTGGAGACCATGCTCCCAAAATTCTTCTGTGGGTCTCCTCTCAGCCCTGAGAGCTTGCAGACAGACAGCCAAGTATTTGTAATGCGAGATGCTATTGCAAATTAAATGCTTACTAATGAAAGATCAGAGGGATCACTTAAAAAAGCTAGCTTCCAATTTCTCTGCATGCCTTTGGGAAATAATCATGCTTTTTAGCAGCACAGCCACAGGCACTGTATATTTAAAGCAAGCACAACAGCAAAATCTCTCTGTCTTATAAAAAGGTGTTACACTGGATAATGATTAGTAGCATCCTGGATATAAGAATATACTCAACCAGGACAGTTTTTAAATTCACATACATATCTATCCAAGTCATTCATCCGTAAGCACTGGATAGTATCTGCTGGAAATGGAAAGTAGAACAAGCCAGCCTCACAGGCAGAGCTTGCTGTCAGTCTTTGGAGGTATGTAAATCCCTCAGCAGGTCAATACACTATTTCCTCTTTCACATATAGGATTTACTACTCCTGTCAGCACACTGTCCTGTTAATATTGTTGCACAAGAGGCTGGAGTTCAGGAAGGACTTTGGCACTCAGAGAACAAAAGCTTCACACACATGACATCAAGGCGAGTGCACACGCGCAGCCCCTCTGGGCCTGGGGACAAATGAATGCAGCTCATCTCCCTCTTTGCATCACCCAGCAGCAAATTGAACATGGAGTGGAAATGAGGACAGCAGTGAGGGAATCTAGGAATATTGACTTCTTTGCTATGTAAGCTGGAAAGTGGTAGCTCTTTTGGAAACCTGTAAAACGGGAATGGTTTGGAGGATAGTGATAAAGACCCTGTGCTGAGAACAGGAAGTTTCACACGGCTGCTAAAGGAAAAAAAAAGGCACAAGCAGACAAAAGAAAGCAGCACTGGTGCTGCTCTGAGCAGAATGGCATCTGTGTCTTCCAACCCCCTTCCAACCAGATTTACAGTCCTTGCAGGGCGATTGTGAGTGGTGCTGGACAGAAATACAGCGATGCACAAGAGATAAGCATGAGGAAAACAATACAACCACTTTGCAAGTGCCTGATACTGCTGGGGAAAGGAGATGCTTTCCTGTAATTGAATGCTTGTAATTTGGGAAGGATTACACACTTTCTGTGAGTCAAGATGTGCCCAAATGCTTTGCTGAACGTCCAGGCCCATGGCTTCTGAATTTATAGCCAATCGCAAAGGCAATGGTCAAATACAAAACTGCTTTGTTCCCATCCTGTCTCCTCAGGTTGTCAGCAGAAAGAGATCAGCAGCCACTGATAGAACTGACTCTACAAATGCACTTAAAACATTTTTCATCTAATTTCCTTAATAGTTTTCACCTTTGCCATACTTGTGGCAATAAAAGGCATGGCTTGGATAAACATTTCACTAATTATCTCAGGCTTTGATCTATGCTTCTGAAGTAGCACACTGCTTCCCCAGGCAGAAAGCTTTGCTAGAGCTGCCCTCTTCTACTGGAATAGTGAATAAAGCCTTTCTCAGAAATGTTTTAGTACACTTCATTCAAGTATATAATGTGAATAAAGAGGCTCATATTGAGAATTTACAATACTAGCAAATGTTAATTGCACAGGAACAACTAGCAAAAACAATATTCAATGTGTTCATGTCGTGTGCTCTCCTGAGGGCACACCATTACCATAATTAATAATGTTATTTAATAACAATTGTAGAGCAAATGCAGCTTATAAATTCAATGGATATTAGGTTAATAAATGGGATCTAATAATTAGTTAGGTACGGCTGAACAATTTATGAAGTATTTTAAGAGCTTCTCTAGAGATGGTGAATCAGGGGCGATGTGCTTGCCTCCTTCAGTGAGCAACAAGAATGAAAAGTAAATAAACAGTGAAACAGCCTAGTCTCCTTCTGATCATGCCCTTCCTCCAAAGTTTTCTTTTTAATACCAGGATTACAATGCCTTTGTAGCAAGGGCTTTTGAAAGAAGCTATGATTCAGAGCCTAGCCTGATTTGAGACTGAACCTTACAATATTTTTGCATCAGTTGTGGAGTTTTTCACCTCAGTCATCCATGTGTAAAACACTGTTTCCTGAAAGGTTTACAGTCATGTAATTTAAATTCATGCAAAAGAAAATAAAGAACAATTGTAGTAATGATTTATCTGCTCATTCTGATATTCTCTCCAGCTTGCACAGCCCTACCATGACCTGAAAATGGTATTTTTCTAAACATAAAATCTCTACTGTAATCCTTGAGCAGGTAAGAAAAAAGCAGGGCTTACTATCAGTATCATGTTAATGATAATATAATTGACTTAATATACTGTTGAGCATTTATAAGTGACCTAATATATTGTTGAGCATTTGAACTGTAGTAAGTAGCACAGTAGTGCTGCAAGGTCTTTCTACTTACTGCAAGGATAAATGAATTAGTTTAAAACCATCTTTGAGGTTAGACGGGATAACAGCAGGCACATGGGCCCCTATGATGTTTCAGCTGTCAAGTACCTTGCAGAACCAAGTAACTCAGCTGTTTTTGATGGCAAACCCTTGACACACAAGGGAAGAGGGTTAGGTGAAGGGCACCACTGACAGACAAGCTTTGGCTGAGTTTCAGGTGCAGGGACTGAAAGCTATGTAGTGCTACTGCCCCTATAGCTTCAAGAAGAACACCTTACTCACCTCACTGCTATGTCAATCAGTATCCATAAAGTGGTACAGACATCAGGGCAAAGGGACACAACTAAAAGGTGAAGGTATGCTGTTGGGTCGGTGTTTATAACTAGTGCAGCAAGATGAGCCTTTCAGTGTCCATATAATTATACTATCCTATATTTAGAACAAGTCAATAATACACATAATACATACCATACACACCATTAGCTGGTGTGCAGCAATGAGCTCGGCAACTCTAAACTGAGCAGTGTGAGTGTTGCCTCTGTTGGATCCTGAGCCTCCGGTTTGAAGCCAGCTGAATAGTGAAAGCAATGGAGGGGTTTTAAAGACATAACTGAAAATTGTCAGTGACTGCAGACTGTAATTTATTTTGTAGGTCAGAGAACATATTCAGAGCCAGGCTCTTCTCTGAGAAATACCATTTACAGGTAAAAGGAAGTTTTTAAAAAATGTCTGTTCTTCCAGAAAACAAGGAAAGGTCTAATTCGGTCAACTCCAAATCAAAAGGAAAACGGATTATTCCTCAAACACAGATATTAGAATAACTTGGCAGATGACTGTAGAGGCAAAAGTAGCAGTGTGTTCTGTGCTGTGCTGTGCTTTGCAAACTGCATGGTTTAGACCCCTATGCATGCATGCATGCATGCATGCATGCATCCATCCATCCATCCATCCATCCATCCATCCATCCATCCATCCATCCATCCATCCATCCATCCATGCCTCCAGGATGCAGGAGCAGCGCGAGCGAGCACTGACCTCTAGTGGGCAGAGCAGTGAGAGCGGGGAAGTCGCAGAATCCAAAACACAGAACACTTCATGCGCTCCGCTGGCCCGAGGCTTGTGCTTGGCAGCGCTGCAAGCTGCAATCAGCACAGCTTTACTGTTAGCAATCCCTCACTGTCTGCGTGTCAGAAGACATCATGTCTATTGTAAAATCTAGAGGCATTTTTTTAATGGCCAAAAGAAAACCGTGCACGCTTACTGCTTAGTAAGACACGTAAGTTCAACTACTGGACAGTAAAATTAACTCAGGATAAATTCACAGAACTTTTTAGATATTTATTGAATAACTTGGCATTGTTGAGACTCTGTCAATGACATTATCAAAACACCACTGTTTAAAGAAAAAGAGTCCTAAGGAGACATGAACCTACACATCATAAATTAAGAATTTTAGTCCTATTTTTCCTATAACTAAAAATTACAGAATGGTGAGAGTTCGGGTATTTTCAGTCTGCCCCAAAGGAGCCTGCTTGCTTCTCACTTTCAAGTTATTTCCATAGGAAAAGTCCTGTAAATATTTTGGACTTCTTTAAACTAATCCAAAGAAGAAAATTAATCCCATGCACAAACTTTTGTAAGGCTTCAGCTAAAACTATCAAAGTTGGGCATCTCAAACATGTAAAAATACTGGCACTACTGGCTTCCCTGCCTGCATTATCAATGTCATACTTAGTGTCATTCAGCAGTCTAAACCAGAAGCTAATGAAGACTGACATTTTTTGGGCTTCCACCACTTTAAGATAATGAGGTTTCTGGAAAATATTTGGTCAAGGAGGATCCATAAACTTGGAGCTTTTATCTGGGTCTTGTAGAAGGATTTTTCCACTGGTGTGGTTGTCCTTGTTTCCTTTGCACCCTGTCCCACACAAGAAGTGTTGTCCTCACACTACAGGTACTTATTCTTGCCTCAGAAGGGCAAGGAAAGGAACAAGCAGGAGAATCTCAAGACCCATGGATTCCCTGCTTCCAGCCTGTGAAAGAAAGGAGGAAAATCTTCTGTGAGGAGAACAGGATTCCAGACAATGCAGCACACTTATTATCTAAATGCTGTTCTAGATTAAGAGATACTGTCTCAGTCTTTGATTGATATGAAGCCAATCTGTGTCCCAAAGTTAGTGCCATCACGAAAGTGAGAGTAAAATTTATCAGGGTGGCATGCAGTACAGAAAGTGATGTTTTGGTGCTGGTCTGTGATAGAATCATCTTGGATGTTCTCAGGAAGAATCCCACCTCTCTCAAGAAGAATCCTGAAAAAAAAAGAGAAACAGAAAATATTTTTTGTACAGCCTCACATTCCATAAGGAACTATCATTAAGGTAGAACCTCAGGTACCAACTGAACAAACTGTGCCATTATTGTGATTGGAGCTTTCATTTGCTTTTTTAATTTATTTTTTCAGTATTAGACCAAAATAATTAATTCCTGTAATAATAATTAAATAATTAAATAATTAAAACCTGTAAAATCACAATAGATTTGTACTTTTGTCTATAATCCATAAACTGACAATATATAACAGTGTAACAATAAAAGAATGGCTGAAATCCAGCAAAAGTGAGCAAATACCATTCATTTAGAAGTATCCTTTTTTGACCTGCAAAGAACTAGAGAGTACTTTGTTGAGAACCCTCACCAGATTAGTGCTGAATATTGGTAATGAATGTGGAATTAATCTTTTGTTCCCTCAGGAGGCTTACCTCGTTGCTCTTCTGATATCAATATAAGGACTTGCAGAGTCAAATAGTCTCACACACTTTGGATCAATTCTGTGAAATTCTTTTGCTGATTCATGGGGAAGTTTATAGCAGCAAGGTCCCACAGATGGGCCCAGCACCACAAGGATATCTTTTACATTGCAGCCATATTCGGATACCATAGCATTCACTGTGGCCATAGACACTCCTAACAATGTGCCCTTCCATCCTGTGAGAAATGAGAGGTTGAAAAAAAATTGACATAAATTTTCTTTTTAATTTTCTAGCAGCTAAAAATATATGCAATTATTAAAGGCATAAACTAGGAGATGCATTTACACCTAAAGTTAAATAATTATATCTAATAATAAATTAGCTTAGAAACCCACCCTACTCCCTCCCCAAACCTACACATTAACACTCATCAGTTTTCTAGTATAATTTTGTGGAGATGGAAACTAGAGAGAAGTGTTTAGAATTCCAGAGTTCTTTTTCCCAAGTGTCCTGGTTTGGGCAATTAGAGCATAACTCACAGCTCCTCTGTGCTTGAAACATTTATGTGGGACTACAACAGAAATACTTCAGAAATATATTTTTATTATATGGTCAAATATTATTCTGCTTCAATTTTTTTTAGGAAAAAAACAAACCCCAGGCTCAAGATAGAGATATTTTTTGGAATAGACAGAAGCCAAGTTTGTGCTTGGGCATTGTTTGGAATAGATGTAAGAAAGCTTTGGGTCCTTGTATCTCAGTTTCAGTCCCAGGAAATCTCTGCATTGCACAGGGAGTGAAATTCCTACCAGAATGAGCAGCACCGCAGGCTCTTCTGATAGGATCAGCAAACAGCACGGGTATGCAGTCAGCACCTGGAGCTGCCAGCGTGACACCCTTCTGATTCGTAACTATTCCATCATAGTTGTCAGGCTCTGTCTTTCCCATAATACATACAGCATTAGCATGATCAACCTGCCAAAACAAAATCAGAATGTGGACAGTGATATGGCTACAAAACAACCCCGTTCTGACTAGTACAAGGTTTTTTCTTTGACGTGAAACACTCTTCTGCACTGATTACACGTGGAAATCAGACGAACCCTGCTCAAATGCTGTGATGTATCAGTAGAAAGCTACTATAGAAGCAATGGTGCATTTTTCTTTTAGGAGAAAGTGCTCTGATCATTTTTCTGATTATTCTACTTGTTAAGTAGAACTACTTGGTAAGTTAAATCTTAGAACAGACTTGGAAGAACCAGTGCTGCTTCTCCATACTTTTACAAATGGCTGATAGTTTGGATGGCTATTCCCTCAGACAAGCTGCCAGCATAAATGTTTTAATTGTCCTGCTTATCACGGGTTCTTGCTGACAAAGATAAGAATAATGCCGATAATTTAGCCAGTGATACATGAAGGAATATCTGAGCCATTTACTCGAATCCATCGTTTTATAAGATACCTTGACTCTGTAAAAAGCCTCTGGGTTAAATCCTGCAGCATTAGCTAGCCGGCGCAGATTTTCTTTAACAACAACTTGTGGGTCCCTCCGCTTGGAGCTGCTGAAGAGATTGCACGAGCTTAGAGTTGGTATGTAGGAGATCCCACCTGTCCTTGTGGTGAACCCATGTAAGAAAATATCACCTGGCAAGGCAAGAAAACACAACAAACAATTGCTTTCAAAATAAGATCAAACCAGCTATTATGTGAGTTTATACTGAAGAGACCTGGAATCAGCCAATCAAGTAATGCTTTACCTTGCATTTAGCTGTGGCATTTAAATTTAAGGATTCCTAATTTCCTTCTTGCTCATAATCATGCCACAGCAGGGACACTGAGACATCAGGCATGTCTGGAACTGCAGACCAGAAGAAACTCTTACCCTGCCTTTCCAAAGGATGATGGTAACTCTTGAAGTGTGTAATTCCCACACAGACAGGAAGAGATTTTATAGTCTGCCCTCACTAAACCCAGGACTGTGTTTCCTCGGATCACGCTCAGGCCCAGAATAGGCTTGCCAGCCTTTTACTGTATTTCTATTGACATTTCTTCCTCTTATATACATTATACACTATTACAACATCATATAGAGTTACTTGATGCCTGAAGGCATTTCCAAATCTCATCCATTTTGCAACACCCTTGGTAAGTCTCAGTAAAAACTTTTAGCTGAAACTCTCTTTACCTGGGATCAGGGAAGATCTGAGGATGGTGAGCTCCCCTTTCAGGCTTGGCAGGCTTTCCAAGTATTTCTGAATCTCACTTCGGATGAGTGCCACATCCTGTGAAGGAATCATTTGCCCTTCATGCTGGTGTTCAGATATCTGCAGGTTTTCACAGTCAGACACCACCTGTAAATCCTCGAATTCAAACTGGTAGACTTCTGTAAAGAGATGGTTTATATATACTTTCATTAAGTCTTTTCTTAAGGTAGGGAGAATAACTTTAATGATGCTCAGGTCTTTTTCATCCAGTCTCTGTTTGATGGTGTACAAAGCAGCAGCTGTAGTCTCAGCACATACCACCTCCAGTTTTCTCTTCAGACTCTGAAAACTTCTCAGAGCTGGAAACAAGAACTCTTGTTCACCTTTCCTTTCACTCCCCTGCCTCTGGCAACACATGACAAAAACACATGGAGCATGGATGGAAGACCATTTCTCAATAGCTTCCAGAGTGCTGTGCAGTAGTCCTTGAATGTTGTTCTGCAAGTTGGTTGGGAGGCTGAACAGATCTATCAGTACTGCTTCCACCATCTTCCAGGATATTTAAAGGTTTCTCCAACTGTCAAGTAGTAACAAAACACAAAAAGCAAACAAAAAGTCAAGAACAGCGCTGTTAGTCTGAGCACAGAATCATGTTAAGGCATTTAATTCAGTGATACTGGGTAGAGAAGGTACAGAGCAGTTAATTACTGACTTAGGCCTTCCCAGCTGCATCAAAAGAAATTCCAACAAAAGAAAACTAGCGGAAATGAGAATAATTATGTATTTATTTAAGCATTTAGGTATTTCCCTACCACCCCACCTACCTCAGGTCTTTCCCAGGTCAGGGATGATGAAAGGTTGGTACATAAGATTAGATTTATTGACTCAATTAACCCTCATTTGCCTAATGGATCTTCTTGACATGACTGATGGGCCGTCCTCCAGCTTCCACGATGCAAACAAATACAGAGGTCCCTTAGCTTCCTGGGACTGAAGGAGTTTCTGTAACAATTTCTTTGGAGGTGTTTAACATACTTATGGCTGAGGTGGAGCTCATGTCTGCTACCCCTCCTGGCAGTAGGGTGCTGAGCTATGAGGGCAATGACATTTTTTCCCCACAGGCCTTCATAAGACCTTCTGTACTTCTCTCTCTTGCGTTTCCAGAAGTATCAACTTGCTAATTTCTGACTTTTGTGTGAAGGGGCACGTGACCACGATAGTTCTTCTTTTCAGCATGCACAAGAACTCAGTAGAGGTTACTGAAACTTTACCTAGTAATGAAAGAAGTACTTAAAACTAAATTAAAGCATGAGAATACTGTGCACAACTTCCTGCCTCACCTTTTTCACTCTGCTAGCTGCACTCAGCTCTGAAACCAAGCTGTGTTAAGCTTACCTAATATCATCCTATCACTTACATTTTGTCCATGGTGCAATTCCAGTTTTGGTGGTTAGTTTTTCCCTTTTCTGAACTTTGTTGATCCAAGCCTAGCTAGGCCTACCTGCGGAAACTTGTCAATCCATCTTTTCCTCTCTCTGTTGCTATGAGGGCCTATTTTACACATCCTCTCAGAATTGTCTTACTTTCTTTTCTCTCTCTCTGATAATCTTTCTGTTTCCAGTGCAGGTATCCAGAGGTCTGGAACGAATGACTAGATCCCTCTGCTTTGGGAACCTTGAAGACACCTACTTAGATTTCATGACTAAGCACCGTGCTTGATCTAGGAGAAATATATCCACCTTTATCAACAGTTGTAAGACCCCATAATAATTCGGAGTAATCTGTCACACAGACTACAGAAACACAGAAGCAATTTCTGCATGAATATTAATTTACTTGTAGGAAAATTCATATTTTTGCATGAACAAAAAACTTGAGAATATTTTAAGTATTTGAAATCAATGCTCTGCTACCAGAGCAAACCACACCAAATAATGCTTGGCACTATTTTCCTGCCCCAAGACATCATTCTCCTGTAACCACATGAATATTCTGGCTTTACATCACTTCATTATCCTGCAAAAAAAATACTTCTGTGTGTATTTGAGGCTGATCATTATGGTAGACATGATGTATTCCTTGGCATTTTATAGATGACAGTAGATTCCCAGAGTTTCTACACTGAAATGAGAGGTCAAAGACCTATGTGGTTTTAAAGGATGGCTTATTTAGAGAAGTTTTACAGAAAACATTCTGTATTTTCTTCATTGTTCTTTCCCCCAGACTGGAAGAAAAATAATCCTGACTGAAAATGATGTTTTCCTTTCTGCGAATTGAACACTTACAAAGATTAATTAGCGACTATCAAAACAGGTGAGCTGAAAATACCAAGATGTGATAGCAGACAAAAGCAACCACCAAGGAATTTATGACTCCTGATTTTGCTCAGAGTATTATTTACACACAGCTGATAATGGATTTTAGAGGAAAGAGCTTGCTAAGAAAGCAGTCTGAAACAGACTCATGCCAAAGACCATGACTTGGGAAATCAGAGTATTTCCTTCCCTACCCTGACACTCTCTGTGGGAGGCCTGCTGCATGTGACATGATCCCAATCAAGGTATAGCTAATAGTTCCAGGGAAGGCAGTACAACAGAGGGGTGTAGCGCAAAAACAGATTATTGCTCCACTTCAGATATGTCAACAGTGGAAGGTAAATAGAGTTCATTGCTGTTCTTGTACTTGCCCAGAAAAATAACACCAAAGAAAGGGTGGAAAGAAAGTGTTTGATGAGGGAGAGGTAATTGCATACATTGTTATTCAGTTGTGTATGCACTGCAAAAACTCCACAGGGGCAATTATTGGGATGTATGCATAGAACAATGGGGCTGATTCACCCTTCCAGCTTTGCATCACAGAGTCGTAGTGAGGACAGTGGTGTCAGAATAAATTTGCTTACAATCATAGCAAAACTGGTTCCTTTCTAAGTCATTAAAAAAAAAAACTTTCTCAAAATACATGCTTGCCAAGCACAGCAACGTTTTAGCTTATGGGAGATGTATTATTTGGTTATTCAGGTTTTAATTAACATGCTCTACAGTCCCAGTGTTCCATCGAAGCCACATCCAAAAACACTTATTAAGGAGTTGATCGTTTCGGTACACAATTCAAGACAAATACTTGCACAGACTTGAAGCCAAGGCAACATATTATCTATTTTCTCACTCCCTGAAACTGGCAGTACAAACTTTTGGAGGTTATGAGATTTTCTTGCACAGATATCAAGAAAAGTAGGTCAAAGAAAACGATCGATAATGATATGAGAGGTGAGAAGGTAACAAGAGCAAAAAGTAGAAATGCAAAGTGAATACAGAAAAAGAACAATGAAGGAAATAAAACCAGGCTGCAGAGAAGAGACAGCCCAGGGTAGAAAAGAGATGCAAAAAAGCAATTTTCAAGAACCCCAGAAATCTAATTCTGAAAGTTCACTGTCGGCCAAGACAAGATTGCTGACAATTTCCTGCATCTTTGAATCCTGCTGGTCATATTACATTAGTAGAGAAACTGAGAGAAAAGACATAATTTTTTGAAAATTAAAATGGCAGGAGATATTTAACATCTGCCAGAGTGAGAAGCCCAGAGAAAGAAAACAGGTCATTGAAGCAGCCCAAAAGAACATTGATAATAGCACATGTATAAAATTTCAACATGAGCAAACACAAAAAAGAAACTCCAAAATCCAGGAGGAAAAAGAAATATATTTAAGCCTCTTAAGCTGGATTAAAATAAAACATTCTTCCTCTTTTAACCTAGGCTTTTTTAGGCAAGGTTGAGGAAACAGAAATCACCACATATAATGAAAATACTGAAGCATACGCAGTTTTCATAAACATAGGAGTTTACTTACAAAGGTAGACAATCCTATTAAATTCTGAAAGGCACCTTCTGATAAAATACACAGACATTTCCAGCTTTATATATCTCACTTCTTTCAATCTCAGAGCTGATTTGTACAAGCTGGAAATTCCTATGCTGCAGCGGGAACCTGTATTTCTTCTTTTCGACGGGACCCTGCTTTGCTGCTGGTCACACCGGAAAGAACAAACTGTTCTGCAAGGCACCAGCACGATTAACAAGTGCCCAGGGAGTGCTGAACGCGGAAGCAGCGTTAACCCCGCTGCGCTCACACCTTCTGCTGCGCCAGCTTTGCACAACCGCAAACCAACTCCCAAATGCACGGCGCGGCCAAACACAGCCCCACAAAGAAGTTAAAGGAAAACTTGTGCACAGAGAAGGAGTTTCCTTTTCTGAGCTGCAGCTGCATGTTCCATGGAAGAATTTGGCAGCCAGTCATGAAAAACTGTGTTCTGAACCTACACAGATAGGTTACACAATGTCAGCTTTTGGGGCCACAGGCCTCAAATGACGATGGCAATTTCTCCTTGCAGCAGTCGGGAATTTCACACAGCTTAGTGAAAGAGTCTTAATCCTTTGACAGGACAATGCAAAGGTTAAAAGGCAAGCAAGGAAATGAGGGATTTATATCAGGCTTGTGCAAGAATCAAATAATAAATACATTTCCTCAGCTGTGTTAAAATCATAGTCATGACTGTTAAGTATATGACAGTGGAAGAAAGGGACAAGAAAAAAAGGACAATAATTTTTGATGGAACAGAGGAATTAATAAAGTCTGATTTCCCATAAATTGCTGCCTCCCGTTCGTCCTTTCACTGCAAGCACAGTAAACGTACATTTCTGCCAGGTCCAAAACACACATGGTGTGCCATATCCCCTCCTGCTAATACATTCAGCATGTGCTGGACAGAGGGATGACAGCTGAGTCTTCCTCCCAAAGGGAACTGATGAGGCAACCTCGTCCTTCCTTACCCAGACATCTCTTTTCCTGAAGTTTGCAGAAATCGGTCATCTCTGAGGCTTTCCACCCCCGCTGCCAAATGTGACTGAGCTAGGTCATTAAAAATTGACAGAACTGCTGGGTGGAGAGAAACCAATGCAATCATTTTCTTTCCTTCAGCTGGACTAAGGAAGTAAAATTAATTACTGGTGTTATTTTTGGTGCAGAATGCTGAGAAGGAAAAGGTCAGAGAAGGGTACAAAACAATACTGAAAAATGACAAATTGACATCACCTGAATTAAATATTGTATTCAGCTTAAGCCTTCAGAAAAGGAATGAAATAAATAGGTCATACGCAGAGATGAGCAATTAGTTTATAAAACAGTAGTTACATATATATATATATATGTATTTATTTATTTATTTATGTAACTTGGTTAATATTATATATAATATATAATTAAGTTGCTTGCCATAACATGTAATATTTTTAATTAGATGTTAAATACGTTGTAAAAATATAAAAATCGAATTATAAAAATGATGCGATTTAGGATTAAAATTCCCTAGAATTCCCTAGATGAGTACAAGCGGGCCAGGGGCAAGTCCGTGCCTACAGAGCAGGGCACGGCATAGCCCAGAAGAAACTGGGACACGTCTCCTTCGTAACCCAGCGGCGCTCGGGAAAACCGGATGTTCTCTGCACAACAAACGATGGCAGCAAGTGCACTCTAATACAATGAAGGGGGTAGCTTGGGGAACTTGGGAGCAAAGGGCACGGAGCAGGATGGCCTCAGGCATAGAGGGCGAGCCACGGGTGGTGACACAGCCCCATATTTCCTGAGGCTTCCCTGCCGCCGCTTTCCCTCCGGCTCCCGCGGGATCGGCCCCTCTCCGGGCGGCACCGGCCCCTCTCCGGGCGGCACCGGCCCCTCTCCCGGTGGCACCGGCTGCTCTCCCGGCTCCCCGTGGCCCCGGGCTGCCGCAGGCCCGGGGCGGGCGCGGCCCGGGCGGTGCGGGCCCGGCGGGCTGAGGGGCGGCCCGCAGAGCGCTGCAGGTGCCGGGCGGCGGCCGCGGCAAGGCGGGCGCTCGGCAGAAACGCGAGAGAGCGGCCTCAGGCATGTCAGATGCTCTTTAAAAGTTACGACTGTGCTCACAAGCTGAGGATCTGTTCTGCAGAGAAGCCGGGAGAACGTCGCAATAGTTTAATGCTTTTAATTTTTATCTAATTCTCAGTGATTAGCTTCGAGTAACCTGTTCTTGCTAATTAAAAATTAACCAAATTAAATTAATAAGTCGATGTGCGATCCCACGGTGCAGCCCTCAATATTGTTTTGTGTACAAGAACTAAATGGAAAGAAGGTAAACAATTCACCTCTTTTTTTATCCCCCCCCAGTTCTTCACTTCTGCCTGAAATGGCCAAGCAAAATTCCCCGTCGCTAGCTGAAGTTGTAAAGCAAGTTGCAGAGCAGCAGCAGTCACAGGTGGCAGATGTGGAAAAAAGCAAAACAGTTCTTTTCCAATTGCAGGTAATAAGCCTTATTTAGAGTAGTTTAATCAATTATTTTTCATTAGATGAAGAAGTATTTCCTTGAACAAAATAAGCTGATGGTGCTTCATCATTCAGGTGTAAGGCAGCAATTCTGTGTGTGGTGTTTAGGTTCAGCCAAAACCGGGGCTGTGTATTGTTGTTTGTAATGCCACAACACAGCTGAGTTCATTGCAGCAGGTGAAACGTTGGTTTGTTACTTGAAAAAAACAAAACAAAACAAAAATACAGAGCTGAAGCCACAAAGCAAACACACAACAACTAAATGCAAAGGTTTTTGTCTTTGTTTTTTTTTGGTTTTTTTTTGTTTGCTTTTAGATTTTCACCATAGCATATTTTAGCATATTTTTGGACACAAAATACCTTTCCCCCGCCTTATGTTTGAAATAGGCATCCTAAATAGTCATGACATACTGGTATTATTCAATACTATTTTGTAAAATACTGGATATGTGTAGTTTTTGTGAAGACTCTGTGATAATTTCTCTTTTATTAAGCTATCAATTATTATTTAACCTTCAAGATCAAATTTCTGTTGAGAAAGTTACTTTTGTGATTACCATTGACGTTTTTGAGCATGGAAGAATGCAAATGGAAATAGTAGAGTTCCGATTATAACATCTGTGCATAGCTCTACAACTGAAATAATTGATATTTGAAATTTTGCACGAAGATAACATTTCTGAAGTAGCAGTGAAATCTTGTATTTTTTAGGAATGTCACTAGACTGGCAACACTTTACAAAAAGCTTTGTCCTGTATTCTGTAATATAGTCTGATAATGCTGCAAAAACAATTTGTGATCATACAATTTAAAAACATGTATCCGTCTTAAAAAAGACTCACAGAACTTTGAAGCGCTGGGTAATGACAGGTCCTTTCCAACCTTGATGGTTCTGTGATTTCCTATGATGGTTTGAAGCACTACTTCCTGGTTTTGTTCACTTTTGTCAGTGAGATTATGTAGAGGCCTTTTTAGGACTAGACACCTATTTCTTATGAGGTTGAAATTAGCTGTGATTAATTCAACTCCCAGCTACTGCTGTGATGAAATCAGGATTAAAAACCTCAGTTGAACAGTGAAGTTAAACTCCACCACCTGACACACCCCTCTATGTGTCTGTGTGGATTTGCAGGGGATTTTTTGCATCTTTGGTTATTTTTAGTCTGATTAGGACTTCACCAACTCTAAGCAAACATTAGAATTGGGTTTGATCTGCCACATTCTATATATCTTGCAACTGTGAAGAACTTAAAAGTGAGTTCAAAGGTATTTTATTTAATATTTTAGACTCAATCTAAGGGGAGAAGACTAAGATAGTATTATTACATTGTGCCTCTAAGATGATGATATTAAGAAATGTAAGCCTAATTATCTTCATTCAAACCAAATTAGACAAGTAAAAAAAAAAAAAGAGTGTTGAATAAATATAAATTACAGTGCTTAACTAGACACTTCATATTTTCCTCCAAAAAAATTCTTAAATGAACACTGAAATATTTTACAGGCAAAGTGTCAGGAACTAGAAAAAGAAATGAATTCTGTTCTGTTAGAAACAAAGACAACAGAAAAGGAAATACATCTGCAAGATGATGCCATAGAAGTGACAAAATATCAGTGTGAAAATCTGGAGGCTCAAGTAAGAGCCCTGTATTCTGAAAATTTAAAACTGAGGTGTGATGCAGAAACAGTACAAGAGGAGTTTGAGATGATACTTGCAAGAAATAATGAATATCGGGAAAAAATAAAGGATCATAAACATCTCTTTTGGGAGATGGAAAGTAAATTGCCAGTTATGATTGAACTTGCTAAAAAGAAAGAGTTTGTGGAAGAATTGAAGGCAAAGAAAGAGGATTTATTATGTGATCTCCAGAATCCAGAAGGATCTGTTATAAAACAAGTGCAGGTACTATATTTCCTTTTTGATTCTTTCCTTTTATGTGAAATAATTTTGACACAGTTCATATCATATGATTATTTTGTCTAATATGTTCATGGTTCATGAGGGACTGACTACAAGGGAATATAGGTAATTCATAATGCTGCATTAATAGGAGAAATTTTTACTTCAGTATGCAGTGAAAAATATCAGGGTTGTTATCTGTGTAATATTGTTAAAAAAAGTTTATGCTGTGATTAAATGAACTCAAATCTGAAAATATTACAGAGATGTAAATTAAGCTTTATCTTTGGATAAACTTAGATGGATGCTTTTCAGAATTCCATAGAAGATTACCATATTGTTACATTTTTCAGGTAAGAGCACAATATTCATTAAACTTTGCTGTCAACAAAATAAATTTGAGCTGTTTGCCAACAGGAGGTAGATTTGATGAAATGGTGATAGAAATAAGAAGACAGGAAAAATATGTTTGGTATTCTAATCTAACACTGTTGGTTTTGGTTGACCCAATTGAAATTTTTACTGAAAGGAACTACATGGGAATTTTTTTACCATGGAATTTTGCCAGTATATGGACAAACACAAGCATGAAGTTGAAATAGGATTGCAAATTTCAGCTTTGATGTAACTTGCATTATTGAAAATTTTATGGTACTCTATTAATGTAAATTGACAAAAATTTGTACAACAGATCTTTCAATACTGATAAATAAAGGCTAATTAACATTGTATTTTCCTATGAGAAAGAAAAATATATCTCAAATATTACATTAAATATTCTTCCATTTTGCAGTTAATTACATTTTAAATAAAGACCACCAAAATGAGCTCAACATCCTGTATTGTTGTAGTTTGCATATTTCAAATCAAGAGTATATATTCTTATAGGTGTAAAACCATGTGATAAAATATTTAATAGTTAATTTTTAATTACCCATTCTAAATTATTATATTTTTAATTAGTATGAATAGGTTTATTGTGAAATTGATTATTATAGACCTTTATCTCATCTCTATTTACTAAGACTGTTAAAATGAGACAGTTTTAATAAGTATATTAGATTAACTGTGCAGCATTTCAAGAAATGGATTTCTGTATCTTGACTTACATCTGCAGGAAAATATCACACTTTTAAAATGTGAAATCACAACATTGAAAGATGTCATCAATAAAAAAAGAGATCTGCTGGAAGAAGAGAAAAAAAAGCATGCTAAGCTTAGAAAAGAAATTGAGGTGAGTCATTGGAATAAAATTTAATTGCAGTTCTCCTGATGGAATGCAGATAATGCAAATGAAGTTTGAAGTACTTTATACACCATTTCTGGCTATGCATTGTTCAAGTATATGCAGCAATGTTCTTGTCTTAAATTCTGGATACTGATAGTCTTTCTAAAATTCAGAGCTTAATTGTGAAGAACATTTTTTTCTGAAGTCTTTTGAGAAGGAGTTAATCTGTTAACTTTTGGAATGATTCCTGGAAAAAGAAGAGCTCACTGCATGGTACTAAAGCAAATGCACATTTTAAAATTTCTGTAATACTTCTGAAATACTTTACATTTCACTGTTGACTTGATTATTAATGACTTGATAGGTCATCATTGGAAGAATCAAATGCAAAGGAAAATGGACTTCCCATGACTCTCCCTAATTTGAACTGACATTAAATTAGGAATAACACAGCAGCTCCTAATTAGCTGACATGATAAAATTCTGATCAATAGTTAAAACCTTCTCTTTTAAATAATTGAGCTATATTTTTCATTTTGTTCCTTACTAAAATACCCTGTATGATTAGATAATTTTTAATTTGGAAGTTTTGTACCATTTATCTTGTCAGTTCAAATAAATGCCACAAAATTTAATGAATGAAGTTTAATAATATAAAGATTAACTGATTTAAAGTTAGGTCTATTGCCCATTGTAAAATGTAGAAGGGAGAAAGAATCATTTTTTCATGTAACAGAGAACAGAGAGAATATTGAACCTGAAGAGCAAAACATAGCTGCTTTAGAATAGGTCTGCTAGTCAGCATTAGAGAAAATATTTTATTACAAAGGCAGCATCTTCCTAAGAAAATGCTCTAAACCCAAAGTTAAATTCGGTAGTCTAAAAAAGGTTCTGTTCTATTATTGAAATCAATGTAATTAAATAGTGAAGGTTAGCCTTCACTTTTGTTCTTCAGCTGTTTGGGTTATATGTTCTTTTTGTCTCAGAAGGAAGCAGGTTCAAACCCAAAGCCTTTCAGGATATTGTTTTCTATTAAGAACTCTCCTCAAAACAGTTCTGTTTTTAATATAAGAATTGACAGTGGATAGACAGAGACATTTATACCCAGCAGTCCTCAGCATAGCTTGGGAGAGAATACTCAAGCACAGGAATAAAGTGAGATACTAGGCACATGAATGAGTTTTATTGAGCTGCAGTGGTAGAATTCAGGTACAGACTGCTGGGACCTGATGTGCTCCAAGATATCCACAAATAATAGAAAATTTGTTGTTATGTAAAAGTAATTTTAAAAACTGCAGCCCAAAAGACTGTCTATTCCTCTGCCGCCCTCTTTCCCCAATGTCAGTGTGTGACTGTTTTACTCTTGGCAGATGCTTGCCTATCCTGTCCTTAATCCTGGTGGTGGAGGTACCCCAAATGCCCAGACAATTTTTTCTAGTGTTTGACTTCATGTACATAAGATCCAATAAAAAGCATGATGTTGTCCTCCCCTGTCTCCAGTAAACATATTAGCGCTCCCTCCCTTAGCAGATGTGCCAGACTGTTCCCAATAATGATGCTAGAGACACATTTCTAAAAAAAGCAGATAATATTGATCATAGATGTTTCAGTGTCATACAACGTAGTCCTAGTGATGCAGATGCCCCAAGCACTTGCTTAGATGAGTGAATCTGACAACATCCCTCAAAAAGTTGCAAACAATTACAGTAGAGAGTGAGGTAACATGAAGGAAGACAAGCCATCGCAAATAAAAGGCAGTAATTTATAGAACACCAGTGAGGCAGTTTGCTAGTTACTTGTGAAATTTAGGCAGTGAGATTTGCAGGAAGTCACTGACAGTGCTGTGGTTCTGATGTAGCTGTACATCATCATGTGCATGTGAAATACAGAGTATTAATGGTTCAATAAGCAGACACGAGTAATTTTACACTACCACTCATGCTATTTAAACTGGGGTAAGCAAGCCCAAATTTCATTAAGGGAATGCCCTTTTTAATTGTAGTGAATGTTTCATTCTTTTAACAATTCAGAATTCAAATTTTCAGAGGATTTTCTGTAGCAGCCGTTCTTCTCCACATAAGGCAGTAATGAGGGCAGAATTGACAGTCCTGCATTGCTGCAGTATTGCCTAAGAAAAATGTGCCATTTTAAATGCAGTAGAGCTACGAAGGTGCTACTAGAGCCATCGAGGTTACCTCATTTGTAATCCCATTTATACCCAAACAAGTTTATAGTCTTCTTTCTCACCTCTCATTCTGGAGCCTCAAATCTTCCACGTGCAAAGCCTTCCCAGAGCTGTGACTTGCTGAGTCCTTGGGTGGTATTTACTTTGTTAAATTTTAGACATCTACAGAGCAGGTATCTACACTGAACTCCGCATTTAAGCTTTTAGTAGGACAGAACTTTTCTTTCCTTAATGGGAGAGTGAGGCATGATTCATGTCCTAAACAAGACATCTGAAATAAGTCAGATGAATGGCTTCCTAGATGTCTCTGTCTCTTCAGTAGCTAAAAATAAATGTGGAATGACTTGGTCAAATGTCAGAATAAACACTTGGACAGAACTAGGTGAGCTGAACTCACCTCTGTAAATAGTTCTACTTGAACAAAATTTTGAAGTGATTTTTTTTTTTTTTTTTAGGTACAGAATAAGAGATATGATGCTATTTTAAAACGTTTGCATTGCCAACTGAACAAAGTCCATTCCAATAAAAGACAATGGCACTGGAACATTCAGCAGTTGGAGAGGAAGGCCGCAGAACTAAGAAAGTGTCTTGGAGTAGCAGAGTTACAAAACATCATGTAACAAACTTAACAAAGCTAGAATGTGAATTATCTTTTCCAGACAGGGGAGTTTTTTCTGGGAAAGCTACAAATCTTAAATAGCCTGATTACTGGGTCAGACCTCAGTGATTTATTTCTTTTTAAAGTTTTTCTCTCTTTCATTTTGTGGTCTTAACTAATAGCCACAATAATAGGTTAGCTGTTCAGGAATAACTTAGCTGTTCAGGAAGAAAGTTACTGACACTGCCAGGTGTTTTCAAAATATATGTCAATTTTATCTAAAAAGTTATTTGAAAGTCAAACAAATGAGATTTGGGAAGTTCCTTTAAATGTCATTTGGTCTTTGAAGGTTGGGATATATGCTGCTTTTCATACAGAAAAATTAATATTGGTATATATTTGCACTCCTGAGAGGCCAAAGTTATTTTATCTTTTATCCACATCCCTTTTTATTGCAACTTGCTAAGGAACTATGAAAGCTTTGATGGCCTGTATTTTGCTCTGTGGGAAGCTCATACAGAAGATATTACAGTCTGCCAGGATTTTCTGGCATGGGGGACAAAGGGGCCAAACGCTGTCCAGCTGTGGACAGCTTCTGTGGACAGAAAAAAGATTTTGGAACAAGTACACTCAGAACTAGACTTCAAATAATCTGACTTCAACTGGTCTAATAGATGTTAGCAAAGAGGAGTGAATAGGTACCACATCTGGACAGCTTTTAAAATGGAACAACTCACCTTCAAGAAATAGGAATGCATTACAGATGACTGATGATAGAAGAATTTATTATCTGGAGGATTTTAACTATTACTGGCCATCTAACATCTAAGTGCTTGATGATCTAAGATGACTCAACGTAAATGAGAAGGTATTAAAAATTCTTGTTAAAATGCTAATGAAGAGTAGCTATTTTTCTTTACATTCTTTTTATTTTTATATTGCTTGACATTTGAAGAATTTACAGAACTTTCCCTGCTTTTATAATTAAGGCAGTAGTTCTGCTTGGACATAACTTGTAATGTTTATCTGTTCTGCGAAAGTAGCTTTTTATTTAAGGTGTTATCTTGAATAATTTACTCATGAATATAAAATGAAGACTTGACTGTTTACTGTGAAAAATGTTAAATTGCTTATATATTATCTTATGAAAGCAAAGCTTAAAATGTAGTACTATTATTACCTTCATATATTAATGTATATTTACATTTCCTTTAATATGTTATTTCACTTAATATAAAGTTATTTTAAGCAATATCCTGATTCATGAAGGCTCTCAACATTGTTAGTCTCTTAAGGCTTTTTTACTCAGTCTTTTTCCCTTGCAATAATATGAACCAGACTGCTTTCATTAAAGCAATAAAGTAGAAATAAAAACTTCAATATCCTATGCTGTAGTAACATTATGTCCTGAATATTGAGTCTGATCGAGTTTGTAGCACAAAACTGTAACATTACAATTGTTACAATCCCTACACAGAACAAAATAGCATCCATTTTATGCATGTGTCTTCTAGAAAGGGTCCAGATCTGAAAAGTTAGAGAATTTACTGTTATTGTTAGCTTCAGCAATTAAATGCTCTTATTTTATTTTGCATGATTCCTAGTTTCAGTTTATTCATCCATCAAGTGAAATGGGTGTACTTTATATCAAGTATAATGATATAAGTAAAAATACTGATGCACTGTCTTCTTGATAGGTGCAGTAGTTCAAGCCTTCTAAAGCTACTGACTGTCAGATCTGACCAATAACTTTAGCTTAATGTATCCCCCCCAAAGTGCTACAACATCCAACATTTTCAGGGTTTTAAGACAATGTACCCTTAATTATGCCTTTTACCACTGATACTACCTTGTTTTTATTTTTAGTTTGTCATTATTTCTGCTCCAGAACAATTGATGCATCAAAGCATGTTTTGTATGTTACTTCAACTAAGTTCACTTTGGCATCTTTTACCATGGTCTAATATTACACTTTAGCCTTTCATTTATTACCAATTAAAAACAACTCTAGCAAACAATCCAAACGTTCTAATGTAACAACAACATCACACCTTTGTTTTTCTTTCTGACCAATGAAGATGTTCATTATTGCTTCCCTGGGAATTAGGGCGGTTTCTGCATATCAATACATGTACAGAATGACTCACTCATCTCAAATAAATACCTTGGACTTATATCTCCCTTGTTCCTTTTCATAAATCTCAGCAGTTTCCAGTATCTCAAATTACTTCTGTGGTTCTTTGTACATGTTTTGAAATTGTTTAATATAATTTAACAAGGGTGCATACAAGGGCTGTATACTCCCTTTACTGCTACAAGTGGAGGAAGTGTTCCCTTCTATACAAACACCTTCCTTATCATCCAAGGTCTAAGTTGTCTTATACTCCTTGCTCTTTGCAAGAGAGCCCATGTTTTTGCCTCCTGGGACCCTTGACCCCTTCATGGGATCAGCTACCAAAGGTGTATTCCTCCTTTTTCTTCAGTGTAAAACTTGCTTTTTCAGCACACATTCTTGAACTGTAACTACATTTTGTGGCAATAAGACTGAGAAGCTGAGGTGTACTTTAATTTCCAAAGCTCCCTCCATTCAGATGGGGACACAGCTAAACCATGCAACAGCTCCTTTCTGACCTGCACAGATGAGCTTCTTGGTAAAACTAGGATGTGAATTGGAAGGAATCACAAATGGCAGAGGATCTTTTTGATACAGAGTTCAGATATTACCAGGTATATCCCCAGTAGTTACCAGAGTATTTGAGACACAACTTAGTCCATTTAAATATGTATATTGAATAAACAAGTTTTATTACATGCATATACTGATTGTTGTTGTCATCCCACATCACTGTCCTAGTTAAATGGCACAATTATAATCTCTTATCCCACATAAGCACATCGTTTGTTTGTTTAACTCAACTGCCTTAAAACATGACTTGATTATCTTTTTAATATTGGAAGCTTTGTCCTCAGTTTCCAGACTTCTACTTTAGCCACTGACTATACCTGAAATCTGTATTCAGTGCTAAACACCACATTTTAGAGGATCAAACATAGTTTACCCACTTCCATTAAACAGAACTTTGTATAGCAAAGTACTTACATACTTTCCCAGGTGCAGCATCTCAAATTTAACATTCAGTGTTCAACAGAAAATAAATATAAGGAAGGTATAAACATTTTACTAGGGAATTACAGTTAATTGGAAGAAAACCTGGAGAAAAAAAAGTCAGCAGAAACAAGGAAATACAAATTACTGCCTTCTCTAAACTATCTGCATTCTGTACAACAAACAAAAAAAGAGAAATTATGTAGCTTTTTATAACAATATCTAGTTTCAACAAATCTTGGCAATCTGCTGAAGCATATTTTTCTTGGTACAACATTGAACAGTAGCAGTTTGATTCCAGGGCATTTTTCCCCCTCTTTGCAAGCAAGCACAGACAATAGGAGAATGGTTTATTATTTTTGGGAAATAACTTAATGAATGAACTTTATAGTCTTATTACACAAAGCTCTCTAAGCTCTGTTGGGGAACGTTGCTGCCAAACCCACATCAGTCATTTCTGAGGATGGATGTGGGGCTAAGGAAAGAATTTCTGGCTTCAGTCCTCTGCAGAGAATGGCAAGAGGGGTGACTGCCCACTCTGAACAACAAAACAGCAATGAGCAGTGGGTATGTAAATAACTAAGTGTGGGAAAACTTAACAACCAACGAGTCCTACCCACCAACTAGGAAAACTTTAAAGCACAGGAAACTGGATTTATTCCCACAATATAGAGGGGAACAGGGGGGAATTCCACACTTGACAGGGAAAATATACAGCTGTTGAATCACTCATGACATGCAGCAAATGTACAGTTGTATGATAAAGGGAGGTATTTCCCCATGCTGTAAGCTGATGCTCCACAGGAAACTCTTTCATGTGACTCAACAACCTCAGGTGCTGGAAGCAGAGGAAATGTGTCAGATAATGCAACATACCTGCTAAAATCACTGCTCTCATTAAGGCTACATCAGATAAACAACAGAACAACAGGGGAGGGAAGGAGGTAGGTGTCAGTGCTTTGCTGCCTTGCCTCTCTAACAGTTTGCCTTGTCTCTCAGGAGTCACTTGCAGAATTGTGTGCACAAGTGTGACAACAAGTAGTGCACGATATTCTACCATAGTTCTTACATGGTGCTTCAGAGGAAGAGGAATCATGACCATGTCATGCATTGATGGTACATCATGCTGCTGAGAATGAGAAAAAAAACCAAATTTCAGAACTCTTAGCTGATTTTCTGAAATGCATTAATATATTGTTACCAAAGTAATTATTAGATAATATTATATCATTAGATTAATAGTTAGAGGAAACAACATGTAATGACCTAAAAAAATCAAGAAAAATTTAACCATTAACTGCGAAGGGCAAACCAAGATAAACAAAAATATCCCTACCCCTGAAAACAAAGATAAATGTACTGCACATGGCCTATGTGGATGAAAGGGGGCCATCCAGAAGGACCTGGACAAGCTGAAGCAGTGGGCTCATGAAGTTCAAGAAGACCAGGTGCAAGGTGCTGGTGTCAAACCCTGGTGTCAACGCAGGTTGGGGGATGAGCAGCAGCCCTGCTGAGAAAGACTTGGGAATGCTGCTGGATGAGAGACTGACTATGACCCAGCAATTGTGCACTCACAGCCCAGAATGCCAAACATGTCCTGGGTTGCATCAAAAGCAGCATTGGCAGCAGGGTGAGGGAGGGTATTCTGCTCCTCTCTGGTGAGCAATCCCTGGATTGCTGTGTCCTGCTCTGGGGCCTCCAGCATAAGAAGGACATGGACTTGGCTGCAGCAGGTGCAAAGGAGGACATAAAGATGATCAGAGAGCTGCAGCACCTCTTTTGAGGATGAAAGAGTTGGGCTTGCTCAGCCCAGAGACGAGAAGACTCTGGGGAAACCTTACAGCACCTTCCAGATACCTAGAGGGAGCTACAGGAGAGCTGGAGAATTTTTACAAGGGCATATCGGACAAAGGCGTAATGGCTTAAACTGAAAGAGCTTTAATTTGGACTAGATGTAAGGAAGAAGCTTTTTACAATGAGGGTGGTGAGGCACTTGCACAGGTTGTCCATAGAGGTGGTGGATGCCCCATCGCTGAAATCTTTTAAGGTGAGGTTGGACTGGGCTTAGAGCAACCAGATCTAGTTGAAGAGTTCCCTGCTCATTCCAGGGGGTGTTGGACTAGATGCCATTTAAATATCTCTTCTAAGCGGAACCATTCTATGAAAGCAAACAGAAGAGACAGTTTTATTGTGTCACTGAATATAATTCTTGTTGAAAATGGTTGCTGCAATACCGAGCAAAGGATAATGATCTGTTGAGCAGAGATTTCTCCTTTTAGGAAGTCACATGAGCTCTTTCTACCTTTTTCAGTAGCTTTTTTATTTAAGATAGTTCAATGTTTGTACAGAATTCAGTAAAATTGTCTCTAAATCTTTCCAAGAGCAGCAAGCTTGTTAATATCTTATTATAAATGCCATATACCATATATTCAAAACTTATTGACTGTCACATAAAAACTTCGATGCTTTTCTGTCATCTGCACGTTGTAATAATTAACGCAATCCATCACTTGCAGTGATTTCAGCAAGGCTGGGGGGACCTTTCTGGGGTGGAGCAAACACCAGCATTTGAAACGCAGCTTCTGCTTCCCCGCACTGGCACTGAAGTCCAATAGTTCCCTCCAGTGGTGAAATGTCTTCTTACACGGCAAAGGTGCCTTTCATCTTCCGCTTTTGAAGGGTAATCATCGTGAGAAACGTTAACATTTCTACGAAACACGATGTATAATCCTAAATGCTATTTTTATTCCTAAAAGTGCAATATGAAAAGGAGATGCTGCGTATTCCAGATTTTACAACTGGAGGATTCAATGTATTCATTCTTAATTTTTGATCTACTTTTTAAAAAGGATGAATTTGGCAAATTTTCTTAGACCTTCTGTTTTCATCTTAGCTATAATGCAAAGTCCACTACAAACAGAAGGAATGCGCTTTTTTCTTATAAAATAACGAAAAATACAATTTTTTCCTTAGGTCACTATCTTCTTAATAAGAATTATTCTGTTTAAGATCCTTGACTCTTTGATGAAGAATATACTTCTGAATTACCAGATCAGACTCACAGCTGACTAAAACTGATAACAGTTGATAGTTACAGATTTACAATATATTATGTAAACCTGTGTTCCCAGGCTTCTAAAATAAGTCTGCCTGGACTGAATCTTTTGGCCTGAAACTGCAGTTCTGTCTCAAGGTCAGTGTTCTGGAAAGCTGAAACATAAGGTATGAGTGTCAGTGCTTGAGGCTCCCAATATACTTGCCAAGAGAAAGGCATCCTGCAGCTGATTCAGCTCTTGCATGCCTTATGGCACAGTCTTCCCACTTCAAAGGAATCCTAGTGCAACTATCCTTAAATTAAAAGAACTCAGTTAAATACCTATTTTGTGTTATATAAGCCCAGAAACAGCACAGACAGTCTGTTGTTTACACATATTTAAAGGTTTATTTTATGGGTGCATGCTGTGGAGAAAATGACAGCTTTGGCAGGGGATTTTAAGGGGAGAAGGAGGACAGTTTCGGGATAACCATCGTGTAATGACTGACTTCTAGAATTTTTCTCTTTTTGAGTAATGGCACAGAATTCTAATCTATTGAATCCTGACTTTATAACATTCCTATAAAATTTACACTAATAGACCAGTTGTCTTCTCAATCCCCTTGGATGAAAGCTGTCTGAGGCTCATGATTAAAATTTTATCCTCAGGCTTTGTCATATCTGTCATATTTACTAAAGGACTGGAATGCCCTGCCTCAGGTGCAGTACTGATGCATTATCTACCTTTTGTGCATCTTTACTAAAGTTATTACCATCTCTCAAATTATGAGTTCATATTGTTGCTGAGACTTCTCTAATTGCTAGTGCATTTATTTTGGGTTAACTGGTGCAGTTTGGAAAGTAAGCAAGTATTTTTGCAGAGGAGAGCCTGGGTATCTGATGGTTCTTCCTTTTTAGTCATGGAAGGAAAGAAACACTTGTAGGGATGCTTCATCTGAACTGCTTCACATAGTTACTTCAAGGTGACAGGAATTGTGCCCTAAAAAGTCCCATTTCTCTCAGTTGACTGTAAAAGGAGTGAAGTGTCACTACCTCAGATGTAAGTAACCATTATTCTGATGTCCAAAGTAAGGTAAGATATATCCAAACCTTAAATTCTTAAGCCATTGCAGCCACAAGATCACTATTAGTAAAGGCTCAATATTGTCTTATTGCTGGCCACATATTTTCCTTTGCATTTCTGGCCTTTCCTATTGATTTCCTGAGCTGCAAGCTTCTCATTTATATATTATGTTCAATAATGTAACAATTCAATGTTGTCATGTTTTCCCAAATATTACGCTGTGGAGCAGTGGAAAGCTGCCTTTAACAGCTATTTCCATTTGCAGTGAACCAGAGTAGGCTTTTGGCTAAAGATTTTTGCTTTCATGGTGGAGTACTCTCCTTTTTAGCATCTTTCAGTTTCTTTCATAGAACTCCCATTTTTCTTTTGCTTTTTTTCTATCTGCTTTTCTCCAGACTCACAATTTTCATCAACTATGGAAAAATAGCCATTTTGCAACATCAGCTAATATTCAGGGGAATCATCTTGCCTATCTTGGACACCTATTTAGAATTTAGTAGCTCACATTGTGGTGGTGCCTACAGAGAGGATCTGGATGGGAAGAAATCTACCACTTGGATAGCTAACATGAGGTAAGATGAGACTTCCTAGGGCTCTAAGATGGGTGGCATGTCACCTTTTAGCACGTTGCCTCTCTTGCCTGAAGAAAGAGTCCAAGGCAAATAGTTCTAAACTCATGGAGGATGATTAAAATTACATGACATAAATCCCATCTATTATCTCCAGATATCCCTGACTGACTGCAGGCCAGGAATTAATGTAGCTCTATCCATCGTATCCATAATTGAGTTACTCTGCACTGAGAGCAATAATACTTTCTGTGTTAAAGGATAGCAAGGAATAATTTTAGAAACTCTAATAAGTCGTGTGACCTCCATGCTACATTTCTGAAATTGAATTCTCCCATGGCAAGACAATTGCTCCCCCGCAGTCTGCCTCTCACTGCAGACAAGTCATAAGAAATAATTCAGCTATGGTTTCATGGTCTATAAATAATTTCCCTCCTTCCCACTCTGCTGTATTCTTTTCTTGTCTTTTATGTTTTAGCACATTCACAATTAGTTTCTGAATTATCAGGATATACAGACAGGCTAGCAGTGTCTTTGTAGTACTGCATCATTCCCTACTTCACCTCTCGCCCTAAGAAAATTTTACCTAAAGGTCTTGAGCATTCCAGTCATGTGAACTATCTCACCAGTTGTTAATAATACTTGCATCAGTGAAAATTTCCAGAGTCTTCTTTGCCACCTGGACTTTTAAAATTAGTACCTAATGACCAGAAAAACTTTGAGCAGTGGTTGGAATCAAAGTAATAAAAAGTATAGCAGAGGAATGTGAGACAGACACAGGCTGCAATGAGTAGAAGTAATAGAAATTGGGGAGGGGAAAGCAGTAGTGGAACATGAGGTTCCTAAGTCTGAAAAATCCTCAATGGTCAGCAGATAAGCTTGTCTTGCTCCAGCTGCTGGAGAACAGTAACAGTCCATGTTTCTGTCAGGGTCTGTTAACTCATGTGACAAAGACCTGAAGGATTGATCCTGTTGTTAACTCCAGGAGTGTCAGAAGAATCTCGCAAGGTTACTCTTTTTTTAAAACTGGCTCTTTGAACTAAGCTGTTTGTTTAATGCTCAGTTTTCCATGGAACTTCTTTCTCTTCTTCACGACGCCTCCAGTGCTTCCTCACAGGGTGCAGTAGCTGTTTAAATTCTTTAAGGCAGTAAGTGCAGCAGCTGGAGAGGTATCACCTAGATTCCATTGCAGCTCAACACTGCAGCTACTCCTTCACTCTGTCATCTAATGGCTCAAGTGTATTCAGCACAGCTTTTGCTGTCTTCTGCACTAGAAAAGAAATGTCTTGAAAGTCCCAGGTGAAAGAGAGTTTTCTTATTAATGTTCTATATTATGCTTCAGGCTCTATAAGGTATTCTGTTATTCAGCAGCGTATTGCAGTTCCTAAACCTCCAATACCCTTGAGATATGGTTTTACATTCGAGTTTTGGTGAGCTACCCATAATAACAGCAGAGTTCTATGGCTGAACTTGGAATCCTACCCAGAGTAAGGTTTCTCACAGAAGCGTGTGGAGAGGAAATTCATTCCAGTGCAGTTGATGTAATTCCCTGGTCTGCTTTTGAGGGAAGCTGTGTGCAGGAAAGATTTTATTTTCTAGGTAGGAAAAAAACATTTTTCAACAGGTTGTTTGCATTGCTGTATACAACCTCTCTCTGAATTGCTGAAAAATGTTGTTTCTATAGCCATACCCATTTTAATGAATTTCTCCTTAATAATTATTCAATTATTCATTCTGCTGCTCAAGAAAACCAGCATAACAATGATTTAACACAGCACTGCAGAAATTAGCGCTCACAAACCAACAAAGAAACACCTCACTACTTAAAAGGGGATCAAAGTGTGAAATCACAAGTAACTCTTTACAAAAGTAAATCACTACAATAACACCACTTCAGTTCTTAATAGCAGTCACAGTCTTTTGGTGGGTTTGACTCCTTTCCTTCAATACCTAAAAAGAAGCTACAGAGGATGATTATTCCATTTTAAGAAATGTAGCAATTAAGAATTTCAAAGCTTTTCTGGTTTTCTATTGAAAACTAGGATCTAATAGATCAATTGCTGAATCGCTGCAGCTTTTGTGTAGTCTAAACCTTCTCACTTCAGCAAATTGGAGTCTGGAGTGGAAAAGGGAACCATAGGTTGGCAGTTACACCCATAGGGTGTTTATCTGTCACTTTGCAAACTTAATCTAACTCACTTTGCCTTCATATTGCTCAAGCAGCTGCAGATGGTTTTCTTTCCATTTGAATGGCTTTGAATTCTCTGCTTCTCTCCTAAGTGCTTGCTTACTTTATTTTGTTTTTGTCTTCCTGTTGCATTGTAGGACTAGATCATGGTAGAAGGGATTTTGACTACTTTTTATGTTATTGGCACCAGAGACATTCGTAACCATGCTTACTTAGATCTTTGAGAGTGCTAATTTTCGCATACAAAGGGAGTGTTAAACTTTCTTTCCTGTCCTTCCCAAATGCTTTAATTTTCTGATACCATTTAGTATAATTTTATTTGCTTTTAATACTTGCATGTGGAAAACAATCTACATTGGGAAACAAACAACACAAAAGCTGTCATAAAAGCATAAAAGAGCAGCTGATCAGAGAAATAGCAATGCAACATTGTTTTTAGAAGCAATGGAACACAAGAAGAGCTGACATATTGTTATGCTAACATTTTTAATTAATGATGTATAAAAGGTCAAGTATAAATGAGAAAGATTTGCTAATAGAAAACGTGCTAGTATACTAAAAATAGAAGTTTAAATATGTGCAATAGAAAAGCCGAGAATTCTGAATAAATGTTTGATTGGAAATACATTGGTTGAGTTTCTTTTCTCTTCTGAATGGAAAATGAGGCATACTTGTGAGGGATAGCAAAAGGGAAACTTTGGCTATTGAGGTCAGATTACCAGTGTGAAATACGTGCCTACTATATTTCTTCCTCATTAATTTACAGCAATTGTCTTTGAGGCATAGTTGGGGACAAGTTTGTTTAACCTGACAATTCCTTTGAATTGATAGCCAAGTGGGAGCACTCCTTCAGTGGGGATTTAGCAGTCATGAAAGCGAATGGTCTGTTTCACAGCCATTAAAGCTCTTACTTCTGCAGATGTGCCTAGTAAACTCCAGCTGGGAACAACGCTCCTTAGCACATACACCACTGTAGTTCTTTAGTGCCGGGATTCCAAGTAACTCGTCTCCCTCCACAGCCTGCGCTTGGTGTTGTGTCTGATCAGCCCCCTCGCCTGCATGGCAAAGAGACTTTCCCTACTGGAATGGGCAGCAAGGCAGGACATCACCTGCAGCGAAGGACTCATCCTCTCCTCAAGTGTCTTGGTGAAATTAATTGCTCTAAGAAAGCAGAATTGCCCTGCAGTGGTGTCCTTCGCTAGAGCTTTTTGGTGGTGTTGGAGATGCCACAGCACATCCTTTCTTCCTGTGTTTGGGACAGAGGTGCTGACATTCAGAAAAGTCAAGGCAAACAGTTGCTTTTTTGAATTACAGATTTCCTTTTCTGTTGAGGTGCTCCACAAATGGTTCTGCCAGCATTTCCCATTACAATCTCCTATATTTAGAAATATACAGCTCCATCAAAAATGAAAGAATAGAACTTGGCCCTCTAGAGGGTGATTTTTTCCATGTGAGATAATTAAACAGATCCACATGGACAGTAAAATTCCTCTCTAGCCACCTGTGGCATTATACTCCTTCCATTCAATAAACATTTTCCTTGTTTTACTGCACGTTAAAAGGCTGATCTGTAATGAGTAATTTTCTTTCATTTTAATGAAAAAACAGACAAATTCTTAAAAAACACAGACAACTTAGCAACTCTGCTCAAAAGTGAAATGCAGACAAAATCTCTGATATTGTACCTCCCCTAAAGCAGTATAATCACAGTCATTTTCTGTCCCAGAGCCTGCAAAATATGGCAGAGACATTACAGAAGACAAAGCCACAATTGTTACTGCAAAATTACTAAGATTTGTAGTCATTAATTTCTGGAGAAGGAGAAAATGTGAAAGTTGAAGTCTTACATAGTATAAAGCCTGTAATCTGGTGCCATTTTTTAAACTGGAACAGTTTGATGAAACAGCTCTCAAACTTTTCCACTGTTTCCAGCATGCTCCTGAATTCTCTTCCAGTTTCAACTGCAGTCTTTAACTCCTGCTCCTGGCTGTGAATCCTGCTTTTGCAACGAAACCTCTCTTGCACTCACAGCCTTTACTGAGCTTTAATCCCGTGTTTATGAACCACTGTAGTTTTCACCCAGTATATTATTTTGTACATTCCGCTCTCCTTCATATATAACTATCACCAGGCTTTTTAATAAAGCTGCAAAAATGCATTAGAAATGACAACACTCATGCAAAATCATTGTCACTTGATGCTGCAAGAAGTACAAGTCGCATCTTTTGGTCTGCAAGGTGTCTGCCAACTCCAAGCTGCCTCGCAGCATTCTGCAGCAAATTTGGTCAGCACAGTCGAGGAAAAGGGATTGTCTGCACTGAAGTGATTGCTGTTTCCACTTCCTTTGTTATCGTTCCCATATCTGCAGCTCTTTGACATGGCAAGTCACTGCTGAGAGAGAAGTGTGAGGTGATTGTCAGCTGATGGCCCAGCATCAAAACAGACCAATTAGCAATGTCCCCATCTGCTGCCTAGGCTCATGCTTGTTCCCAGCCTGTTCTGGGAGCCAGGAACTGAGCTGGAAGCTGTGGCCTTTATGCACAGCAGCAAGTGGCCAATTTCTTCAATGCTACATGGTGTCCAAAGAAATTCTTACAGGATCTGGAGAATGGAAGTATTACCAGCACCTTTCTTACAGGAGCTAGCCTTTTCTCTTAAGAGACTTAACAGACTAGCTGGGGGCCATTTAAGACAGCAGGTTGGAGTTGGTGGCAAAAAATCAGCTTCTACCCTTGCACATCCGTACTAGGACAGAAACTGCCCTGTGTGGTGGAAAGAATCAATGTGCTGAATATCCTCTTCATTAGGTTAAAATCATACAGTAATCTGACACCGATAAAAAATGGAAAGGGAGACTAATGAAAACCTTATCCTGTATCTGGCAGGACACCAAATCCTTAGAACTTTGGATTTATGATACGGGGTCATCAACTACTGGGTAAACTAAACTGAGAAAATATTTGCACACGTTGACATGAAAACAGTCTGCTAGAGCAGGTTTGCCTGTTAATCACAAGCTGTATACCACTTTTATTGTCACTAGCTTCTTTGTGACCTCTAGAGTTCCCCCCTTTTATAAGTCATGATTACACATGTGGCAGTAGGGTTCTTACCCTGTGTTTTGTGATTTTACATTTCAGAAGCCTCTCATCTTAAGAGCTATCTGAAAGGCTTGCACAGTAACTACAGTGTTCCCAACTCCAAAATGGAGTTGCATTGCCTGAAATTCCTGTATATGTCTGTTGCCAAAACTCCTACTCCTGAGGACTATATCAAAATCCTACCTTGGTGTCTGGGAGTGGAGATGGGACTCTGCAGCGAGAGTTGTCTGAGTATCTTTGCCCTTCTGATTCTCAGCTGGTTAGAGTATGGTGCTAAAGTGTCAAGGCTGTGGGTTTGATCCCCATATGGGCCATTCACCTAGGAGCTGGACTTGAGTTGGTCCCTTCCAACTCAGAATACTCTGTGAAATCTACATCTGTGTCAAGAGATGGTTTCCAACTTCTTATATTTTTAAAATCACAAATCACTTCATGAGGCACAGGTAAACATGATCTTCATTGGCAGGAGATAAAGTTGAAGCCCAAGAAGCTGTAACTTGCTTTGATGTGGGTTTCACTTGTAGCAATAAAAGCCCTGATAACCTGCATTCCCATCCTTTCCTGCTTATCTGGTTCTTACTGGGTGAAGACTATCATGACAAACATATTTTATGACAAGTCAAACTGAAGGAGAGCACCTTCATGTGGATTTGCATCTGTTGGGGTTGTGTTATATCTAAGAAGAACTATTATTCATGCTTTTTCCTCCAAGGGGGCACTAAGAGACACTCTGCTTTTTTGTGAAGCACTTGACATAATTGTGTATTTTTGCAACTGTTTCCCCTTTGCCAGATACTGCGATTGCACTTTTTCTTAGGAAATCAGATTGAAATAGCTCTCCAGCCAATTTTGCTTTTTCAAGCAAATGATCTAGATAAATTAAAAGCAACAATAAAAATAATATCTCTGGCAGTTCCTTTATACGAGTCCAGTTTGACCCCAGAGGAGATGCCAAGACTGCTCAGTGTACCTAAGAGTAGAATATGTCACAGTTCATGTGGTTTTCTGAGGCATAAGCCAGAGAGTCAATCAGAAAAAATATTGACCTGTAAGAAAGAAATTGACCTGTAACATCTTTGTCTGTCTGTATACTTCTTCTGTCAGGGCTGTTTACATTTTCTACTTTGTTTAATAGTAGGAACTGGAGTGGGTGGAAGGGAAAAAGCCCATCATGATTGGCTGTTCTTTTTCTAACATAAATTTAATTGGGAAGGATTGGAGTAGCTCTCTTCTTCTCTCTGAGGAGCCTCATCCCTGATTTGTCCTCTGGGATGGCTGCATCTGGTTCAGCTTAGCTGTATCTGTCTTCAGTATCGACCCTTAATCCAGTTTCACATGTCTGCTGGAATCCTGCCTTTTCAGCCTTGCTTGCATCTTGCAATTTTTCTTTCTCCTACTGCTCTTATTTCATTTTAGGCTTGTTTTCTTTATGGACTCCTGTAAATCATCTGGAGATCCAAGAAGTATGCTATCTACAGTCCTGTTGGCTTGATTTCTTTGGTGTTTTAATGCTACTTGGAGTAGCTATATTGCACAATCGAACTGTGGCACTGACCAAAAAAAAAAAAAAAAAAAAGAGAGAGCCAGTAGATGGCACCATTTATTACATTATAGAAGATTCACAACCAGAGCTTGGAGGGTTTTACCCCTTAAACCTGGCTGTCAGTAAAACACAAATCAACCCTCCATTTTCAGAGATGTTACTTACAAGCTTAGTAGAGACCTCACTTTATATCCTTTCCCAGAGCTTCCTGGAAAGGACTCGGTGGCAATGCCTTAAATGGAAAAACATTTCAGAAACAATAATGGAACTAGAGGTCAATAGGATACAGCCCAGGGGAGCTTTCTTCTGTTTTGCTCTCAAAACACACCCCGCTGCTGCTTTACTTTCTTCATTCTATTAAATAACAGATTTACTTTGAGGCATATCTCCAAACCCAATAACTTCAGAAAAGAATCTAGCAATGGTCAATTACAGACATGGTTTAGCTCTTCTGTAATAATGAATAGCTGTATTTTATTACAACATATAGCAGCTGTTATCTAGGGCTCTCAGAGTGCTTCAGAACACTAATGAACACTTGCAACACCTCTGCCAGATAGGGAATAGTAATTCCCCAGGAGTCCCACTGACCTCAGTGGCTGCTTGCATGGTCCTACATGTCTGAGAAAGACATACTCATGTGAGTAAAGAATACAGTACGAGGAGTAAACAGTGCAATATATTTTATGTCATCTCAAGTATTTCTTTTTCCCAAAAGAAGTAAAAAAAAAAAAGGAAAAAGAGAAAGAGAAAAGGAAGTAGTTTTGTCTTTCAGGAGTTAGCCTCTACAGCATTTTTGGTGGGGGATCAGACTGCTTGCTTGAGGGTTAGCTCCAAGTTTTCAATTGATAGTGCATGCACTTTGTGTGCTTCAAAGACAGATTTAGTGACTTCAGCGTCATTTACTATTAAAGGTTAAAAGCTGTTGCTCTTTCTAATCTCCTGCTGCACAGCCAATGTAATTTTAATACTGTGTGCTGTAGAAAATGAAAGAAATGCAATGCTGAAACATTTAGAAGGATATATTTTTCCATCTTTAAGTTATGAAAACTGGCCGCAAAAATCTAGTAAGCGTTTCCAGTCAATGATAGTTTCCTGGCATCAAAAGATTCTGAAAATGAAATATCCAGCAGGGAAAAAAAAAACCCTACACACCAAGAGGAGAAGACAAAGAAAAAGAGAACAACTCAGATTTTCTATATTTATCTCTGTGTTATGTGTATCCGCTTCACTGGGTTGTCAATTTTAATTGGACTGCAACCTACTGCAGTTGGGTTCACACTGGTTCAATTAAAAAATCCTGTTGCTACTTTTTTTCCATATTACTCAGAGATAGGAGTATTGTAGGAGCAATAATGTTAACCCCAGTGTCCTGGCAGAATGCCAGCTTAGGTAATTATATTCTGCCGATGGAAATTTCAGTTGCCAATTCAGCTGAATATATTAGTCTTTATTTTCCATTCCTGATCATCACATTACATAGCACTGCTGTGTGTTGCTGAAGAGCCACCCTACCTGTGTGTGGCTGCTTTATAGTGATGGCTGAAATAAGGAAAAAAAAATCAGAATTTCTCCTCCTAGAAAAAAATCTAGACTATTTACAACATCACAATGCAATGTTTGGGTGAGAGTTACTTGAATTAAGGATTATTTGATAGAAGTATTCATGGAAAATGTGGATGGACTGTACAGATAGTGGCATGCACAAACTTTGGATAGTGATGTGGTTATGACACAGTGGAAGGATTTTATAGTCTCATTTAGGGAGATATTTGCAGGCAAGGTAGGTCAGGCTGAGCCTTTGACTTGAAGAATGATCTAGTTTGGGAAAAATAATCTTTTAACAGCCTATTTGATGAGATTGCACAAGGACTACTTATTACCTAAGGCAAAAAGAAGAGGCACAGGTGAGGAAAAAATGGTGATAATGCCCTCAGAGAAGAGTGTCTGGACATAGTAACTTTACACATCATTTTCTGCAAAGATGAACAGTTTAGGAAGAAATGAAACCTTCTTCCCCATCCTCCAAGAACAAAAATCAGGACTAGTCTACTGAAATTGAATCTTGCAGAAGGTTTACTTTTGTCTGTTTTGAAAATTACTTGTGGTGTTGTTGAAAAAACAGATATTTGTCCACAAAATATTCAGTACCTACTTAACTCAGTATTTATTGATATTAACATGAGAAAAATTGAACAAGTGCTTCGAGTATGCCTCCTTTCCCTTGATGGGGCAATAATATCTGGATAAGAACTGAGAACAAGGATTATGCCTGCTTGGAGTGATTTCTAAATAAAAAGTAGAAAATAAGGAGAACAGTGATGAAGTATAGTAGGCATTCATGAGACCAGCAGCGAAGAGACAGAATAATAACAATCAAAATACCAATCTTCTCTTTTGAAAAATCTCTGAAGCCAGTTAGGTGCGTTCTGACTCAAAAGGCAGAGAAGTATCTTAATTCTCACAGACTGTTGACCATAATTTGGCACCTACCTGTGATTTGTGCCTTGGGGATATCTACAGCTTACAAATATTCTTAGCGTTTGCTTCATTAGTGAGGAAACTGCATTTTTTAATTTGTCAGTCTGCTGTTTAGCTTGTATGATCCACACTGTCTCTCTACCTGAGTTTACTGAGCTTATGTAGTGTTGCCTTGTGAATTGTCTTCATTTTTTTTCCCTGTGGGATTATAAAGACCTCGTTCAGCAGACTTTTCCTTATCTAAGTCAGAGTGATTATTCTGAGAAGCCTCTTTGAGTTAGCTGGAGTTTCAGTGGAACTGGCCACAGGGTAGAAAATCATCTACGTGACCAATGATGTGAGCTTTGGCCCAAATATCCTGCTTCCCGTACGTGGTGGTTTTGAATTCTCCCAGATTTAATTTTTCACACCCAGGAGAAGAACACAGTTGTTTTCATTTTCTGATAGAGATTGGAAGATGACAACCAAGCTCCAGGGCCAGTGGCAGTTGCCAGGACTGGCAGCATTAGCTCACGTACCTGATCACAGGGCAGCGATGCCATCCGTTAGCGCACGGCACACGGGGAGCTGTCAGCTCTGGAGCAATCCAATTAAGTTACATGGTTTCTAAAGCTAGATGATTTGAGGAAGCTTAAAACAGAGTTAACACTGTGCTGGCTCAACGGCTGTGTCAATTATCTGGTTGTAGCTCTGCCTGCTGAAGCATGTAGAGGTTTTCTTCTCCCCTTCTTCCCTAAAGCAAGACCAGGGAGAACACATTAAAGTGTTAATTATTTCCTACCTTTATTATTATTTATTGAATGAGAATCCTTATATATATTTGAAAGAGATAGTAAAGATAAATAGAAAAGATATAACATAGCAAAAATCCCCGACAAAATAAATTGATTGTATAATGTATTTTTCAGACTTTTTCTGAAACTGAAATATTGAAGTTCCTTTATAATAGCTAAAGTGGCATTAATTTGCATGGAGGTCGCTATTTGACCTTTGCTGTGAGAAGCCTACATGTTCCTTGTCAAAATCTTTTCCTTCTAACCTTTAGTTTCAGATATCTGCCTGCATTTCTCTGTGCTATTCCCATTATCTTTGTATCTGAAATGCGTAAGACAGAAAAGGAAAGTGGCTTTGTGGCATAGCTTTCTATTTTTTACAGCATCTCTCTTTGTGGCAAGTTAATCAAAAGCCCTGTGTGAAGCCCTCTCTGAGCTCAGCCCTCCATCCTTCCCAGGTATTCAAGGACTTGCAGTCAGGTAACCCTATCACACTCTCACTGCAGGCTCCCCACAGGTACGTGTGCTTCACTTTTTGTCTAGTAATTTGTACAAGGAGCTGCCTTACCTGCTTTGTGGGAAACAGGCAAGATTATCATACTCCTCAGAACTCTGCTTCTTTTTAGTCAGAGGGATTGTCCATCCACAGAAAAATTACCTAGCTCCCCCTTGGTGAGAAGCCTGAGGAAAGAAAAGAGTCACTCACTGAGCACTAACAGCACCTGGCCTTCTTCATCTTACTGGGAAATTAAAATCAATTTTAAACAAAAACACTCTGCTGCCAGCTCTGAGAAGCAAAATCACAGTTGTGACAAAACAGATGATAAAATTAATACTGCCTTTACTGGGAACACAGTTTGAGCCCAGATATATTGATCTAAGAAATTACCAGTTTGATCTCATCTCCAACCTCAGAGCAGGAAGCAGGAGAGCTGCCTGCATCTGTACAGGAGTGAATACAATGTACCGTGTTATGTTTCAGGAAAGGTGAATTGCAAGAATAAAGGAAAATACACAAAATAAAGCTAAAGATGGAGGAGCAGAGTGGCTGTACACCTGCTTTGGAGACTCCTAAACCCAACCTAGTTCTGCAAAGGTTCCTCAGGATTTAACATTACCAGAGTGGGTAGAATTACTTAATTTTTATAATGTAATGGGGAAAACATCTTACTCTTGTATGCTGTGTCAGACACTGATGGAAAACGAACTATCTGTCTCAACAGTTTAGTTGGCATGAGCATTCCCATTAGCTCATGTCTTACAGAAAACTTTCTGCAAAATTCAGAGGTTAAGTCTGGCCTTCTATGAAGAATAAACCAATATTGGTGTGGATATTTTTGCAATGGCTTTTGAAGTATTGAACCATGGACTGCTTGTTGCTCAATTGCTCCATTCCATTTTTGGCATCAAGATATTTATCAACACATGTTGATACATTGCCTTGTTGTATTCTGTTTGCCAGCCAACAAAGCTGACTCGGGAAGATGGACACATGCATCCCTTCCAGTACAGAAATTATGTTCTCAGAACAAATTCAAGTCTTCTGCTGTGAACTTGAGTACAACATCATATTTAGAATTTAAGGGTTAAAAAAAAAATTAGCAAAAATGGTCCATCTGCAGTCACTGGCAAAACTCCCAAGGGAAAGCTAGGAAAAAGAAAAGGAATCAGGAAAATTTTAAAATGCAGTTTTCTCTTTTACTGTGTTTCTAATCCCATTTTCTTGGCTTCTCTTTGTCTTGCTTTGTTGTTGTTTGTCGCTAGCCTGCATGTTCTCAAGGCTTTATAATGCTTCATCTTAAGGGGGAACCTGGAGAGCATATTTTCCCTGCTAACAAATAACCTGGATCTTTTTTCATCACTGAAGCCAATCAGAGGCGGGAGATTACAGTTGGCGGAGGGCTGAGATTTGCATATTAACAGCGCAGTAATTGAAGAATAGCTGTCTTGCATTTAGACCAAACTGTGCCCTCTGATTCGCCAATGCAGATGAGGGATTCAAAGGTCAGTTTTGGGGTTTTTTTTGTTTTTGTTTTTGTTTTTTTTTTTAAGAGACGACTGTGCAGTCCTAATGATATTAAGTCAGACAGTGAACCCTGTATGCAGGATGTGAAGAAAGTGGAGTGAACCTGCTTGGCTGTGGCTCTGTCGTGGCACAGCCACTGTGCCCTCTTGAGTCTCCCTGCCTGTATCATATTGTGTATATTAATGTTTCAGCTTCACAGTTCTATTTCCATTAGGGAGAGATTGCCCGTGAGCCTCTTAGTGGATAAATAGGAATTTACAGCTTTCAAATATTCTCCTAAAGCTTGCAGGATCCACAGAAGAAGGAATTACACATTACTATTTTTTAAGCTTTAAAAGGTCCAGAGGGCCTAATTGTGCTCTCAGATATGTCTGTGCAGCTCTGATTGAAGTCTTGGGATATAATGCATGCTTATGCGACAGCTAAAATGAGTCCTTTTTTAAATTAAAAAAAAATAATCCTTCAGTTATTAAAAAATTAGATTCTAAAGTCTCCAGGGTCAAGTTAGCAAGTTCCCAAGAGCTATTCAGAACATAACAAAGTGACGTCTTGGCTGGAAGTCATCTCTGTACCAACCTGCAAGTAAAAAATAAATGCTGAACGTGAAATACAGTAATGACAGTAACACCTTCTTCTGCAGATTTGTGCATCCGTGTTTGTGTGCTTGCACTTGTCCAGGCAGTTCTGTGGCAAGGAAGGAGGGGACAACCCTAAACTGAAATAATGAAGTAACCTTAACAAATGTGTTCATGCTTCATTCAGTTACATTTAACAAGACAAATACTGGCAGAAATATTTTCTTTTACCTTTGTTTTATATCAAAAAAGGCTTATGCAATTGACAAGAGGAGTGTGGTTAAACCTTGTTCTGTTGTTGTTATCTATGAGTTTCTAAGTACAATTGCTTTTAGTGTTAGGAAAAAGGAGATGAAGAAGCAAATTTAACACAGCCAAAGGCAATACAGTTCAGAAATATATTCAGGTCCGGAAGTTTGTGTGGGTTTTTTAACTAGTCCTTGATTTTGCAAGCTAGTTTACACTACAGGTGAAATACAAGTTGTGCATGAATTTCCTCATGGGATTTCTGTGTCTTTTTCAAAAGGTGCTTGCTTAGGGGTGAACAGGCTTAGAGCCTGGGCTTTAAAAGACTGAAAAGATGTGTTTTACTATAAATAACTTAGAAGGGGATTCCCTAGCTACAATTACGTCTTACTTCCATCAGAGCTACATTTAATGGAAATCCTTCCAGCAACTTTTTCTTTATTCAGCTATCTACCACTAAAAAGCAAAGCAAGAACCAGTCAGGAAACAAGTAATCCACATCTGCACAGCTGGATCAAGAGTGGCTACTGCTCCTTACCTAAATCAGTGCATTAATTTCCTTATTTTGTCCTCCATGTGTGTCCTTGTGTAGCTCAGTATAATATGTGTCAGTATTATTTGTTGTCACTTCTCAAACTAAAGCTGTGACACTAACCCTGCCAGCCAAGAGAAAAAAGCTACACACAGAGGCAACACAAGCCAGTATTGTTTAAATCAGATGAGCCCAGTGGTGTGGAAATTGCTTCTGTTGCATAAGTGTACTCACTGGTAGACCCAAACTGATGGGCTGGTAAGCATACGTAATTAGCCCAACACCTGTGGATGTAATTCCATATTGCTTTGGTGAAAGAAGAACTGTGGAAAATAATAGGCAAGAGATCTTTCTATCAGATTCTCTTCCTACCACTAGAAATCATAGCTGCCGTCTGCAATGTTTAATACCTGATGTTAGTTTCCACCTTTCAGCTACAGCTGCTTTTCACCTGTCCACTAATTGTCACCTGGAAGTGTGCTGAAACACGTAAATGAGCATACAAAGGCTTTCTCCGGCACTAAATCACAACCATCTCTACCGAGGAAAGGGACTACTTACAGCAGCCCTGCATGGTAATTCAGGCCGGGAAAGAAGCAGGTTTCCCCCCTTCAAATAGCAGGAAGAGTTCAGATTAGCCAACACTGTCCTTGAGAGCATAAGTGCAGCTGCAAAAACTTTAACTCTGCTCAGGAGAGGCGTTCAGCAGCCTCTCTGGGAAAGCACTTGTTGCTGCCAGCACCCCTGGGCCCAGCGCCTTGTCCTGGGAAGAGCTGTCCTCGGCCACCTGCCCCACAGCTTCCCGGATGGAAAGGTGAGGTTAGGTGCTCTTGCCACATTTGAGGGTTGTCGCCTGCCCGGGAGATGAATAAGCAAAAACCCCTCTATCTACGGGTGTTCCCTAAAAGGTGCTGGTTTAAAGCCATGGCTAAAGGGTAGGTAGAAGCCTCGTAGACAAGACATGCAACTACTCCTCACGGGAGGATTCCCAAGGAAAGCACCGATCCCGTCGGATGGGGTGCAGCTCATCAACCTGCACAGGCTGTTGTAGCACAAGGGGCGTTTGAGGTGGGGGAGGCCTCGGGGAAAACTTGCGGCAGGATGCTCGGCTCAGGGTGCTTGGAGCTCCGCAGGGCCCGCTCCCCGCCACCCACCAGCGCCGGTTCCCGCCCCTCCGGCGGAGCGGGCTGCGCTCCCCGCGGCTGCGGCGCGGCTTCACCGCGCTCCGAGCGGCCCCGGCGCGGCTCCACCGCGCTCCGTGCCGCCCCAGCGCCCGCCCCAGGGGCCGCGCCCGGCACCTCCCCGCCGGGGCCGCTGTCCCCGGGACGCCGTGACGGCTGTGCGCTCCCCGCCCTTCTCACCGCCCCTCTCCCCTTTCCTCCTCCTCCTCCTCCTCTTCTTCCTCCTCCTCCTCCTCCTTCGGGAGCCTTGCCTCCCCTGCACACCTGCCTTGCCATTTGTCGGTGGCTTTGCTAGGAGGGGGAATTTTCCCTCGGTCCCTTGCAGCATCCCTCCCCGGCACACACACGCACACACACACACACATACATAGACACTCGCAGGCTCGCTCTCACAGCCGGACGGGCAGGAGCACCGCGCTGCCCGTGTCTCGGCGGCCGCCGCCTCTCCGCACGCCGGCCCCGCGCTCCCCGCCGCCGCGGGGCGTCCTCCGCCTGCTGCAGCGCCGCCGGGCCCGGCAGCCGCCGGAGGGGGGCGGCGGCGGCGGCTCCCGCTGCTCCGCGGCCCCGCACCGGCAGCGGGAGGGAGGTAGGTACGGCGGTCCCGCGGCGGCAGCCCGCCCCGGGCGGCTCCCGGCGCTGCGGAGGGACGGGGACGGAGGGAAGGAGGGAGGGGAGGGCAGCGGGAGAGGGGCGAGACGCGCTGCCCCAGCTCCGCCGGCGGCGCTCGCCTCGCCCGGCTCCTGCTCGGGCTCCGGCTGCGCTCCCGCGGGGCCCCCGCGCCGCCCCCGCCGCTGCCCGGCGCCCCCCCGGCACCGGCTCTTCCCGGTGAGTCAGAAAGTTTGCTCTCCTGGGCGCCCGGTGTTTGTTGTTGTTTGGGGTCCGCCTGTTTTAGGCTGGGCTTTTATTTTCCCGTTCCCGCTAGTGGGCTATTTATTTATTTATTTATTTCATTTCTTCCTTCTTTTTTTTTTTTTTTTTTTTTTTTAATTGCAGTCGGTGCTGCAGCGCGGGTAGAACGGGGCTCCCGCGGCCGGCGCTGCCCCCGCCTCGCCGGGCAGGCTCCCCCGGGGCACACGCGTGGGCAGGCGGGCAGCGCACCCGGGGCGGCCGGGGCCGGGAGCCGGGGTCCTTCCCGCTGCCCCCCTTCCCTCCAAGAGCTGCGTGCCTGCGGCTGCAGGTCGCCGGCAGCCCCCCTGCAGTTGGCAGAACAGTTTTTGGTGGCAGCTCGGCAGGAGACTGTCCCATTCCTCTCCTGTTTCTCCTCGTTCCTTGGGAGAGTGTTTTAAAACAGGTTTCAGTGAAGCTATAGGTGACAGGATCCCGGTGTCACCGAGACCTGCGCTCCGTTTTGTAACTAGCAGTGCTACTGTAGCGGGTTATCAGCTGGGAACAGCCGTATTCGATCCTGGTGAAGAGAGGGGTTGGTTGTGGGTCATGTCCATCTTCCGCTGCTTTCATCTAATTGCTAGAAGTAGCTTGCTGTTGTTCGGGGTAGAAGAAGCTTGCTTGCATTTTACTCTTTTGTTCTTTAATTCTAAATGTGGTTTAGTGGGGGCTCTTAGTTTCTGATAGGAAACTATGAGAAACTATAGAGGTTGAGTAAATCCATCTCTGAGCAGGAGAGTCAAGAAGCTTTTCAGGTCCTTCCCATGAACTATGTATTTTCTATGTTGTGTGTTGTCACCGCTTTTTTTTTTGTCTTATCACTGGGAGTTCTGCTGTAATATCCCAAAAGCTTTGATGTTTTTTAGCAATGAACCTAATTCATTTTTTTTCCCTCAAATTTAAAATGGAGTGATAAAATGCATAGGCATTAATAAGTAAGTTGAAAGGACTTTGAAATAGTGCATTTTGTGCATGGTGTGAAATTGTAGATATACATAAAAGAGTAATAACTCCTCTGCCGGATTTATTTTAAACCTTCTTCTCTATGACTTTGTTCTGAACTCTCTTTGTCTCTCAGCTTTTAAGTCTGATTGTTTTTTGCAGTTGAGGTCTCCTGTCATGTTGTGGGAATGCATTGGTAGGCACCCACTTTTGCCTGGTCCTCATAATCTTTTATTCTCTTATTTTGCAAAGACTTGCCACGGTCAAAAGTATGTGAAATTCGCTATTGTGGCTTTAAATTTTAGCTCGCTTTTCCTTTTATTTATTTCTCTATTTGTTAATTTATTTATTTATGTTACAACCGGAGGGGGAGAGTAGGGAATTGTCTCTGACTCTTCTATCTGTCAAAAAAAAAAAACCAAAAAACCAAAACAAAAAAGATTGCGTAAAGAAATTAAAGCACTGGAACGACCTAGATCTGAATTCCAAGAACAAAAATTACGGTGGCATGTATGCTTGCCCGCACCAGTCATTCTGCAGCATGTGGTATTTACAGAACTTGCAGTGCACAGTAGCTCTCCAGTAGTAAGAGAACGCTTTGTATCCTTGGAAGTGAGAGAGTCTTTGACAAGTCAGCAAAACTATAGATACAGTCAAGGAACGCTGATACACGTGTGAGTGTGTGCATATATAAATATCACCAGATTGCCTGAGTTCATTTTTCCTCAGTATAGTTTGTCTTCCTCAGCCTGGAATATATACATGCTTCCCCCTGAATTTTGAGGCTTTTTTTTACTGCTCTGCTCTGTGTGCATGTGCTTTAATGTTAGTCTTAATCTCGCTGTAAAATATAAAATAATCCGGTAATAGATTTAGAAGACTTTATTGCCAGGCAAACCAGGCAATAGATCATGAAATCAGACAATAGTATTTTGTTTCCTAGCAACCCCCTACTGCAAACAGAAAACAAAACGGTGGTGGATGCTTCCACATTATGATAGCTATATGTCGAAATCCCCAAGTAGTAGACACTGAAGTACTAATTGTGCTGGGAGATTCACTCCTATTTGTTTCAGCTGCTTTGTTAATATTTTCCTTTTTTTGAAAAAGATTTTCTGGGGTAAATGCAGTTAAATGTTTAAAATCTCACTCTGGTCTCTTAATAATAATGCCTGTTAGAATGAAGAGTGCACAAGATTAAGTAGAATTTTTGCCATTAAGAATGATTTGGAGGTGTGTGTTCTTATTGCAGGATTGTTTCTAAATCTGTGCTATTACGGACTCTTGAAAATCAGATATATCATCTCCTGTATCCAAGATCCAATATCTTTCTGGATTTTGTGTTGTTAGTCGTCCTTTAGCTTTGTGCTTTTAAACTATGTTTATTAGAATGTATTGAAAGAAAAATCATTTGTGGCTCCTAGGAATGGAAAGTAAAATCCAAAGTGCATCTTTGCCATGTTTATGTTCTTGGCACCCAGTTCAGCCCTTCCAAGGAATCAGTGCTATCACCGTTCAGCAGGATTGGGTCCTAAGCTGTCATCTTTCTAAAAGTGCTTTTGATAATGCAGTAATTCCCTTAGTAAGAGTGCCTGAGCACTGAAATGGCATCTCGACCCTGAATCAATCTGGGATGCACTTTGTGCACTGCCATCTATCTGAAAAAATCCATTAGTGCAAGCTGGAGATCTGACCTGGGATGGGTGCAGGTGTTAGTGCTCTGGAAGCTGCTGGAGATGCTAAGCTGCCATAGGAAAAGGAGGAGAGCAGGCACGGATGTACAATGCAGCAGAGAAGTTTCTATGCTTTTGTCTCTCTTTTACAGGAGAAAATGGCAAAAAAGTGTTTGCTGATTTTTACCTGCAAGTCTTCACTATCCAGCAGTATTTACAGACATCCCACAGTAAATTGAAACAGAGGTAGTTTTCCTATTGGTTGCATCAGTGATTCTGTGAAAGTGAAAATGTTATTCCAGTCTGGGAAACTGTAAAATCACAAGAAAAATTTGCTGTGGGGAAGACAGCAAACTCAGTCATGTATGCATTATTAAACAAGAGTATTCGCGCTTGGCATGGGAAGGGTGTTCTCTGAATGACTTAGGGGTTCGCAGTATTATTTAAGAGATCCCATGTGCAGTCACAGACAATTTATTTATATTGCCTATAGGTATTTTCCTGGTTCATCTCAAATACTGAGGTGCAAAAGGGTTACAGCAGATGCCACTTGAATAAAAAGGGTTGAAGTGGAATGGTCAGAGAGTATTATAATTCAGATAAATATCTATGAGCAGCTACTTTCTTGTCTATATTTGAAATCACATATTTTAGTGCATGTGTGGATGGTTTCGTTTAGAACATGCTAATTGAATTTTGGAAGGCTTTATGGATTGAGAGGAAGTAGTCATTTTCCAATTTTTCTTCTCCATTTCTTTCTCAGATGGCACTACTCCCAAAACTTGAATCTTACAATTAGGTAGTCCACAGATGAAGCTTGATATGGCTGCCTAATTGCAGTCCCTACTTCGCCTCTGCCTGTGTTTGCCAGGCAGCAGAATGAGAGAAGGCAAAGAAAACAAAAAGTACAAACAAAAAACAAGGGGGAGAGAAAGGTCATGAAGTATTCTGTATATAAACAATGGAAGTCATTTGGAAACGATTTAAAATGCTCTCCATGAAACTCCTTTTATGCCAGCTGCATTTGTCGCTGGTGGTGAATGTAAAGCTTTCATCTGCTGTAATGTGGGTTGGACACGATGGAGACAGCCAACCCATGACCCTAACCAAAGACCTTCTCCCTTCTTCCCACTAAACATCATCTTAAGCAGAACAGTGAGTTATGTTCATTCCATTTAAAGGTGTTTAGGAGACAGGAATTAGGAAATGGACAGCTTTGTTCTTTCTCTTTAACTGCGCAATCATGGTTGTGGCTAATGAGCTACCAGGGAATGTGCTGCATATCTTGCTGAGATACACAAGCTTTTCCAAATTTTTCACATGGCTTTCTTTTATTATTATTTTTCAAAGTGAGTACTGAAGTAATGAGAATATAGAGTTACTTACTGCATGTTTAAAGCTATAGGCTTCATGATTACTGTACTGAGGGATATTTACTTAGGTATTTATTTCCTGTTCTTCTTTTAAGAAAGGAATGAAAGCATGATGCAAGTTTTGGGCTCTCTTGAAGCTTGGTTTTTAAAACTCTGTTACCTTAAATCATTGAGCTGTCAATTCTTGCCCAATACAGAAAGTAGACCATCCAAGTGATTACAGAACCTGAGGATTTGGTTCAACACAACACTGATTTGCACACCCAACTTTTTATTTAAAGTGTATGTTTAAGCTCATCTCTACTTGCTGAGATGAACTGGATTTAAGAAAGTGGTGAGAGTTAGGCATGTAATTAAATGCTTTGTTGAATAGGGAAAAACCTTTAAAACTAATGTCTTTGCTTTGTAGTAAACAGAATTTCAGGACAATTCCTCCGGGAGAGTAGAGTGAAGGGAACAAGTAGGGGGAAAAGGCAAGTTGTTGGGGCGAGGGGTATCAAATCAGGAGCTTACTGGTGGGTGATAGTGATACTGAAAGGGATTGAGAATGAGTCTGGAGTAGGATTTGATTACAGAAAAGCATGGCTTGTGCTTGAGCTGTCAAGAGAAAGGTACCATTTTGGCGAACAAAGAGGTGGGATTCCCTTTTTCTAAGAATCTGTTGCAAACACATATGAAAACTGAATATCAACAGGAAAATATTGACAATTTGGCTGAAGCTCAAAGAAGAGCAACAAAATATTCAGGGGTCTGGAGGAACTAGCTTGGAGAGAAATATTAAAAAATAGACATCTCTAGTCTGGGACTGCATATGGGGAGATGGGTTAATTACCCATCTCCCCATAGGTAGTTAACATGGGGACATGTCAGATGTCTGTGTTTGAAATGTATTTTAGTCAAAGCAGTTAGATTTTTTTCCTGCCTTGTGGGAGAGAATACCTAGGACTAAATGGAGAAATTGAGGAAATAAAAATTTAAGATGAATTCTGGGCCAAAACTCAGCAATAGAAAAATGTATTGCAGCCTATATTAGCCTGGGTGAAGTGCAAGCCCCCCACAACTCTTCAGATGTTTAAAATAAGAGTAGGCAAATTTTTGGCACATGTACTGGGGAAGGCAATCCTACTTTTTCAAGGAGATGAAGCACAAGATCTAACAACCCCTTTTCGTGCTTCTATTTTGTTCTAGTTTCAGCTGAAGGTTACAGAAGATCAGATCCCAGCCTAGCCAACTTTGACTTGGCTTCCAGTGCTGAGACAGTTGTGTTTCGTGCTTTTATAATGCAAGATTCAAATGCAGGGTCATCATGTGGGCTGAGGTTGAGTCAGTGATGGGATGGTGGATGTACAAGGATTAGCTACAGTAGGTTTTTTACTAAACAGCTATGGGTTAGTAATTTGTTCGTTTTGCCTTTTGGAAATGAGGAGCATCACATGTGGTGTAGAGGGCACAGAGGTGACAGCTTCCTGTTTCTTGACAGTTTCTGCAGCATTTTTTAAAAATCATTTGAGGACACTTACTGCCATCAGGTGCAATGATGGATAGCAGGTACTGCTGCTTCACTCCTGTCCCCCATCACAATGCCCTGATGTCAGCACAGCTGTCTCCTGTGATCTGGCTAGTCAGTGTGCAGTGCAAGTCCTGATGACCTCTGCCACCAGTGGTGCGTTTTGTAGAAGAGACTGAGAAAGGGGGAGAGACATAGAGATGATGTTTCCAAGGATGCATTGCTTTAAATGTCTCCATCATCCATGTAAACTGGGAGAAGACTTAGCCAGGGAATGTGCAGGTTCAAGGTATCATGTCAGCTTTCTTGTGGAACCTTTTCCTGGGATTAATTTTATTCCAAGTCACACATTCACAGTGGTTTATTCCACGTCACATTATTCAAAGCATTCAGAAAAAAAAAATGTTGTGCAGACTGATATCATCAGGGAATGTTTTCCAACATCCATGCCAATTGCAGAGGAGGAGGTGGATTTCCCTCTGCTGTGCTTTATGGATACCTGACAGCCAACTGTTTAAACAAGCCTATTTTGGTAACCATTAGATAAAAAACAAGTGATCCCTTCTTAGTGTGTTAATGATTAAAACAGTAATCCTGCAGGAGTATCACATACAGGAGAAGGCTGATCTGGGGTACAGCTGGTTGGTGAGACTGACCTTTGGTTTAAGTACTTGACAGTGCAAGAAAAGAATGTTTTGAAGTAGTGGAAGACAGATTTAGGTCTTCTGTGTGCAGTATAATGAGGAAAAAAATGGTCTATTAAAAACCAGTACACTCTCAATACACTCCCAGGTGTATTTGCTTATATAGAAATCCTCTATAGAGGTAAGCCAGGTGCTTGTCTCTGGGAGTTGGTGGATAGGCTGGTGATGGAGGTCTGAGAAGAGGTTCATTTTGAAGGAATGAAATGAAGGAAGCTTTGTTTTTTAGGCAAAACATAAGGATTAAGACTGAGGTTGATTGCTAATGCGTTCTTCTGCTAGAGGGACAGTTTTTTGGGGATGGATAATTTGTTTGTGGATGGATAAATCAGATAAATAGAACCCATACAATTGATCAGGTGGATCAAGCTTGGTAGGTGCTGGTAGTCAAATTGTATAGATTGGTTTACTTAGAATTATTTGTGGGTGTTAATAACACTCTTTTATGTAAGTGTGTCTAAGATCAGGCTTGTTGGATGGGATAGTTTAGACTGAAAGGTACTGTGTAAATGTAAGATTATTATCTCTCCTTTGCAGGAAGAAGCTAGGTCAACAGTAATCTTAATTACAACTTGTTTCTGTTAATAGATCTTTATTTTTAGAGTTAGGTTAAATGAGGCTTTAAAGTGCTTTTATACAGGTACTTTTAACGTAGTGTTACCATTTAGGATGTGGGGTTTTGTATACTGGATCTTAACAATTCTTGTGGAGGAACAGTTTCGCCATGTCCAAAGTAGGTAATATACAGCTATTCTGGTATGGCAGGTTGTCTCTATGTAAGTTTTAAAGGGACTTGTGCCCTACACACCGTGTAAAAATGCTTCAGGACATAAGAGCTCTGCATAGGGTAGAATACAGTGAGGATTTAATAGTATTTTTAACAATTCTGTTTAGATTTATTCATTCCTTTTAGGAAGTATTTTGTCAGGGAAGCAAAGAAGAAATGAAATAGAAGGAGCTGATAAAGGTATGGGGTGAATTTAGGGAGGTGGATTGCAATAACCAGAATGAGAACATGCTCTTAGAACGAGCACTGGTACTTCTGCCCTTATAAAAAGTATTTCGGCAATGACAAATAAGTTTGTTTCATCTGAAAGCAGCAGATTGCTTCCTAGTATTTTGCTGGTCTGACATTCTGTGAAATTGTGTTATATCCTAATTCAGTGGCTGTTCTGTATATAGAATAAGAGCTTGCTATTTTCTACCAAGTGAACCATTCCCTCTCTTTCTGCAGTGGTAGAGGTATTTTGGTGTTAGAGGTCCGTAGATTAATCTTTTCTGATGACTTCTGATAGATGTTGGCATGACTCAGAAGAGAGAGCTGCGTTTGCTGAATAAGCGATCTGCTTAGTTCGGAGTTTTTCTTGGAGGTGGGACCTTTGCTTAGCAGTGAAATCTGCTGAGATCACAGGACAGGGCGGTATGGTTACTAACACATCACAGTGTGGCTGTGATCCTCTGCTGGCAGATATGGATGTGAGCAAGCACTCTGTGGATTTACCAGCTGTAAATGGGTGGTCTGCTCACGCATCCTCATGCCTCCCCCACACACGTCCTTCTGGCTTCTACTGTCTGCAGGCAGAGCATAAGTGGAAGTACTGGTGACAGGCTGTTCCGTAAGAAAGCTGATCATTTAAAAATCCTGGAAAATGCATTTGATTTAGAATCTTCTGTATGTTGTATTTCCATTAGTTTGCCTAAAATGGGCATCTCTCTGGTTAATTTCATTTTAGCTAATGAAGGCACCCTTGGCCATTTTTTTTGGTTCAAGTTTGTTCATATCTTCAAAGTAAGAAGAAATACCATTTGTGCTGATGAATCACTTTCTGCAGTGTAATCTCCCATTTCATATGAACCAGAGAGCCATTACCATTTAATTCATTGACAGCCAGTGAGGGAACATGCCATTTCAGTTCCTAGAGGGACCTGGGCAAAACTTGAGCAAGAGCCTCAGCGTGCTGTTGCCAATATACTTAGCTACCCAGTTTCTTGTCAATTCTGTAAGCTTAACACTATTATGTAAAAGCATGTAAAACCAGGTATGGTGTGTATGTCATTAGTTGGGTTTTTCAGTTTTATTCTTTGTGATATGCTTGCTTAACTTCTGTATCATTTTACAGAACAAATGTAATGTGTAGTTTATATTGTTTTCTTTACAAAAGAGAAGGGAGCTGTAAATTCACCCTACGAAGGAAACTATTAAATTTTTTTTTAAGCCAAAGGAGGCTGGAAAATTGGAATTTCTTTTTCAGTTTCTTGGAGAATACCAAGGGAGATTATATAACTGCATGAAATCTCTGGGGAAAAGGAGAAGAAGCCTTGCTGATAATGAAAGAACCTAGTAACTGCTTAATGTAATCCGCTCTTCATGGAAAATGATGAGAAGGGAGAGATGGGAGACCTGCACAGTCAGATCAAGCTTCATTTGTTCTAAGCTGAAAGTAGGCAGCACATCTGATGGGCAAATCTGTATAAGGCCAGCTTGTTGGTCTGACGCCTATGTTTATCTTTTCCACATTAACTAAGTTGATTCTGTTCAGTGTTATATGCTACAAATAAAACAGAAATTATAAAAGTAATAGTTTTCAGGTTCATCTTGCCCAAGAATTGAGGGAGTAGCTTGGAGTGAGTCAGTCAACTCACTGTAATCAAACAGTTCTTCTATATCTCAAGTATAAATGCTGCATGACTAGCTAGGCAGAAAGGACTAGTGGTCATCTTGAAATAATGAAGAAAATAAGTTTCTTCTGATTCTCCAGTGTCAGAAGGCTACCCACTGAAACTGAATATTGATTTGAAAGCAGAAGGTTGAATTTGATAATCCTGAAGATGAGATCCCTTGCATCATTGAACTGCAGCTTCAATCTTGATAGCTTCAAGCTTGATACAACCTTTGCATCATTGAAGTACGGCTGTGATGATCACTGAAGTCACTGTTCTGGGTTTCAGTGGCACTTCAATGTAATTTTGTTGTAGAAGAATCTTTTTTATATGGGGGGACTAAAAGCAAGAGTCACTTATGGTTTTAAACACGAGGAAAATGAAGTCTTCTGAGTTGGTGAGAAACCTCCTTTCATGCTAATACAAAATGAGCCATATAGAGTGAGATGTAAGCGTGTATGTACTGCCCTTTCAAAGACATTTAAATTCCACTAGTTCACTGTTAAACCGATGAAGGAAAAGGGCAGTGCAAAACTCAAAACCATACCTAAATGAAACAGCACTTCTGTTAATGCAAGGTGTTTAGTGAATATGAAAAGTCTTCAGAAAGTGGCTAGAAGCATCCATGCAAGACAAAATTCAGACCTTTGTAGTGCTCCCAGCCATGTCTCTAAGGGATGCCACGGGATGGCTGTACAACAAGGAGTCGTTCTCTAAGTGCCTGAGGAGCAAGCGTAGTAGTGGCAGAAACAAATTGAAATGAGGACTTCTGAGGTAGGTTTGTCCTGATGCTGAGTTCATCTTGGTGAGAGGGAACGGTCTGTATAATTAGCAGTTGGCTGGAAACAAAAAAGAGTATTTAGGCTTCCTTCCTTCAGTTACTCATGGACATCATTTGAGGAAGTTCTTACTTTTACTTTTGTCTCTACTCTGTGGTCCTCAATAATGCAGCTTTGTTTAAACAGAAGTTGAATGTGATTTCTGTAAAGACTTTTTATACTGCATTGTATAATTCTTTTATATTTCTATATAAATATAAAAATTCCCCAGAGACTCCCCAGGGAAGTGAAAATTTTAGGAAGGCGTGCAATGATGGTTTCAGAAGGATTTCCAGCAGCTACAGCCTGATGATGCTCCAGTTCTGATGGAAACTTTCTTCATCTAACTTGCAAATAACTGACATCAGATATCTGAGAAAAATACTGAAAGAGATTTCAGTAACTATAAAAACTGAATTGCAAGATTAAATGCTTTACATGAAGATGGAGAACGAGAAGAAGTCTGACCTACAAGGAAAAGGTCTAAATGCCCACAGTGAGTGGAGTAAAATAATTGCCTAAATATGTTGCCAGAAATAAAAACTTTCTAAAGTTTTTTATAGTGGCAAGGATGCAGAAGGATCCTAGCATGGGTTGTGTGGACACTGTGGGGCTTTATCAGTTGGTGCCCTTAAGAATTTGATAGATATAACTGTGTTGTCTCGAAAGAGTGCAACTGATCCTGTTGCATGGCTGCTTCCAGCTTTTTTTGTCTGTGATTCTCACCAAGCCCTACAGTGAGTGGGATAACAGGAAGTGAGACAGTCAGAAGGAGCATGGTTTCCTAACTTAAACTGAAATCCAGATGATCAGTCTGTTACCCCTGTTTGTGTCAGAACAGTGGAATATATAGCAGCTGAGTTGTAGGAGATGCTGGCAGTTGAACATGGATAGTTCAGGCTTGAAAATTTTCTTCCCTGTCCAGCTAAGTGTGTGGCCTTTTTCCATCTTGCACGGTTAGGCTTGAGACATTTTGATAAATTCACTTTGTCATGCATGATCCCCTGCTAACATAACTTGAGGTTCAGACCTGGCTGGTGCAAAACCATCCTGAAGCAAGCATAGCTGGAGAGAAGATTAATCTGTCTTCAAAAAGCTTATGTAGCCATATCCCAAATTGTTAGGGCACCCATGAAAATAAACTCAAAGAATGGTAGATCTTACTGTCTAGAGACTTACTACTCAGCTACTGTGTTTTTGTGTGTTTTGAGTTGCATGCTTTCGGTTTTGGACCATGTTGGAGGAATAATCATGTTACAAAATTAGTTTGGTAGTCTGCGGTTTGTGTTTTTAATAGAAAATGCTTTGTGGACGTCTTGCAGTGTTTCCAGTGGCTGTCTTCAATCAGAGGAAGAAAGTTGCTTGAGTTCTGGGAAGCATGTGAGGAAAAGACTAAGATTCCATTAGATGCTAGTTTCTGCTTTTCTCCAGATGTTTGCTCCATAAATAGTAGTAAAATAGCACGTAGACCAATAAAAATAACGTAGTATATTAGAAGTACCAGAATATGAGTTCTTTTGGCAGACAATGTTGAACTCTCCTAGAAAACAAATTAGTTCCTGTGCATTATGTGTTCATGGAGGTTAACATGAGTAATGAGTCAAATGTTCTTTTAAGATGTATGGGGCCAGATTCAGATCTCCAGTGATTTAAATTTTGAGTAATTCAAAAGATATTTATGAGTTATACTTCAATAACAGATTACAATCTGGTTCGTATTCTGTACGATTTTAATAAGGTTATAAAAGGGACATTCATCTTCATTTTCCAAATGTGTAGCAAGTTACATAATTAATCCAATGTTGTCTTCTTTCTGGAGGAGGCTGTTTAACTTGAATTTCTTTGTCAAATACCATGCAGACAAGTTCATGTGGTGGTTACATTAACTAATGATAGAGTTATCCAGATACATAGTTCTATCATTAAATTGAATTGTTTGCAGTAGAGAAAGAACACGTTGCTGAAGAGAAGAAAGCATGCAATTTTTGCAGTCACTATGCAATTAGCTCATATAACCCCTGTGCTCGTCATGCTTTGTGTAAGATCCAGGGTGACCAACTGTAGGTCATTTATGTGAGAACAAAGACCCTGGGGCTGAGAGACAGTTTATTAAGATAATACTGTGGTGTGAAGATCAGCTGTCACAGCAGTTTCCAATGGAAGCGTATCTGTATTTATTGAATGCTTGCATAAATAAGAGTTGCTTGAGTTGGGGTGTTTTGAATACTAAAGGATGGGGAAATAACCAGATAAATGGTGGTGGTGTGAGCATGGAACCGAACTCATCTTGTTTTCTGCAGGCTCCCCTTTGGTGGCAATGGCTCTGTGGATTTTCTGGTGCAAGATTGAGTGCCTGACATTTTAACCATGGGATGTTCATAATTTTTGCCCTTTAATCATCCACTTATTTTCATTAAAATGAAGGGACCTCTGTCAGTTTTGGGCACTCTCATCCAATGTCACCCAAAGTTAGCAAGGAAAAGGGAGGAGAAACAGATTAAGTTGCCGACAGAGCATCATTTAAGATTCATTCTCAGGAAGTAGGGCTAAAAAGTATTTTTCCCAGATGTTTCTCTTTCCAGATAGAAAAAAGAAAAGTTGAATTGAATTCTTTCATCCATGTCAAAGACTACAAAGTGTGTTGTCACTTGCTGGTGCGTCAGTGTATTTGTCATTGGGAAGCCCACAGCAATGTGCTTTCTAAATGGTTTATAAAAAATGGGCATACAATCTGTTTAAAACAAAATAAACTTGTTGCTTTTATCTGTTAAAGCAAAACAAAGCTGCTCTTGTTTGCAGACTACTCGATGACCTTAGCGTGTGTGTAATGGCACGTCTGGTGCACTGTTAGAACCAAAGTAAGAGAAGCAAGTTTTGTGTCACAGTGTCTCATAAAGCATTTTCTATGTATATTTTTCTACTAAAAATCTTTGATAATCTGTCGTTAAATATGAAAGATTCTTATTTCAGCTTTACAAGAGCATCAGATTCTTCTCTCTGAAGCACAAAGAAAACTCGGTGCTTAAGATTCAGCTTTGCAAACCCTTCCCCCTTCTTGAAACATTCATGTGGAAATACACCATTAACTGTGAAATTCCCTAGCAGCCTTAACAGCCTAGAAGAAGAGATCCAAACCCTAGGAATACTCAGTTCTCAAGAGCATTTGTACTGTCTTTTGTTAATATTAATTATATTCTAATAAGTGATTTGATAAATTCTTTTCAGGGTCTCTCTTGTTTTTTTCTCTCCATTCCAATGGTTGTTTTGTTGGAACAGTGCAATATTCCCCCTGGTGGGAAGTGGAACCCAAAGCTTCCTAGCATCTCTCCTAGAAAGCCTTCAAAAATCCACTTCATGGTGATTCCTTTGCTAATTTCTTTGCCAATCCGTTTTTTTTTTCTTTTGCTCTTTGTTTTTTTAGTGATGAATAAGTTTTGACAGCTGATAGAGGAATTATTAGTACTTTATAGCATAATAAATTGCTTGCTGACTCAGTTTAGGGGGAGAAGTAATTCTTTCATATACATGGTGGCAGTAATATGTAGTACCTTGATGGCTTTTCTACCTCTTAGTTCTCTTACCTAGTAAAGACTAGTCATCCTTACAAATCCAGAGCTGATGCTGTGGTATGCAGTATCTCAGGTGTCTCAGTGCTGAAAATCATTCAGGCGTTGCTTCAGCTCATCCTTAATCCCACAGGAGCTGAGAGATTCTGGCAAAAAATCCCACTGCTTGATGGAGACAGGGCTGAACACTAAAATGAAATCAAATGGAATTTCATTAGCCAATGAAATTAATTTCATTTACTTTTGTTCCAGCTCTGGTTTCTAGAGTAATTTTGGGGAAGGCATGTAGAGCTGTGGTAGTTTCTTGGGGTTAATTTGGTTTGTTTGTTTGTAGGGCCTTTTTTGGTTGGTGGATTTTGGTTGGTTGTTTTTTAAGCTGTAAGCAGTCCTTTCTGTATGCCTGTCTCTCTATCACTTTTTGTCTTTCATTTTTATAATCATCCTTTCTCCTTTTTTTAAAATAGCTGTATGTCCCATGTCTTTTTACCACAACTTCTGTTTCTTTTATAATTCAGACGTGTTATTTTCTGTTTAATGCACTGTCTTCTCTGTTGCTTTCCTTTTCTTTGCTCTCTTCATCCTTTTTACTTGCTTTTCTCACTATTTTATATTTTGAGGCTCTGTCCTAGAGATTCTAATTAATTTATTTCTACAGGGATAGAGTGTAGACTACTCTAGATTACCTCTTTTGTATTGTGCAAGTGAGAGAAATGTGCCCATGTTATATGAAGCAAAGATGGGTAGTGGATGTAGCCCAGCAGTGCTGTATGGCCACACTTAATTTCTTTTTGTTCCAAGGCTTAGAAACTCAAGTTTCTCACTTGAGTTCAGGGCTCGGGTAGGCTTTCCTGTCACCTTGCTCTCAAAAGCAATTTTCTAATAGCAATCTCTGTTTTGTTCCTTGCATTATATGCAAGGATTATAGGATCAGTAGTGTAAGAGGAGACCTGCGCCTCTTTAAGTGTAAGAGTTTTGTACAGTTTGTTAGAATGTTCATGTTTTTGCACGAAGAAAGCTTTGTTTTTATATAGGGATCCTTAATCTGAAGCAGTTGTTCCAAAGAAAGGGAAATTTGTGCCATTTATATTATTTTTTAAAAATAATATTATTATTATTATATTTATGTTTCATTATTTTTAAGTGGGTAAGTCAATTTGAGAAATGTAGTTATGTATTGTAAAGTCTGTAATCTTAAATGTTCAAGAAATATTCTCACATGTCTTAAGTATCAAAATTTGAGTATGAAATAGGTAATACTATTGGAAAGCTCAATGAGTGGTGAGCCAAAGTAATTAAGGAAAAGTAAATAATCTCTGAGGTTCTCGTTCCCCATGAAACTAATTTTGTATCTTATCCTTCATGTATTTAAAAATAGTTCCCTGCTAATTCAAGATGCTTGTGTACTATGTCTGTGAAGAGCACTTCAGTCCTATTGAAGGGGGATAGCAGATTAGGGAGTTATTTGAAACAGACAATTTTTTTTTATTTTAAGAGACACTTTCATTTGGGCAATCTTAAGTGAACAAATCTTGCTGGAAAATTAGTTTGATGTACAGCAAGACAGCAGGTGATCAGCCAATCATTTTGCGAGGGCTTATGACAAGGAAACATCTGGTTTTGTCTTTAAAGGCATACAGATGACAGTACTTTCTCGACAAAGATGAGCTTTTCTCCTCAGTCTAGTAAGGCCTTAAATGTTCTGCCATACATGCTTTCCTGTTTTACCTCTGCTGTTTGGAATATAGATTATTTTATCTTTTTCCCTAGACTAATAAAGTGTGCCTTGGGAGAGGAATGGGATGTATTAGAAGGGCAGGACTGCTCTGGAGCTGCAGTTCTGCTGTGCACGAGTCCGACAGTGGTCTGATAGGAGAGTGACACAATTTCACTGTCAGCTCCATCAGTATCTTCAGTAGTTATCTTAAGAGGGTTAATAAATCACTATGACATGTCTCCAGGTTTCTGTGCTGAAGAAAATTTATTTATTTCTGTGTGCATTCTGCTCATGAACTCCTGAGGTCTTCTGTTGCCCAAAGAGGCATAATGCATGTGTAGTTTTTTTTTCCTTACTCAAGGAGGTGCAGGTAGTGAAATGAGTCAGCAAGGCTGGACTAGCAAAGGGGCTCTGTTTGTGTGTACAGTGTGCATGAAGCATGGTGCTGTGCTGAAATGTGTGGAGGGCTCGCTCTGGGCATGTAACATAACTGCAAGGATTAGCAGCTTATGCAGTAGGTGTAGTGCAACCCCTTGGGCTCTGAACTGCCTGCCTCAGGTGTCGGGAGGATCTGCTCAGTGTGCAGGAACCCTGCAATTACAAGGTTCAGTCATAGCAGTTACATGCCTAAAGTAGACACTGCAGATGTATTCCCTCGCATCAGATGAGGATGTATGTGTAGCTTATTAAATAAGGATGCCAACCTGTTTGATAGCGAATTTAGAGGAGCAGAAGATGGTCCCTTTTTTTTCCAGATCTGCAGCCTTCTAAGATGAGCCAGTAAAGCTTTTTTAATATCTTTTTAATGTATGTTAAGAGAGAATTTCTGGTTAATTAACTGCAGATCCTTGTGCAAACTTAGAAGGACTGGAACTTCATGCACGTGTCTTGCTGTCATCCTCATGCTCTCTGAAATCACTGAGGAGTTCTGTGCAGAAAAAGTCCGTGCTTGGCCAGAGCCCTGCAGATTTGGTGAAAGAAAATAAAACTATCATTTAGCATTCTTGAGAGCAGGTAAACCTATTCAACGTAAAGGAAATTCTGTGACCTGTTATCTAGAGCAGGAAAACTGTTTTTTATTAATCAATCAAACCAAATGTTGGAAATAATAGGAAAAATTACTTGAGGGAGGTAAAAGCAGAGTTAAGGAATATTAGTAGGCAGCTGGTACTGTTTGTGAAAATAGACTATTCTTAAAGCTTTCATACGCTCTGTGTAGTATATAGGAAAAAAACCTTTCCCTTTTTCTTCCCAAGAGAAGCCATGATTTTATCTCAGTAATTGAAAATAATGTCTGAAGTTGTTCTTAACTAAATTTACATGAACCCTTTATATAATCTATTGTTATCTTTCATGGAATTTCTCAGTAAATGCTGCTGCCTGTGCTTGGATGGCATGATCCTATATAGAAAACAAGGCCGAGCACATCCTATTCATGACTCAAAGAACACCATTTCTAGCCTAATTATGGTGCCATTTGGCAGTGATGCTGTAGTTAAAGGTGATTGTTGGTGTTTCTGTTATAAATTGTGTGTACTTGAATGACTTCATTCATGCCAGGCAGAAGCCTGACTAGCTATTTACTTACTCATCTTTTTTCCCTTCATTAAAAATCCCTAGGTGAAGTAAAGTTCTGAATTTCTTTGGAAATATCTGTTAATCTATCAGTCTATTTGTTACAAAAATACTATGCTTTTCCTTCATTTCAAAACTTCCTTCTGTTGTGCATCACATGTGGTAACTGGTTGGTGACTTGCATCACTCAGCACTGTGAGTTGCTCAAAGAAAGCCATGCCTGTGAAAGAGGGGAAAAGAAACGCCAGAACATATGGAATTGTCTACGTTGAGCAATCTGTGCACAGTTATGTCTGCAAGCAGAGATGGTTTCAGTTGCCCCAGTTGCTGCAACTGGGCAATATTAATACAAGGACTTACTCCTTCCAAGGGAACATTGCCAGGTTCCTCACACTTCCGTGAACACTGAGCCATCCCTCTAGACATCACTCAGTAGTCAAATCTGTCACACTTGCATTAATATACATTAACTATTCTGTCATTTCCTGCTGCATAATGACCAGTGCTAGGTACAGTTGCATTTCTGTGTTTGTGGAAGAGATGGGGAAAAGAACCCAACTACACTCAATTAGAAAATGCTTTTAAGCAGTTCCCTCAAAAAAAAAAAGCACAGTGAGTTTTACAAAAATAGTGGTTAATGTGGGATTTTTTCAAAGCATCTCCTACTTCAAATGCTTTTTGTCTTTTTTAATTAGGCAAAGGGCCTCATCTGGTCTGTTGAACTTAGTGAGTGTTTCCTGAGTGACCTTCTAATGTCTGTTCAAGGCCCCCGAAGTGGTAATGCTGAGAGGTGTAATTGGCCCTATAAATCTCAGTGGGTCGTTAATTCTAAATCTCAATAATGTTAAGACCAGGATGCATGTAAATGAAGCAGAGTGATGAGCATAGCAGAAAGATTTATACAAGCATTTTCTTGCTTTGCTTTGCCCAGTAGTAGAAATTGTAATTTTGGCATAGAAACTTGCTTTCTGCCTTATAATCAATTCCCTTATATTACCTATGTGTTTTTAGAAATTTATAAATGCATCTTCTTGGGGAGATGGCTGGGCGTTTTTTTCTTTGCCTATCAGAAGGTAATAGAACATGACTTGTAAATCTCAGTAAGATTCATATAAGATCTTCAACTCTAAAAATTTAACGGGATAAAACAAATTTTCAAAATGTTATTGCACATAAAACACTTGCTCCTAATAATCATGGAATCACAGAACGGTTTGGGTTACAAGGGACCTTTAAAGATCATCTGGTTCCAATCCCTCTGCCGTGGCAGGGATGCCACTCACTAGACCAGGTTACTCAGCGCCCCATCCAGCCTGGCCTTGAACCCTTCCAGGGATGGAACAGCCACAATTTCTGTGGCCAGCCTATTCCAGAGTTCATTACTGCCACAGTGAAGAAGAGACAGTTCGAATTTTAAAGCACACATGTGAGTTTTGGTTTGGGCCTGTGGGTGACAGGCTCCTGAAGTGTGCAGGTCTGTAGTTGTCTCACAGGTACACAGGGGATGCTTATATCAAAGTGAGCTATGAATTCACCATCTCTGCAAGTACTTTACGAGAATTGCTAATGAAAGCCTTGTTGTTACTCAGTGTGACCAGAAAGGCTTTTCAGTGTGTTCCTTTTGAAAAAGAAAGGAAAAAAAAAAAAAAAAAAAAGAAAGGAAAAAAGAAAGTCTTACTTGGCTCTTGGCTCAGTAAGAATATTTATCTTGTTTCCACCAATCAGAAATTATTTTAATGTATCCTTATCTCATGGTATGTGTGGGGGGTGGTTGCTGCTCTATTAGAGCATAAACAAGGGGTCAAAAAAAAAGAAAATTAATCAGTGCAGTGGTGTGGATTTTGTCCTATGTCTTTTGATTGTCAACTGTGTGTCCTATCCATTCTAAAGTCCTCTTTCCACTTTCCCTTTGTGCAGTTTACCCTTCTTTGCTTCAGTCCCCTGACAGGTGTTGGTCAGAGGGATAACTTCCTTCAAGGCAAAAAGACCCCCAATGTATGCTAGCATAAACAGAACACTGGGAGGAAACAGTTAAGATAAAAAAATACAAAAACACACAGACAAAAAAAAAAAAAAAAAAGAATCAAGCTTTTAAAAATTAAACAGGCCATTTATGTGGGAAATTGAGTATTGGTGTTTTTATGTAATCTGAGGTGGAAAGGGAATTGTTTGATATCCCATACTGTTCTGATATAACAGCACGTTCAAGCTTTCTGAAAAATATATTTGTCATCATATCTACCTCTATTTATAATTGAAAAGAGAAATTATGAAAGCTTATTTCTTGGTCTCTGGCTTTTCTGTGCAAAGACATGTGCATTGCCATACCAATTCTGAGAGACTCTGTTAAGGATTATCCTTACAAATGCTGCTCAGGACTTAGCAGCAATGGGGGCTTAGGTAGGAGGAAAAGAAAAGGCAGGATTTGTTTGTTCGTGTGCAGGCACTTCCCTCTGTTCTTCAGGAATGAGCTTCAGTTTCAGTTTCATCTGAAATTTTGTGGCAAAGCAGCGACTTTGACTACAACTTTCTTTGGTTTTTGTACAGTGGATGCCATCAAGCCTTTTACTGTATCTGGAATAGTTCTGTATTCTTTTTTAAATCTATATTTAATCTTGTGCTGGTGCCCCTAACAGACATTAGTATTCATACACAAAATATACTACATGATATACTTAACCTGCCTAAGCTGGAGCCTGACCCAAGGGAAGTGTAAGTGGACCTGAAATAGATCAACTGATGAGTATTTCTATTGCAGAGAGCATGAGACATGCTTTGGTTCAGTTTTGAAACAAGAAAAACTAGGTCAGGATCTGGGATAATGAGAAAAGATGTAGCAAGAACATCTCTGCTGTAGATGAACCAGAATCTGATTCAGGCCAATCAGACTGTTTTTTGCAAAGAAGGATCAAATTCAGAATAGCTGTGAAGCTGCTTTAAGCCAAACTTCTGGCAGAGCACAGGTCTGCTGTGGTTGCAGAAATGGCTGATTTTTGAGAACTGTCAGCCAGTCAGGTTACACACCAGTCAGGTTACACCAAATATTCCCAAATAAAAGGTTCAAAAATGTTAATTCTACACATCTAACCAGAACAGATTTGCAGTTTTCAAGCCAGGTAGTACTTAATCTTGTGTAATAATATTTCTTTCTGCCACTTTTGTGTATTTAAGTTGGAATACAATTCCAGATTCTAGAATAGATAGCGTTTTCCCTGCTAAGAAACTTATCTGGGGATAGTAGAATAGCAAAATTCTATTTAGTTTTGCTATTTAGTTTATGAAACCTTGTTTATTGTCTTACTGTCTATGCCACAGATTTTTTTTTTAAACTTAAAATTATGGTAGCATTGAAGTTAGTGTTGGAAGATTTTTTCTATGAACTTCCATCTCAGAGATAAGAAGATCAGGATAAGAACATTCACAGGATCCACACACTCCTCTGGGTTGTCATTACAGGCACGGAAAAGAGATGTATGGTAGAACTTCACTTCTGTGGGCTCTGTGGTGTCATTTCCTTAAATGATGTGAATGGGAGAATTATCCCAGTGGTTGTTTGTTATGATCCTTCTCACTGTAAAGGTCGTTGCTAATTGCTGTTCATCATTTTGGAGAGACTATGCTCAAATATATCTTTGAATATTCATCTTCCATAGATTTGTGTCTAGGGGACTTAAAAGTGACAACATGAGTACATAATAAAAAAACCCCGTTTGCACATAAGCATCTTTAGTTCTTAAAAGTGAAGGAAGGAAGGAAGGAAAGAAGAAGGCAAGTAATTTTCCTCATAATTTACCTAACTTCATCTCTTTAATTCCTGCCTCAAACCCTCTATTTCTGCTCCTCTACACCCATAGTTTTGGTTAAGCAAAGGAGGTCCTTTCTCTTGGTGAAAGCCAAGGAAATCTCAGCAGCATTCATAACAACTTTGTAGTCCAACTATTTTCCTCTGTGTGCAGTATAGTACTTATTTTTCTTTATTCTATTTTAAAAATTTGTTGTCAGTTTTTACGTGTTTTGACTGAATCTTCAGTGTTCTCTACATCAAAAATGTTGGTGTTCCTTTTTCAAGCTCTTAGAAAAACACATCCAAGGGGAGGAAAATGTATAGTTTGTTTCTTCAGAATGCTGCTAGATTGTGATAAGAGTATCATTCTGACTAAGGTTTGATTTCTAATCTCATTTGTTTGGCTGCACAAACGTCTATGTTATATAAATATCACGGAGGATTATTTGCCTCAGTGCGGGGAAATTTTTCTTCTGAAAAAGCTTGATTTTTTTCAGAAACTCCTTGAGCGAGTTGGTTTGAAAACTGCTGTATTTATGTAATCTCAGCATTCCATTTATGAATTCTGGTTCAGTTGCTTTATCATGGGATGCCTCCAGCAATATGCAGTTGGAGCCTGGAGCAGGAGTGATAGATGACCATTAGCCTTGGTGGTGCCCACCAGAGTGGGAACTACTGGTGCTGGAGTCTTAGGAAAAGTCTTCAGCCAAATTACTCCACAGGGAAAGCAGTGGGAACATTCATTATTTTTCCAGAAGCAGAATAAAGTGAGTTTATAAACAGGACCCTGGGGAACTCGCTGAACTCCAGGAAGCTAGGCTGACTTCTTCAGGAAAGTAGTTTGCTTTGCATGACTGTCTGTCCTAGAAGGAAGGAAATGTCCCATACGGGTGATGGGGCAACATCATGTGGTTCAGTAGAGACATATGGGGAGGAAAAAAAGCCATCCTATATTCCTGTTAAGTGTCTTGTTTCAGTGTACTTTAGGGAAGGGAAGCAGAGAAATACAAGTCTAAATAAGGTAAAACTGACTGTATTAGTTCCAAGCTATGAATTCTGTGTGTCTATAAGAACATAGCTGGGAGAGAGTGTGATTTATCTAGCATGTTGTTTTTGGTATCTTTGCATACCCAGATCACATTTCTTTGAGGAAATAAAGGATGGGAAGGGTATCCAAAATGCATGTGACACATGGCTCAGGTAGAGAGCAAGGACTGCCTAGCATAGGCTGCTTAGGGGCACCCTGGCTGGGTTGGGTGTGTTGGGACCTGGATACAGTCATCTGGGAAACTATCCAAACTTTTTGAAAATGTGTGAAAATATACTGTCCAAGCCATATCAATTCCCTTAGAAAAAAATACAGAATTTTACTGCCAATTGTGTTTTGAATTGTATAGATTGGGAATCTATGCTCTTATTCATCATAGAATAGCAGGAGAACATAAGGATCATTTGGTCCAGCCAACCTTTTATGGCAAAAGCACATTCTAAACAAGATGGCCCAGCACCCTGTCCAGCCAAATCTTAGAAATGTCTAATGTTGAGAAATCCACCACTTCCCTGAAGGAATTATTCCTGTGTATGGCTGTTTTTGCTGTGAAAAATGTTCTTCTGTCATTGTAATCTCTTCAGGAGTAACTTGTACTCATTACCCTTTGTCTTTTTAATGTGACTCATTGTAAAAGGGATCTCCATCACCTTTGTGGCCACCCTTTAAATACTGTAGCATGATGAAAATTGTTTCCCCTAAGCCTTTTTTCCTCAAGGCTGAACAAAGCCTCCAGAAAGGCTGAGAGAACTGCCTGTCTTCTTGTGCCAGGCTTCCCAGTCGTTTTATCACCTTTGTGACCTATCTCTGGGCCCTCTCCATCCTGTTCACATCTATTTTGCTGTGGCCTGACAAGTGCTGAGTAGATTGGGACAATGCCTTTATCTCTGCTAGGGATGCCCTTGATGGTTCATCCTATTGGCTTATTTTGCCACAGCAGCTGCACACTGCTGTTCACTTCTATTGAGCTGCTTGTTCACCAGAACCCCCAGCTCTCTTTCCACAGAGCTGCTCCCCAGCTGGGGAGATACCAGCTTGTCCTGCACTGCTGGACTATACTTCCACTAGTGCAAGTTTTTACGTTCGTATTTGGTGAATTTCATCAAGTTCTTGTTAGCCTACACTTACAGGCTATCCAGGTCTTCCTGTGGAATGGCTCTCCCTTACAAAGTGCCCACTTCCCTGCTCAGTTTGATGTCTGTGGCAGATTTCATCCAGGTGCACTTGATCCCATCATCCAGATCACTTTTGAGGACATTAAACAGCATTAGGCCCAGTATTGATCTCTAGGACACCCCGCAGGTTGCCAGCTTGTAAAGGAGCTCTTTACCATCACCCTCTGAGTGCTAGTGGTCAGCCAGTTTACCACCTACCACATGGACCACTTGTCTAGACCTCAGTGCATCAGTTCTTAAGGAAGAAGTCATGTGAAACTGTATTGATGCTGGGGAAATCCAGGTAGACAATATCCATTGCTTAAGCCATATCAACTGAGCAGGTTCCTTTGTCAATGTGTTTAGGTTTGTCAAACATGCATTGCCCTTGGTGAATCCATGCTGACCTTTCCCAATTATGTGCTTCATCTGGCTTGTGATAGTTCCCAGAAGATTTTTTCCATAACTTTCCAAGGGAATGAAATATGACTGATGAGCCTTTAATATTCTGTATCTCCTTTAAGTCCTTGACAAAGATGGGAGTGACATTAGCCTTCTTCCAGTCTTCTGGGATGTCTCTCAGTCTGCATGATTTCTCAAAAATTATGGAGAACAGGCTCTCAGTGACATCAGCCAGCTCTCTTAACACCCTCATGAGAACATTGTTAGGGTGAATGAATTTGTTGGGTCAAGCTCAAATTCACAACCCAGCTCTGCCATCACTTGCAATGGCTCTGTGTTATACCTAACTTTTTGTTAACTCTGTGCAATAACCTAACTTTTTGTTTGCAAGGCTTAGGGCCCAACTATGCTTGTGATGACAGAAGTGAAGAAAGTGTTGAGAACCTATGCCTTGCCACTGTTTTTAGTGACTAATTCATCTTTCCTGTTCAACAGCAGGTCAATATTTTAGTTTTGTACCTGCCTTTTGTTTATATATCTGAAGAACTCTTTCTTGTAGTTTTTGTGCCTCTTGGGCTTATTTTCATTTGAGTTGAGCTGTTACTTTTCTACTTGCATCTTTGACACCATTTCTGCAACAACAGCAGATTCCTGACACTGGCCACATAGTTCTCAACTGGTATTTCTCCACGTGTCCATCCTTGCTATGCTCCTCTTGGTTTTGAGCAGGCTCAGAAGCTCACAGTTAAGCCAAAGGGATCTCTTGCTCCATCTGCTTCCCTTACCTTTAAAGGGGATGGACTCTTTGTGCTTCCAGGAGAGTGTTCTTGAAGAACTCCCAGCACTCACTAGCTCCTTCATGCTCCATGAAAGCTTTCAATGGAATTCCTCCCAAACATTGCCTAGTTCTGAATACCTGCTGCGCCAAGAATTAGTACAAATACTTTCTGTTAACCAAAGCTATTGTAATCGAAAAGCAGAAAGAAGGAGAGTTGTGTTTGTCAGACACTAAATATAAATCTGAAAGAAACGGTTTTACAGACTCTTTTAGTTTCTGCTGTGGCTCAGAGATTTGGAATCCTTTTTCAAGTGTACATTTGCCAGCAGCCAGGGCTTCCATAGTGCAAACTCCATCAATCATCTGCTTGTATTTCTGCAGCACACAGCACAGCCAACAGGGCATGAAAATCTAGACTGTCATTTCTTGGAACTAGGAGAGGTAGCAAGAGAGGCAGTGTATTTATTGAGAACCTCTGTGTGTGAGGATGTCATCTCACAGCCTTCTTGTTTTTCTCAGTTGTGGTGTTTTTTTTAAAGTGTCATATGCATCAATCTCTTAAGATGTCTAGTAAACTACATGACCAAAGCTGTTATGTGTCCTAGATACTCTTGATGTGTTTGATGTTGCTGAGAAAATGAGGAGTTAGTTTGCATCTTCAGAAAAAGTAGCCTGAATTCATCCCAGGTGACTTTGAAAATAAATGTTTCTCAAGGCCATCTATTCTAGAAACATACATCACCCAACCTTTCCCTTGTGTGGAGAGGCAGATACCTTTATAGATCTGTATTTGTGGGCGTAGAATTAGATCTTAGCATGGCTGCCATCTTCTCAAGATACCTGTTTCTCTGCATTGCCCAGACAAAGAGTCTAGAATTGTTCCTTTACTCAGTTCAGGTCCTTCAGCTGGGAGCAGCCTGTAGGTGGAATCTCTGATACTGTGGGCATGCAGCTTTTCTATAGCCTCTCTTCACCAGCTCTATACTCTTTTGCAATAATTTAGAAAAGCATGGACTACATATGCAGCTGAGATAGCTCATGATTGACCTTCAGCTGTGCTGACACAGGAACAGGTAGAAGTTGAGAAGACATGCTGACCATCCAGCACATCTTTCAAGTAGAAGTAAGAAAGGAAAGGTAGCTGCTACACCTAATTCAGGCATTCTGATGATCTTTGAGGATACAGAGCACCAAAGACAGCTGAGACCTGATCTGTGAAGTAACAACTTGCTAGAAAACTTTGGAGGGTGCCTTTGAGGGCTGAAGAATGGTATGGTTATATTAATGTGCTTAAGATCTGCTTATCTCCATGGGAAAACATGATTATTCCATTTTGAGAAGGAATAAGGAAAGACATATTTTGATACCTTTCAATCCAAAGAAGTCAGTTACCTTTTGGGTGCACTCAGAGGTACACTTTTGAAGGGAATATATGAAGGAGAAAGGGGTGCCTTTACTGGATGTACAGTTAAGAATTTGGGTATAACTGTAGTAAGTACTATTCATATATTTCATATTGTGTTAAGTTGGGATTTTTAAAAGAAGCTCATTACAACTTTATTATAAGTTAAGCAAATTACACTTTCTATCGTTTAAGTACTAATATTTTATTGAAGAACATTATTCACCAACTATAAATGCACTGGCAGTAGTCATATATGATTAACAATTAATTCTTACAATCATTGCATAAAACACAGAATAGGCATTGCTTTAATCCATGAAGTTCCCTGAGCAGAATGCCATAGGTGTGTGATCAGAGCACATACCTTCCATGCTGCTTGCCTATTCTATTCATCCTAAGTAATATCACGTATGGAAAGTGAAAATCGTTGAAATGCTAGTTAGTAATATTTGTAGGGCCCAGTATCCCTGGGTGACCTCCCTGAGACTGATTCCAAGCAGTTTGTGTTCCTAGGTTTAAACACTCTGCCTGATTTTTGAGACAGCTTTTTCCAGTTTTCCCCTCCCATAAATTTTTTTGTTAAGAAGATATTCTTTTTCAGTGTCTGGGGCTTTTAATTTTTGAATCATTCACAGATGGCAGAATGCTGCCTGGCTGTGGTGAGTGTCCCTGGATGCTGACACACTGCATTTCTGTGTTGTTTCAGCAACAAGGGGAGTTGAGTGCAGTCAAGGGGGCTCTGTTTTGTGGAGGGCCTTTTCTATTACAGGAATGATATGAGTGAAAACTAGCATCATGCTTTCTTAATTCCACAATGACAATAAAAGGACTGTGCATTAGTGGTGTTCTAGCTAGGTCATTGTCTTTTGAACGTCTTTATTAGGTCAGAAGACTTTAACATACACTTACATGCAGTCTCTGTTCTGAGCCCTCCACATCTATTATATGCCATGGAGGCTTTTAAAGTTTAGTTTAGCTCCCAGCATCATTCTTCAAATTACAGTAACTTACTTCTTGGCTGAGAGCACTTCTGTGAACTAATCTGTAATGTGTTTACTTTGGCTGGAGGAATTGAAATGCTTTAAAGGAAAAAAAAATTAAAAACTCCCCAAATGTTCCTGCAGCTTTGCTTTTTCCTCTTATTATGCTAATCTGATTGTTTTTAATGTGAGGACTTCTTTTGCCCTGGGTCTTAAATACTCTGCAGTGTCATAAAAGGTATACCACTTTACACCTAAGTAATGTTGACTTGTAAGTTAGAAAATCTGAAATTATCATTTAGAATACTGCACTGTGTAGGAATATGTCCATTTTTTCTGTTACTTTCCTGAAATATAAGAAGTCACCACATTTAACATCTATGAGGTCTTACCAGGATGTCCAACTAAGGCTGACAGACTGAATGTAAGAAGAACAAAAATACCTACTTTAATATTTGGTTTTTTAGTCTTTGGAAAAATAATTTATTATATGCCTTGGTTATTGCCATAATTTAAATAATGGGAAAATTAATGGAGCATTAGAGTTAATTGCCCTGTCTATACTTAGTGGGACAAAGAGATTCAGAAGTGAGAGATTTCTCAGTATTTGGGAAGTTTTGTTTCTTTATTCTCTGATAGTTAAGTTCACACCTCTGTGTAGCGTAACCATGGAGACCATTCTTGCCTTTTTTGTGGACTTTTCTTAGAAAAGACTAGGCTAATGCTCACACTAATTCAAGAGGTAATGTAGAATTCTCTTTAAATATCCTTGCACAATTCTTGTAAGGGTACCTAGAATCTTGTATTTCTTTCTGCTCCCCCATTCTTTCAGAGAAATCCCAGTGGGTAATAATTTGCCTTCAGGCTTTGCAGTGAGTGGTTCAGGTAAGTAGGCTCTGTTGCACGCCCCGTGCAGTTAATACATAGGCAAAAGTGATGAAGGAGAGTGCAGCTTGGGACTCACTGATGTCGCAGTGCTGATGATATGCAGGCCTGCTGCCCTTGTGCTGGACCCAGCTGCTAATTTCCTAATGTTTGGCTGGAGCCTGGGCTTGGATAAAAGGGAGCTGGCTGTAGCTTGGGCCAGATAATTTGGAGATGCTAATGGCTCATTTGTTAAAACAAGTAGAGGGCTTGGCAAAGGGAGAGGGAGGTTCTTTCTGCCTCACCTCACCCTTTCCCACCGCTTTCCACCTTGAGAGTGTTTATTTTGTGAGTGCTCTTTGGAGTGCTCATGGACACTGGTGTTCCTAGGTTTGCTGGCAAGGGGAGCAGTTGCTGTTCTGTACTGTGCACATCATCTCTGGGGGGCCTGGTTTCAGGAGAAAAAGGAATGTACAGCAGAAGTGCACCATTTTGTTCCATTTCTTCCTCGTTTCTTCCTGGCACCAGCACTGTGAACTCTGTGCCTCTCCTGCTGCCAGTCCCTTCCCATCCCTCAGGAAGAATGCAGCTCCAAGCAGTGAACAGCTGAGCTCAGCAGAACACACATGCCGTGGCACCAGTGCCAGAAGCAGGTGAGGGGGCAAAGAAGCGACGAGTGACCCCAATCCAAAGGCTCTGAGCCCAAACCAAGCCCCAGCAAGGCCAGTGCAGCCAGTGGAGTGGTCCAGAGAGAGTGGCACTACGTGGAGTCAAACCAGTCTGAAGAAGACAGCACTGTGTGCAGTCAAACCTAAGGAATGGAGCAGTCCAAAAGCTGGGTGCATGGCGCAGTGTGGACGATCCGGCTTTTTGGGGGTTTGTCCCTCATTGTCTCTCATTGGGGAAGAGGAACGCTAGCTGTGGGGAGCATCCACCATCTTGTGTTTGTCCCAGCAGCCACACAGAACTGAGCTGAGGGGGTGGTGAACACCTTTTCTGTGTAAAGCACCTTCTCCTTTGTATACTTTTGTTACTAATATTGCTGCGTCACTGTGTTTCTTACTCCATTGCTGTTTGCTTTCAGTAACTTGTTATCTCAACCCATGGTCTCTGCCTTTGTCCCTCTCTCACCAGAGTGGGGCTAAGAGAAGGGGAAAGGCTTATCTGAAGTTTAATTTCCATTTGGTTTTGAACCACCACAGCTAGTCACAAATGCACCTTTCCATCTTTCTTCTTTGTGATTACAAGTGTTTCTTGTGAAGATGGGTCATCCTGTCGTACGTGTTTCTGATTGGTACATTCTGGCTTTTTGCAGTGGCTTATCCATGAGTGTGTCTGTGCAAGCCACTTGAGAGAGAGGAAGAAATGTCACCTGTTGCAGGCCATTGACTGCCAGTTACTGATTTGGGCTGGTGGCATGAACACATTTATGTCTGTGGTTAAAAGTTCTGTATTTCTTTTCTCTTTTGGCCTGGATTCAAGGAGCTTTATGCAGAATAGTTTGGCTTTGCTTGAGATTTATTGCTGGAGTTGAGATAGGTTCTTATGTGCACCCATAGGAGATGAAGACTGTTGGTACATATGTCTTCAGCATGTTAGCCTAGATGGTGTGTGCACAAGCTCTCCTTTGGGGCCATGGTCCCTGCTCCTTGTGAAGAAGCCATCACACACCAACCGAGCTTCCTCACTGACAGATCAGTTCCAGAAAGAAGTGAACTTTCCGCTTAGGAGATTGTGGCTGTTTTTTGGCAAATAAGTACTTCGTGTTGCTCCTTAAAGAGGGAAATTCTGCAAGATTTTCTGTCTGTCTTCAGTAGCAGTGCCCCAGCTCAACAGCTTGAGGTTAGGTATTTTAAGCTGTTGTATCAGTGTGATCAGCACTGGGCTTAGTGATGTGTGGAGACAGTTTCTCACAGGACAGTCAGATCCAAATTCTCTACTAGTTACAGAAGAATTTTACAGTATGAAACATAAAGGTGGTTTATATATATATAAATTATATAATACATATATTTTTACTTGCTCCATATCCACTAGCTCAAATTGAGGACATATGGCTGCATGATTTACAAGCTGTAGCTTCCATTGTTAGCCATAAGTAGGAGACAGTATGGAAGTGACAGTGGGGTGGATTGCTGTGGTCAGGTCTGCATTTGGGTGGAGCAGATGAAATTGTGCCAGGTAATAATGGAGAAAAGCTATCACTGGCCACCTTTTACAAGTGAGATGCCCAAGCATAGAGGTGTGAATTTGAATGTACATCCGGAGGCATGGGATCTAATTTGGAGTGCCGCAGACTTGATTAAAACATGACAGTAGACAGCTCTTGCCATCTTGGATTTGACCCAGAATGAACATTTCTGAATACTAGAAAATAAATATGAACTGGACCTTGAAGTAGGCTTTCAGGTTTGTGTACAGGGTATACTTACATAGGTTTTTATTGTTTCAGTAGAAGACTATTTGATACTCTAGATTTCAAAAGATTCTCTAGCTAACTGCAATTAGAATATTAGAAATGTGTGATAAATACGGGTTTGGTCACTTGGTAAAAATGCTTTGATACAACTTTCTTTAGCTGGCATTGTACAAGATATTTTTTTAATTTACAATGTATGTTCATCATAAAGGGATCAAAATACACTGTAATTGAAATAGCTTTGTTTCCAGGGCAATTCTTTCCTCAATTATTTTTATGTGTTCTCTACTTCATATTCCCTCAATTGAACTGTTTTATTTTTAGCATTTTTATCACTTTTTAGTGGTGAATTTGTTCCTGTTGGAGTTTGGGCTTTGTCATTTCATTTAGCAATTTTCCTGGGAAGTCAGAATGTTACATAAATGTAGAAAAGATGTGCTGTACATCAGTTTTGATTATCTTGAAAGCACTACAGAGTTTAAATCTATAAACACATGTACAGATATTTTAAGCACAGTAACGATTCTGCTAAACTTGATGAGTCTGTTTTCAAAGTTAGAGGAATAGGAATTTCTGAGCACTAAGTGCACAGACCTTCACTTGCCTCTGAAATTCATTCTTTCCAGAGTGTGGCTTACTAATAGTAGGGGTGTATTTTTTTTTTTTTTAACAGAGTAATAGGAAAAACGTTAGAGGGAAGCAAGGTCTTCTGGTGGCATGAAGATGACAGTTTGAAAGATGCTGCGCAGGGTCCATTTTTCAGCTAATGCCCCTTTTATCCACAGCTGACAGCAGCAGCAGAGCAACAAAATCTTGCTCCTTAAGCTTCATGGTTCATTCTTAGTGATCTGCTTTTTTTTGGTTAGTAAATCACACTAGCTAATAAGATGTTTTAATATATGATAATATATTTTAATAGCTATCTGGTGTAACTATTAAATTATAATATTGCCTGTTAAACTCCATTACTAATTACTGAGAATTTTCTTTGGAAAAGGTGATTCCCCACCCCCATCTGCTTTTGCCCCTAGGGAAGCTTTATTAGTTTCAACAGAGACTTGCTAGTGATGTTTTTTTCCTTTTTACAAATAGGTTGGAGTTTGGAGTGCCTTTTAGTAGAATCTCTAGGTGTTTCTGGAAGCAAAACATTAAAAAGTAAAGACTAATTGGATTATTCAGGAAGAAAGGAGAAAATACAAAATAGGGACATTGGAAATAAGGGTGACCACTGAATAGAGCTCAGGGAGTAAAAATACACATGTGGGAGATGGAGGGAGAGGGGAAGGCCACGATGGAGAAGGAAAAAAGAAAAAGAAACAACAACAAAAAAAGCAAACTGCTGTGCTTTGCCCAGGATATACAAAGAGCTCTAGGTACTTTCTGCAAAAGCAGCACTTCCTACATATTGTGGTGGGAATGCAGGCATTTCTCTTCTTTTGGATGAACTTTTCTCACAATTAAAAAAGTTTACCAAGGATTTTGTCTTTCCTACAAGTCTTCCACTCAGGAATTCTGTATTCATGCAGGGGAAGATGTACTTCTTGAAAAGTGTCTTTTTCCAGAGAGATGCAAATGTTGCACTTTTGCATAGTTGTAGAATCACATTAACCACCTTGAGAAGAGCAGAGGCTTTGTGCTCTCCAATAATTTTCTTTCTTTGGGAAGCTGGCAAGAATTTAAATGTTCTTCTAAATCTTCTAGTAAAAATTAGTATGTTCCTAACACTGTAAAAGCACTAAAGATGCAATGGTCCCTAATCACCATCAAACAAAGGATGAGATCTTAGTTTGATGGAAAAACCAAGTGCTCCTTTGGCTCCACTTTGAGGAAGTTTGACCCTGATACCCATCAAGAACACAACAGAGCAGCAAGTGAAGGGCACTTATGCAAGTAAAGTCCTTATGCATGATAACATAGTAGGACTTTATGGAGACACTGCAAAATTTTCTTCTAAATACCCAGTGGCAGATGACTTCTTGTACAGAAAGAACAAGATTTTGTTGTTTGTTTTGTGCAGCCCTTCTGTTTCCCAGCCTCTGTGTTCTCTAAGTGACACACTTGTGTCGGGGGATTTTGGCATAGTGGCAAATGTTTCCTTTTAAATTGCAGATACTCTACAAGGAAGAACCATTGCAACTTCCTCTTTTAATTTTGCATCCCACCCCTCTTCCTGCTGAGACACCTGTCTGTACTGTTTCACAAGGTCAGACCAGTGATACCACAGTTGTCTATTTTTTCTTTAGAAGGACCGTGATTATGTTCATGAAATGTTATTTTATCAAGACTCATCAAGTAAGGGGTAAAAGCAGAATAAATTTCATCATCTAACAATATTTTGTGGGGGAAATTTTCCAGAATCAGATGTTTTAAGAAAAAATACACTGAAATTGTAAGACCTGTTGTTCATAAGCAGTAGTTAAACTCCTGGCCTAAATGTAGCATGAATGTCGAGGCAAGGTGCAGAAGCTTTCTCCAAGCAGCCTGTGTTCAGCCATTGAAATTTCCACAGACTCTGACAAAGTAAATCAGTATATACTCCTATTGGGTCTGTTTGGTAAATTGTTTGAACAAGTTCCTCATTTCTCAGTAACATCTACTACCTGAGGACTGCCATAAAAATATGCAAGATACTAGCCTGTCTGCCTATCACTAACAGAGTTGAAGTGGTTTGAACAGAAAAGCCAAGTTAGGCCATGTCTTAGGATGATCTCCAAGTCTATGCAGCATGGAGGACAAAGGAATGAGTCTTCAAACTGCTTTAAAAAGCAGAACTTTATCAGTGCTGCCACGAAGACTGGCATCACTACAGCAACTGCTTTACCCTTTTCCTCAGCCTTTACATTTAACATCCAGAGCACACAAGGGACAGAATCTTACCAACTGTAGTATGTGTGACATATCTCAATGACAAGTGGAGAAACTCCAGTGATTAAGAGTTTGGTGATCTCTGAGTGGTATTATAGGAGGAGCTTTCCTGGCCTGCACACTCCAGTGTTAAGACAAAAGAAAGGAAAATGTGGCACCCAGATGGCCACCCAGCTGTTTTCTCACTCCCCCTCTTCAGCAGAACAGGGGGAGAACATGAGATGAAGTATAGGTTGAGTTCAAGACAGTTGAATGAGGAAAAGAGAAGGCAAAGCAAAGCAAAACGATTTGGTCTCTACTTCCATCTGCAGGGAATGTCCAGCTGCTCAGGGAGAAGCAGCAATCCCATTACACATAGCAGGTGCTTCAGAAGACAAATACCTTAATAATGAATGCACTTCTCCTTTGCCTTTCTCCTAACTGTATTGCTGAGTATTACACTGTACACTATGGGATGTCCCTTTGGTCAGCTGTCCTGGCTGAATCCCCTTCTGACCAATTGCCCACTCCCAGCCTCCTGGCCCCTGGGGCTGTGGGAGAGATGGCCTTGGTGCTGTGTGGGTGATGCTCAGCAGCAGACAACATCTGGGTGTGTTACCAGCACACTCCTAGACACAAGAGTGAAGCACAGCACTGTGAGATCGGCTGTGAGGAGTGTCAGCTCCAAACCAGGCAGGCCCACTACAGCAAGGAAAGTAATCTTTCCATGAAGAGACAAAAGGACAGAGAAGCTGTCCTTGCAGAGACAAAAATATAAGGAACAGTACCAAACAGGCACCTGTGCACAGGAGCACCTTGTGGAGAGAAAGCCAGTGCTAGTGCTGAGTGTGAGAGTTTAATCCAGCACGTCCTGCAGTCTCTACAAAGCAACTTCCATAAGAAGTAAATGGCTGTTCAGGGGTTTCAGCAGATGTGTAATATTTTCAACACTTGCTGCTCAAAGGTAGTAGTGATTGTAAAAGATGTAAATTTTGTAGTTAACATTGATGGTGCCTGACAGTACTGTTCACCATCCTAAGGAAGGGAGCAAGCACAAATCCCGCTCTTACTTGTTATCAAACAGCATAATCATGAACAATGTCTGAAAATACCATATAGATGTGGAATAAACTTTAGGCTACTCTGTGGTGTGGTTAGTTACTACAGGAAAAATCTGCACATATTTATTTGTGTGGTAAATGGCACTATTACTCATGCTGTTTCTTTAGTGAGTTATTTTGACTAAAGTGCCACAGTTCCACAAAATGACCCATCAACTTATAATAAAATGCTCTTTTAGTAAGTTACTGCTGAAGGGATGTACTCAGAAAGTAATGAAAATCTACCAGGCTTCATAACACAAGTTTTCATTTCCGTTTTTTCAGTCTGTTGCAAAGTTTCTAGACAGGCCATCCATAACAAGGCCTAGATAATTTGCTTAGGAAGCTGCCTTTGCTGTATTTAACCTTTTTGTGGTCAGTATTTTGTATTTCTAGATCCTACTTCATTAATGAGGTTGAAAAATACTGTCATTGCAAATTAGTTATGGGTCAGCAGCTGCTAATTTTACAATGTTGCACTATTTTCTTCTCAGCTTTGCAGACACTCTCATATCTCGTTTTATGGCTGCCTGGGGATAGATGTGAATATCAAGCAGAATCCAAAACTTTTTTTTCTTCTATCCAAATACCTAGCCAATGGTTCCACTAAAATTTGGAAGCCTAATTTAAGTATTCTGAAAGAGAAAGGTTGTAAATGCAGGTGTCATGATAAAAGCATAAAAGTTGTGTAAATAGGACAACCTGTTGTGATTTTGCCCAGAAAAGCTGGGTCCCTTATAGGGGGAAGTCCCTTATAAGTTGCTTATAATTCCCTTATATGTGAAAGTATTCAGGGCCAGGTTGGAGGGGGTTTTGAGGACTTGTCTAGCATAAGGTGTCCCAGTCCTTGGCAAGGAGCTGGAGCTAGATGATATTTAAGGTCCCTTCCAACACATGGAATGATTCATGCTGTTGAGAAACTTCTTTTGTTTAGAACAGTGATTCACAGTGAAGGTCACAAGAATCATCTCATGGCATGTCAGTGATCCCAGGAGAATAAGAAACTCAGAAACCCAGAACCCTCTCCCTGTCTTCTCCCCACCAATTCTGTAAGAATTTTACAATTTTGGGGCAATTTTGTGGCATTTTCTTTACTGCAAATCATCTGTTTGCTAGAATAGTTTCAGCACCAAGCTGGATAGCTACTGGCCAGTCATGACTGCTGAAGAGGAGAATAGAGAGCTTTTAAAAGAGCACATTTCTCCCTGTTGAAAGACAATCTCCTCTCTCCCATCACAGTTTTGAGATTAGAGCCTCATGGAGACCTGGATGCAGTTATTCTGCAGTTTGTCACTCATCTCCATTGTTTACTTCTCAGCACTCCAGATGAATTTTGGCCTCAATATACAGTTGCCAGGGGAAAAGTGTAATGCAAACTTTTGTTTCGCAATGGTCATCTTAGGTTTCCTCAACCTGGAACAGCAGCTTCCTGAAAAAGGCTGTGCCAGGTAGAGTTCATCTTACCCTCTTCGTGTGCTCCTTTGTCTAGGTGAGATTAAAAATCTTGTTTTTTCTCCACAACTCTGTGACTTTTAGCAAATATAATGTGTTACTGTCTGCCAGTGGAGTTGAATGTAGTATTTCTTCTATTAGTTGGTGTAAGTTTAAAAATACTGCCGTGATCCACAAAGAGAAAGTAAAAGCTGCCAATGAAATGTTAGAGAGGAATCTGGGAAATTACCTAGTTAGACCTATGTGGTGTGAACTCATCATTGCAAGTTCAGTGGGAAGCTGCTGAAAGCCGTATGTGTGGATCCAGTTACTTAGAAATGCTTCTACCATAGCTAAAGTATGAGAAGGAGGGAAAGAAGAGGAGGAAAGAGCAAGCCCAGCAGACCTTCCTTGCAGACAAACGCAGGGCCAACCCCGTTTCTTCTTCTGACCTCCTGAACCACAGATTCTCGGGGCTTGTGTGCATATTTCCTTATGAAAGAGACCCTTGCTACCATCTTTGTAATAAAGTGTCTGGAGTAAATGTATCCATATAAAGAGACGATAGGGATATAAAAACATTTTTTTGGTTGTCTCTGGGAAGATCAAAGCTCAAACCTGCTTTTGTGAGGATTCAGAAGATTAATAACATCATGTTTCTTTCGTTTATGGGCGTGGTATGTTGGGGCTCAGTCCAGCAAACATGTAGGTGTATGACTGATGTCATTCAGGTTGCAAGCTACACCCAGTATATTTTATAAGGTCCTGTTGGAGACTTTAAGCCATCTTATGGCCTGAATGAACTTCATATGAAGTTGCACTCTAGAGGGTTTTTCAGCCAGCAGCTGATTATTTTCATGAGGCCTCAGATGTGGATTTTTCAGAGATCTTGAATAGAGCACTCTGATGCTTTTGTAGTCCAGGTGGCAGGAGTGTGGGCAAGAGAATAAGCAGAGGCAGTTCCAGTCACTGCCATGAACATTTCTTCCTGCTTAGGATGGTGATTTCCTCACTCCTCATTGGTAGGCTTTCAGTCCCTTTGTATACCAAATGATACTCTGCGCAGAAAATTCTGTGCTTCAAGTGGAGAATAAGGAGTAATGAGGATTTCAAAATGAAATTGTTGGGTCCCAGATGTCTACTAAGTAGATTTGCATGTCTTTCCGAAATTTACTCCAAAATACATCCATCTTTGGATGTTGTTTTCTATTCTGTATATCTATATATTGTGAATATGCTCAGTATTAGAAGTCCCTAAACCTACATTTGATTCCAAAAGGACAATTAAATTTTTATTTTTTCTTGTGTACAATGTGTTTCTCTCACTTTTTTCTTTTATTCTATTCCCTAAAAAACATAGCCAGAAAAAGTGGTTATGACCAACATTGCAGCTTTGACTAAACTTGGAAATGGAAAGCAGGAGTTAAAGTTGAAAATTGGATCTTAAAATAAACTCTTCAACTCATTTTGTTGGTGGTGATTACATTAGTGTCCAAGAAAATGTGTGATCTTATATATTACGCATGCTATAGTCCTTAGGCAAAATAGGGTTAGATGAGGACAGTGTCAGATGTAGCATTTGTCATTACCTTTCAGTTGCCTAATTTCATGCTGTTGTGGATTTGTGTTGAGCTATTATACTTGAATGTAGATTTTTCTCTGATTTAATGAAGTTTTTTTTACAAAAATTCTTCTTGGCATGCTTTATTTCTGTGTCACTTTCAACAGCAGAAATGTTTCTTGTTAAATGCAAACTCTTCTCCAGTTTTGATTCTTCTTTAAAGAAAATAGTGTGTGAAAGTAATTTCAACTATTTGCTTCTCTTTTGTAATACTGATAACGTGTGCTATTAATGACCTTGCCATTGTATGGTTAAAAATATTTTTTTTCCTGTTCAGTAACTCTACCTTCTGTTGTGTAACTGTTCCATAAAGGTCATATTTTTACCAGACAATAATCTTAAATGTCATGCTTTCCATTATGTTTAACTACTTCATATCTAGATATATACCTGGTGGAGCAGAGTACTTTGCTAAATGAGTTTTGGAGATTGTCAAAGTAATTTAATTCAAAATAAAAGGAATGTCGTTATTCTTCCTATGCCTGTACATTGCTACTTTGATATCATCATCAGTTTTGAGAATACATGTAGTTGATCTGTTTTCTGTTTATAAATGTGGCTGATGTACTTTATAGCAAAACAACAGTGCTTAACACATGGCAATGATTTAACAAAAAGAAACACTTTGTGCCTGAATGCCGTTTGCCTTCTGGCATTCTCTTGGGATTCCCATAAAACACGGGAAGTGCAACAACTACCTGCATGTTTGAGGATGCAAGTGTCTGACCAGGGGTACTTATATATAGTGGTTATGTATTTTTGGAGCAGTGTTTAAATATTTCATAGTGGTTTATTTGGGCATATGTGTGTTAGGTGGGGCATGCAGTGCACCCCACAGCAGAAGGTGACCTGTAACCTCTACAACATTAAAGGCTTTTACTGCAGGATTTAGCCTAGTATTTGAAATACTTGTGGTCTTTGCTGCATGTTCTACAGGGAGGACACAAACCTGGCAGGATTTTGTTTCTATTCTCAGACTTTTACTTCCATTATTGTTCCAGACTGTTTGCATTTCCCTTAAAATCTTTCCTCTTTGGCTTCTTCTTCCTCCTTCTTTTATATGTAGGATAGTGGTTTAGAAGGAACTAACGAGGGAAGATGGGAAGGCTTCCTCATAATACCTCACTGAGGGAGAATTTACTTCATGAAGCAAAGAGTTAAGCTGCCTTACACAGCCAATTAAGTGTATGCAGTCTTTTACTATGCATGCCTGCCCTTATGGAGGTAATAGTAATTTATGTAGGTAGCTTCTGTCATTCTCTCTTAGTGACCTGGGCTCAGACTGTTACATGTTCAGTGCAGCTTGACAGTGAGGGAAGAAGACTTATATATATACACAGGTGTAAGGCAGGATTGTTAAAACTGAGGTAGTAAGGTGAAGTTAAAGATCATATTGTTTGCTCATCATTTGCAAGCAGGTAAAAAATCAGGTCTGGTAACTCTTGCAAGGTCCTTGACCAGTCATTAAATTACTTGCCTTAAGAAAGACCCGCCAAGTTGGCAATTAATGGGACATAGTCCAGCCAAGAATGTCTTAAAATTAGTCGTGTATGAAATTGTGGTATAAATTTCTTTTGCCTCCCTACAGTTTCTGCTGGTTCATAAGTGGTGAATCACTGCTGGCCTATTATTGAACTGGGCTTATCTGAAATGATACTAAATGTAGAGATTATTTTGCACTTTTTGGTATTGGAAGATGAGTTGCCATCTTTAAGAGATATATGTTGAAATATAAAGTAAGAGTATACTTTGTATCTATTAGGTTTTGTTTTTCTGAGATTGCATATGTATATTTTGCCACAAAAATACATGTATGTATGTGGGTATATGTGTACTGTGTATGTATTTTATAAAATTGTTTGCATCTAAAGTATAACTGTTATGTACCATCCTTGCTCTGGCCTGATTGCAGGCTTGTGTTTCTTTTCAAGACAATTATTGGCTTGACTCTGAGAAGAGCACCAACAAAACCAGCCTGCTTTTTGGTATCTGATTGCTTCTCGGTGTCTGAAACACAGTAACCCTCATCTCCACATTTCCATGTATGAACTCTCATAGACTGCCAGTAGCATTTACAGGTCTTAGTATTTAGGAACCTGAGCCATAAACAAGGGCCCTCCATTTGTGAGGGCACAAGACAGAGTTGTGTGTAAGCTATTTAGGAAAGCAGCCAAAGGGCAGTGAGGTAAGAGAGAGCAGAGGGCTATGGGCAAGTTAGAGAACTACAAGGAAATGGTGACACAAGTATTGACCAGCATGGCAAGCAGTAGGTTTAGCACATAAAGAAAAAATAAATTTGGAGGCATCTCAACAAAGCATATTTTAGTGGATTTTTCATGGCAATGTTTAGCTAGTACAGTGGAAACTAACATCACCATAAAAAGTGGGAAAATATATCAGGTGTAAGATTACAGTAAAGAATCTTTAGAAGTGAGGACAAGTTATGTTGGATGCACAAAGGCAAAAAGGAGTGATGTGGTTAAAGTGAATGACAAAGGAAAACAACCTTTGCAACAGGCAAGATTTTGTGTGTTAGATATAGAGAAGAGGATGCCTGTAATGATGGATCTGATAAGATTTTTGGGCAGGAACATAATAGGTTATGTAGAACAAATCCACTGAATTGACACATAATTGGGATTTCAGAGACTATCTGAGTTGAAAATGTCGTCCATATTGTGGTTTGCATAACAAATAAGACAGTGATGTTGTCCAAAGTGATTAGAGGAGGGTATGGAGAGCTGAGACAGGGGAGGATGTTACCTGCTTTATTTTACTCATTCTAGTCTTAGGCAAGATTTCTCATGGGGAGGAAAGAGGGAGAAGGATTACAAGGGGGATTTTAGTGTTATGGGAAGAGGATTTAATGGGAACAGTAGAAGGGAAGGCAAGAGCAGAAATGGTAGATTTATTGCTTGTCCACTGGGAATTTTTGTTTGCTGATGTGCAGAGATAAGGCACGGATGAAAGGAAATTAAGGACAGAGCTGGTTTGAGTGCCCCATAGGAAGCTGGCAGAGGACGATACCACCTGAAATTTGATATTCCTTTGATTAAGAAGGACTGTAAGGATAAAACATCTATGGAGGTTTGTGTGTATTTTATCATGTATCTACAACTCAAGACTGTAGGATGTAATAAATTTTGAGATAATTTTTGAAGACGGCTGATTTTATTGCCAGAAACATTTAGATCTGGGGAAACATTTAAAAGATGGATGAAAACTGATTTGGAGTAGTAATTATGTGCTCTAGGGAACAATGATAGCTATCAGAAGATTATGCACTTGTTGGGGTGCCATACTTGAGATGAGAATAAGCTCTTTTTGAAGACAACCAGTGAGAACCGAAAAAAAAAAATTCTCTCTGGATTATGCTGTACTGCAAATAACCACAGATGAGAATTTCTACATAAATCATATCGGTAGCTAAGTATATATATATATATATATATGTATATATTTTTAGAGGTGATGAGCATTTGTTTATTCCTCTTTTGAACAGTTACTCCTGTGATGCAGACTTCAAAGAATAGGAAAGAGAGCATAGCCTCCCTTAGGATTTCATCTCTATTCAGGAAAACAAGTAGTACTTTAAAATTCACTTAGTTTTTTTAGATTTCACTAATTTCTGGGATTTAGATTGTCAATTCATGTAAAATGGCATGAAGTTGTTGAAGTGAATAGTTCAGAGAAACTGACAATGCACATTAAAAATTGTGTTTAGAGCAGAATTTATGTTAAAAACCCACCCTATTATTGTTTCAATTGCTCAGAGAGTTTCTTTCATTGTGTTAGACTTTAGGAGATTTTTCTCTGTGTGTGTGTGTATATAGAAGGTCCCAAGTGACATCTGGAAAACAATACATGGAGTAATAACTTGGGGGAGAAGACTAGCCAGTTGTAGTCCCAGGCTCGATTATGGCTAGACTAAGGAAGTGAATTCTGTTCAGTACTCTAATTCATAAGATGGCAGTGAAGAAAATTGACAAAATCGTAAGTGATATTTCAAAATAGTTTTTAAAGCATGTTCGCCAATAAAGGGAATCAAAGTATAAAACTTCTGAAAAACAACCCCAAACCCAAAACAGACTTGATGCCAAATCTCAGTAATTTGTAGAAGGTAAGTAACTTTTTAAAGTTAGTGAATAGGAGAAAAACTCCATGACTTTAATAAAGAATCTGCATTCTTTATGCAGCTGTTCTTTTGTTTGTTTTTATAAGTTCTGATCTAGGTGAATGTAGTATAATTTTTAATCTAAAAAGTTGAATATTTAGAATCTTTGACTCCGTACATAGACCTTTTTTTTATATGTATTTGCTATGTTTCTCATCTTTTTCTGTCAGGAATTTTGAGTTATTAGTGACTGCCATGAAGAGCCAGACCCTTGTCAATATTGCAGAACAGTATGATAGGGCCCTTTGAATATGGTATGAAAGGAAAGCTGGAAGCTCACCATCTGGAAGAGACCATCAGTGAGCTAAAGCTGGCATTTCTGGCTTTCTGCCAGACCTTTCCTGCTGTCTGACTAACCTCAGGATTGGACAAGGAGGGATCTCCAGGTGGCTTAGTGTCCTGATTTTCCTTCTCTCTGCCCCACTGAGTGAAGTAACCTGCAGTACAGCCAGAATGGTGCAGTCCTGCTTTCAGAGGTTAGACAATATATAAAAGTAAGGAAATAAAGATGCAAAAAACCCCCCAAAAGAAACAAAAAAACCCAACAAAAAATACAAACAAACAAAAACAACCAGAAAAACTGTAGAAGAAAGCTTAAAATCCATGTATTTTGCTGGCAAAATCAACAGTTTGAGTCTCCCTATGGCTTCATAGAAATGTTAGCTGTAGGGAACCTCTGGGTGTTTTTACTCAAATTCCCTGCTCAAAGCAGGACTATTACTAACACCACTTCAGATCAGCCAGGCTTTCATTGGTGCACATTGGTGAGCTGGTTTCATATGCTGGACCGTTGTGCAGACGAGGAACCTTTCTTTGCAGCAAATACAGCTCCTTGTTCTTTTTGTCTCTGCCTTTCCTTTGCAAACAGCCAGCATCCATGACCATATTCTGGTCACATGTGCTACCTCACATCTGGGATTCTGATTATGCCACAGCTCTGCTATCGTACACAAACTTCCAATTCTACTTGTTCATTGCTCAAACTCTGTTCAGTGGTGTACCTACTGCTGTTTGAGAAGCCTGAATGCTCTCTGTTTCATGGCTTTCTCCAATATGTACTTCCCCTTTATCTGCACTGCTTCCTCATTTACTTCTTTATTTAGCTACCATTCCCTCAGGACTCTATCTTAAAGCTTTCTCCACTGGGTAGCAAACCTGTTTGCAAAGATGTGCTCTTGTGTGGACCTTGATCTGAGATCATCCAGCATCATGTCTGTAAGCATGGGACTGGGGATAGAAGAAGGAACTACACTACTTAGCTGATTGAGATTGAAGTGCTTCTTCACATTTTTACAGCTCAGGACCATTATGGTAAGGTAGTGAAATTCGTCTGGACACAGTGATGTCCTGCTGTGTCCTTAGTTCATGAGATTCATCAAACTGGCTAAGCAAGGACTTAATGCGCCTTGCAGGAGCTTGTGTGAGGTGTTCAGAAGTTAATGAGCTGAATTAATTCTAAGAAAACTGAAAATAAAGTCTCAACTCTATATAGATAGAGAGATATGTATAGGTACATATATAGCTGTTGGAAAGAACGTTCCTGAGGAGCAAGAGAGTTTATGAGGCATTTTGATGTCTTTATATGAAGCTGTACAAATTTCAGCCACTTAACTTTAGCAGGAATATCCTGGAGTGTTTGAAGTGGGTGAATAATTTAAAATAAATAAGGTCAATGAAGAAGACCCTGTTTGCCAGTCTGAAATGTAAATTCTGAAGAACCTTTAGAGATTTTGTTAATACAGAAAAAAGAGAGTAAGTTATTAGGTCCTGCAGTTTATAAACTGTTGGGGTGAAGAAAGTTCAGTTATCTCAGCACTTTGTTTGGTAAAGATATTTCAGCACGTGGCCATCAGTCTTTGTTGTGTGAAAATTTAACTTTTTTTTTTTAATATTCTTGAAAGTACATCTGAGAGGGTTCATGAAGACTACATGAGATGTCTAGATGTTTTTCTCAGAAGCAGTCTGTGAACAATATGCCATCTTTTAAAAACATTATTAATGATGTTACTTCCTGTTCCAGAATTGCCCTTGGCTACAGGAATAGGTAAAATTTTTATGGTGACATTTGCATTCTCTACTATTAAATAGGTGGGTTTTTTCTACTGTTTTACTTCAGGGCAGGCATTTGGCAAATATAGCAACTGTGGTTGTTGGACTGGATTCCTTTCTGAAAATTTTATTGCCTGTGCAAGCATAATGTGGACACACGCAGCAAAATTTGAAGTACATATAGTGAATACCACAAAAAAAGTTCATAGGCCATTTTTTCTTTCAAAGTTTATTAGTAATCATGAAAACACTCAGGCAGAGTTTGCTTTTTGACAGTTTGCTTTTTGTGGTCAATAAGGTGTGCTTATTGTCAGAACTCTGTAAAGGTTTTCTCACCTCTCACCTGTCTCATATACATCACCTGACTACAACAGAGCATGATATTGGACAATGAAGATCATGGTAAAATGTAATGTATGTTGGTGTAATGTTTGAATTAGATTTGATACTTCAGTCTTTCTTTTGCTTCCCTCAATAAAAGATCTCTGAGAGGTAACTGTTACCACTGCATTAATAATAATGTCTGCTGTAAGATAAGGACAGCTAGATTATTCAGTCATGGTGGCTTTGATGAAGGAAGTGTACTGCATCAGCAGGGTGTGTGGTCCACACAATTGTTGTGGTCTCACTTCAGAGTTACTCATGAGTAAGACAAAAGGGTATGGTTCTGAGCAGTACCCATTCCTTCTGTGCCTTTGCAAGAAAGCAGGAGGGAGCTCAGTGGAGCTCCTTTGCTGCTGCTAATAGTTCTGGAGGTCTGTGTTGGGATACTGAGAGGATGTAGTATGTGAAGATGTGGTGATCATTGCATGTCTGCCACAAGTTCCAACTCTTATGAAGTGCCAGGAAAAAAAAAATCAATCTGACAGCTGTTCCTCTGTGAACTGGCCCTGGGAATTGCTGAACATCATTGGCACACACAGTTGTGCATCTGACCTAGGGATGAATAGCTCTGAATTTTGTTAACCCCTGAGAGCACTCATGGAAAAGAAATTCAGAAATCTTTTAGGCTATCTTGGTATCCCAAGGCAGGATCAGTTACATTCTGTCAGATCCCTAGTTTGTTCTTAAAAACATTCTATTCCAGTGTGGCACAGTTCTTACTCTTACAAAATAAAAATCTTTCTTGCTGCAGTTTGAACATATTGCTTATCATTCTGTCTTTTGTGGATGTTTCTTATTTTCAGCAGCCAGTTTGGTATATAGCAACTTACAGATCTCCTTTTTTATGTCTTTTTTCATACATGAAACAATCCTCATTCTGTCCAGGTTTCCTCACAGGTTATGTTTTCTAGAAATCTGTCTCTGCAATTGTTCTGCATCTTTCTTGGAGTGTGATGCCCCAAACTGAACATAAGACAGGTCTGTTCAGAGAGGATTACTTCACTAATGCTGTAGCTTTTTAATGGTATTGTACATTTATGCAATATACAGTAAAATAGGCATTCTTTTCTTGAGATCCTCTCCTACAGAAATGAAACTGAAAAAGTGGTTCCTCCTGCATTTATACAGTTCATTATTCATGCAATTAATTACACTGTTAATTACTAAGATACCCAAGTACCTTGTATGTGTTTCTAGTAATTGACTCCTATGCCACCCTTAAGCTGTAGATTGGACCCAGCATCAAATAAACATTAGAAGGTAGGTGCCTAAATGTACATCATATGTTAGTGGTGTCACTAAATTCCCAATCTAGTCAATGGAGCCTGGCCAATTGGACATGCCTTACTGAGGGTCGGATGAAGAATCTCATTTAGGTCCCCAAACACCAATAACTGTATTGACTTGTCCTCCATTAACTGTAAAAATAATTAGTTTACAATCTGGACTGGGATCTCATTTACCCATGTCATTCTGATTTCTGATCCTGCCTTCAAAGATACTTGCAGTCTCTTAGAGCTCAGTATCGTCTGGGAATTTCATAAACATAACTTCTATTCCACTGCTGAAGCCATAGATATAAATATTGAATGGCATTGGACCTGAAACAACCTCCACAACCCTATGGAGCCCTGCACAACATGCTGCTCCGTTGTGATTTCAGCAATTGTTTTCTGAGGGTTTCTTCAACTAGACAGCACCCATGTTAGCACTTGAATAATTAATTTAAGCCTGCTGTTGAAAAATGCTTTGCTGTTTTGTGGTTTTTGCATCCTTAGGATTATGAATTCTCTTATTTTACAGTGACATTAGAAAAAAACATCCTATTCCCCTCCTCCCTTTATTAAACTGCTCTCTTTACCTTCTGTGTCAAAAGCTGACTTCAGTTGATTTTGAATTTTTGCAGAACAAAATGTCCTGATGTATTTCTTTCTCAACTACTCCCAGATGCAGAAGTAGTTAAAAGACATACTATTCCAGTCCTGTACTCTGCATGGTTCTGGCAATGTTTTGAAAAATCTTTTCTCCCAGATCTCCCTGGTTTGGTGGTTTGCAACAGATCTCCACCATGGGAGTGTTCCTGGCTTTTTCATCTCTACCTTTGCAATCATCACATGAAGTTTTCCCAAGATCCCTATGGCCTGAAACTACATCAGTTCTGTGTGTTCTTAATGTACAATGCAGCACCAACCCTTTTGAAAGAGCAGTGCCTCTTTATAACCCCACAAGGGTTATCCACGTCTCTGTTACTCCAATTAAATAAGAGTTTCTTTAGATATGTGGCTTCTCCAGTTTCTTTCCAATTGTGTAGTGTGGGCACTTAGAACTTCAGTGGACTCATTCACTGTTCTTTCTTTATGTTCTTAATTAGTTTATTTCAAGTAGCTCTCAGACCCCAACATAAATCCTTTTCAAAGATCCTCACAGGATTTTGGTTTTTTTTCCACACCAAGACTGACTTAAAAGTATTTTTCAGTTAATGCAATAAATCAGAGTGTAAAGATGCTTTCCTCATTTTCATCGTATGAGCTCCATTCCTGTCCGTTTGCTTACACAGTGCTGCCCACTTGCTTTGGAAGCCAAATTCCTCAGCATCTCCCAAGTCTGAAATAGAAAAATGTCTCATCAGGAATAGGTTCAGTTAGAAGTCTTTTTGCTTCTACATCTAGCAAGTTGTTTCCTTGTTGCTGCAGTGGTGGCACCGATTGTGGTATTTGAAACAGTAAGTTGGCACCATCCACTGTGTTTCTTCTCCTTCGTGCTCCTGAGCTGGAGCTTGTTTGTGTTGGAGATGCAGCTTTGCCAGCCACTTCGTGTCTTGCACAGGACTGGAATGCTGTCTTTCAGATTTCACTGTGAAACTTACTTCTTTGATCTTGTAGTTTCATTTCAGCACATACAATTTCAGTCCGCACTTGTGACAGTGAAAATAAGAGCCTTGTAACTCTTAACCCAGGCCTCTTGTGCTCAAACTGGTTTCCTCATCAGGGGTTTAGAAAGCAAGGCATGCTTTTGATGTGGCAGATTAAGAATTGTGTCTTATTTTAGAACTTTTTCATACCAGGGTTCCTTAAATAAAATATGTGGAGTTCCAGCTAGGATACTTGATCTCTGAGTATTTATTTTCCATTTAAATAAATTGATTTTGCACTGTTCTGATGAGGTCAGGGTGCCAGACTTTAGGTTTACTTGATCTTAGCAGAAGCGGGTGTTGTGCTAAAGAAATTCCACTGCACTGGGAGGCTTTGAACCTTGTGGTTTTGGCAACAGTGTCTTTCGACTTGCCAGCAGACCTACAGTGAAACCCTACAGTGTCTGTCTTGAACGGCAGTGAAACAGTTAGCAATGCTAACATTTAGAACAGCTGTAGTTGCTTCTCTGGTGTTGCCATCCAAAGGGGGAGAGGGGCCTTGAGCTTGGACCTCCGTGGTGGCAAGGTGGGAGCACAGCCAGATCCACGGCATTCAGGCTTTTGGCCAGGGCCAAGATGCTTCAGGTGAACTACATTCCTTGAAAGCTGGATAAAGGAGAAGTGGAACTGTAAACTAGGGGCAAATGTATATTCCATGTTCTTTTCTGGACCTCATGCCCAAGTAACTTTAAGCCTCTTTTATCTTCTTTCTTTCATGTACAAAGTCGTGTCCTTTAGCTCATTTGTAACACACGAGCTTTTCGCTCCAAAACCTCCATCTCAGTCTTGGGTGTTGGCCAGCATTTGGGAGTCTCAAGTTCTGAATTTGTGTAATTTTTCTCTTTGAAGTGCTTTAATTTGCCAGTTCTAGGAAGAGCTATCAGAGTGGGGTCTGTTCCCTTTTCATGGCTCAAAGGGGGCCTGCTTATGACATATCTAATCAAATGGAATTAGGGGGAAGATGCAGACTGTGGTTTTGATTCCTATTAGTGAGAGCCTGAAGAATTACTTTCCTGCGTGAGCTCTGATATTCACTATGTTATTTAAAGGCCTAATGGTCTGTCATGTATAATTTATGCAATAGAGGTGCATTTCCATTATATTAGATGCAGAATGATATTAGCAGCAATAAACTGCTCCAATTGTACTTTTTTTTGGTTTTTTTGAGGTATCACAAAAGATATTTGAATAGCCTTTCCCCCTAAATTTATTTTACTCTGCTCAAAAAATCATGGAATCAGAACTATTTGAGGCTTGAATGGATCTCTGAAGTCCATCTGGTCCAACTGCTTCTTAAAATAGATCAAATTACTCAGAGCCTTAGTTGGATTTTGAGCATCTCCAAGGATGGATGTCCCAGATTTTGTGGGTACAGGAGGCATTTCTGTCACTGTATGACCCCTCTTTTGACAATTTTTCCACCCTCTTATATTCAGTGAGAATATCCTTTATCACAAAGTGTGTTTATTGCCTTTTGTGTTGCCACCTTGAATCTTTGGGAAGAGTTTGGCTTTATTTTCTCACTACCATCCTTTTAGGTAGCTATAGACAGCAGTAAAACCTCTGCTTATCATCATTTTCTAAAGGCTGAAAACCTCCTGAGTTTCACAGCTTTATCTTATATGTAATTTTCTCCAGAATTTAATTTGTTTCTGAGACAAAAGTATATTATATATGACTTTTACTATTTATTTTATTTTGTTGGGAATTGTAGGTCACTGTTGTGCAAATTAGGGGTTTTTGTAGAGCATATATGTGTGAATGTGTATTTCTGAAGTTTCTCTGGATAATATGTAGAATGTTATATTTAATGCTACTGAAATTTCAAATCTTTCTTTTTGTAAGTAATAATTGAGATAATATAAAATGGAAATTTACAGTAGTGCTTTTTGTCTGTCTGTCCATATATCTACCACAGAATGATAGAGGAAAAAAGTAGTCCTGTCCTTGAGACTTTATTTCACCAGAAGTACATTACATATCACCTGTTGATGATTTCTTCTGTTCAGCTTGGAGGCAATGATCTTCAGCTGGATTCCCCAGAGAGCTAATCAGAGTCAGTGCTACTGTTGGGATTAACCATGAGAAATTTCTGAGCTCTCCTTGGCAACTCTTACCCAGCTCTGGAGCATTTGTTGTCAACAGAAAGACCAAATTCTGCCAGACCTGATGGTGGGCAGGAGAACATTCCACTACAGCATCGTGCAGCTCTGCTAGAAAGGCGAGGAAGCTGCTGCCTAAGGTGCATATCCAAGGAATCTGAAGAGTCTGCTGATCAAACCAAGCTCCTTTGGCATTCAGGTTTGCAAATTTAAATTGAAGATAATTGAGGGTTTAAACTTCCCCTTAAACATAGATGATATTGTTTTCTAGGTAATCAAGTTCCTAGTTCTCAGAACCTTTAGGCTGTCTTTTGTAAAGCCTTGCAAACCAATGCCTTGTCAGTGAAGACAATAATTGATACTGTCCTTGAACCTCCTGCAAGTCCTTGCTTTTTGGCACAGACTTTATTACTCAAATATGAAAAAGCTGGGAGTTAACACGCAAACTTGCAATTCCCTGATCTTAGCAGATGGATCATAGCCATTTCAGAGATCAATGATTGGTAACTGAATTATTCACCCTCTTAGCAAGGAAATATCTTGGAATCTGATCTGCAGTTTTCTTCAGGAAGCCCTAGTCATTTGCAGATAAGTTTTTTTTTCCCACTTGGAAAGAATTTTATGTGTACTAGATGCTCTTTGTCTTCCAGCTCTCATTTAAAATTAAAAAAAAAAAAGTCTGTCTAATCCCTAATCCTCTCCTGGGGTTCTTAAATTTTGCTGGAGAGTATAACCTGTCATAGTATCTAAATGTGCATCCTTTCAATGTGAAGATTTTGGTTCCTCTTACATAAAAATTTAAATATGTGTCTGGCAAGATATCTGCTTCCTACATGTTTCAAACAAATATTTTTACTTTAACAGCAAATGTTATCTTCTTAGTAATATGTAATGAGCTGTTAACTAGTATTTTCTGAGTCCTGATACTCAAATATGTAGGAATATATTAAAAACTGTGTTTTACCATCTTTTTGGGCTAATTCTTTCCTGCTTTTCTTGCTGTAAGCCAGTAAATTCCTTGTTTGGTTTCGTGTTTCTATCACAGAGTGCTGCAAAGCTCATATTTTTTCTGAAGCAACCTATAAATGCCTGTCTCCCAGAATCTTTGCTGTTTTCCTTTCTCTTGACAATGAGCCATCTTTCTCAACGTCTTCTTTACAAATTGCCACTTCTACAATGTTTCCTAGTTTTGCCAGTATTGCAGTGCCCCATGGTTTGGTAGCAGTGGCAGGGAAGCTCTCAGTGGCTGGCTTGGTGAGATCCCCCTTTGCCTTGTGCCAGGAAGGATGGGCACGCTGGGAATCGAGCAGGGAAGAGCACAGAAATTGAGCAGCAAAGAGCAGAGCTGTTGGAAGAGAGGGATTTCTGAAGTGGCCTCTTTGCTTGCTGAAGAGCCCTGTCGTGGTGCCCAGCCTGTGAGCAGATGAGGAGTAGGGAGGAGACGGGCTGAAACCCTGGTTGCTTATCTCCACGCTCTTCTCAGTTGCTCTGTTTTTCATGCCTCCAGCTCAGCTGTAAAGCAATAATTAACCTGAGCCTTTTAATTTCTCCCAGTTGGCTTTAAATTAACTCTGTTGTCATGTTGCGTGGAGTAATCCTTCAGGCATCAAAGATTTGAATTTTTTATGGCTGCATGGGTATTTACTGTTTGGTCAGTTTTCATTTTATTATTATAATGGTATTCATTATTTTTGGAATGTTGACATTTGTGGAGAAGAGTGTCTTAGATACTGCACACATAGAGAAGAGAAAAGAAAAATCCCTGCTCTGTTAGCGCTGCAGAGAAGTAAAAAGATTTTAACAGTATTCGTGGCCAAACCTCCTAATGTGAGATAAAATGTGGCAAATTAGTTTGAGAAAATTTCAGTTGAAAATCCTGTTACTAACCTCTGTTTCTTTCTTGAATAGACTTTTGTTTGTTTAGATGTACTGAAGTGGTATTGTTTGCAGTTGTTTTAGGTACAGACAGCTCTTTTCAAGGCAGGACAATTTTGGGTTTCTTGTAAATGGCATTCTTTAAACAGTTTGCAATAGGAAAGAGCCAAGGAAAAGACAGGATCTTTATTTCAGCACAGACTCTCATAAATCTCATATTAGTATCAAAACAGTGGGACTAGTGATAATTTTTTTAGTATATCATAGGTTTATTTGTGCTCTAGTTACTGGAGAGTCTAAAACTGCTGTTTTATTAGTGTTGTTCAGTAATATGGTCCGTAACTATAAAGCCTATTAAACACTTCATAAAGCCTTCAAGGAAACTTCTTACAAATGTTACACTGTGTTTTTATAAGTTATAACTCTCTGGAAATTGGCTTATTATCCATTTTCCATCAAAGTGAAGTGTTCAGAAGAGTGGAAGATGACCTAATGTAATCTAGATTGAAAGCATCAGTGAAACTTGATGTTGATCCTTGATTTGATATTGTATATGTTAACAGTGAATTCTTGTCAAAACGCATGTAGCTAGATGGAAGGCAAGCGAGAAAGACGTAGCCAGAAATTAAGGCTGCTGCTTGCATCGCTGTAGTAACAATAATTTTTTTAGTGAAGCTGTAGCCTGCTTATTTATTTGTGAAATGAGTGACAGAAACTCCAGCACAGGACAAGATAATATGGATAGGGTGAACTTTAAATATTCAGAACATGAACTCGCTTCTTTGCATTTGTTAAATGATGGTATGGAAATCTAGTAACGTACAAAAACTAATCTAGCAGTGTGCCAAAGTAATTAAAGCAAAGTAAATAATCTCCAGTGTTCTTATTCCCCACAGAAAATGTTTAATATCTTATCTTTCCAAAGTAGTTTTCTGCTAATTCATGATGTCTTTGTAGACTCTCCTTATTCAGCCAGTGTTGTTGTTTTCCATGGTGTGGAAATTTCTCCCATCCTGTCATAAGGGGGAAAAACGTGTTGGGTACTGTCTGTATTCCAAGAATTATATTTCTTCCCTACAGTGGAAATAATTAAGCCTACAGCTGTAATCACCTCTGGTCATTTACTGTTTACTTAGCCAAAGGGCTTTGTTTACCTCATGTGTATGCAGTATATGATACTTTATAACATTGTCTGAGTGCTGTGGGACATCTTGTTGCTGGAATCCAGGGACCTGATGCTGATTTTGTTTTGGTACAAATTAGAAGTAACTCTGTAAAAGTTGGTGAAGCATGAGGCTGTTGTGAGGCAGATCAGATTATCTGTCTTTGAGTCATCCCTAAATATTAGACTCTGATGACCCGTTGCTCTTGAAGTTCCCTGTTACTGCAGACAGGAGAAACAGAATAGGTCATAAATTGTGTTAAAATTGGCCATTATTCCTACATAGGAGAGCATGTTCCCTTACCTATTACTGTATGCTGAAACTTAGTTTTAAATGAGCCAATAAGTAATGTTCAAGTCAGTGCAGTGATGCAGTGGTCTGACCTGAAACCACTCTTTTTGTTTTGATGCTGATTACAAGAATGTAATGTAATGTGTAGACAAGGAAATGACAGAAGACAGGAAGAGCAGATGCTAGGCAATTAATGTACTTTTTTGACCAAAGGGGACAAAAAGTCACTGGTTCTAAACAAAAGATCCTTTGGAGACTGCATGATCATCTTTCAGTCTGGACTTTCTGTCTCACATCACAGCCACTGTGAGAGGATCGTGGTCGCATTGATTGTTGGAAAATTGCCAGTTCTGTTACATCCCTTTATATCCAAATAAATGTTAGTTTTTGTGTGATGGATGGTGCCTTTATTGGGAACTTCCAGGTGTTATGGGGAGGCTGAATCCAGCAGTCCAGTTAAGATGAGGATGCTAGAGCTGCATGTCCCTGGGTCCAAGCAGCAGCAGGACCAGGCTGTATTCCTTCAGGAGCGTGCTAGTAGGCACACACACATGCAATACACATGATATACATGGCCAGCTGCACAGATCCACAGACACACCTTGTACTGATGCAAGCTTGAACAACAGCAGTGACCACATCCTGCTCCCCTCGCTGGCTGCCCAGCACTTACACCTCTTATTAGGAGTATATAATGTGTATATGTACAGTGTGGACAGTCACTGTTCCCTAAATATCCTATTTCTGCTGGTGCTGGCACTTGGACATATGAGCTGCCAAAGCCTCTGTTTTGGTCCAGCTTCCAGAACAAGCTCGCTGACACACAGGCATGGACACAAATGCACACTACAGATGCCCTGGCAGCTGGTCTTCCACATGCCAATAATCCAGTAGCTGGCTCTGGGTCCTCTTCCTTCACACAGGTGTCCCAATCTACACCCAGGCACTCCAGTCCCTGCAGCAGCTGGCTGGGACTCCCCTGGTCCCTGTGATAGCCACCTCCTCTGGTGGCCTTGTCCATGGGGACAGGCTATAGGATGACCCAAATAGCCTCTCCCATGGAATTCTGGTAATGGATGACTCCTCTGGTCCCCAGGGTGAAAGCTGCCTTTGTGGGGCTGAGTTAGGGGTTATGTCTCCCATGGGTTACTGGGGCTCCCTGAGCTGCCACGGTGCCTCCAGGCATCTGTGTGCTGGAGATGGGAGGACTCTAGTGATGGGATAGGGGAAATGGGGCAGGAAAAGATTTGGGTACTCCTTGCAGACTGATGAGCCCCTGTGTTCCTTTGGGTGTGTGCAGAGCAGTTTTTACCACAATCATCTAACACCAGGTAGCTAGACAGAGCAGGTTCAGTGGAGCAGCTTTTCCTTAATGTTTCTTGACATTAACAGCTCCATTTCTCAATTAGATTGGGAAAATAAAGTTGATTATGCATGTCTGCAGGGTGACACTGTACTGTTGACCAGTAACTGTAAAGTAAACAGGAAAGGTCGCAATAAATAGTGTTTTAGTTTAGTTATACCACCTAGAAGGCCACAGCAACTTACAGCAAGGCTGTTGTTATTGTTCCTATGGCCAGTAAGCAATGTTTAAAATACTTATATATGTATAAAGCGATAGATTTGAATAACATGGCTCTGTTTTTTTTGAGAGCACTTTATGTAAATATAGAAGAGTTCTTGTGCGTGTTTCTTTAGTAGCATTTCCATGTACTTGTTTTGTTTCCAGTAAATATTGCGAGCTTAAGCCTGCCTGTAAAACAACTTCCGTCTTTGCACTCTGACAGAAATTGCATTCTGAGATGAGATGTACAGATAAAGATATTTGAAGAAAATAGTGGATTTGCTTAGATAACACTGATGCTTTTATAAGGCCATTAATAAAGGTCTGTCAGAGCTAACAAAAACTCTTTAGAGGGTACAATGCAAAAGTGTTTAGTGTTAGCTTTAGTTTAATTTTCCCTAGTTAGGCCATACTCATTTCCTCCAAGGAAAACAGGACTGCTTATTTTTGCTAATTAGAAGTACATCACTGGTCTGAATCACATCTGTAATTAGTAGCAAGACTTTAAGTAGATGTCAGAGATTTTTTTTTGGTATACGATTTGCATTGTTAATCTACTATACATGCATACGTATGCGTAAATACAGATTTAATGAACAAAAGGAGCAGCTGGTTGTTTTTCAAAGCAATCAGGTGCTTCATAGGCTGACATTGTTGTTCCTTCTGCTCAGAGCTGAATTTGTTGCATCTGAACAGCTCGATTTTGTCACTGGAAAATAACTGGGGTTGGGAAACCAGAAAATATGCCTCTGCTTTGCTTCTGTCATCCACTCAGTCTAGTAATGCACTCCACAGAAGTGTTGGTGTAAATAGCATTCCTTAGGCTTGTTTGCTTGATTTTTGAGACAGATAGAGGGAAGAAAGTGCTCAAAGGAGGGAAAGATTTTGAGGGAAGGCTTGCAGCGAAGCAGGCCTGGGGGATGGAAGAGCTGGTTTGGAGCATGGTTCATGTCCCTTCTGAGTCCAAATTGAACCACTGAATAGGTGCAAATGTAGATGGCAGGATAAAAATGGAAACTATTCAAACCAAAAGCAATTAACTTGTATACAGATGGCTTTCTGGCATTCACAGCTGCATAGATTTTGGTTGTGTACTTTTTTAGATGTGCCACAGAAGGTTAAAGCCTCTATACGTCCATCTCCAGCTGTTCATGCACATAAAATAGATAAGAAAATTAAGCCAAGTGAGCATTGTGTGTAGTGCCAGACTTGCTTGCCGAGATAGGCATCTCAAACAGTAGTGCAACATCCTGGCCTGTCAGATGGCCCTTGTATTGGCCTTTTATGAGAAGAAATTACATATTTTATATCAAAGGAGTCACTTCAATTTCATAAAAATGAAATATGGAGAAGTGCTACATATATGTCATATCTCTAGGATAAAACCTAGGGCTGAGAACCCTGAACAGAGGTGGAGGATTGCTGAAAATATGAAATGTAAGTTCTTCAAGCAGCTTTGATATATCCTGGAAACCGTGTCTCTGGAAACTCTATGATTTAAGCTGTTTGACATAGAAACAAGCATGCTCTTCATGTGCTCTTTATACTCCAATGCAGGCAATTAAGTTTTAAAAAAACTTGTTAAGCCATGCTTTAAAAAAATGAAACCATTTTGGGTTAATGTGAAATATGCTTTGATTTGCATGTAGAACATGATAAATACTGGTTTGGGTCAGTAGAAACCTGCATTTTTCTCTTGCATTTCTTCACCTTAAACCAAAAAAACCCAACAGCTTGGAAATATCTGGTTCAAATGGTCAAAACAGTTAGACCACGTTTCCCAAGACTGTAGCTGTAGTGTAAGTGCCTCTGCAGATATTTCAGGCTGGTACACAACCACTATTGCAATGCAATTACTGCTCCGTGTGCATATGTTGGCTGTGAGTTGTCACCACTGCTCAAGTGGAACAGTTGCAGCCCTGGCATAAAATTATCTGAATTTTGTTTCTCAAATTTTTTGTGGCATTATTAACTATAATGATCTGTCTGAAGCTTCAGGTTTTGGGGTTTGCCTTGGTGTTTCTTATCAACCACAGCTGCAAAAAAACCCAAAAAAACTCCTTTATCTGTTTTACTTTTGGTCTGACTTCCAACTGAAAAGCACCATAGCCATCACCTGGTGAAGCCCAGTTGGCTGGCAGACCATTGGAGGGCTTCCCAGAGGGCCCCAGTCTTTCCTTATCAACTGTGTGCAGTATGGATCTGTGCATGGATTGCTCTTAATCTCTGCCTGCTCCTGCTGTGTCGGCACAGTTGGTGAGTCTGCAGCTGTAGGAGCCATGTGCTTCATCTTCCTGCTTATTTCTTACAGAGCTCCCTTTTGGCCAGTGGGTACCTGGGAAGGGATGTCAAGGGTCCAGCTTCTTCTCTGTTCTGAGAAGTGGGACCTAGTCTTTCAGACAGGAATTCTCTGTGGGAAATGAGTGGGTCCATCCTGCCAAATCTAGAGGGATATTGCACCTGTTTACTCATCACTAATAAGACTTCTCTGTTTAATGTTCTCTGGGGTATGTGTTTCTCCCTTGATCTACTTGATGTGCTTTCTTGTGGTTAATGATCTGAATTTGCCAAGCACACTGACTCATTTTGGTGCTGGTTTCCATTATGTAAGCTATTAACGGGTCACTGCTCAGATGCTGGAAAATCTGTTTCAGGCTAATAGCAAGGTGCACAAGTGCCTCTCCATGGTATATTTGCTACCTGTGCACACGTGTTCTGGCTTGATAGTTGGTAGCAAATCCCACAGCAATATGGGATGCTGCATCTATTCTATTAGCAGTCAATTCCTAATCATCCTCTCATTAACACATACAACACTTCACCTTTTCTAGGGTTTTTTTACTATGTGACTGAAGGAGAGTGAGAGGAAACATGCTGACATGCAGAGGAAGGTGTTGATAAGTACGGAAATCAAATTCTTCCCAGGAGAAGCAGTGTTCTTGCAGTAGAGGAGGTAATAATGCAGAGTAAGGAAGTGTCTTGGAGATGCATATTAAATCTGTCTCTCTGGCATTTTCCCTGAAAGTCAGTAACAAGGCTGTTGAGGAATTTGAATTTATGAAGGCAATTCAGAAGAGAAGTAGTGCGACACAGAAAAGCATTGAAGAAAACTTGGTGGGGTTTATTTTAGGTCCCAAGTATTGACAACTCAAAATGACACTGTAGCAGCAGACAGCAATTACTGCGGGAGCAGATCCTTCTGTTGCCTTTTCTTTCTTACATTCAGATAATGTCCTTTTGCTTACAGATGGTTCCTTCATATGCACACAGAGATTTTTAGTGTTTCCTTCACTGTATAGATAGAGAATTGATGAATGAAAATTAGAGATGGGTCTAAGCTTGGATTTTATTTCTGAAATTCACCCATTTTCCATGAGGAGAGGATCATGCTTTCTGGCTGTTGCAACACTCCTAGAAGAAAAGAGTTCAGGTTATTTTCTTCTTATATGCTGTTTCTATGGCTGAAAGCCCCTAACAGGGTGAGCTTTCATTTGTTGATTTTTTTTTTTCTCTCTAGATGATGTCTGAAAATCTTTCAGGGAATGAAAAAGGTGAGCAAGGAAACAAAAACCCCACTCAAAAGAACCTACCATTGATGCCTCATTCATTTTGGAGGAAGATCTCTAAGTTAGGCCTCTCATGACTAGGATAATCGTAGGAGGAGCTTTCATTCATACAATCATTCACAGGCTGATGGCTTAAGTCAAAGATCTTTGATGGCAATACCTTTCCTTACCAGGGAGAAAATGAAAAACCCAGTCTTTGGATGTGCATGCACAGAAAGGAAATATCACAGTTAATGTGTATGCTTTTCAGCATAAAGCAGTGCAGAGACAGTTTCCCTAGAAGAAAAAAAGGACACTGAAGGATTTATTGTGTTGCGGTATTTATTATGTAAGAGGAATTTGCATGGTAAAGAGAGAAAGCAGATTTTATTCAGAATATAGAGGACGGGATGAATGATGTTAATGAAAAGCTGATTGATGGGAGCAGAAGTTTGTCTACTATGCCACTCATATTTTCTGAACCCCAGCAATCATTTTATGGACATCTGAGTTAAATGATGGGTATATGAATCCTTTGGCAAGCTAAATTTTTATAGTCTGCTGTGCCAAGATGGTGGTGGGATGAATCCAGATGTAATCCTACAGATGTTAGTTAGGGGGCCTGTTCTCCTCAGTTAAGAGGACAGCTTCAGAGAGTGATTTAGCCCAGATATGTTTGGCATTGCATTTTGGCACTACGATCTCTCCCCACATGGAGTGGAAATGTAATACAGGCACAGCTTGGACTTAATCCATCCTCTTCTAGGTCCTTCACCAGCTATTTCAGTCAGGACTCCAGTTGCCATATACTCCTTGCTTTGTCCCATTGAAACTGAGGGGGCCTAGACAAGGGGTGGATGGTTGTTTAGATGCCTCTGTTTTTCTTCAAACACAGGAGCCGTTTTGATTAATGGGTGGTACTCTGACGGTTGTGATTGTTCTGTTTATTTCGGTTCTTGTTCTAAGAATAAGACTGCTTGAATCGCTGTGGTAATAAATGTGATCCCAAGTAGAAGCATGTGTTTTGCAGACTATTTTTGTTATCTGATTGGGTTTCTTCACATCCTCCTTTTGTGACTAAGTTGAACCCACAGTCTGCCGAGTGTCTGCCAGGATAAGAACCTGCCTGCCAGACTCAATGCCACTAATCATTTCCCTGTTTCGCTTATTTCAGCTAACATCCCTAAACATCAGCTAGCAGGTCCTGAAAAGAGCTTGTTTGGTGGATGGAAATCAGTGTCCTGATTTCTCTTTGACAACTCCTAGTGTTGTGCTGGTGGCCATAATTGGTAGGACATCACATCCCAAGAATTCCTCTATGGCACTACCACAGCTTGAGATTGCTTTGAGCCCCCTTTGTAGCAAATAGAAATATCCTATAAGAAATTAACTCTGCAGGGATGAAGGGCTTGTAAACCAAGTGTTCAGAGTGACACCTTAAACTGAGGCACTGTGAAAAGCCAAGATTATGTGCCCTCACTTGAAGCCTAGCAATCAAGCTGACAGCATGGAGATTGCCTTGTGGTACACTATTATCAATTAACCACCTGTCAGGGATTTTCTGTGACTCAAAGAAGTAATGGTTGGCTGACTGCTGCTTCCTAGGTAGTTCCTCATAATATTGTCTTATTTCCTCTGTCTTAGGTAAAATCTAATCTTTGACATTGCAAACGATTTGTCTTTGTTCTCATTATGTCATGCATGTCTGTGAGATGAGTCAGACACACAACTCATCATGACCAAGACAGCTGGAATTATACAGAAGATACTGATTTAGTTGCTATTATTGTTTTCTCTAATATATGGGAAGTCAACCATATGTTAATTATTTGTCTTCAGACCAGCTCCATTAAAATTAAACTGGTATTGTTAGTGGCGAGAAAATCTCTTTCAGTCATGTGAAAACACTGTGTAGCCAGCAGACCTTGTGATCCTTTTCTTGGGTTATAAATCTTTCAAAACATGGTGTGTCAGTGTGCCTTTCTTCCCTAAGTGAAAGATGGGACCCTTTACTCTTCTGTATTTGTTACTAGTCTTTATTAATTGCATGTATCTTAAAATTCACAGTTTGTGGACAACTGTTCTTCCTTTACCTGAACCTACAGAGGGATCTAATGCAGGAGAACCATAAGATGATCTGTTAAGATTGCATGGGGGATGGTGGTTAATTAACCTGTCGTGGTTAAAAACCTCGGCCTTCACTATTGGAGTTGTGAGACATGTGCTTCCAAACTCCCATTTTCTGAATTACAGAATTTGTACAGTGCTGTCAATGTTTAGTTCTCTTTGTCTTAGGAAGGGTTAAACTGAAAAAAATCCAACCCACTCTGTGATCTAAAGAAAAACTGGGAAGACTTTTTGTCTTAAAACTGTTGAATAGCTTCCTGTGCAGACAGGGAGTGTTATCTAACTGACTGAAACAATTTTAAAATATGATATGCCTCCACTGCATGAATAAATTTTACAATTTGGGCCTTAATTGGGTAATGCAATTGCACTCACAGACACTTCAACATTGTGGCAACAATCAATGCATATAAACTTACTGGATTTCTGTATGTAGTTATCTAAGAATCTCATTTGTAATCAAACAGTCTTCTTCTAATTCAGAATGCCGAGCCAATTTTGGTAGTCTTTTGTAAATGTTTCTAATTTGAAAATGCCCTATAATTGTTACGTTTGCTCAATAGTACAAAGTGCAGGGGGAGTCCAGGGGTATTTTGGCTTTGATCTGAATGTGTCACCCACTACATACACAGAGCTGTAGTCCCTAACAATTCTTGGGACACACTATAGAGATATTTGTGAATACTTTGTGAAGATGAGTATCCCTTCGTTCTCCCTTTTGTCTCCTTTATCCCCCAAACTAAAAACCATCCAAAGAAAACCTTGAAACAGTCCTCAGGACGGTAGGTTAAAATGTGGAGCTCAAAACAAGAGAGGTGCTATTGATGGTGTTTAATCCTAAAACTCAGAACTCAGACTCCCAAATTGGAAGATTTTAAGAAAAAGGAAAGCTTTCCCCCACCTCAATCTTCATGCAGTTTAATTTTCCACAACTTCTCTCACTGTGGGTGTGTGGAGGTTGGAAGTAATTTGAGGTTGAAAAGTGCAGCTTTGATTTGGGGCCTTCTGTACTTATTCCAGCTGAGATGGTTGCCTTTTACTTACTCTATAACAAGGACAACGGTTCCATGCTTTTTATTTCTGTCCAGCTTCTTCCTTCCTATTTTGCCACTTGGCCCTCTAGACATCCTGCTCAAGTAGGCCTATTAACATTCAAAATCCCAAGCCTCCAAATACTTTTTCTAGCCTTCGAGTTTCTCTTTTCAGTTGAATAAAAGCGGTTTGATGTGGCAGGTGTTTGTTTAGTTGGTTGGTAGGGTGCTTTTTATGGCTTTTCTTTTTGTTTATTGGTTTGGGGTTTTTTTTGGGGGGGGGGAATTGTTGTGCGGTTTTGGTGTTTTGTTTTGTTTTGTTTTGTTTTTTTTTTTTCCCATTCACTTTATCAGTTTTCCATTACCTTTTACATAAAAATCTGAGGTTGTGGCAGGACTTCCTATCAGTTTTGGTTTCCTAAAAGTGAGCACACTGAATCAATGACCTCAAAAACTTCTGGTACCTAATGCTGAGTGTTAGAGTAAGTGCTTAACAGTAAGCTAGAGTCATTCCACTTCTTCCTTCATCTGTTCCTCTGTGTGGCATTTGGAAAATGCTTTAATCAGCTTTCCCATTCCTCTGTCTCATCGCATTCAGGTCTTGCTATTTGCTTTTTGTTTTTGCTTTGCTTAGACATCATGCAGAAAACAAGCCCAGGGGCAGCAGCACAGACTTTGTTGCTGGATTTACATGCAGAGCTCTGCCCAGGTTGCCCAGAAAGCTTCAGGATAAAATGAGTTCATCATGTTCTCAGGGTATTCTGGTAGGCAGTGTTTTCTGCCTCACGGTCATTTGGACATGATAAAATTCTGCCTCATACAGGCTCATTCCCTGTCTGCCCCCTTTCCTATCCCTACCCACTGCCCTGATCATGTATCCACCCCATGCAGTCCCCAGACCTGTCCTTGGGCCCCAGTGCCTTCCCATTGATTATCTTCCATCATCTGCACATCCCAGGCTGCTCTTAGAACCCCATCCAGCAGCCCTGTGTGTCCAGCCCCTCCGAACTCTACTGCAGCAGCTGTTTTTTCTCTCAGCATAGGTTCAGACCCATTAAAAGCAGTGGGTTCATCCCACCGAGGCAAGGTGCAGGTGGACTGCAGGGTCACAGCTGCCACCTTATTGCCAGAACTCGTCTCCAGGAGTAGGAATTAGCAGCTGCATCGGTTAAAGGGTGGCTCATGCTTTATGTTGAGTGTTATCTTAAAACAAGAGAAGAAAAAAAATCTCAAATGTAGAAGCATTTAGAAGGATTGTGTGTGATAAAATTCTAATTTTTGCTTTTTCCTAACTCCTTTGGCAAAGGAAAGAAAGTAGGAAAATAATAATTTGGGTTCTCATATGGGAAGTTCATTGGAAAAGGGGAAGAAATCAGGGAGGAATAACGTGGATAATTCAGAATGAGTGGCACAAACTGTGAGCTGTTGATCACTGCTTTGTTATGCAGACATAGATTTCCATTAATATTCCTTCTTTTGAAAAACAGAAATCCTGTCTCTGCTGTTGTATGTTTAATTGAGCACTTGAGGCAAAAAACCCCTCACGACAAAAAATAAAGCAAAACATAACAAAAGACCCTATGGTATGCAGATTTATTCTTCAGATGATGTTCATAGAATGCTTTGGTTTTTTTTTTTTTTTTTAGAAAAGTTGTTTCCTGCTGTACATCCTAACTAGATTCTCTGAAGTCTCAGACCTCTCCCATGAAGTGGGTAAAGGGGTTTTGTCACCATCACAGAATGCAACTGCTGTGGGAAAACTGGAGTTGAAATTAGTTTTGGGAAGCTAATATTACACTTGAAAACACTTTCTTCAGAAAATATATTTTTGTGTATATATATATGCTATTAAGGCCATCTAATATTTTCTGGAGAGAGAAATCAAATCCACAGTTAAATTGAATAGTCATTGCTTAAGAAGGCTTCTGTTACTTGTGGCTTAACTGTAACAGAAAACAGACTGTGTATTAGCACAGACTCTCAGGAAGATATTTTATTTATAAAATGTCAAAGCCTCTTCAAAATTAATGAGTAAAATATTGCTTGTCTTTAAAAATGAGTATCACAACTTTAAGAAAATGTTGTTGCCCCACTCCTTGTAGATCAACATGTGGCAAGATTATTTCAGTGGAAATTTGTGCCCGCAGGCTATGTATTTTTTGTGTTTTGTTGAACACCGGTTGGCATCTGAGATCAAGAAAGCTTAAACCAATTATGAGTAGCTGGTGCAGCAAAAATCATGATTGATACATTTACAACACAGGGTCGATTCTTCTGGCAATGTTATTGTATTTAGAGGGGGAAAGGGGACATCAGGCATGCGACTTTGTAGCCCTGAATTAACACAGTGCTCTGACCACATACAGATGTTTCCTCCCTCTGTGCAATCAGTGTGTCTTGCACTGATTGCAGCCTGCAGACCTCAAAGAAGAAACAGCTGTGCAATTGTTGCTAAGCCTATTTCCTCTTCCCTCTGACTTATTGGATTATTTAATTCAGCAGAATGATAGGAATTTAAAAATGAGAAAGCGCTGTTGAGTCATCTAGTCCATCTTGCAACAGGATTGTCCTCTCCAGATCTTTGTCCAGTCATGGAAAGGCTTTGTGATGTAATTGGACTTCAGCCAATTTCCTTTGGAAGATTATTCTACAATAGAATACACTTCATTATAAGAATTTTTCCCTGTCAGCCTAAACTTTACTTTGCTTGGTATAATCACATTATTCTTAGCTATATTTTCCTGAGAAACCCTATTAAAAAAATCCTTAGTGTGTGTATCCTTCCAGAGCTTGTAGATAATTATCATATTTCCCTTTCAATAGTGGCTTTAGTCAAGCTATACATATTTAGTTATTTTAATATTTTCCTACAAATCAGCCTTCCTGATGACTTTTATTGCTATCATTGAGCCAAATCTCAAATTCTTCTATTTAGTATTCAAATAGAAAAGGCAGGACTGAATAAAGACTTACAGATTAGATCATGATGTCATTGAAAACTCATCCTTTGAACCAGTGTTTGTGCCTTCAGATCTGTCTGAATGCCAGCTCTCCTGAGGCAGACTTCAGTCATAAGATTTGTCTCAACTTTCTTATCTACAGCCTAAGTGCCTACATCAAAGCTACTCTCCCTAGATTCCTTTTATGATCATTGGAGTCTATAGCTGCATGCAATTAATCTAAGCTGTTTTAGGTATCCACATTTAGGATGAGAGGAATTGAGTTCTAGAGGTTTGTATTTCTCTCTTTCTAAGGTCTCTGTCCTGGACCTGACTTCCGTGGTATTTAAATATGAGATGCGTGGATTTTTTGGACTGTGGCTCAAGAAGTGAGAAGAGTCAGTCTTGACCATGGCAATGCCACTTCAGTTTCAAAACAGCAGCAGAGTGGTTTGATGCATTGTGTGTCCTGAGACCATTCCTAACACAGCCGAATGGCATTGAATTCAACACACAAGTATGATGGTTACATTGAATAGTGGGGTGGATGAAATTGCCTTTTGCATAGGCACAGAATCACAGAATATCTCCAGTTGACAGGCACCCCTAAGGATCATTGAGCCCAACTCCCTGCTCCTTGCAGGACAACCTAAAACTAAACCATATGACTAAGAGCATTGTCCAGATGCACCTTGAGCTCTGACAGGCTTGGTGTTGCAACCACTTCCCTGGGGAGCCTGTTCCAGAGACCAGTCACCTTCCCACTGAACTTCTCTGTGTCCAGTCTGAGCTGAAGCAAGTACAGCATTTACCCAGAGAGTATGAGTCTAGATGCCAGATATATTGGTTTTCAAGTTTCTTTGGATTGAAGGAAATCTATGATCAATGCCTTTCATTTTCAAAAGCCTCTAAAAAATGGCTCTTACATGACAGATGCCAGTAACTCTTCCCTTCTCTATCAGGTATTTCTTCTCTGCTGACAGCTTAGTGCTCACAATCCTCACTGCAGCCCTGGGCAGATGTCTGCTCAGATGCAGTTCTTGCCTCTAGACATTTGTTATGGATTGCTCTCCATACAGGTCCATTCCTGGTTTATACTGGAGTAACTAGGAAAAGAAATCAGCATCTGCCTGTGGTTGGTTACATTCTGTCGAACTTCCTGATAAAATATGCGAAGCTTCCATTCCTAATAACTTGTATACAATGTCCAGGAAATAAAACCTTTGTATTAAATTACTTTTGGAGGGCAAACACCAGAGAAGGAGGCGAGCTGTTGAAATTGAGGAATAATAACTGCTCAAGATAATAGGTTTATTAATTAGTCCTGAATGAATTTAGACTGAACATCAACAGAAATCTTTCAAACAGCCCAAGAGGGCGAAGTTCTGGAATAAACTCCCAAGTGCACTAGTTGAGAAGAAAAGCAAAATAATTTGGAGAGAATTTGGTAAATATAGGGAAGTTGTTATGAGAATACATAGAAGTATTTTCAGGGATTGAAAATAGCCAGCCAGGCATGCAATGTGAAGTCATAGTGTTACTAAAAGGGCTAAATAGGAGACTGACCACTGCTTATGTGTCTACACTATCACCTATTTCATGTTTAATGCAGAGGTTAGTGGCTTCTGCTGGTTATTTACAGATTTCAGAAGGCCGCAGTCCAAGGTCAGTACAAGAATTTCCTTGTTGTTTCCAGACCCTTGGAGTTTGGGATGTCTCTTCTTGAAAAACATATGGGTCTTTTGTTGGTGATGCTAGGAAGGGCTTGTGTGGAGTGCATGTGTCTGTGGAAAAGACACTGTGTCATCAGTCTTCGTGGGCAAAGCAGGAACAGAAACCTGGACAAGACTCTTATGAGAAGTGTATTCCTTCAATACAGCAGCCCAAGCACTGTACCCTGCCTTTTCCCAGCTGAAGCCTCTGCTGAAAGCTTGCTAGTCAATGGGTTCTGCTCCTAATTCAGGGTAACTGGAACAAAATGCAGCTACCCTCATCATTCACAGAGACATGCAATCCTCAGAGACTGCAAGCCTACCACAGCATGCTATAAGTCATGGTGACACTGGCAGACAGAGTACAGGGCTGTCTGTTGGGACAGCTAACTTTGAAGCATCAGCATACTGGAGATGAGAAGGACTTGGAGCAGTGTGTGTTAGGCAGGTATTTTTAGCTGCCTTTTCTTAAAATTGCCCTGCTTTCCTAATACTGTTTTATCATCACCATGGTGAACTAATTCTGCCACTAGCCTGTCTGCTAATAATTCTTATCTTGATAAGCTATTCCTCATTGGATCTGACTTTTCAGAGAATGACATCTTGGTGCCTGGCCTCCTTTCCTAACAGCAGGCGTGACTGACTGCTTAGGAAGACTTCCTAGATTCCTCTCAAGTTGTTTGATCTTGCTCCTCTTCACAGCTCCACCTTCCATGTTTGTTTCTGTGACAGAAGAGAACATTATCCTTTTCTTTCTTTCAAGTAATATAAGCAAACACCTGTAAATTGCATTTGGCCCCCATTATGATAGGTGTCTATATGAAGGAGAACTTGATGGTCCTCTTGTTTCTCCTATGGATTTTTTGACTTACCTGTGGTTTCTGAGACGGGATGTTACTGGTGGATATTTCTGAGTGATTACTCCTTTTATGCATGAATGGGGTATCATAATCTTCAGATGTTATGGTACCAGTGTTTAAAGACTTTCCAGGACAAATGAATGTCATGGTCACACTGAATTTGCCCATGTTGTCTTCATAAGTCTTGTAAAAAATATTACCTGTATTGAACTTACTGGAACCTTTTTTTTACATTCCTTATGATGATTTGAAGAGGGGTTTCCAAGCATTGTTGCTTTAATTAGAAAAGGTAAAGGGTTAGAGATTTATTGCATCTATTGCATTCAGTTGTTTAGCTAGTCTTTCACTGGGATGAAGAGTGCAGTGCTTCTGCATTGCTTTTAAAACAAAAAAACCCAAAGGCACGTATTTCCTTATGAAATTTCTATTCCAATCTCTAGATTGCAGTGACAGCTGTACATTTCTTTGATTTCAGATGCTCTGTAGAGATGGAGGAAGGTGGCTTAGGCTCTGCATTGTTGAACCAAAAGCAGTGGCTGTGTTGTGTGCCTCCTCTGCCTTTGTCAGGGCAGGTGGGGACCCTTCCCTTCAGAAGTGTCTACCACAGTAATGTTGCTCAGTACTTCCACAGAAATATTTCAGGTTGGGAGTCTTTTCACCTGGGATGCTACTTTGGAGACAGACCAGAGCAGTGAGTCCCCTCTTGTATTTTCCCACGGGTCAGGGAAAGAAGGCATTTTTCAGCCACTGGAAATTCGCTTGCTTTGAGTAGAAAAAGGTCTGCAATCTAACAGACTCTTTTTTCCCCCTCATTTTTCTTTTTTAACAGGGAACAGGGGTTTGTACTAGCTTGTCAAGGAGCTTATCAAGCAAGGATTGCACTTTCTCATCTATGTCACTGTCAGTTCGGGATTATCCCAGAACTATTTGCTGTTACTGGTTGTGCTGCTGTCCAGCATAGGTAGTTTGTCCATAATAGTGATGAGTTAATACCCTCACTGCAATGGATGGCAGGAATCTGTCAGTGGGTAGGGTTGTGGGACTGGGTGGACTGTCTCTGCTTCCCACCTGTTTTGTTAAAGGAGTCCATCCTGATTTTAAATGCTGCTGTTCCTGAAGGAAAAAAAACCCAACAAACCACAAAGTAAGAGGTTAAAAAAATGTTTTCATGCATTATCATGTAGCACACTCCATTGCACACAGTGTGACTGTAATTTTGTCAGTGATGGTCTACAGCTTAATATACTTTATTGAAGCAGTTTTCTTCTGAATCTGGAATCCATATAAGAGGCTCTTTTTGTACCCTAAAATCTATTAGATGTTACATCTTAAGGGAGCTATAAGAATACTGACTCGCAAGAATGATAATTTTCTATTTCGGGGAAAAGTTAGAATGTTTAATTTTACTTATGATAATTAGTATAATTTTATATAGGTTCAGGAGATAAGAGGGGAGGGGAGGTGTGACATGGAGCTTCCTTAATTTGCCTTTATTACCTATATCAGCTGTGAATCTGTTGGCCTTGATGCACAGTCAAAAGGGGAGAGATTTTTCTGTACTTGTAGATTAATGTTAAAAGGAACAAATTTAAAATAGGGATGGTAATGATGGAAGCTGAAAGAGTTATTTTGAGAAATGAGGTATAATAAAGGAAGGCTTGTCAAGTTAATTTATTCCCTGATTTTAGTGTTCAACTGAATGCAAAGCTGGAGGACCAAATCTGAATGCAAAAACAAAAGACATAAAAATGAGAACTGCCTGCTTTGTTAAATATTGCTAACTGGCATCTAGAAGTGATACTGGCATCTAAAAGTGATACATAGTGTTAAAGATATCACCCCTTAATTGTCAGTTATATAAACCTAAATCTAGAAAAATGTTATAAACACTCACTCTAATGTATATTCATTTGCACAGAAATAAAAGCTTTTTCCACAGTGCCTGGCACATCCTGAATATTTAGTGTACCAGAATGGAAAGGATTTTACAAGTTAGTGCCTTTAAAATGAGGAGATCACAATACGTTTCTGACATGGTATTCCAGCTTGGACTCTTATTTTACAATTTAGTTAATTCTCAGTGCAGAAACTGTGGTCCCATGATAGAGAGATTTCAGAATCCTGCACCAAGTACTGCTCATCTTGGTCATTTTGCCTAAGGCACTGAGCAAAAGTTGTGTCTAGGTTTGACAGTAACAGCAATTACTTCTGTTTTAACAGGAAACATCTAATGCACGAAGGACCTAGTGCACAAGTCTTGTGAGGAGTGGCTGATGAAAGTGAAGTTGTTTAGCCTCGAGAAAAGGAAGCTTGGGAGGACCTTATCCCTCTCTACTTGAAAGGAAGTTGCAAACTGGTGGGAGTCAGTCTCCTCTCACAGGTTACCAGCAATAAAACAAGAGGAAATGGCCTGAAGTTGTGCAGGGAAAGTTCAGATTGGATATATGGAAAAAATGATTCAGTGAAAGGATGGTCAGGCATTGGAACAGGCTGCCAGGGAAGTGGTTGGGTCCCCAGCCCTGGGAGCATTTAGAAGTCATGTAGATGTGGTGCTTAGGCACATGATTTAATGGTGGCCTTGACAGTGCTGAGTTAATGGTTGGACTCAATGATGTCAGAGGTCTTTTACAACCCGAGTGGTTCTGTCATACTGTGACATAAAATACGAGTTGAAACTGTTTATCTGTTAGACTACTACACTGGGAATTCTCCTAGCATAACATAACCAAAAACTACTGGAGAAAGTGTTACCTAGTGTTTGTTTTCCTTTTATGGCCCCAGCATGAGAGACAAAGAGATAATGGTGGTACTTCACAGTCCTATTTCTCTTTCCCATTCCCTGGCCTTAAATGTAGGTGGAAAAGCCAAGATCTGGGAACTTTGCACCTTCTAGTTTCTGATGCACAAACTGTGCCATGTTCTTTTTCATGTGGTTTTTTTTTTTTTTTTCAAAGTAAAAAAAATTAGGGAAGTTCTGCTTATTTTTCCACAAAGTTCTTAAAGGTTGACTGTAGATTTTAGCTTCTTTGACAAAACACGAGTGTATTTTTATCTATTGTTATTCAAGTCAGTTGGTGAAAAGAACTTTCAGTTCTCAGGAGGGATAAATCTCTAGAAAATGTTGATTTTTTCCATCGAAAATAATTTTAGCTCATAAGCTATTCTTTCCTTATCTTGATAAAAAAAAAGATCAAATTTCTAGATCAATAATGTTGTTTTGTGGTGTGCTTTCATATCTGAGCATTTCTTCATGCTGTAAATATCAGCCTGACTTGCACTCAGGCTTCAACCTCACATCAAGCAAGAGCAGAAAAAAATAGGGGCTGTTTTAATGCAACAAGGCTTGGTAAAAACAATTTTTTAGAAGTGCCAGCATGTCAAAACATTGAAGGAAAATATTGAAGAGTACCAGTGTGCTTCCAGTTAGTCTCTTGCTGCATATTTTTTCTATTGAATAATCACATCTTCCCCTGCCTAAAGCAGTGGTTCATTGTATGTAATGTGTGCTTCAGGGCATTAAAGAAAAAAAAATTGAAATTATCTGGAGGAAACCAAATCACTTTATTTCAAAGACAAATTAGATTGATCTATATGATCATTCTCCATAGATTTCATAGGCATGTTACTTGTTGAAGTGGTATCAGGCGTTTTATATATTATAGCAATTTGCATACGTTCATTAAGCTGCGCTTTGTAAAGCTCTCTGACAGGGGCATTTGATGAATCCTTCTGTGGACTGCATAGCTGCTTTATGTGGAGCAATCTGTTAAATCATGCTTTTGTCCTTCAGTTTGTCAGAATCAGTAAGTGAAGCAGATGTTAATAACTGTGGGAGAGTTTGGGGTTTTTTGGTGTTTGCAGAATATGGGATAACTGTGAAGGGCATAATGTGTTTGTAAAAGTGACAGCTGGTGTTATGAAAGATAGAAAGTCTGCTACAAGTGAAAACTTTCTCTGGCATCTTTTAGCAACTCCAGGAGGCTTTTTGGGACAGTCAGGTGGGTGGTCAATTCTAAAATAAACACTGCTAATATTATGCACAGCAAATTGTGTGCTTGTACTTAACACACAATTGTTCTTATCTTTGGTTGCAAACGTTCTGTCACAGAGCTATCTCAGCCTTGCAATAATTCATAACATTTTTCTGTAAATATGTCATGAGAAATTCTCAGGTCAACAATCCCCTGAAATGTGTCTTTGAGAAATATAATCGCATGCATTATCGAATTAGTAGGGTTTTACACCCAGTGTGTTTGAAGATTACCTTTATGAGACAAGGTTTGCAGGACCTGACAGCTCAGTCCCTGGAATCTCTACCTATTGTCGCTTGGCTGAGGATGTTTCAGCCAGGGAACAGCATACATTTAGGTGGTTAATGTGCTACATCTGATGGGTGGTAATTCCTGTCAAGGTGTGGTAAGATGAAAGCTTGTTGCACTGCAGAGGCCTTGCAAGTGAAGGTAAAATGGGCAGTCATAAATTGGGTAAGAAACGAAGGGGATAAATAAGAGGGAAAACATGGCTTAGGGAGTGCCTCAAGAGAGGGCAGCAGAGGTGGAGGTGCTGATCTCCCTTCTCTGGGGACCAGTGACAGGACACAGGGACATGAAGTTGCAGGGAAGTTGAGACTGGGCATTATGAAAGGTACTTCACTAAGTAGGTGGGCAGTCACTGGAGCAGGATCCTCAATGTAATAGTCACAGCACCAAGCTTGTCAGAATCCAAAGAGTGTCCGGACAATGCTCCTAATCATTTGGTCTAGTTTTAGATAGTCCTGCAAGGAGCAGAGAGCTGAACTCAGTGATTCTTGGTGCCTTCCAACTGGAGATTTTCCGTGATTTTATGTGGAAAAAGTTGTTACAAGGCTAACTGATGAAGAAGTGGGAAAAAATTAAGGACATTACTGTAGGAGAAAAAGGAGGACATTACTGTAGAAAATAAAGGGTAAACTTTGGCCACCTTCTGATCTTGCAGATTTTTATTGGTATTATCTAGTAAGTAGCTCCCACTCATTTTAGAGGTGGTATTTGGCAGAGATTCACTTTAATGACATTCTCTTTGTGATTATGCATTATTGTGGAAATCTCTTGGTGAATTGAGTAGGAGGTGCAAAGGGTGGAGATGTAGTGATGTTACTCGTGCCTGTGTGATTGAATCTGAGCTTCTGAGCCTGGCTTGTCTGCAGCTGACATCAACAGCAGGAATGGCTACACAGTGCATAGAATAAATAATCGTAGAAGTTGTCGTGTTTGTTGTGATTGCCTGAAAATATGTAGAGAAGACCAGTGAGGGATTTCTGTTGTTCTTGCACATGAAAGTAGGCAGCAGCTACAAATCAACGAACTGTTGCTTTTGTAGAGAAGAATTGGCAGAATCTTTCATGCTGTTGCTGGATAAAAATTTCTACTGCTTCTGTTCCTCAGAGTGAGTCTTATCTTTCTGTCTGATTATCTTGCAAAAAATGAGCAGTGAAATAATTATCCATGCTGATATTTACATTTCATTGCTCTGCTTGAAAATTACCAGCTCACAAAAGGGAACAGAGGGAGTCCAGGACTCCTTGGGTGGGCTGATCCTTTGGGGAAGCAAATGTCTGCTCTTCAGCTGGGACAAATAGGTGCTCCCAGCCAGGTGATCATTGATGCATAGTGGGCATAGACAATTCTATAGCTTATTCTCTTTGCCTTCACTGGGAATCATGTGGCGGCTTCCAGTAGCACAGCTGCTGTGGAAAACTCAGGAAAAACTCTGTGGGGAAAAAAAGAGACAATACTTTTTCTAATATAGACTCTTAATTATCTTTAAGAGCTGTGGCTGTGTGGCAATCCTGTGTGAAATGGTGTTTCTTGTTCCAGAATGCCAAGTTGCCAATAGTACCACAGAAATATTCAGTAGAGCATGTACTAATGATGGTGATTACCCAGAACAGAGATCAGACCAAGTGCATTTGGACACATGAACTTTCCTCCCTTTTTTAGTTTTTCTTTTTTTTTTTTTTTTTCTCTTTTGTGTCTTTCCTTAGTCTGCTGAGCTTGTTTCTTTCTACTGCTGCAGCTTCTTCCTTTTTGTTTTGTTAAGCACATCAGATTTAACAAATGCGTTATGTTCAGGGTCACTGTGTGAGAATCACCAGGAAAATTTGCAGAGACTCTGGGACTAATTGTGATTAGGTGTTATATGTATCCTTACAAGAATGCACATCCAGAATTTCACACCTGTAACAGAACTGCCATGTTCAGCTTTTTTGGACGTTAAAGAAATAATTCACTTAAGGATACCTTTGATTTTTCCTGTGGTTTGCCTCTTCATATCACTGTTTTGCTGCAAGCTAAAGGCAGAATACTGCTTAAATGTACATAAGGATGTTTGTGGTTTACTAAATCATTTCTGTTTTCTGATATGCCACTGGCAGTTTTTCATACTCAATATGTTGATTTTGTTTCTTTCATTGCAAATGATTGTGGCAAAATTGCTATTTGAAAATTTTGGGGTTTTTTTGAGTTTTCTACTATTTTGAACTTGTGTAGAAATTGCTTAAGAATCTATACAATATTATATGCCTTAAATGTAATGCGCTATAAATTATCATACCATCACTGTTATCACCCACAACATTTCTTAGGTGGTGAACAGATTCAGAAGGACAGGCTCATAGACTCATTTCTAAGCAGTAATTTTGCATTATATATTTTTTCCATTATATATGCTTAAGCCATATACTTTTAATGACTTTAAATATATATAATCTTTTTACCAGATCTTGGATTCTGAACTTGAAGAAGTTCTTCAGGATTATATGCTTCCTGAAACTCGGAAGGTATCTGCAATAAATAGGTACGTGTAATGGATACATTCATGTTTTGTGTTGGATGGTTGGGACCGTGTGAGTTTTATTGGCAGTTTAATGCTGAGCTTCTTACAGCTCTTGATAAATCTCAGGTGCTGTAAATGGGACAGTGTGATGGATCTTTGCAGACTGAATTTTCAATAACATATGGTTATTGTAGGGCAGAAATTTGGAAGGACATGACATTCACAGTTGCTCAGAGATAAATGTTTAGCCAAACCCACAAACTTAACTTCAGAATGACAAAAAAGGTGGGTCTCCACAAGCTATTAAAAAGTTTTGAAGGTAAAATCAGTGAGAGGAAGTGGCTCTGCTCTTGATCCGTCAGTACTTGAGGCTGTGCTTCATCTGGTTTTACATCTGTGTTTCCTTTGGGGTTTTTTTTTGCAATTGTTGAAGCTGGTAAAGGTATGAATATAACTAAATATGGGAAGGAAATGACCATAAAGGTTGAAAACTGGGTATATTGAAGTTCCTGGAAATTTTCTTCTTAGGCTCACGTCTCCCTTCAATCATTTACAGTAAATATTCTGGCAATTTCAGAAATACATTCTTGCATATAACAAAGCAATTTTCAGGTGATTTCTTTTTTAAAAATCAGGTCACACTTCTTGGTTCTTGAAGTTCTGCTGAACTCCTAGCAATGGAGAAAGATAAATGAGAGAAGACTTAGAAGTTCTTATTCTTTCCAAAGAGTTCATAGACCTAGGCAATTTTTTTGAGATTCAGTTCAGTTTGAAAGAGTGAAAGGTTTCTTGGATACCTGGATGTAACAGCTGGACTTACCTTGATCTGTGTGAGACTTTGAAGAGATTTAAAAATGGGAAGAGGTTAAATGCTTATGCAAGAAATTCACAAAAATGGATTTTTGCACTAAGTTGCTTATTCTGTAAGAATTTGAATGCAACATATCTTCTTAATGTGCTTTACCTGTAGATCCCACGATATTTAGCAAAAGCTGGAGAAGAACCCTTGTCTCCAGTTTATGTATGGGTCAGGTACCTTCCTGGATCACTTTATGTCCTACTACTAGAGCTCCTGGATGTTCAGGGCTGTGTCCAGGCCTGTGAGAGGATCCCATGTCTAATCATCCTTTCAGAGTGGGTGCAAAAGATCAATGTTCCTGATGTTTACGTTTTCCTAAAATTTCCCATATCTATTGACGTGCCCTTTCTGCTCCCTTTTGTGATACACTTCTTCACTCTCATTTCTTCTGCTTTGTTTTCTACTTTGCTTTCTTGTTTTGCTTTCCCATGTTTTCTCCTCTTCTTAATTCATTTGCAGTGTCTGGAGATTAGCTGTAGTGAGACCTTACACAAGGAGGAGTTCCAGGAGAAAAAAATCATAGCAGAATGAGCTTCCCTTTTACTGCCTCTCTAGAGAGCCTGCTGTAAAAGGCAGCTTGCTGTCATTCCCGTAAATTTTCTTTTGCAGCCAGCTCTGCTGGGTGTCCCCTTTGTGCCCTGTGAACATCTGTGTTGCAGCTTACGTCTGAACCCAACCAGAGAACAAATGTGAGAACCTGCTTCTTATTTTGAGCAGGAAGCTGCTGCTATTAGTAGGGCACGTGGCCTTGGTTCACCTGCGACTTCTTAATCCCCAGCTGGGAGCAAACCAGCCGTCTGCATTCTCCCCTCCTGCCAGCTGTGCCCTTGTCCCTGGGGTAGCAAGTTTACCTGCTTTCCTCCAGACACTGCCCAGGACCTGTCGTTTTTCAGCATTCATTTTCTCCCTGAATTTTCCCCAAGATGTCACACAGAAAAGGAAGAAAGGAGTGAGCACTGCAGGACTTTGGTGACATAGTTTATTTTCTGCTGCTCCTGAAAACTTCTCCTTGCATACACACAGTCATGCAGGCACCACCCTTCTGCATAAGCAAGAAATATTTAAGCATTGAAGTGTTCAGACTCCAGGGATGCTGGAGCAGAAGAGAAAGCTTTATTTGCTAGGCTGTGCATAGGGGTTCCAAGAAAAGCCGGCAATGTTTCTATGCCAGTTTTGGACACAGCACAAGACAGCTTAGTGAGCATAAACTAGGATCTTAACCTCAAACAGACTTGCTTTAAAGAATTTTTTACTTTAAAAGGAAAAAAAAAAAAAGGGGTGAAGAAAAGGAAGCAGCAGTGCTGCCCAGTTTGCAAAAGTGCTATCCCACTTGGGCGTGCTCAGGAGTGCTTTATGTGCATAGGTGCTGAGCTGCAGTCTCTGTGGCATATGCGTGTCTCCAAGAGAAAAAGGAAATCTGTTGTGTCAAGTTGGCTTCAGCTTATGCTCGAAGGGCTGTTGTGACAAGCCTGGAAGGTGCAGAAACTTTTGTGAAAGATCAGGTGTGATAGCAGAGAGCGACTAACACTTGGGGGAGGAAGCTGGAGTATTTGAGGTCAGTCTAAGTTGGCAGCCATCAGCAGGCAAGGGAGCACAGCTGATTTAGCAAGCCCATGCACCAGTTCAGCAGCTTCCCTCAGATATTTGGGTTGGAACGACTCAGAATTAGCAAACCTTCCTGGCTGATGTTGCTGAAAAGGCTACTGGACAACTTTGTTTTCCTTTTCAGTAAATGAGTTCCCTTGCGGTAGAAGAGTATGTGAGTTTCCGAGCTTTTCAAGCCAGGTTAGAAAAAGTTGGCCCCTTTCTTTCCAAAACTATCCATCAAGGCAGTCCCAATGCACCCCAGACATCTCTGGGTGTGTGAATCCTGTGCAAGCAGTGGTCTCCTCTATTCGTTTTGTGAATGTACTTGTTATGGAGGGAAGGGCTGGTCTGGCTGATTGTATGGCTGTAAGTGCTGAAGAGCAAAAATTTCTAAACAAAAAAATCTGGTCCTCTTTAAACATTGGCGGACAGATATCTGTCTTCCATCTGTGGCAGCCTGTGCCAAACAGCAGAAGAACTGCAAAGTTCTTCTCAGAGGAATAACTGGCACGCTCCAACTTTTTTTTTTTTTTTTTTTAAACTTCACACAAATCTGAAACATTAAACACAGAAAGTAACGTTAAATGTGACGAGCAGGCAGAAACTGGGAAGTTCAGCTGGAAGGGCTGTGCATGGAACAAAGCCCTGGCACAGGGCATGGAGCACCTCAGCACTGCTGCTTGGGCTTTGCTGTCGAGTGACAGCAGGCAGCAGTCACCATTGTGGAGGCAGTCCCTCAGCTGTCCCCTCCTGTAGGGGCCAGGGAGGTGGCTGGTAGTCTTGAAGGTGTGTGTGGCTCACAAGACCCCTGCAGAGGTGCAGAGTGACTTATACCACGAGATGTGGCACCTGGAAGGAGGACGCTGAATACATACTCTATACCAAGTACACAAATTAGTCTTCTTTAAAGAAAAATAAAGCATTCTGACCAAACAAAGAACTTTCAGATACCAACTGTCAGGAAATAGTCTGAATTCTGCATTGAGCTTTCTTAAAAACACGAATGTTTTACCTCTTTGGAAACACTTTCAAACTGACTTTTCGCTTAGTAGTGTTACCAGGAAAAGGTAATGCATGAATCTTCTCTTCTGTAGCCAGTAGGGAAGTACTTCTCCCTTATCTGACCATGATTTGACAGAGAAGTTTCTCTGGACACATTGCTGGCTTATGTTCAGCTGGCTCTCAACCAGCACCCCCAGGTCCTTTTACACCAGGCAGCTTTCCAAACCATTTTTCCCAAAGCCTGTAGCATAGGGTTGTTGTAACACAAGAGCAGGACCCAGGACTTGGCCTTGTTGAACCTCATACAATTGTTCCTGGCCCATCAATCCGGCATGTCCAGATCCCTCTGCAGAGCCTTCTTGCCCTCCAGCAGATCGACATTCCCACCCAACTTAGTGTCCTCTGCAAGGAGACTGAGGGTGCACTTGATCCCCTTATCCTGACCATTGATAATGATATTAAGCAGAACTGTTTAATCGATTAGACTGAGATATTTTGTCTGCTCTTGTTCTTACTTAAGACTGCATCCAAAAAGGACTGTATTGTTTTCAGTGAGCTTGAATCAGTCTCATGGAGCAGCTGGGAAATAAAGCAGGACTGTGCATCAGCCATTGTGAACTAAGCAGTAGCAATTTGCTTTGGTTAGGGAAAGTGTCAGCTTTTAGCAGTTCCCTGTTCATTTGTAATTCGCTTCCCCATCTAGGCACACTATGTTTTTAGTAATATGCGCCTCTGCTGTGTTGTCCCTTTTATCAATCAAAGTTATTTTGCTTTTCTGACTTGGCGTGGTGTTGCAACTGTTTGTCTCCTTTGGCAGAGCTAGGAGAATGTGTGTTTATGATAGGTGATTACAAGGATATCACTTTGATGCCTGGGAGAAACTTCTCCTAATTCACTGGAACAGTTGTGGCCAAGTCCTGCTGCTAAACATGCCGTATGCTAGCCAGTAACACATGATATTAATAATTGAGGATGTCAATAATGGGTGACACAACTATCAGACTTAAAAAATAAAGCACTAATAAGGAGCTTTGAAATAGTCTTGTTTAAGATTGGTTGCTGTTTGTAACACCATTAATTCTGAACGGGAGTTTAATTCCAATTGCAAGAAAATGAGGGAAAATGAAGGTACTTTTTCTGCTTAAATGGATTAATGAATTTCAGTATGGAAGAAAGTAGCAGTCCCCTGTGTGAGTGTGTTTTGTCCATGTTACATTGCTCACCTAGCTGGCTGTCACCTGCAGGGATCATTTCAGTAGACCTCCCAAACCTCCCCTGCAGAGTCACTGCCTGTCACTACATCCTGTGTGTGCATGGGGTGTGGTAAATGGTAAATGTCCAAGTGGGATTTTTAGCTTGAACGCTCAAGAAACCAATGCCAACAGCAAAGAAAATGGGTACAATCTGCTGTTGGTTCTGTTATGCTTTTGCTCGAGGAAAATGTTTCCAAACTGGGGAGGCAGGTGCACACTCGTGTGGTGCCTTTTGTGTAGATACTAATGATGCCTCCAGTGCATCCCGACGTGTATCCCTATTCAGTGTGCGAGGGTTGGATCTGGAATCCTACCCACATAGAAAATGTGTAGTAGCTAAATGTAGCTACACATGAACAAAGTATCCTTATTTTGTCAAGATAAAATACCCAGCACAGAGTATCATAAATTGATCCCTGGAGGACAGACCCAGAATATAAACTGTAGTACTTTGAATATATGCGTGTTATAACCGTATTGAACACTGTGCAGCAATTTGTATTGTATTACAGCTGACAAAGTATTTTACCTCCTAATAACTAACTAGTGTAAATAGTGTTGAGATTTTCCCCATATTTATGATTATATTAATTGCTTTGTGTATTAATAACAGTTAAATGTCAGAACCCAAGCTCTAGCTGCCAGTAATCCACAACCAACTTGTTTGCACATTCAAAATACAAAACTGAAGAGTAATTGCCCTTTCTGCTAGTGCATATCAGAGCTCAAATTTTACATAGAAAAGCCCACTCTTAACTAAATATTGTAACATTCAATATCAAATCTAGTGGTAATAGAATGTCTTCCAGAAATTAAGAAAAACCCTCTAACAGATCAGAAGACATCTGATGAAAATCACTTTAGCTAGGAATTGTGACTTACTTCCAAATGAAGCTAAGTTTTGAAAAAAGATGTTTCCTGCTGTCGAAAGCAGCATTTTTCAGAGCCAAAGCTGGAACATCCATATGCAGTGCAATGTTTTTGTTTTGTAATGTGAGATAATTGGGCTAACAGAGTGTCACAAAGAAGCATTTGAGGATTGACTGAATTTTTCAAACAGAAGCTATTTTTCTGGAAAGTTTCCAGAGAAATAATCATTCTGCATTGCTATCTTGCGGACTATAGCATTTTTATTCTTAGAGACAAAGCAAATTGAGATTTCAGCATAAATCTAGCTAAAACTTCAGTTGAAGAAAGTAACTTCTTCAGCTTCAAGGGTTTTTTGTTTGTTTGTTTTTATTTTTTATTTTTGTTTGCTTGTTTTTTTTTAAACTTTTATGTTCTTTGTAGTTATGTTGCTTTATTTGTGTTGAAATCCTTGTTGGAGGCCAGCATTTAATATGGTTGATGGTTTTGAAATTTTGCAAACCACTAGCATTTGTGAGGGCAACAGAGTGAAGAGTCAGTTCCAACTTAATATTGCAGATGTACTCTGAATTATCCAGGGAAGAGCAAAGGTTGATTAAATTCACAAAATAAGGTGATTCATAGTTTTCTAAATATGTCACTCAGCCTAAAATTAACTCAATTATTTACCAGTCACACACATGCTAATGAATCCTGACAATCTCAATTGACCTGCTGCAATGAACTTTGCTGTCACCTAATATTATTTCCTCTGTATTTTCACTAGAAAGAGTGATTGTAGCATTTATCACGTGCAAAGCAAAAAGTGCTCGAGGATTTTATTATTTTTTAATACTTGCAATTGCAGGGCACTAGTAAATTAATTACATTTAATTAGAGACACTTCTTTTTTGTGAAAGTGTTTCCTAAAGTTTAATCCCCCAGAGATTTAACATGTGATAGTGATGAAAGTGGCTGCTTTTAAGGCAGCATTAATGATACAATTTGAGAAATGAAGTTGAGCTTATCTTTATATGCAAAATGTGACAAAATTACAAAACTTTAAAGCAAATATGGTATATAAGATTTATTATTATTTCTAAAATTAGAATCACCTTGGAATGCCATTTTTAGCTGTGTTACCAGTAGCTATAAGAAATTTGTAAATTAGCCAAAATAATAAATGAGTTTATCTACTTTCCTACTAAATACAGAAATATACAATTTAAATAAAAATGTGGTTATTCTGGATTTATACTTGAGTTACGGGTAAATCTCCAAAAGGCTGCCTTGGATTATGAAATGGTATCTCTTTCCTTTTCCAAGGTTTTTGCTTCAAAGCTTTACAGAATCCCGGATGAAAATCAACATTGATCCATAAAATAGACATCACAGTAGCATCCACATGGGTAGGGCACAACAGCTGAAAAGATTTCTGGCCTGCGGTTATTTCTGTCAGGGAAATGGAGATTGATAAAGATATAGATATATAATATTTAAAGCTGCTGGGCAATGGCAGGCTGTTTGCAGACAGCTGCATGTTCAGCCTCTCTTGCTAGAATGGTTAAGTGGCTAATTAAGTGGGCAAGTCAGGTCTGAGCCTACCCTCAGGGAGAAGACTGCTGTGTCTCAGCCTCCTGTGAAAGTTTTGGGAGAGAAGGGTTTGAAGCTGCAGCAGTCTCATTGTGAGTTGTGGTGCTGGCTACGAAATGGGTCTGCTAGAACCCATTGCACAGGATTTTACTCAGTAGCTGCCACCCACAGTGAAACATAAAAAGTTTTAAAAACCCTGAAAATTTCTGAAAACTGAAACTAAGGCATCATATTTAATTGAATTTCTTTCTAAGTAGTTCCAAATTGTTTCTGAATTTGTTTAGAAAGATGTTTGCTTGATGTTTTTGGTGTTTTTAAAAAAATAATTTCCATGATTTTCATACTTGATTCATTCAGTGACATCAGCTATGGTGACCGAACAGTTGTTTCCGTGGTGACAAATTGCAGTGTTACAAACAGGCTTGTATGAATCAGGTAAGAAAAACAGATCAACTATAAATGGAGAAAATTTGCTTACAAAAATAAACCAGAAATATTTGGTGAAAGTTTGCTGGAGAATGGCTTGGAAATCTAAAAATGATTGTAACATAGGTGAGTTTTCATTTCATCCAAAACTCCAGTGTGGCTGGTTTTATTGTGAAGCATGACAGGATCTGTCCACATCTGGTGACAGCAGCCACCTGGAGAATGCTAAAAATAGATAAGTAACTTCATAAGTAGTGTGAATTAATTTAACTGCAATAAAAAAATATATAGCTTCTTGCTCATCCTCTAAAATATGACAGCCAGCATCACAGCTCATTGTGATTAAGGTCTATCTTTCTAATAAATTGCATCTTAAAAGGATCTTGAGTGCTTCTCTTATGTGACAGATACAGTTCTGCTTCCACAGAGGTGCAAGCCAGGAGCTTGACCACTGAAGATGATGGAGCTACATCAGTCTTCTGTAAATTCAGGGAAAAGTGCCTTGCGGTCTCTATGTGTAAAAAGGAATGTATGTCCAAACTTAGGACGCCCCAAATTATATGTTACATGGCATACTGTATTGTCATGGATTACCATATATTTTGGCATACACAGTAGTAATGCCAAAAAGACCCTGGATATATCCAGTGACAATATAAATTAATTCCATGCTTCTCATGACAACTCTCAGTGGGAATATTGTGCCTTGGCTGGGCTCAGACGTTATTTCCAATAAGTATGGAAATAATGGCTCACAGTGCTGCAAAATGCTAGGAGATCTCCAGGGAAATCTCATCAGATTATGTGATAGGTTTGAAATTAATTCATGTCCCAACTGTATTTACACAATATACAGTTGTCTCTCTGATGGCTTATAAAGAAAGGTAAATGCAACCATCCTAAACCAGTGAGGGGACTTGCTGCAATATGCTCTCTTGGTAGAGAAGAGGTATTTTTCTGAGTTGTACACAAAGTACAAGCAACTCAGAAAATGGTTATATAACTTTCTTACACTGCACACTTATTGTTGTCTTGTTTGTAACCTCATTATGCCATATCATCATATTTCTTGCATTTCTCCTTGCCTCCAGTTCAGTAGACATGAATTTTCACATTGTCTTTTTTTTCCCTTTCAGATTTTCAAACTGTTGATAAATTTTTGCTTCTGGTGTGGGTATAACCCAGCTATAGATTCATCCATTGATATATACATACACCTATTGTTCCTAGATTGCTCTTTGGTGAAGACTTCTTTATGGCACTGTTCTGGTGTATTCACTGTCTGGTTTGGGATTGTGCCAATGGTTTGGAATATTTTTAAGTAGTGAATGTCTCAAGAAGCATATGATATATTTGCAAGCCCATCAACTGAGTTTCTTGAATTGGGCCTCCTCTGGAAGCCATAAGCTAAAAGCTCAAATATGAATCTTTATAAGATTTGCCGAAAATATGTTCTCTGGCCAAGAAGCATTTAAAGGACAAGGAGAGGAATGGTCTTCTTCAGAGATCTGCTTGAGTACTAGGGCTGAGTATTTTTGGAGACCCAGGGCAAAAGGGAAGTTAGCACTATATGTGATGAGCAAGGGCTGTGAGCCTGGACTTGATCTTTACTTTTTTTAAAACTATATGGCTTTTGACATTGCTTTTGAGAAGATGCAAATAAAATGGACAAGATACTGTGCATACTGCAGCTTCTCTCTCCTCTCACTGATTTAACTTTATTTTTATCTGGCTCCCACATCTATATCTCCCCTTCCCTTCCCTTCCCTTCCCTTCCCTTCCCTTCCCTTCCCTTCCCTTCCCTTCCCTTCCCTTCCCTTCCCTTCCCTTCCCTTCCCTTCCCTTCCCTTCCCTTCCCTTCCCTTCCCTTCCCTTCCCTTCCCTTCCCTTCCCTTCCCTTCCCTTCCCTTCCCTTCCCTTCCCTTCCCTTCCCTTCCATTGTAAAAAGGTATTTTCTTTGTTCCTGTGTAAATTCTCTTAGGTTTCCTCAAAGACTCAGCAGCACAGAGAAGAACCTCTAGGATCCTTTCTGTTGACTTTTCTTCTCTGCCAATAGACTGTCTACAGATAATTTTCTAGTTATTTTTTCTCATTTATTGTGCTTGCATTTACTCTTAAGAGAACTCCATTCTCCTTTTCTTTCCAATAGCTATCAGGTGTGGCAGGCAACGGGTTGATCGGGCAACCTACTTTCTGTCTCTTTACAGACTGGTTACTTCGATGGAAGCATTTGATTCAATGGTTTTGGTTTGCTGTAAACTCTAATTCTAGTGAAAGTTTCTTTTCCCCCCTCCATTTTTTTTGCTGATAGGATCAGTGTATCAGCATCCATATCTGGCACTGGAATCTAAATGTAATAGATACCTGGCTGCCTTTCATTAATCACATAGAAAACAACAGAAAATCAAAATAATAATTTATTTCGTCTAAATTCCAGATTCCAGTTGTCTTTATCACTTATAAAATCCATCTGACTACATATTAGAATCTCCTCCATTTTACCTGATAGGTACAAATACAACCACCTTTATTTCTACTTATTATTGATGGTAGCTACATTTTCTATATAATTAGGAATTGTATTTTTCCCTCATAAGCATTTGAGGAGGAGAAAGGACTGTATCGTTCTTTATTCTTGTTAGATTTGCTGAGCCAAAGTAGTTGGGACGGGACATGCACCATCCAAAGAGCTGTTCACTAAATTCTGATCGATCAGTCACTGAGATGGCCAAAAGCGAAACAGATTGGTGATATGCCTGCTGCTGACAGCAGAAATACAAGATAGTGAAATACAAGATGTTGCAGCAAGAGGGTCTGCGGCATCTTTATGACTGGTACTGATGTATGAGATGGAAAGAAATCAGGGTGTTTCAATGCTGGGTTTGTAAGTGGCAGTCTAGAGAAAAACAGTTGTTATTATCTATCAGCTAAACTGGTTTTCAATTGAATTGTTTGGGCCTTTGTTAACTTTATATGCCAAGAAATTAAAAATTTGAGTACCTTTCTTAGTGCTTTCTGAAGCATTGAAAATATGAACCTGAACAGTGTATGGTGCTTTAAAATTGTGTTTAGCATAGAGGTATTTATCTATTTGTCATGCAGAAGGAAAATTAATAATCTTCTTTGTGCACCAAAACTTTTATACTGAATGTTTTCTGAAATTTCATTATGTAAAAGCCCTATGGAAGCTGTGCTGTCCAAAATATTTTTCTTTTCATGTACTGTAATGTGTGTTTGTTCAAACAAAGAAATGCTTATCTGTTGAAAAGATAGCAGTGATAAATTACTTCAGCTTTCATGCTTACCTACTGTTTTCCATTTGGCATTAAATTCCTAGTTGAATCCCAGAGGCAGATATATCTGAATTCAAAAAGTTACCTTGATGCCTTTTTTTTTTTTTTTTTTAGCCAGCCCCTGTGTCCTGATGATAAAAAAAGGAAATTTAGTCATCAAAACCGTCCTTCTTATATAGTTTAAATCCCACTAGATATGAAAAGGGTTGCAATTTTTGTAATTTTCTCTGAACTATATTAATTTTCAGAGGCTGTGCAGGACCTCCACCTTTACTGCCACAACAGCAGCACTTTAGATATCAACAGTTTAAATATCAGTTGAATCCAAATAGCGTGCAAATTGAGCTTCCTATACTTACCCTGTCTCATTATGGATAATGTTGCATATGCTCTGTTAATCCTTTTGAAAAATTATTGACTACTGAATAACTTTCTTTTACTACTATAAATCATATCTTCTTGGTATTTTTTTCCATGTCATTGACTTTTAAGTTCAAGGGTCTGTTTTATTTTCATCAGAAAACAAATTTCTCTCTATGCTTAACATGAAATATTCTGGGCTCATGTTTTCCATTTTAATGGAGATTCATCACTCTCCCCTGCCTTCTTCTCACTGAATAAGTGATACTTATGCAATGCACAAGTAGAGCATACAAAAACAGAAGAGTAACAAAACAGTTCAAGAAGCTAAAAGGGAAAGTGACGTAAGTTAGCTGTATTAGCATATCTGAATGTGTAAGAAAAAGTAATTGTGAACTCTTGCCTTATTTGCCAATCTTTATCATGCATCAGTTGACAGACTAATTGTTATTTCCAAAATAACAACATTGGCTTTTAAGCAGGAGATGCTGTCTGTGCTAGCTGACTCTTCAGATGTTTATCTTTTCTACATTTCCGCTGATCCCTGTTGGTTGCCTCCTGAAGGAGTGTAGGCATCTGCTTGTGGAAGAGGTGGAATTTCTCACACTGCTTTAGTAGGAGAATTTCCTGCCCTGGGATGAACAAACAGGTGCTTGACCAAGCTCTTAACCTCAGTGTGTGACAGTTTCTATCTGATGATACATGTACTAAAATAGAATAGTTTGGTGGGAAGGCACCTACCACGGTTGAACTTCATGACCTCTTCAGGGCTGAAATATTGATACTGGGCTACAAAAACCAAGATATGGAGCATCTTCTTTTATAAGGTAAAATTCTGCTAGGCTCAATACACTACTCGTTATTAGAATTACTATTAACATCACTACTATTATTTTTTTTTTATTCCAGCTGGGTCCTCCACAATCCTAAAAGGATTATTTTAGTGTAAAATCCTACGAGGAAAGGTGCACTTTTAAATAATGAAAGTCAAGGACATTTAGTATCTTGCAGAGCTGACTCTACAGCAAAGGCAATATTACTGTTATTTCAGGGCCATCAAAATTCAAGCCCTTCACGTGTGGAAGAGCTGTCTGAAAAAATGATTTTGAAAATGCTACTTCACATTTAAAGTAGCTGCAAAAAATTGTCCCCAGGATGGTATTATCTGTATATAGCCAGTAGTTTAACAAGGAGCTCTTCCAGACATGTTCCTGCTCTTTTGAAACAAAATCTGTTTTCTGGAGTACATTAGCCTGCAGAGGAGAAGAAACAGGGAAGCTATTAATATATTTTCCCATTTAACCACAAATGCTCCTAACTCTCACTGAGAATATAGATAGTTCTCTTTTGGCAAGCAAATGCTGTTAAGGGCACTTTGCTGGATGCATTTGTGCTATTCTATAATCTTGGTGGTCTGCACAAACAAGCACAATACCCAGAAAAATGACAGCAGGTGTACATTAATTAAATACAAGAACCACCCTGGCTTGTTGGTAGAAGGGGAGAACATGCAGCTCACCTCCTGCTAATGGCATTATTGACTTCCCTTGTAAATTACTCCAGCCCTGCAGTCCTTCACTTTGGTGAGGACAGGATTTTGTTGGTGGGAGTTACAATTACTGGGATTTGGCCAGGGAATACCTTCTAAATTAACAGAGCCAGAATGCTGCAATTATTTCTTCCCAAAGAAAATATATATGTTTGTATGTATATATTTGGTTTTGTTGCTAGTATTTAGGCTGGGTAATTTGAAATGTGAATGAAGTAGGTAAGATGTATTTTGTGGAGTGTGAGATCATCCTTCTTGTGGAAAATCTTTCTGAAATTATTGCGTGGTGGGTAGAATTCAATCCATGCTATAGATAAAAGAGGCTGCTGTATAAAAATATTTTGATGAAGCACAGACACTGTCATGTCTACATGGTATGGTGAATTTCTTTATACTCAGAAAGTAATCCAAGCCTGTTAAAGACAAGTAAATAATATCAATTTTTTTCCTTTCCCCTTCCCCCCCTCTCTCTTTCTCTTTTTCTTTCCTCTGTATTACATATATGATAAAAATGCAAAAGTCTTTGGTGACCCTTCATGCATAGCACTACTCTATGTGAAAGTTTTGTGATGATGAAATTATCAAGAGAAAGCAAGAAACCAATTTAGCTATATTGTTATTACCATATTTAAAAAAAGGTAACCTTTGGAGAGGAGAGTTTCAGTGGACTGAAAATGTATCACAGCAATGAAGCAAGTGCTTCTCTGAGATGGTCATGGGGAAACAAAATATTCTGCCATCAGGCTCTTGCCCTCCTCCTCCCCCATCCCTGACAGCAGCACAATGTTTACTGTCGTTAGTGGCCACCTGCTTCCCTTCAAATCCTCCTCTTGCAAAACACAGTCATTTCAGAGCAGTCATTATACATTTGGAAACAGCAAAGCAACTTTCCAAACCCCACTGATTGTGTTGTATAGCAACCCCACTGTATGCCATTTCTGCTGCTTGGAAGGCTGGTAGCTGCTTGGCAAGCTGAAGAAGAAGCTTCTTCCCAATAACAGTGTTTTTTCTTTTGTCCCGGAGTGTGGTATTATTTTTCTAGTGGTATGATTAGGAAAGAAAATATATACAAAGCTTAAGAAATATTCCAATGTATTTATAATACAGTATTATGATGGGAATTAAATAAAGTCACTCAAGTGCTTGAGTTCATTCAAGTACTTTGGGAGCTTTTAAAAAGAAATAATTGTTGCATAGAAAGTCTTGCCTGAATAGCAATTATTTGATTAAAAGAATACTGGCCCAGGTCTTGTGCTTGGCTTTCTATGAGCTTAACCATGCAATCATTTTTTATTGCCATTGTTGAACCTAGATGGATTTAAATAGGGCTTCTCCCACGTAGGTTCTTTAATGATACTTTTAAGGAAGAGAGCACAAATAAATTGAAATGAAATCCCAAACTCACATCTCAAGGAAGAGGGTGGGACAGGGTGTGAAAGGAACCCTGGAGCTGTCGGAAACAGCAGGAACAGAATTATGCAGCAAGGAGACCAGGGAGCTGGAGTCTTTCTGAGGATGGAGAAACAACATTCTTTCTGCTGAGAGTCCTTTGCTTTGACTGGATGCAGATGACATTCTCTCTGAACCTACTGCTGCCTACAACAATACTTCCAAATGCAACTGGCACCCGTTCCTGCTGCCTGCAAGCAGTTATAGAAAAGCAAGCTGAGTTTCTAGGTTTTGTTAGACCCACCCTACCAAAGAAATACAATTTCTTAATTGTGCATGAGGAGAATAAAAACAAAATAAATGGAGAAGTCATGCTAAAATTTTTGTAAGACTTGAAAAAACTTGTATTTTGTCAATTGAAATCTGGAGTGTTGAGAAGGAATGACATTGCATCGTGGCAGATCTCAACAAGGATTGAGAAAGGGTTTTGCAGAGTGAATAGCAGCTGATTGTTAAAGCATGGTTGCTACATGGTTGATGGCAGGAAAAATGGCTAAAACTCTAAAATATCATATAGTAGAAAGTAAGTTTTAAGAAGAATTCTGTCTGCAAAAGCCTTGTGCTATAAAATTCCTCTTGCCAAGAGTGGAACAAGGACTTCACAGATAAAGAAATAGCAACAAACACAGCTGTTCCAGAGGTGATGGAAATGTGCTTGGAGCAATGATGCAAGCCCTCAGTGATGATGGGTGTGTTGCCCATATCATCCTCTTCCAAAGAAGTCCAGAAATACTCAGTGCATCCTTAATAGTCTGGAGAAACTTGGCAAGAATTGTCACTGAGTATTTATTTGAAATGTAGTTGCAGGGAAGTATGAAGCAGATACTCATTTAATCTCAAGACTACAGAAAGATGTGAAAAAAGACCCAAACAACTCAGAGGTGCAATTATTTACCTTAAGGCATCTGATTTTTACAGGTTCAAAGAAAACAGATCTGTTTCTTGTCTACTGCTGTTGGAAATTTTGCAGGGTTTATATAGAGAGTATTCTGGTTTTCATTAAATAAATACCTTTAAACAAGTTATAACAGAATTCTGGAGGATTACCACAGTAGTCTATTCCTGTTGACATTAAGTGATAATGTCTGAGAAGCTGCCACCATAACTTGCTGTTATTAGTGTTCTGTCACGTATTTGCATCGGGTCACTCCTGTACTTGGCATAACCTGAAATGATTGCAAGATTCTTGGTATGAGAAGAAAATATGTGAAATTATTGGGTTTTTCTTCACTAGTGGCTGGGGGGAGGAAATCATTGTTTCAAGTTCTTTTCTGGTGTTCAGGAAGAAATGGATTGAAAAGACAAAAAGAAACTCAGTACTCCAGGAGTATGAATGAAGAAACCATAGAAGAGTATGTTGTTCTTTTAGTCTCACATCCAGTTTTCAAAATAGCTGGATAAATTCAGAAGTAAGGGATTTTTTTTGTTACAATAAACATATACTTCAAAAAAAATCCCCCTAAAGTAAAAAATTTAATGGATTATGCCTGCCCATCATCAATAGCTGTTTCCATGAACAAGAAAAGATATTTAAAAAAATAGTACAGGTAGTATTATAACTTATATTGGAATTTTGACACCACAGGTCTGCATAAAATCAATGCATTTTAGCCATTCAGCCTCAGCTGTTAAGGATTTTAATGAGTCCCTTCACTTTGTAGATTCTGAGTTAGTATAAACTGTTTCCTTTACATCCTTTTCATGAGCCCAAGAGATTCAACATCCCTGGAGAAGATGCTGAACAAAGACAGGATTTCTAGCAGAGAATCCTCTGCCCATTTGCTTTGGACATCAGGCAGTAAGGTCCTGGTGGTTGCTATTAGATTACCCCTGTTCAGAGTATTAAACAAGGTTAAAATTCGAGTTAATTTTTTATCTAGACATTGTGACTCAGTGGGAAATGGGTATGTTATTCTGGGATAGGATTTGACCTAAATTTGTTTCTTGGTTTGATTTGCATACTGACCTCTTATATTTGAGATCTCTGAACTCTCTTCTGTGGTCTGAAAAAATTGCTGAGTTGATCAGTGCTAGTAATTCAAATTACAATATCTGACATTTCTTTGCTGATCTGTTCTGTTTGTATATATCTCTGAGCGTGTTCCCCAGTCAATACTAGTGTCTCAGTAATTCCAAGCTGTGTCTGGGAGAATATTTTACCTAAAAGAAAAACAAGCATTTGAAGTGGTGGGGAGTGGCTGGAACTGGACTTTAGGCTTGTCAATAGAGTGAAGGAGGGAATCAGTTTGAATGATGTTCAGATACAGCGGCTGTTTCATCTTCATCCCCTTTATGCTGTGCGTGAAAAGTAGCAGAAGAGGTGGAGAGAGAAGTCACTTTAAAAGAAAAAGAAACCAAGGAAAAATGTAGAAAAGCATAGCATGGAGCAAAGTTGGGAGAATAGGTGGAATGAGTCTGCCTAGAGTGGGATAAAAACACCAGAGGAAACGTGGTAAAGCCCCTTCCAAGGACTCTGAATCTCTGCTCAGCACTTCAAGGCAGCTTTCTCCAGGCTAGCAATTCCATCTAGCTGGTTTGAGGAGCTTCAGGTAGCAATGAAGATGCAATGGCAAAGACTTTAGCTTGGCTGTTCAGGGATCCTAGGAAAATACTTTGGATGTTGTCATGCTGATATCTGTGTTACTTTGTTGTAACAACCCTTACCAACCGGGAAAAACAGACTAAGGCAGTGCAGTAATGTCTCAGTGCTGCAAATGCACCTTTGTTCTCTCCTGCTTTCCACCATTTGCTCCCCATTGCCCAAAGGCTTTTTATCCTCTGCTTCTTCTACCTAGTTAAAGGTCCTTGACTAAATATGTAGCAAGGCAGACTTGCTGAAGCAGATTCTTGATCTGACATCAATCCAGCTTTAAATTTGCATATGAAAATGTAATAGGGTAATTTATCACCTTTATTCTGGTAAAGAGATAAAATTGCAGGCAGCTAACAACCTTCATTTGTATGTTGAAAGTTAGAGGCAAGTTATGCAGTTAGATAGCAGCACCTTTCCTTTTCTGATGTGGATTACCCAGAGGAGTAATCATAATTCATAGTTTTCCACTGGCAACTTTACCTGATACTGGCAGGTAAATCACAGAGCAGAGCATGGTGCTGTCCTTGAGCTTTGATACTTTCAATTGTGGCAGGTCTTAAAAAAAAAAATTCAGTATAACCCATGCAGGACTTTCAGCACAGCTTTTAAAAATAACTAAGGAGTTTGAAAAGACTGTGCTCTATATGAAAGCAGACAATAAAGTGAGTGTGTGGAGGAGGCTTCATTAAGATTGTTTGACCTATGAGCAAAATAAAGAGGAGGACAAGACAGGCTTTCCTAGTGATTTACTTTCTATGCCTATGAATCATGTTTTTTTTCTTCTGTTATTGTGATTGCATTTTTTTTTCTCAGCACTGCTCACCCTATCATTATGGGTAGAAAATGTAAAGGGATTGTGATATTTTCTCTGCAGTCATGAAAGGAACAGGACACTTCAAGGGCATGCTATAAAAGTTGTTAGGACTTCAAGATGCTGTAGCTTGTTCATCTGGAAGCACTATGTACGATCCGTATTGGATTAATGCAAGTAATGATGGGGGATGCTGGCTATACCATAAGCAATATTGATCTCACATATTTACTTTTTAAGTTACCAATTACGTTAATTTTCCTCTTTTTCCCCAGAATTTCTGGGTGAGTACACTTTTGAGGCTGTAAATCCCATGGGAAGGAGCCAGGCAGTTCATGCTGGCAAAGAATCTGGCAAAAGACATTGCTTAAATATTTGCCAAGAGCAACAGTGGCTTGTTTGAAAAATAACTGTATGTTTCAGCCATTGTCTTAGGGGGCTTATTGGAAAAAAGCAAATAGAGGCACAAAATTTTGAACTTTTTATAAAGCTATCAAAATATTAAGGAGTATTTTAGTGTAATTTAAATATATTTTAGTATCATTTGATGTGGGTTGGCTTTTTTGCTATTTTTGGTCGAGAGGAAGGGAAGAGAAAGCAGGAGGGGCTGTGTGCTGTGCAGTCAGTGAGAAACCTTGGAATTGGAAAGTACAAAATGAAAAACAGCAGATGTGAAACAGTGGTTTCTGACTTCCTTCTTATGAGCACAAATGTATCAACTTAATAACATCATTTAAAACCCCTCTTTTGGGGCCATGGAAGTAAAGAACGTGGAAATAATTAGTAGTAGTCGAAACAAATCCACAACAAGTCATTTGTTCTTGGTGAAATGTTTCTCCGTGTTGCTTTATGGTTTCTATCTGTCCAGACAAAGTATTCCCCGGACATAAGGGAACACTTCTGACATTGTATAAGATTTCTATGCAAGACTATAACGTGGGCATGGCTTTGTCACAAAAGACAAATGTTCCTCGCAATGTGCAGCAGAGCTCTTTGCTGACTGAAGGGAAAGATGGAAGTGCCAGTGATACACCACACTGCAGGCATAATTGCCTTCAAATATAATAATTTTAATCCAATTATACCAGCCAGAGAACTGGTGGGCTTTCATACTTGTGGTGTTGTGAAAGTGGTGGTAAAGTGAAATATTTTTACTGGTGGTAAAGTGAAATATTAGTTGAGCTATGCAGCCAAATAACTAGAGAGGATTTATTTATGACAGTTACTGGTGTTTTTCAGAACATCAAAGACCTAGCCAGCAGATTATGCAGCAGATGTATTACATGAAGTAGAATTGATCATGATTTTCTGGATATTTGGGGATTTTGTAAAAACGGAGAGCATAATTATTGAATAACTTCTACTACAGTTCTCACAGGTTTTTTTGTTGTTTTGATCCTCCCTCCCATACTAGTTACCTTGATCTGGCAGAATATGAATTTTCCCTTAATAGAAGTTGGGAGAAGGATCATCAGCTCCTAATTAACTCAGCACACTTGACATTGTGCTACGAAATATGTGATGTGTCTAAAGGTAGATTGGTTTATCTTAAGGTTTGTGTTTTTGAGCTCAAGCAGCCTGAGTAGTGTTTTTCTTCAAGAGGAGCTTAGGCAGTAGGAGTGGTACAAATCTTCTCAAGCTGTGCAAGAGTGGCAGGAAACATGGGCTGTTATCAACAGAGCAAATGCAGGTCACTCGCAGGTGGGTTGAAGGATATTTTTTCCCATTTTGTTTAAATATCTGCAGGCAGCCAGAAGCATTCTAATTTTTGAAGTGCTGTTTTGTTAACTGAAAGAACCTAATGAAATTTTTGCATATGAGTTGCAGCATGAGCTCTCAGCACTTTTGAAGGCAGCAGTGACAGTGGATGAAGTCTGTGAGGGGTTGAGGCAGACATTATAGCACTCTTGACCCATCGTTGTTGCTTTTCTATGATGTGCCAAGACAATCCTATAAACACTAACCACCTCCAAAGTGGATAAGCTGCTGTGCTGAAGTGTGAGGGTGGGCATGACAGGTAAAGAAAGGCAGAAAGTAAATGCAGCTGTTTGGTGTCTGTAGCACATGCCAGCACCACTGACAGCAATAGGATCACTCCCCTTTTTACCAGCAGCAGTGTTAGTTTTGTGGCATCCGAATATTACTGGACTTCAGGAGACTTGTGGCAGATTTCTGAGGAAGTCTCCAACTGAGAGTAGATTTGCTTAGGTCTTCCATGAAAAATCCACTAAATCAAAAGACACCATTTGGGATAAAAAATTTGTGATGTTCAGAGTGGTGGGTTCCCTACTGATAGCACTGAGTGTGATAACAGATATTGCTCTGTTATCTGACACATTTAGTTCAGATTAAAGCTTACACAAGTGTGAAAACATCCCTTTTCACTGTAGAAATGTTTGAAGAATTTCTCCTGGGAACAGCACTGAGCTGGTAGGTCGTTTTCGAGGTCCTTTTAGTCTAACAGGCCTTTCCCAACTCTGGAAAGCTTATGACAGTCAAGGGAAAAGTTGAATAGCCTTTGCTGGGATGCTGCAACAGCTTCATGAGAAATAGAAGTGGGTCATTCTGGATGTAAAATTCAACTGAAACATGTTTTGTCAGCACTGAGACATTTGAAGATCCATCTGCAGAGGGTGTGTCCACTTCTTCTGCCATGACATCTGTTTGGAAGAAAGTGTAAAATTTCCTTTGTGATTCACACTAGAGCTACAGAACTGGGAAATTCCCTCTTCTCTCGTTATGCTTGCTGTCTCACCCTTGAGTGGAAAGGACTGTGGTTTGCTAAAGGTCCAAGTGAAAATGAACTTTAAAAAAAAATATGTGTGGAATCAAATGGTAATTTCTCTCCTCATAGAGACTGGGAAATTTAGCTCTTATTGTGACACTGTTAAAATAGCTGAAAATTGTTTAACTAATAAAACACCATAGAAAGGATTGTTGTGAGGCATCCTTTCCAAAGTGGGATAATGAGTAAGAGAACAGAAGGCAAAATGCAGAAATTTGTTTCAGAATCATGGATATTGTATGTTAAATATTACTGTTTATAGTGGAAAAACCTGCTATTTTAAACTACTCTTCAAAATCTCGTGGTTTGGACTAGTTAATTTTGTTTCCTGCTTGGGTTTGAACATATCATGTCCCTTGGAAATTAGACGTTGTATCTAGTGTTCCCAGTAGTAGTGCATTAAGCTGCAAAGTGCTGGATTTCAAGCATATTAAGCAGTAAGTACTCTTGAGTTTTATTGTTGCCACATACCTTCTGATAGCCAGTCCCATAATCATATAATGTGATGCCTCAAAGTGATATGTTTATTGTTCTAAAAAGATTAATAGGCAGATGTTGACCCTGGCAGCCAGATAGAAGGGAAGATTTCCAAAGCATTAAATGTGATATTGAATTTGCTGCATTGAGTGATCTGTATTTCAGCTAGGTTGTTCATCTGTTAATTGTGATCTGTAAGTCCAGTTAAAAATGTTTTTTAAAATACTGTCAGAAAGTCAAATCCTGTATTTGCAGTCCTAGTGGGCAGAGGATAAGGTCAATTTCTTTTCTTATTGTGGTATCCTGAACACTTCAAAATGCTTCTATATCTATGCATTTTGAAGTGAATGCTGCTGTAAAATCCAGGTCACTTCAGTTGCTTTAAAACACAATCTCTGAGGATTTTTGATAATGTTGACTACTGTATCCACCTCTGGGGCTCCCAGCATAAGAAGGAAATGGACCTGTTGGAGTGGTTCCAGAAGAGGGCCACAAAGATTATCAGAGGACTGGAGCACCTCTCCAATGAAGGCAGGCAGAGAGAATTGGGGTTCTTCAGTCTGGAGAAGGCTCTGGAGAGACCTTATAACACCTTCCAGCAACTAAAGGGGTCCTACAAGAGAGCAGGAGAGGGAATTTTCGCCAGGGCATGTGAACAGGATAAGGAGTAATAACCTTAAACTGAAAGATTAAATACTAGGATGAAATTATTTACTGTGAGGGTGGAGAGGCAATGGAACAGGTTGCCCAGGGAAGTTTTAGAAGCCCCATCCCTGGAAATGTTCCAGGCCAGGTTCGATGGGGCTTTAAGCAACCTGGTCAAGTGGAAGATGTCTCTGCTCATGTTATGGAGGTTGGAACTAGATGATCTGTAAGCTCCCTTCACACCCAAACTGTCCTTTGATACATGCCCACTGAGTTAGAAAAAATGATTCCCTCAAGGCAGAGTTTCTTAGCATGGGCACAGTCTTACAGCAAAGCATCAGAGCAGACTTTTTTGTCAAGAGGAGCAGCCTCTGTCTCATACTTTGCAGCTCAGATAATGGGTGGATGAAGCACAGGACAACTGCTGAGCACATAAACATATCTTTAAAGGGATCTATTTTGAGGAATTACAGAAAATAGAGTCTGTTTGGAATAATCTAGCAAGTACTCAAGTTTATTTTCCATTGTCTGTGAAAGCAAGGAGATTAGTGCTTACCCACAGAGGAATCACATTAGATCTCCCTTTTAAGTTGTTACAGGATATACAATTGAGTAGGATATACAGTTGAGTAGGCATGTCTGTAGGGCTGAAATGAGAGAACTGTCTCTCATTTGTTTTCTTCAGTCAAGCATAAATCTCTAATTTTAAGGGCATTCTACCCTTGGTTTAGATTTGTTTATTTTAGTTTTACAGTCTCCATTTAAAATCCATTTTAATGAGCTGTTTATGCAATGATAGTGTTTTTAATATATGTTTAGGTTTTGTGCAACTCTAAGTCAGGCAATGATGTGTGAAGAGGGCATGAATTAATAATATGGCAAAGGCAACTGGAATACCTCCAATGTACCAGCCAAATGAGATTTTGAAGTGGGACTGTCTGCCCGTTTGCTTGCCTCTGCCTCAGACCCCAGTTCAAGCTGCTGTTTCTCTCTTCAGGAGTGACTTTTCTTTTCTGGCCTTGTTGCATCCTGAACCTAGTTAGGACACCCAGATTGGTGCATGAGTGATATCAATGGAGGTGTGGGTTTGAGTGTGGGATCAAGGTCAGGGAATGGAGGAATGCCAGGGAAACCAGCATTTCTTCCCATATGCCATCATTCTGCACTTAACTCACTCGGTATGGGTGAAGTAGAATGGTAACAAGACTCAAGTCAGCACCTCAAATCAGCTCTGCAGTAATCTTTACTCAAGGCCATAGATGGCCAGCTTGGGACCCTCTGCCAGTGTTTGAAAAGTGTTGCAAGTAAACCCAGATTCCAGAAGCGTCTCCAATAGGGAACATGGTGCATGAATGTTAGCTGGGCAAAGATTTTCAAACGCTGTGTTTGACTTTTCTAATCATGGTAGATCTGCATGGGACAGTTTGGTGACCTGAACCTTGCCACAGTGCAAGGTATGACAGGGCCTTTTGATGCTCTTTATGTGTTCCTACTTCCTGACCACTCATAAGAGGCTTCATAATTTGTCTCCAGACATACCTTGAATATAATAACAAGAATAATTAAAACTCAAATAGCAATTTGGTGCTCTGACCATCTGGGATCCAGCCTGAGAGATGAGATGTAGTACAGACCCTAAAGCTGTTAGTAAGGTAAGCTTTCTTCCTTTTTTTTTTTTTTTTGTAATTAATTTAAATGGCTCTTAAGTTATTTTTAAATGAGTTCATACTCACAACAGCTTTGAAAATTTGTGTCTTGCCGGTGGGATCTGACTGCTGCTTCTACTGCTGTGCCTCAGTCTGATTCCCAGCTGGAAAAACCAAACCTCTGTATCAGCTGGGTGCAACCTCAGCACAGTGATAAAGGAAAGTGAATAAATAGTTGGAAGCTTTTCTAAACATCATGTAGAGAATCCTCTTTTTAATATATGAACCCCAGGGAGAAAGGAAAACAAGGAGGAAAAGGATATTGCATTTGCTTTATTAGAGTAAGTGTGTGATGGCTCTGTTACTTGCTTGAAAAGAGGATGCCAAGAAGTATCGAGTGCATGAAGTTAAAGCTGATGGAAGTGTTTTATGGAATATCACTTTCTAGCAAGGTTTTCTGTTCTCATTGTAGAGGTTTTCTGTTCTGCTTTTCATCCTGGAAAGGCTGGATTGGGTTTTATTCTACTAAGGAAACCAACTGCACATTGAGTGCTAAGGGAGGAGCTGGAAGAATGGCAGAACCAGAGCAGTTAATTCTGGCCTCACCTTGGGGCTTCTGCATCCCAAGTATGGCAGCAGAGTAAAGAGGAGTCACAACTGCACTGATTATTTTCCAGTGTGAAATAGTGTCTCTGTGGCAGGGTGTGACACTCCAGTGCTGGCACTTCTAGCCTCGTTAAGCTTGCTATTAAGAGACAGATCTAATGCTATCAGGTGCAGTGGTACACTGATGCAAATAAGCAACTTTCAGGGCCCAAGTTAAGCCGGGGGACACTGCACCCGGTCACTTTGGCAGCTCATTTGGAGTCAGGAGGGCTTATGTGAAACTGGGTAACAAACACTGAGGTGGTTGGTGTATCTCATGCCTCCTTAGCTGGGACAAGCTTCCTGTGGGTATGGTGGAGTTACACTTCCAAAAGCCTGTGCAGGAGGACCGATGAGAATGAATTCCAGCTAGCATCAAAGGGGGGAGGGAATCCTTTCAGATGCCACATGCAGAGGAAAGGTAAAGAGGTGATTGTTTCCTTAAGAACTTCTTTTAAGTTACAGGTGAAGCTGAGGCAAAAGAGAAACTCTTTCTCTTATCTAAATGTGGACATAGGTTTTTGGCACTGACTGCTGAGTAGTCTAATACTGACTACACCATTTTTTTCTTCATTTAAAAAAAATCTGTCTTTAATGCAGGAGAACTGGCAAAAAGAAACATCCTGAAATTTTTTTCATTTTGCAGCCAACACCACAAAACAAAAAATCAGGTCTTGGTGACTCAGCTCTTAGCAGTGTTGTCCCATGCTTTGGTGCAGCAGTGAGTGCAAAAGCAGTAGTTTGAAGAGATAATGCTGCCACATGTGGCCAGCTGAGCCCTGATATGGGCTTCAGTGCTGTCATCTTCAGGGCTGTTGGTCAGACAGCTTATACCTTCTGCTCTCAATATGCTTATGTCACCAGGAAGGTTTTGGGGCTGAAGCAGCCAAAAGGCACTTTTTCAGGGCCAACCAAAAGGTGCATTTTCTCCCAGGGGCTCCTTTCTTGTTTGTTTGGGGGTTTTATTGGTTTTTTTTTTTTCCTTTTCTTTTTACTGGTTGCTTTGTGCCTAACAGACAGTTGCAGTCCTCACTTGAAGATATGCATCATGGTGGGCAGCTTGGGGTTGAGCTGAGCAATTGTGCCAGCTGTCTTTCAAACCTGGGTTTTTCAGTCTAATCTCAGCATTTACAGTTCTTGCTGCCGAGAACTATCAGGCCCAAGAACAAGTAACATCACCAAAAAGGCACTTCAGCAGTTTGTATTTCAGTCCATCTTTAGCAACTGTCTTTTAAATTTCCTGTGGATCTTATAGGAGCCATATGAAGTACCCTGGAAAGCTTTGTCAAAGGAGGGGTACCAAGATGCTAGGGGGAATTGCCACTGAGGGTTATGGAACCATCTTCCCAGCCCTTTTCAGCTCATTCCCAGGTTGTGAGCCAGGAAAGTTCCTGCTTGATTCAAGCCTATCAGAGTGTGATTCCCAGATATTTTACCTGTGTCCAGGGAATGTCTCGTGGTAAGAGTACAACTGCACTTAGTACAACTAAGTACAGCAGCTCAGGAGAGTGCAGGGAGGAGGACAGGGGGAGGGACCTAGCAGAACCAGACAGTTTAACTGTGAGACAATTCGCTTCTCCTTCACCTGGACAGCCAGGCAGTGCCTTCAGCTTCTGTCTGAGGAGCTTCTCTTCAGCAGTTAATTTGCACCTTTTCACTATCTCACCAGATCCA